>NC_090279.1:182107917-182785833 GCF_040414725.1 Anabrus simplex | reverse complement strand
TATAGCAAATTGTTAACAAAATAAAAGCTTTTCCACTCTACAATATTGTGCTGACTTACATGCTGAACTGACGTTTCGATGTTCAAAGGAAAAAGAATGGGATTGAAATAGTTTCTTGTTGATATTTCTGGTTACTTTCATAGCCATACGGTAATAGTTCCATGTAAATAAAGAGATTTGTGCAGGGTTCATGTTGCATTGGGTTGAAATAACTTCATAGTTACGATATTCTGTATCCCCACTCACCTCTATCTTGTCCACTCTCCGCGCCACAGCTACGACATGAACTCCGTGGTCTTGTAACTGGTAGGCTACAGCTGCACCTATACCAGCACTAGCTCCTGTCACTAAAGCTACACGACCTGACCAACGCTCCATGTTGTATACCGGATAGGAACTCTCTGTCTACTAGTTACGACTCCGTTTATATTCTCGAGACAAGTCAAGAGAGGGCTTATCATATCCAGAGACCTTGGGTCTTATCAGCTGTAAGAAAAGAATACTGCTCCATGCACTTCAAGGTAACAAGATGACAGTGCACTTTAGTTCACTGATGAAGGGCAAGGGGTAAATTAACTGAGGAAAGACACACCATATAATTCGATTTTCCTGATTAGTGGTGTTGAAGTTCTGTGCCTGAATTTTTCTCGGGGACCCTGTGTTCTATCTTGGGTGCTCGAAGGAGGAACGCATCTTAGGCTATAGCCACATGGGCAACATTTATCGCTGGAAATATGTGACAAATGAAGCAGCTGCAACTCGTACGACTGTGAGGTAGTGACATGGAGCCGTGCGCACTATCAAGCATCAACAGCCATTCCTGCTGTAGCAGCCATCTTGTCACAGTGCGTCCAAAATACGACGAATAGACTAGAGTTGTCACCTGTCCCGTATTGTACTGGACATCCCGTATTTGAGGTGAAAATTTTGCATCCTGTATTATGATCTGTTGTCCCGTAAAAGCGAGCGTGCCGGGCTGAGTGGCTCAGACGGTTAAGGCGCTGGCCTTCTGACCCAACGTGGCAGGTTCGATCCTGGCTCAGTCCGGTGGTATTTGAAGGTGCTCAAATACGTCAGCCTCGTGTCGGTAGATTTACTGGCACGTAAAAGAACTCCCGCGGGACTAAATTCCGGCACCTCGGCGTCCCCGAAGACCGAAAAAGTAGTTAGTGCGACGTAAAGCAAATAACATTGAAAAGCAAGCGTTTGTCTCCTCTTGTCTCTAAATGCTTTAAAAATCCTTATTTGATTTGAGCGCCATTGAACTTCAAAGTAGCTCCGTTTGCCTCCCCTCTTTGGATCCTCAGAAGAAGGAAAGATCGTGATGTCTCGCCATTTTCAGGTAAAGCTGATCATGCTGGGTTATTTACCTCGTCTTCCGCCCATATTTCTGTAGTTCTTCCATTCCAATTTCCAACGTGATTGTTCATGGTGTTTGAGACTAAATATACGCAAATTGTGAAGTTATTAAAGCTCATAGAAGACATCAGCATTAAGATGTCAGAATTCTGGAGATATAGAAGATGTCTGAAATGTGGTCAGTTTTTACTAGTCATAAACGACAAAAGAAACTAATAGAATTAGAAAATCTTGTGTCGTTTGGAATGAGTGTTCCTGGGTCAACTGCATATCGTCGTTGTCGGGACAAAACCTCGTATCTGAAAATATTTTTGGAGATATACTGACCCGCAGCACATACATTATGAAGAGCGAGAATGCCTTGACAATATTCACACGATATTGCACCTTAGACGACAGAATCTTACCAGCCAAAGTTCTAATCAAAAATATTTCACATAGAAGGTTTTGTTCCGGTAGCGACAACATTTTGTTGAATGCGTTTTCTGCTTATTTTCTAGCAAGTGGTCAGACAGTAGAAATAGGTGTTCAGCAGCTGGACGACCTGTGAGGGGGGTGGCCATACTTTCGGTTTGTTCACGCTGGATTTCTGCGCCATTGCTCTGCATATGGAAGGCATTCCATTTTTAAATAATAACTCCGTTGTTGCGTTATTTGCTGCGTTGGTTGTTCTTCGTCGTCGTCGGTGTCAAAGAAAATATTAGATCCATCCTATATTAAGTGACAGGTCATCAAGTGGACAATTTGTACTCCTACACACGTCTCCCTCAAAACAACGCCCGTTACTGTTAACCACGCATCTCTTTTCAATTCCCCGTTTTTGAAGTCTTTGTCCATTCTGTCGTAAAGGCACTGGTACCTTTGCACCTCCAAAATTATCAGTTCACTGTCTGATATTCTCCTAAGTTTTAAACACGAACAAGAGCACAATAAAACCGCAGCGTCTTCTCCCCGCAAATGTGGCCAGGCACTTAGAGAGTGCAATTTTAAAGTCAGCTAAGTCAAATGTGAAGTACAGATGGAGAAAATAAGTTACTGGCAGTTTTAATTATGTTTCTCCTGCATGTTTTGTCATACCTAATATGTTGTACTGTTAAGAAGGTGTATGTTAGTTTCTCTTACAAATTTCAATTATTCTGCAAACGAAACTGATTATAATCTAATTGAAATTGATACCTAATTTTGATTTTCAAGTATTTATGAACTGTCCCTTATTTTTGTGAAAATCCCGTACTTTTAGGTAAATATTCCTTATTACTTATATCAAAAAAGTGGCAACCCTAGAATAGACAAACATGACGTTTCCGTTCTCGCCAACAAGTTACGTAGAAAAAGCAACCCAGGCGTTTAATGCTATGTAACAACTTTTGCAATGTTCACTCCACTGACATTTTTATTTTCACGACCACATTTTAATCGAAATAAAATTTATTAGGCCGTGTTCAGTACATGTATACTGTAGTTCATGTCGAAGGGATGTCAAGTACAGAACAAAAGTGGCAAACCGTTCACCAGTGCTATACGAACCAACAACTTTCAGATTTCACTTCAAATGCTCTTATGCCTGCTGTACACCATCAATTATTTTCCCTTCATTTCAATATTTCACAAGAAAAGAATTATTTTGTCAAAGATTGTTCAGCTTTGCAGGTTTGACATATTTTAACAAAATAGGACTATTTGGCTAGGTTTGATAGCATTTGGTTTTAACATGAAGGAAAAGCAAGCAGCAGTTGTGGTTCTTCGACCAGCACTGGGATACATTTCTGAAAAGAAGAGAAACCCGCAATAAACCATAACTGACATGGGGAAAAATTAATTTTTGCAATGCATTTAGTCACGTTAACTGAATAAAATTGATAGCAATGCAGCAGAAATTCATATTAGGAATTCCATAATAATAATAATAATAATAATAATAATAATAATAATAATAATAATAATAATAATAATAATAATAATAATAATAATAATAATAATGATGATAATGATAATGATAATAATAATAGTAATAATAATAATAATAATAATAATATGCAAAAACCAACACAAATCGATTATTCCTGACAGTGTTTACTTGAAGGTCACTGTAAGGTAATAAACATCAAATCTGTCCACTTCCTTGAGATATTTCTCTTGCAATCTCCTCGTACACTGCCGTTTATAATAAGGAGGAGGTGAAGATTGGAAAGAAATAGAGTTAGAAGTGGCTGTGGAAGTAAGGAGGAATTGAAGGAACTTACTAGGAAATTGAATCTAGCAAAGAAGGCAGCTAAGGATAACATGATGGCAAGCATAATTGGTGATCATGCAAATTTTAGTGAAAAATGGAAGAGTATGTATAGGTACTTTAAGGCAGAAACAGGTTCCAAGAAGGATATTCTAGGAATAATTAATGAACAAGGGGAGTGTGTATGTGAGGATCTTCAAAAGGCAGAAGCATTCAGTCAGCAGTATGTAAAGATTGTTGGTTACAGGGAAAATGTCCAGATAGAGGAGGTGACTAATACTAAAGAAGTATTAAAATTTACATATGATTATTGTTTGGTTGAAGGAGCTATACCGAATGAATGGAGAGTTGCTATAGTAGCTCCGGCGTATACAGGAAAGGGTGATAGACATAAAGCTGAAAATTACAGGCCAGTCAGTTTGACATGCATTGCATGTAATTTGGGTTTAGGAAAGGTTATTCCATTGAAGCTCAACTTGTAGGACTCCAGGAAGGTATGGCAGATATCCTGGATTAAGGCGGTCAATTTGGACTCTATCGCGATTAACCTATCTAAGGCATATGATAGGGTACATGATGGGAGGCTACTGGCAAAAATGAGTGCAGTTGGACTTGACAAAAATGTGACTGAATGGGTGGCTATGTTTCTAGAAAATAGAACTCAGAGAATTAGAGTAGGCGAAGCTTTATCTGACCCTGTACTAATCAAGAGGGGAATTCCTCAAGGCAGTGTTATTGGACCTTTATGTTTTCTTGTATTATATCAATGATATGTGTAAAGAAGTGGAATCAGAGATAAAGCTTTTTGCGGATGATGTTATTCTGTACAGAGTAATAAATAAGTTACGGTAGAAGATTGTGAACAACTGTAACATGACCTCGATCATTGTTGTGAGATGGACAGCAGGCAATGGTATGTTGATAAACGGGGTTAAAAGTCAGGTTGTGAGTTTCACAAATAGGAAAAGTCCTCTCAGTTTTAATTACTGCGTGGATGGGGTGAAAGTTCCCTTTGGGGATCATTATAAGTACCTAGGTATTAATACAAGGAAAGGTCTTCTTTGGGGCAATCACAAAAATGAGATTGTAAATAAAGGGTACAGATCTCTGCGCATGTTTTTGAGGGTGTTTAGTGGTTGTAGTAAGGATGTAAAGGAGAGGGCGTATAAGTCTCTGGTAAGACCCCAACTAGAGTATGGTTTCACTGTATGGGATCCTCACCAGGATTACTTGATTCAAGAACTGGAAAAAATGCAAAGAAAAGCAGCTTGATTTGTTCTGGGTGATTTCCGACAAAAGAGTAGCGTTACAAGAATGTTGCGAAGTTTGGGCTGGGAGGACTAGGGAGAAAGGAGACGAGCTGCTCGACTAAGTGGTATGTTCCGAGCTGTCAGTGGAGAGATGGCGTGGAATGACATCAGTAGACGAATAAGATAGTTTTATATATACGTAGTACAGTCATTAAGTTCTGAGTCTGACCGCATGATGGCGCTTTGTTGCACTATAGCGCATAGGTGGCGCCATGGTATGGTACCATGTCAGTTAGTCTCTCGTCCCTACAAGAGACAGTTGAGAGCATGTACTGGAAGCAGACGTACGGTCGTTGTTTTGACGGTGAATTTAATGGGCCTGTCGGAGATCCATGGCCGTTTACGTGATGCAATTCGCCGTAAGTGACCTGGGCTCTGGCTGTTGCTACACGACAACACATCGCTCTGTCCTTGTCCAAGAGGAACTTGCAAGGCAACAGGTGACAGTTTTGCCACATTCTCCGTACTCACCTGATCTCGCGCCATGCGTTTTTTTTCTCTTTCCTCGCCTGAAAGCACTCCTACGTGGGCGCAGATTTCAGTCATCCGAAGAGGTCATGACGGCCACAAGAGAAGCCATAAGGGACGTTTCTGCTGTCAGCGGTGCTTCCAGCAGCTATACCAACGTTGGCAAAGGTGCGTATCGGCCATCGGCGACTGTTTTGAGGATGGACGTGGTTCTGTGTAGGCGTACGCCGTGTAACGCGGCATCGTGTGCAACACACAGAGTCATGTGGGTGCCTATCCTACAGGCGTCAAGTCACTAAACTTAATAACTGTACTACGTAATCCGGGCTCTAGTAATTACATATTCAATTTCTTTACTTGCACACAAATGAAAGTTAAATATGTCGACGAATTGTGGTTCTGATTTATGGTTATACCTGGGTTACATTTGACATATTTTTACATATTATGTGGAGAATGTCACATTTTTGTACATATCTAGGTAATTTTTGTTCATTTGTAATAACGTATTTGTATGCCATACGCTAAATAATAATTAAAAAATTGTACATTGTTTCAGCTTGTTTCATTTTCAGACTATGGTAAAATAATTGGCAAATTTAATATCATATAGAAAATATTTCAATTGCTAAAGGTGGCTTTAAAATACCTTTAAAACTGTGATTTCTATGCCGCAACTGCATACAACAGCTCTAATCCTTTCCTAGAATCTGCGATGGCTAGGTGCCTTTCACTGGTCTTGAAACGAAATCCAGGTTAGTCAAGTCTTCTTTCTGTTTAAAAGATCATTTGTGGCGAATAAGAAGAGTCCCCGGAAGATATTTTACCCAGCTAGTTTTATCTTTTAAAATATCCTCCGGTGATATTGAACGGCCCTTCTCAGCCTACAAGAGAATTATTTTCGGATCAACGCCAAAATATCAAAATGGGAAACAAGAGAAGTACTTGATGACACACTGCGCTACACCATAAAAAGTTACCACACTATTTGATTTCCGACAAAAGAGTAGCATTACAAAAATGTTGCAAAGTTTGGGCTGGGAAGACTTGGGAGAAAGGAGACGAGCTGCTTGACTAAGTGGTATGTTCCGAGCTGTCAGTGGAGAGATGGCGTGGGAGGATATCAGTAGACGAATAAGTTTGGATGGTGTCTTTAAAAGTAGGAAAGATCACAATATGAAGATAAAGTTGGAATTCAAGAGGACAGATTGGGGCAAATATTCGTTTATAGAAAGGGGAGTTAGGGATTGGAATAACTTACCAAGGGAGATGTTCAATAAATTTCCGATTTCTTTGCAATCATTTAAGAAAAGGCTAGGAAAACAGCAGATAGGGAATCTGCCACCTGGGCGACTGCCCTAAATGCAGATCAGTAGTGATTGATTGATTGATTGATTGATTGATTGATTGATTGATTGATTGATTGATTGATTGATTGATTGATTGATTGATTGATTGATTGATTGATTGTGTTACTTTATAGGGGGTTTAAAAACGGATATTACCTTTATTTAGTAACATTTTGTCTTTCATTTTCAAGGTATGAGGGCAACAGGAAATTAGCTAGAACAATACAATGTGTAATAGAGTCTGTGATTTACAGTACGTAGGTGCTTTGAAAAGTTCTCGGAATGTACTAGAATTAAGTATCTTACCTCGGTGGAACTGCTCTTATTTTTCAACTTAATCACCCTGGAGACTAATGCATTTGGTCCAGCGATGTTCCAATGCCTTGATCCCATCCCGAAAATGAGATTCCTCCAGGCCTGCAAAATACCTTTCCAATTCTGCTGTCAGATCTTCCCTTGTAGAAAATCTCCGTCCACCGAGGAACTTTTCAGCTTGGGGAATAGAAGAAAGTCTGATGGTGCCAAATCAGGTGAATAAGGTGGATGTGGCAACAATTCGTACCCCAATTTATGAAGTTTTGCCATGGCATTAACACTTGTGTGCGGCGGAGCGTTGTCCTGATGAAAGATAACCTTTTTCCTTGCCAAACCAGGCCTTGTTTCGCGTATCTTTTCCTGTAGTTAGTCCAGGAGGTTTGCATAGTATTGCCCCGTAATTGTTTGACTAGTAGGAAGATAATCTATCAGCATAATGCCTTTTGCATCCCAGAAAACTGAGGCCATGACCTTTCCGGCCGAACTCACTGCCTTTGCTTTCTTTGGTGGTGTTGAATCAGCATGTTTCCACTGCTTTGACTGCTGTTTTGTCTCTGGGGTATAGTAGTGGACCCAAGTTTCATCTGTAGTCACAAACCGGCGCAAGAAATCTTGTTGGTTGAACTGAAAACGGGCCAGACTTTGTTCGGACATTTCCAATCTGGTGCGTTTATTGTCCAATGTCGAGCCGCGGCACCCATCTTGCGGATAATTTTTTCATACCCAATTCTTCGGTTAAAATATAATATACCCGTTAAGAAGACATCCCTACAGCTTCAGCAATCTCCCGCACTTTCAGTCGACGATCCTCTATGACCATTTTATGCACTTTTGCGATGAATTCTGGGGTCGTAACACTTTTTGGCCGTCCACTACGCGGATCATCATCCAAGCTCTCCCGAGCAAATTTCAACTCGCTGTTCCACTTGGCAATAGTTGAAAATGAAGGAGCAGAGTCCCCCAGTGTGTTCTGAAAGTCGGCATGAATTGCCTTTGCTTTCATACCTTTCTTTACAAAGTATTTAATCACTGCTCGAATCTCAGTTTTTTCCATTGCCACAAATCACTCCGCGGGAACAACAACAAAGAGTCGTCACTACCACACTCCTGCAGCAAGAGCACTGACGCGCCACGTGTTCACTCACAAAGGATGTGTGATTATTGCGCGGGAACCTCGTTGCTCTAGCACTGACATCTAGCGGTGATTCCGAGAACTTTTCAAACCGTCCTCTTACGTAACATTAATTTTAAATATTTTATTTATTTATTTATTTATTTATTTATTTATTTATTTATTCATTAATGCCTTTTTTCAGTGGTGAAATTAGGGCTCGAGGCCTGTAATTGGATTATTTAATACTGTCAAAATTAGAAAGCAGTAGACGATATAAGTTATCTAAAGCAACAACAATGACTTGTCATAAAATATGGAGGTATTTAAAACAATTTTACTGTCTCATACAGTATCATAACCACAAGTCATAATAAAAGGATTATACGAACATTTTTTTATATTACATATTTTATGAATATTACATATTTATTTACATATTTCACTGATATTTACTACATGTTTATTTACAGATTTCTTACTTTCATATTACATAAAAATTTGGGCCCTGGTAATAACACGAAGTTAAATTAGGCACCCTTACCAGCAGGGTTTTAGTGGAAACAGAAATACGTTTCGGACTCACTCGTGAACTGACAAAATTAAATATGAACATCCGTGTAACTGGTTGCTTAGAAGGGCTTTGGAACAATTAAAACAGGAAGATAATTATATTAAATTAGTTGTATTTACATGTCTCAGTATACCTCTGCGTATTTGAAGAAAATGAAAAATATGAAGGGCAATTGTAAGTTGTAACTGGTTTCAATATTGAGACATATTTAGCACATGCACTAACAATTAGATATTATCCGTCGTAATTATTTTCTAGAGTATCTGACAAATAATAATAATACTAATACCAATAACAATAATAATAGCAAAACATTTATAAAGTGTTTTTTCAATTATTCAATGAATTTAAAAATAAAAGGTTCTGTCACACTTGGATGTTTGAAGTAATAATTAGTATCACACATTCAGAGATTTATGAAGCAGTGTAAGTAAAAATACAGTTGGCACTGCTGATTAGATACGGAAGTTCTTCACTATGGGCCTTTGAAATAATGCGGAAGGTTTAAAACATGAACATATTAAAAACAAAGAAACTTCAGCCAAGTAAAAGGAAAATGGGTTTCAGACTGCGTTCTCCCTTTCCATATAGGTTTCGGACTCCGTTCCGGGGCGTTCCGGCACCACTGTATCCCTACTTACCAGTGTCGCGACTATCGCTGCTTACCAGTGCCGCGACTATTGCTGTTTACCAGTGCCGCGATTATCGCTGCTTACCAGTGCCGCGACTATTGGTGTTTACCAGTGCCGCGACTATTGCTGCTTACCAGTGCCGCGACTATTGCTGTTTACCAGTGCCGCGATTATCGCTGCTTACCAGTGCCGCGACTATCGCTGTTCTACGACATTTTGCTCCAGTTTTAACACCCGTGTATATCTATCATGTCGCTGTCGAAACCGCGAAAGAAGAGAAAAGTGGAATTCGGGTGTCGTGTTTGTAAAGCAGAGTAGAGTGAGAATTACTGTGTTACTGAATTGGATGGCAAATCATTGTGTTTATTGTGCAGTCACAGTTTACAGTAGAGGTGTGACAATCCGTTATTTTTGTGTAACTGCTACATCTATCACTGCTACAATAAAGTAACTATGGAAAGTAGCAGTTAAAAATAACGTCCAATGTTACTCACCTTTTATTGGTCACAGCCTGGTTATGGCTTCAAGCTTGTCTCCTTACAGCTGTGTTGCGAAGTCCCATTCATTCACTCGCACATGCGCGCACGCATCACTACACTGTTGAAAGTCGGTGCAGCAAAACACGCATTCCTATTTGCTATAAAGTTAACGAGAGGCAGACAACGGATGAAATGAGAAGACAAAATAGCATCTTTTCTGAAATCTAGAGGAGTGACTTTAACAATGCCCCGATTAAGGATTGAAGACAAGAAACATGATGATCTGTCTGCCAAACCTCGACACATACCGGTACAAGAGGATCGATTGAGTAAAATGAAGTAATGTTAAGTTATTTATAATATGATATCTATGATATCAATATGGAAAGTTAGAAAACTAATTTATTTATGGTCCAAGAAAAATTATACGGGTGAAACTTACAATAATATTATAATGTAGGTAGCCATGCGCGATGTCTGAGTCAACGATTAACCCTGAGCAGTTGAATATGCCGTAATAGTTTACACTTTAGTTACCAGATGACAGAAGCAACGTAAAGAAATACACTACAGTGTATTTGAGTTAAAGCAGTCTCCTACGAAAGCGCTCGCACTAGGAAGACATGCGTAGTATCTGAACTCTGAAGGTCACATTCTGTGTCTTTAAGCTGCTACTAGTGACAGTTCCCACTTCCCAGTTACTGTTTTCACTACTACGTTATTCTGTAACCTGTTATTTTTTGTCCTCATAGCATTTGTAACTGTGACAAAGTAACTGCTACGTTATTTTTCACCCATCTCTAGTCTGCATAGTTCGCAAAACGTCTGTAAACTCCTACTCATTTTTTATTTATTTCCATTGTCAGATACCCATTGTTATCGAATTCGATTGTTGACAACAGTCGGTGCCAAGATATTGAAAGAATGGCTGATAACAAGCGTATATACGATTGAGGAACGTTTGCTGGACGCTGTGTGAATTCACGACCGTACAATTAGTAGCAAATCAATTCAAAATGTGAAGGAACGATTTCGTTGCGCGGTTTCTGAAGCAGTGAAAAAGAACACCTTCTTAGCGTGGTAAAAGGAAGCCTCTTTAATGGGGAGTGCTCGCAACGCGCCGAGATGTGCAAGACCATCCACCAGAAGACAGAAGTCATGTTCACTGAGGAATGTGCGATTTATCGCAGCTCGAGTCGCTGCAGCGTTGACTTTTGAGGAAAGGAAAACCACATTCTTTTTTCAGGAAATCGAGCGAAACCCACCTCGCATCATGATCTGAAACGGAATGACACAAACGCACCCGTTTGGCCCATATTTTTCTGATCGTTCTGTTAAACAGAACAGTCACCTCCAGATGGTTAACGACTAGATCATTCCGCAGTTGCAAATGCGGGAATCTTAGACGTTGTTTGGTTTCAACACGATGGGGCGCCGGCTCACTTCGCAGTGACTGTTCGACAACGTCTGAAAGCAGGCTTTGGAAATCGCTGGATCGGTCTAGGATCGGAAAATGATCCAGTTTCTCTTCCATGGCCACCAAGGAGCCCTGATCTAACAACACCCGATAACATACTCTGGGGTTACATCAAGGAACAGGTGAAGAAGCAGCTGTATGTTGGAATATTTATGATCTGGAAAATGGTGTGCGTGATGCTTTCCAGACTGACCCCAAGGATGTTGCTTAATATGCTAGTTGCTTTACGTCGCACCGACACAGATAGATCTTATGGCGACGATGGGACAGGAAAGGGCTGGAAGTGGGAAGGAAGTGGCCGTGGCCTTAATTAAGGTACAGCCCCAGCATTTGCCTGGTGTGAAAATGGGAAACCACGGAAAACCATTTTCAGGGCTGCCGACAGTGGGGTCCGAACCTACTATCTCCCGTATACTGCTTAATATGATCAGAACATATGTCAGATACCCATTGTTATCGAATTCGATTGTTGACAACAATCGGTGCCAAGATATTGAAAGAATGGCTGATAACAAGCGTATCATGGAATGTTGGTGACACTCTAGTTGGGGTCTTAGCAGAGACTTATAAGCCCTCTCCTTTACATCCTTACTACAACCCCTAAACACCCTCATAAACATGTGCAGAGATCTGTACCCTTTATTTGCAATCATATTTATGTGATTACGCCAATGAAGATATTTCCTTATATTTACACCTAGGTACGTATATTGATCTTCAAAGGGAACTTTCACCCTATCAACGCGTATTCAGCTGTGCAGAGACCATGGAGGGACACATACACATGTTCTGGATTCCTAAGATGTAGGATGCAAGCAGGAATAATTAAATAATGAGTATACCAGCCGACCCGCAGGGCAGGCATCAGCACGAAGGACAGGCCATCTTGTGGGCCCTTCCTGGACCTGGGCCAGCGCCAATTCTTCTACACGAGAGCCTCCCTGATCTACATTGCCCTGACCAAAGGCTGGCAGTACGCCATCCAGTTGGATAGTGCGATGGGCGACGAGATCGTCCAACTTCCACCTGGCTTCCAGTTCCAAACTCACACCAGGGCGCCCCCGGTCCGCCGCGGTACGTCTCGTCGCGGCAGGGGCCGCGGCGCTCGGGGAGCCCCGAGTGGTGCCTCAGGAGGGGCAACTTAGTGTATCCTCACCGGACCAGCCTGCCATCCGGATGGAGGATCACCACCAGCAATCCTATATTGGACTGAGCTGTGCCATATTTTCCGTGATTGCTATTTATGTGTCTTTATTATGTTTGTTTAGCATTGTCTTTGCTTAATGTATGTTACTTTGGTGCCCCCATCTTTGTATATATATATATACAGGGTGTTAGGTGTATACGTGCAGATATTAAGCTAGTCGGCAAAGAAAAAGACATCTCACAATATATGCTATGTACTTTTTAGCTTGTCCTATTAGTTTGCCCATAACTGAGCCAAATATTTCAGGACCTAATGTGTTTTGAACGGCCGTAGCAGGATATGCCGGTTACGTCATTCTGTCCACGCGTAGTGGAAATACAGTAGCAGAGTCTGGGGCTTGTTGAACCTGTTTCTTATCGCAGGCCAACACATGTTGTTGTGCACTTCCCCTAAAGGCTTGGCAAGTAGGCGAGGATGACTCACGTGCCAGGCCACTTGCTGTACTCGAAAACCGGTCTAGGGTACTCTGTGTGAAATGTACACAGGATCCTTACAGTGACCTCGGAGATACGCACCAGCACATACGTGCGAATAAAGTATTGTGTAGTTGTGTGTGATTTATAAGACGTCAATGGCATTACTCAGTGATCCAACCTGACAAAATGAAAGGAAATAGTTAATAAGTAAATGAAAAATGAGTGCAAAATTTCTGTGCTGTTATTGCGACAGTCTACGATGAATTTCTGACAATAGACAATGCGAGTTGTCTATGCTTATTCATAAACTTTTCAGGTCAATGAAAGGACGGTGGACACTGAAAGAAAAGGCTGTAAGTATTCAGTCATATTGTTATTAATGAGACAGATTTCAAAAACCGTAGTTGCAACCATGCGTGAACATTGCTCGAAGGAACAATAGCTACTGTGGATTTCTTTTGCTAGATGCTTTACGTCGCACCGACACAAATAGGTCTTATGGTGACGATGGGACAGGAAAGGGTTAGGAGTGGGAAGGAAGCGGCCGTGGCCTTAATTAAGGTACAGCCCCAGCATTTGCCTGGTGTGTAAATGGGAAACCACGGAAAATCATCTTCAGGGCCGCCGACAGTGAGGTTCGAACCTGCTATCTCCCGAATACTGGATACTGGCCGCAGTTAAGCAACTGCAGCTATCGAGCTCGGTCTACTATGGAATTGCCGCCGGGCATTTCTAATAGAAGGCTTATTCTTCGTTTTCCTAATCTGTTTACCTTCCAGGGTTGGTTTTCCCTCGGACTCAGCGAGGGATCCCACCTCTACCGCCTGAAGGGCAGTGTCCTGGAGCATGAGACATTGGGTCGGGGGATACAACTGGGGTGAATGACCAGTACCACGCCCAGGCGGCCTCACCTTCTATGCTGAACAGGGGTCTTGTGTAGGCCTTGCGGGGGAATGGGGAGATTGGAAGGGATAGACAAGGAAGAGGGAAGGAAGCGGCCGTGGCCTTAAGTTAGGTACCATCCCGGCATTTGCCTGGAGAAGTGCGAAACTACGGGAAACCACTTTCAGGATGGCTGAGGTTGGAATCGAACCACCTCTACCCATTTGACCTCCCGAGGCTTAGTGGACCCCGTTCCAGCCCTCGTACCACTTTTCAAATTTCGTGGCGGAGCTGGGAATGGAACACGGGCCTCCGGGGGTTGGCAGCTAATCACACTAACCACTATACCACAGAGGTGGACAGAAGGCTAATTACCGGACAGTAAGCGGTAATGTAACGGACCCGTTTAAATAAAACGTCCGTAATAATAATGTTACTACTACTACTACTACTACTACTACTACTACTAATATCTTTACGTTCCACTAACTAATTTTCACGGTTTTCGAAGACGCTGAAGTGCCAGAATTTTGTAAAGCAGTACTTTTTTAAATGCAAGTAAATCCACAGACACGAGACTGGCGTATTTCAGCACCTTCAAATACCACCGAACTGAGCCGCCTTCGAACCTGCCAAGGTGGGATCAGAAGACCAGCGCTCTATCGTCCGAGCTACGCAGACCGGCATTGGGGCTTAGAGTAAGTTGATCGTGCGGTTAGGGGCGCGCAGCTGTGAGCTTTATTCTGGCGATAGTGGGTTCGAACTCCACTGTCGGTACCCGGGAAGATGGTTTTCCGTAGTTTCCCATTTTCACATCAGGGAAATGCTGGAACTGTACCTTTATTAGACTTCGAACGCTTCCTTCCCACTTGTATCCCTTTTCTCTACCACTGTCGCCGTAAGACCTATTTGTGTCGGTGCGACGTAAAACAATTTGTAAGTACATGCTTCGGTAATTTCTGAGGCATGTCTGCAATTATATTATTAATAATAATTCGGTCCTGTTAAAAGTTCACTATTTTCTTTAGTGTTTTCTGACAGATTACGAGCTACGAAGTTTGAGTGGGGCGATTAACTTTTATTTTCATAATAGTCAGTAATAATAGACTAATACAGTTTGTATAATAATATTGTTAGTGGCTTTTCGACGGATGCAAGCTAATCGCACGGCCAACTCGCCCAATAATAATAATAATAATAATAATAATAATAATAATAATAATAATAATAATAATAATAATAATAATAATAATAATAATAATAATAATAATAATAATAAATCTTCACGTGCCAATGGAGACGCGCGGTGTTGGAATTTTGCCCACTGGTATTCTTTAACGTGCCCGTAAATCTACCGATCAGAAGCGGTCGTATTTGAGCACCTTCAAATACCAGCGGACTGAGCCAGGATCGAGCCTGCTAAGTTCATGAAACCAGTGCTTGAACCGTCTGAGCCACTCAGCCTGGCAACGTTTATTTTGATACGTTGAATAGGCACTGCAAAATCAGCAGTAAGCTAGAAGGTTCTCATTTACATTTAAACATGTTTTCTTCGGTTGGAAGCACGAAAGGAAGGTACGTTTAATTAATTTATGTTTATAACATGTCCCTTACTGGTATGAAGTAAAACGTTCGATGTGTTTTGACATTTCAATTCCGATACTACTCACTTTGAAATTCTATCCCATGTATTCTTTCGTTGACGTAATAAACTTTATTTACGTACACGTCAACACGGGTTGTTTCTGCATACGGCGAGTTGGACTCCCAAAAGACCATGATATGAAATCGCACTGTGGGAGAATATTCCACGTAAGCAGTTCGACAAAAGCACTAGACCTGTCACATGCCGGTTGTCTGCTCTTCTTAGCGACGGGGAAGTCGCTGGACGGGTTCCCCACCCCAACATGAAACCGGTCTGTCTGACCTTGACCTGAATAACAGCTGTCAGAGATGCGAATTATCGTCCGTAGTAGTACGCGAGTTACTTCGTAGAAGTAGCATCAGTAGTAGTATTTGAATAATGCCAGTGTATGAATACCACGAATACCATTATATGCTGCTAGTGTATCGTGTGGCAGAACAGAACACGGGTCGCCCTTCATGAATCTATCGGGAAAGGCTTCCAGCAATTTATATTATGTTTCTTATTCCATACGAGTTAAAACAGAGGACACTTTGCGTTTTAAGGGCCGATGACATTAAGGCAGCAATCATCATCATCATCATCATCATCATCATCATCATCATCATCATCATCATCATCATCATCATCATCATCATCGTCGTCGTCGTCACGTATAAATATTCAATAAAATAATCGTTTTATATTCATCATTACTGAAATAGGAACTATAAGTTAACTTTTAACTTAAGAAGATTGCTTAGAGTGTTTTGTTAATTTACAAAAGAAAGTTTAACATTTCTTTTAATGCAATCTGTATGTTTTTGTTTTTTAAACTGTTGTACTGTAATGTTTAACATTGGTACCTTATGTTGTTCACAGGCGTTTTCGTGTACGTTCGTAAATCCGTACTTTTCTATTCGAGATAGTCTTGTTACCGTCCACCTGGAATTACGGAGCTCGTACTGTATGTTAGTTCATTATTTTTCTACAACAGAGTGTTACGAATGCGACTGTAGTTCCCGCGACCACGCCACTCTTATGTCTGTGTCACTAATGTGCACTTTGTTCAGCTGTGTGCTGCTTGACTATGTGGCTCTCGTTACCTTCTCCTTCCTCTTCTTCTACTGCAGCCTTATGTCTTAACAGGTATACTGTATTCTACCGACATCATCTCAACACGCAGTAGCGTAATCTGCTGCGATTTACCGAGCTCGATAGCTGCAGTCGCTTAAGTCCGGCTCCATGGCTAAATGGTTAGCGTGCTGGCCTTTGGTCACAGGGGTACCGTGTTCGATTCCCGGGAGGGTCGGAAATTTAACCTTAATTGGTTAAATTTGCTGGCACGGGAACTGGGTGTATGTGCCATCTTCATCATCATTTCATCCTCATCACGACGCGCAGGTCGCCTACGGGGGTCAAATCAAAAGACCTGCATCTGGCGAGCCGAACTTATCTTCGGACACTCCCGGCACTAAAAGCCATACGACATTTCATTTCAGTGTGGCCAGTATCCATTATTCGGGAGATAGTGGGTTCGAACCCCACTCTCGGCAGCCCAGAAGATGTTTTTCCGTGGTTTCCCATTTTCACATCAGGCAAATGCTGGTGCTGTACCTTAATTAAGGCCACGGCCGCTTCCTTCTCTGTCCAAGCCCGTTCCAGTCCCATCGTCGCCATAAGGCCTATCTGTGTAGGTGCGACGTAAAGCCAATAGCTGCTGCGATTTGTTATTAGCACCATCACAGTAAAATGTAATATAGTTGTGGCGGAATCTTCTTAGATAAGTTCGACATCTGTGGATTGTGTATAATTTGATAACTCATCTGTACTCATGAAAGCGACCGTCGGCCTGGCGTTCAGGTTAATAGCTACATGTCTCTAACGTGTAACCTTGTTTACGTTTCTTATATTTGTTGATGTGTATGTTTGATGTTTATACACAATACGAGATTACAGCTGACTCATCCCCACGAGCTTGACCTGGTTCTCGTTTTACGCATAGTAATCTGTAGGTAACTACTGCGAACGATGCTAACTCACGTGACATACATTTCATCTTGTTTCCTCTTAAACCACGCATATTTTACTATTTTCTTCCACGTATTTCAGCTTTTAATGACCTTATAATAATAATAATAATAATAATAATAATAATAATAATAATAATAATAATAATAATAATAATAACGTTAAGTGCTTTACGTCCCACTAACTACTTCTACGGTTTTCTGAGACGCTGAGGTGCCCGAATTTAGTCCCGCACGAGTTCTTTTTATGTACCAGAAAATCTGCCGACACGAGGCTGACGTACAGTATTTGAGCACCTTCAAATACCACCGGACTGGGCCAGGTCCGAACCTGTAAAGTTGGAATCAAAAGGCCTGCATCTCAACCGTCTGAGCAACTCAGCCCGGAAGGAGACACGAAATGTAGGTACGTTTAATTTATTTAGTTGTATAACATGCCCAATATTCCTTTGAAACTAAACGTTCGATGTGTTTCGATAATTCAATTCCGATCCTACTCATTTGGGCATCCCATAACTGCTTTCGTTGGCGTAAGGACCTGCCATCTTTCTTGTACCTTTCCGCAATGCACAACGGGGATCGTACCGTATTTCACGTCCCGGCGCGCCTATACCAACCAATAATTATATCACACGCTCGTACAGGTCCCTCACCGATTCAGGTTTTCGGGTCATTTCCATACTCACTAGACCACGGGGCTGATGACCACACGTATCCCAATCCCTTAAAGGACATAACAGCAAATGAACCAGTATTAACACTGAGAATTCGGTACATCCAGGGTCCGAAACCGATGACCAGGGTTGTCTGAAGCCCCTAAGACAGAAACTGAATACTGGCAACTACGAAACCAGTCTGGCGAGAATGTAACGTAACAAGGCATACGCTACTGTAGTAGCCACCTTCAGCTGTTATCGTAGCTCAGTTGCTCTTAAACATAAAACCAGTTTGACAAGTATGTTACGTAACATCTCGTGTATTGCATAGGTAGCGTTCAGCTGTTGTACGTAAACATAAACAGAAACCAGTTTGGCACGCATGGCGCGTGACTCGCCTGTTCTCAAAGGGAAGCTATTCATTCAAAGAACAAGGCATACTACCTATTCTAAAAACATCGTATCTCTATGCTCTCGAAAATAACTTCCGAGAATTTCTAAAAGTTTGATATATAGTGGTTCGTCACATCGTTCTCTATTGCTAGAAGAAATATCTGCAGGTATACACCTAACACCCTGTATATATATATCTGAATAAAGGTAACACTTGAGGGGTAGTGTGTCTGGACGAAGGAGGGCTCCGGCCCCCTGTTTCGGATCCAGTCCTAGATCTAGGATCGGAAGGGCAAGGGACCCGAAACGAGGGAGCCGAATCTATCCGGACATCCAGGCACCCTATTCACTCGCCTGCTCCCTCGCTCGCTGCGGCTGCGCCAGTGCTTCCCGTACACGCATCTGCAGCCTGTAGTATACCAGTCGCGAAGCTCTAACATGAGGAAGGTTCATCCATTTGACAGCTGGAGTGATACTAACACAAGCAAGAGGCAACTTGCAAACTACAGGGAACATACTGTCACATCACAGTCTGAAATGGACATAACTTCTGAATCTTATGCACTCACAAGATTTTTTTCCATGCTTATAAAATAGTGGAGGAGGTCAAACAATTTATTTTGATGAGGAATTCGTGAATTATATAGAGATTTTTATTTTATTTTAAGGAGTTTTTTTACCCCGCACTATAACATAACTTCGCTTCTAGAGGACAACCGGCTGAAAATCTGTGTATGTAATTTGAACGTGTGAGAAAACTGTATGACAACTCTTATGTGTTATTCATCAAAATAAATTTATTTATTTATTTATTTATTTATTTATTTATTTATTTATTTATTGGTTGCGAAGTTAGGGCTCTTGGCCCTCTCTTACACTTAACCACATTATGCGGCTTAATACTGAATACAAACTTAAAATTCAAACTTAACACACTGTATATAATATAATAACAATATAACTTACTATAGACTAAAACTAAAAGATTACATCCTAAGTCTAAAACTAGAAAAATAAATTCAATAACTACTCTAGGTGGAATTCATATATTCTAACAGTAATGTATGTAAACTTTTGGGAACTATTTACTCCAGACATTCACTCACACATTCACACATAACTACATGATATAGCCTACGTATTCAAGAGGAAATCTTTAGACTGTCTTTTGAAGGTAATTAATGAGGAACAATTTCTAATTTTAGGGGGTAAAGCATTCCATATTCTAGCGCCCGACACAAGGGAAGAATTACTGACGGCAGATGTATGATGTGGAGGTATTGCAATTGTTGACCCAGATCGCGTGTCACAGTCATGAAAGGAATATAGAAAACGGAAATTACTGGAGAGATATTCAGGTATATTTTCAGTCAAGAGTCGATAGATAAGGGTTGATACATGGTGATTTCTCTGCTGCTCTACTTTTAACCAAGAAAGTTGTGCATAAAAAGGGGATACGTGTGAGGCAAAATTCAATGAAAAAATAAATCTAATGCAGGAGTTTAAAGCTCTCTGCAATTTCCTATTTTATTCACGGGTAGCATCCAGCAACACAACATCACAATAGTTAAAAATTGGAAGTATTAATGTATTAGATGTATTACATAAGGGTCTCCATCTCAGAATTACTAGAAAAATACTATTTATTTCATGAAGTCCTTTATTTGCGTGAAATAGTCCTTACACTCTGTATAAGTAGAAAGTTCCTTCAAAATTATCACATGATGTAATACTGTTTTCTGATAACTGTGGATATCTAAATTGCTGTATTCCTTATCTCGATTGTTTTACATTCATTTCCTGACATGCTATCTAATGTATTTATTTATTCTATCAGAAGCAATACATCATGTATAAATTTTAAGTTAAGAAAGAGAACAATGATTGGATAACTGGTAAAATCACACTAGAGGTACATTCAAAGTAACAATTATGTCATATCATATCGGACCAGAATTTGGTGAGATCTCGACCATTTGGTGTGGCCTTCGCTAAATCTTGAATAGTGCAAACGAGAGGGCAGGAGTTGCAGTGAAGGAGGTGCGCCACGGTTTGTTCTTCTCCGCAGGCACAGAGGGTTGACTCATCAGATAGACCCCACTTCTTCATACTGATCCTAGATCGACCGACCCTAGACCGCAGCCTCTTCAGTCTCTTCCATGTAGACCAAGACTCCTCATAACCAGCTGGAAGAGTTTCAGATGGTTCCATCCATTCATTGAGATGAAGGTTTCTGGATCTCCAGGAAGTTAGCCTTGATGATTGAGGTGAATCCAAAAGGCACTCAGTAGAAAGAAGGAAACTTCTCCTGGATTTCAATCGTTGTTGAGGAGGTTGATAATCATGTAATGGATGTGCTTGGGAAACGTCTACTTTAGATTTTTCATGTTTGGCAGCTACTTCACGTCTAATATCTGGGGGAGTAATGCCAACCAAGCAATGTACCTTTTCACAAGGGGGTAGATCTTAGGCAACCAGTTATAAGGTGGCAAGTTTCATTTAAAGCAATATCTACCTATTTGGCATGAAATGACCTATACCAAACAGGGCATGCATATTCTGCTGCAGAGTAGCTACTTGATAAAGCAGTAGTTCTCATTGTTTGAGCTTGCATTCCCCAAACTTCCGAAGAATGGAATTTCGCGGAGATACTTTATGCTTCGTGTTAACTCAATGTTATTCATATGTGATTGAACTATCTAGAGTTACCCCTAGATATTTAAATGTTGAGCAATGATCCAAGAGAGCACACTCCAAGAAAACCTTCAGTTTTCTTCTTGCCTGCATATTATTTAAGTGAAAAGCGCAAACTTGCGTCTTGGAGGTGTTGGCTTTAGATGGTTTTCTCTGTAGTTCGGACTCAATTCATCTAAGGCTTCCACTAGTCTCC
Source organism: Anabrus simplex (assembly GCF_040414725.1). Lineage (NCBI taxonomy): Eukaryota > Metazoa > Arthropoda > Insecta > Orthoptera > Tettigoniidae > Anabrus > Anabrus simplex. The sequence continues at coordinate 182,764,431 of NC_090279.1, read as the reverse complement.
GTTCAACACTCTCAAACTGATCACCCTGGGTGACAATAGCTCGATTATCTGCATAAATGAAGAGTTTTATTCCTTTTGGCATGAATTGATCTTTCGTGTAAAAATTAAATAATATTGAAGACAAAACACTACCTTGGAGTAGGCCATTCCTGAGTTCTTCCAACGATTATGTCGCCCTTGGAAATCTACAAAGAATCTTCGACTTTCAAGAAGATATCGAAGAAATTCAGTCAGCTTGTTGTCCTTTGTCATCTTATATAAGGTTTACTCAATAGAATTTGGTGACTAACTGTGTCATAGGCCCCAGTTAGGCCGATAAAGACTGCCCCAGTTATTTTCCGATTTTCAAAACCATCCTGCTCTGGGATCAAAAGTGGTTCAATTATTTTTGTAAGCTTTACCAAAATCATTCGTTCTAAGATCTTGAATAAATGACAGAACAAGGAGATTGGTCTGTAATTTTTAGGATCATGTGGATCTTTTCCTGGTTTGAGGAATGCTATAACTCTAGATTCCCACCAGGTTTTGATTATTCTGCAAGTTCGAATGCAATTGTTAAATAGATTTAGCACCCATTCCCTAGTAACAAGTCCAAAATTCTTGATTTCTTGAATACTTATTTCATCTACACCAGGAGCTTTTCCATTTTTACTGATATTTATAGCATCATTCAGTTCTGCCATACTAAAGGGATTAGAAAGCATGGACTCTGGTATGAATTTTATCTTAGTATCCACTTTTGTTTTAGACTGGAGTTTACAGACTTGCTATTTTGGACGAGTTGTTGAGCTATTTGGTTTGCAGATACGTACAAAGAGATGAGGTTATCTAATATGACTTATATTAATGTTTCATGTGTCATTTAATCAAGTGGGTTATCAAAGAGATAAGATAACGCGTCACGCTCGGTTAGTTACGAGGCAAAACGAACAAATTATAAAATTCTTATCAAGGTCCCTCACTGTGCTCTGGAGTTCTGATAACTATTTTGCCCTTAACGTCCCATTGGCATTCCAACAAGTTTTTTTGTTTTGTATGACGATCAGTGTTGGCAGATTTAATGATCATGGTAATTCCTTGGCCGGGAGGTCAGCGTAATGGTCTTCAGTTCAGAGGAGGAGTTGGGGATTTTACCCCCATCTGATTGATTCCTATGGTTTGGGGGATGGTTTTCGTTGATGACGGTGATTATTGCTTAAAAAGGAAATACAGCTAAGCAACCTTCCCCTCATAATAATACCCAACAAAGGCCAGGCTTAAGCTATGGAGAGAAAGGTACCCAGATCATCCGGAACGTGTTGAAATTGAAGAAACGTTGCCACATAGTCACGAAGAGGGATGGTGTATATGGAAGTTGTTAAACAGACTGAGGACCGGCGTTGCAAGATCCAAGGACAATCTTATGAAATGGGGCATCGCGCGTGGTGGGGACTCACTGTAGGAATGTGGAGAGGAACAGACTTCTAGGCATGTCTTGCGCTGTCATCTATGTCCAGAATCATGTACAGGGTTGGAATTGTCACTGGCTGGAAACAATGCCATCAATGTAACCAAATACAGGTCACAACTGTGTAAATAATGTATATATAGTGTAGATATTTTCATGTAATACTTGGTTTCTCCCTTTTGATTTTTATGTAAGTTCTTCCATTTGTTATACTTCATACGGAAATTTTTCAAGTGCTTCATTTATAACTATATACGATTAATTTGTTCATGTAAATTTTTCATATTCAGTACATATATTCAGTATCTCTTTCTTGTATATATTGGCACCTCTGACACGAATAAATAAATAAATAAATAAATAAATAAATAAATAAATAAATAAATAAATAAATAAATAAATAAATAAATAAATAAATAAATAAATAAATAAATAAATAAATAAATAAATACTTGTAGGAGCATACAGAATTACTTGGAACAGATACAATAATAGAACTATATCATAAAAGGCAAAATTATGACTTTATAACACAGTTTATTTTATCTGAGACTGCAGAAGATCTCGAGAAGTTGCTGAATGGTATGGATGAAGTCTTGGGTAAGGAGTACAAGATGAAAATAAATAAGTCCAAAACAAAAGTAATGGAGTGCAGTCGAACGAAGGCAGGTGATGCAGGAAATATTAGATTAGGAAATGAAGTCTTAAAGGAAGTAGATGAATATTGTTACTTGGGTAGTAAAATAACTAACGATGGCAGAAGTAAGGAGGACATAAAATGCAGACTAGCACAAGCAAGGAAATTTTCTTAAGAAAAGAAATTTGCTCACTTCAATTATTGATATCGGAATTAGAAATATGTTTTTGAAGATTTTCGTGTGGAGCGTGGCATTGTATGGAAGTGAAACATGGACGATAACTAGCTCAGAAAGAAGGAGAATAGAAGCTTTTGAAATGTGGTGTTACAGAAGAATGCTGAAGGTGAGATGCATAGATCGAATCACGAATGAAGAGATACTGAATCGAATTGGTGAGAGGAGATCGATTTGGCTAAATTTGACGAGAAGAAGAGATAGAATGATAGGACACATCTTAAGACACCCAGTACTTGTTCAGTTGGTTTTTGAAGGAAGTGTAGGTGGTAAGAATGGTAGGGGTAGACCAAGGTATGAATATGACAAGCAGATTAGAGCAGATGTAGGATGCAATAATTACGTAGAAATGAAAAAGGTTAGCACAGGATAGGGTGGCATGGAGAGCTGCATCAAACCAGTCTATGGACTGATGATTCAAACAACAACAACAACAACAACAACACAGTAGTTAAAACAGAAGCACTTTATGCACCTGAAACTATTATAATTGGTGGTACAACTCGAATAAAGGTGATCGAAAAACGAAAAAGAAAAGAAAAATCCTCACGAAAATTTTAGGACCAAAGTGCGAAAATGGAATTTGGATAAAAAGGAAATCACATGAAATCTAACAAGTTACAGAAAAAAAATCACAGATACAAACAGAAAACGACGATTACCAATTTATGGTCACTTATATAGAGTGAATGATAACAGGCTCACAAACAAAATTTTAAACTTACCCTTATCAATGAAAAATCACAATAATTGGCTAAAGGAAATCAGAGAACACCTAAATGAAATTGCTATTAGTGAATGAACCATTCAAGATAGAATAAAATTGAGAATATTAATTCATAAACAATTGTTTTTCTGTAAAGCCTGCCCGACTAAATACAGGATGGACTGAACAGTGTTAAAAGGAACATAGCGAGAGTATGAAGAGATATTGGGAAGAGAAGAAGGTAAAAGGTGCTTATAACTCCTTAGTTGGGCATAACGAATCAAGAATGCGTATAAAAATGCACACTCTGAAAAGATGAAAACCTGGTGAGCCCGCAAGAGGATAAACAGGTGAGATCTCTCGTTCCTTAGTGGCCTTAATGATGAAGAAAGAACAAAAGAAAGAAAGAAAATAATAATTGTCCAGAAGCCCTATACGCCACAGAATGCTTCATGCTGAACAGGAAAGGATTGTTGGACAAACTGGAGATCCAGGAGAGGAAGATCTTGAAGAAATTTTATGACGCTGAAACCACATTAGCCACTGATCTGGAAGCCTTGGATTATATGCCTACTTCAAGAAATGGTGCCTGCACCTAAATCCTAAAAAAAAACCCCAGTCATATCTAAATTTCACTTACGCAACAGACAGTCTTATTACAAACCAAAAATCAAATTCCGAGATCAAGTATTTCCGTTCTGCAGTGCACCAAAATACTTAGGAATAACACTTGATAGAACTTGACTTTCAAGCAACATCTCTGAAATATAGCTGCTAAAGTTAAAACTAGAAATAATACTCTTGAGAAACTTCCTGGTGCATCGTGGGGAGCCAATAATCATGTTCTAAGATCAACAACATTAGCCTTATTATATTCTGTTGCTGAATACTGCTGCCCCTCCTGGATCAATAGTGTTAACACTAAGAAGATTGATGTACAACTCAATCAGGCAATGCGCATAATCACGAAATGCATTCGGAACAAGAACACGGTATGGTTTTCTGTTCTCAGCAACATTCCACCTCCAGTCCTAAGATGATCAGAAGCTCTCCTAAAGGTTTGGATAAACATTCTGCAGAACCACCAACTACCCATCTATCAAGATATTACAAACACTGAACATCAACGACTGAAATCAAGGAAACCACCCTGGCGTACAGCAATGGATCTTGAAAGAACCTCTTTTCATGTTAACAGTTCATGGAAAGCCCAGTGGGATCAGTCATCGGTAGTGAACAAACATCTGGTTGAGAATCCTTCTGAACGAGTACAAGGATTTGGTCTTCCAAGACGACAGTGGAGAATCATCAATCGGATAAAAACTGGACAAGGCAGATGTGGTTATCTATTGTGCAAATGGGGTTGGAGTAGCTTTGAAAATTGTGATTGTGGTGCCTCTTCTCAGTCAATCCACCACATTGTTGCTGACTGCCCAGTTCGAGCTTTCAAAGGAAACCTAATGGATATTCACCGCACATCGGATAAAGCAGTTGATTGGGTCAAAAATCTGGACCTAGTGTTGTAGTATTATACGGACTTGTGACTACGCACATTTATCCTGAATATATATATGTACATACATTCATCATAAGATAAATAAATAGAAGGCGATCAAACCAGGAGCTATGCAGTTATACTAAAAAAATCACAGACATAACCGTGAAGAGGCGTCTGACTTTATATGAACATGTCACGAGGATAGACCCAATTAGGACCTTCCGGCTTTTCAACTGCTGGAAGAAGAGGAAGACAGGGACACTGGCTAAGAGTATTGAGGAAAGACATACAGGAACTGGGAGTTACTAAAACGACATCAGGAACCGAGGACCTCTCAGAAAAATAATCAAACAAAGGTGGTTCTCAGGTGGGCCATTCGAATAATAATAATAATAATAATAATAGAAAGTCCTGAATGTTCAACAGCAGAACGATACTCACAACAGCGAACATTAATACAGGTCCATTTACCCTGGCATTCACGATAGCAGCTTTCCTCACTGGCTTACGGCGATCCTCAGTTTACAGAATTACACGATCACACAGTACAGTTCTGTCGTCTCCAGGTACACACTCACTGGTCTCTCCGACACCATCACAACAACAACTCACTTTTATTTTTCGGAGAGGCCCCCGTAGCCCGCTCCCCCCGCGTGGGAACCGTCCTATTCTACATTGCCTCCGACATGCTATTAGTTCTAAGAAGGAAAAGATTGGAGGGAGGAGTGGGAGTGTGATACTACAGGAGTATCTGCCTGTCCCATGCTCAGCATGCTACCAGACCAGATGTGGTGGTGGATATCAATAGTGCTGTAATCGGGTAATAAGGGTCAGGACAAAACCACATAGGCGGAAATAGAAAGATGCGCGTCTGGTATTTTTGTGCTGGTCTTCAGAACGGCTATGAAATCGTCAAATGAGATAGCGCCATGAAAATCGCTGAACTCAAAGGCTAGAGTTGATTCATAGGAAGACGTAGAGCCGTTCGTGATTGAATGAATGAATGAAGAGCGAGAATTTAAGTACTGTACTTAAGGTTATGGATATACTTATGAAACAGAAAATGGTAAGAATTCAAAACAGTGCTTTTTTAATTTATTAAGAATATTTCAATACTTGGATGCATACAGAACAATGGAAGCACTCTCACAGCACCATCTATGCGGTTTCACCCACTGGCTTGATGATGATTTCGTGAATCTGGAAAAGAAATAATAAGATAGTGCATGTTATTTAAATACATGAACAAGTAAAACTGAGTTATAAGGGGATGGGTGACGACTATATATACAGTCCGTTAACATTTGACGAGGCAATACTTCACGGAATATTGGAGGTAGGAAGGTAACAATTGACACACATGACCGGCGGGACATGGGGGTTTTAGTGATACTAAAATAACGTAAAGTTTCACTAACAGAGCCTGTTCTGGTAAAGTCAACATGCCGCGATTGCAGACGCATCTGGCGCCCTCTCCCACGATTAGGGACCATATGTCCTCCTTTTAACAGCACGAAAAGCGTGCTGCCAGATTTTCGAATCACTTAACAAATGTCCTCTTTTTGGGGGGTTTAGCGCGCGGCTGTGAGCTTGCATCCGGGAGATAGTAGGTTCGAATCCTACTATCGGCAGCCCTGAAAATGGTTTTCCGTGGTTTCCTATTTTCACACCAGGCAAATGCTTGGGCTGTACCTTAATTAAGGCCACGGCCGCTTCCTTCCAACTCCTAGTCCTCTCCTATCCCATCGTCGCCATAAGACCTATCTGTGTCGGTGCGACGTAAAGCCCCTAGCAAAAAAAAAAAAAAAAAAAAATTGGGGGGTTTAAACATGATTTAAACTTCACCGCCATATTTAAATAGACAGCACTTTTTGTTTACAACTAATGTTTGCTTCCGTTATCTTTCTAGCTCAGCGCTGTTTAGAGGTTATGTCTGTGCATAAACTGCGTGCAAATTGAGCTCTCTAAGTTTTGGCAAGTATTATTTTGCCGTAAATAAGAATTATTCTTTTGTATTCCAAGTCATACGGAGGGTTGCCCCAGTTAAGTTTGGACGATTTTGACCAGTGGCGTATCCTGGAATCTCCACTGAGGCATGCAACTAGTAACCATGCAGTTAACACAACGTATTAAGTAAATTTCAATTCCACTCACCCTAATTACATGTAGGTGAACTCGAGCCAAACAGTTTTACTGTAAGTTTGTGGATTGAACGTGCGTACACAATTCTTGTTTTCTGTTTTTAAATTTACGAGGGTCCGCCTCTGTGGTGTAGTGGTTAGTGTAATTAGCTGCCACCCCCGGAGGCCCGGGTTCGATTCCCGGCTCTGCCACGAAATTTGAAAAGTGGTACGAGGGCTGGAACGGAGACCACTCAGCCTCCGGAGGTCAACTGAGTAGAGGTGGGTTCGATTCCCACCTCAGCCATCCTCGAAGTGGTTTTCCGTGGCTTCCCACTTCTCCTCCAGGCAAATGCCGGGATGGTACCTAACTTCAGGCCACGGCCGCTTTCTTCCCTCTTCCTTGTCTATCCCTTCCAATCTTCCCATCCCTCGCAAGGCCCCTGTTCAGCATAGCAGGTGAGGCGAGGTACTGGTCATCCTCCCCAGTTGTATCCCCCGACCCAGAGTCTGAAGCTCCAGTACACTGCCCTTGAGGAGGTAGAGGAGGGATTCCTCACTGAGTCCGAGGGAAAAGCCAACCCTGGAGGGTAAGCAGATTAAGAAGAAAAAGAGGAAGAAATTTACGAGGGAAGGTTGAGATCTCCCGGCTTTAACTATTTGAATCTTTTCATCAAACGAACGGCCAGTAAATGGCTTTTCAAACTGATTTACAATTATATCCGTTTTAGACTCATCCATCGTTAATACCACATCTGCGCAAGATATAATAAAACACCGAAAATACAATGAATTAACTCACTAGTTAGCCACAACTCAAGCACTGGAGGTAAGTCACCCCAGTGGCATTGGTCAGTTTCGTAACGTTGGGTTCTCGCTGGGGGGTGGTAATCTGTGGGTCCCGTTCGCTGTAAAGATGCCGACTTTCTCCAAGTTGCTAACAGATGGCAGAGGGTAGCACGGATATAGGGTGACAAATTCTGACCAAGTTTCAATTGCAGCGACATCGTTCGGAGGGTTTCAGAACTACGTCTGCCACCGAATGCAATTTTAAGATTGAATGCCTTTCTTCCTGAACTCGTCCATTCGCTGTCTCTTTCTTCCTAGAGTGGTGTAGACGGCGAGACTACACCAGCACCACACGTAGTCAAGCAACGGAACCAGTACAGTTGCGCGGACCTTTTGAACTGCTGAGAGATGAAATCGTTAATATTCGACTTGAAACAACCTAAAATCGTACATCAGACAGTTCTTTGTGTTATCATAACGCATGCAATGAATGCCTTGCATTCAAGGAGAATACGCCCCTGATTTTGACGTACCTTTTAGGTTCTTTCCAACACAGTCCCTGTACCATTAGAACTTCAGTCCATCTCACGCAACATTAGTACCATGGTTACCGCTTGCATCGTCAATATCTACGCGCGGTATGACTGTCCTATGTTTATTTCTCGCAGACTACTTGCACGACTCGCCGATGCTGCCAGCCACTGTACTTAGGAACTAGCCCTGGACCACAATTACCTTTATTTTCAGATATTAGGATACTTAGCCCTGGACCACAATCACGTTTCTCTTCACATTAATACACCACGACATTCTATGTCGGTTACTGGTCACGAAATGATAGGATTGATAGCAGCAAAGCCTACTACGTCTTTCTTCGTACATAGCGCATCCAGTGCATCTGTCCATTGTTGATACACAAAACAAAACATATCTAATTATACTGACATGGCATCGTGCGATGGATGTGTTATGTAACAAGTTTTTCATCGAATTACAAGAACAACTTCAATGATTTAGTTCAATTCTATGTACGTCACAATTTGATTTCAAATAGCAGAGTATGTGAAAGGTGTGGCCGAGACGTTAAATTATTAGTGAATGAGTTCAATCGTGTTGTTTTTTCATGTCGTCACCTATCCTCCACTACATTAAGGTTGGTTCCACTTACAAACATTCTTCTTGTATATTATACATTGTTTAACATTCACGTTACATTTCCTTATGTTTTTTCTTCCGGTGTCGGGAACGCTACGTACTACTAATAATTAGGCCTCTATTTCTTGTTAATATTCAATCATAAGTCGCGCGGATTTAAGCCTCTATTTCATATTCATATTTAAGCATAACTAGCGCTATCTATGGTTTCTAGTGTTTAGAATCATAATTACTGCATCGAAACGTCTCAACTATTTCATCACGTTCTTATATAATCGTGGCTGGCGTTGGCACGAATGGACTCTGCCATCGCCTGAAGATTTGCCCTATGAAATGTCACTACCATACTTCCGGATATTGTTAGTCTTATTTGTTTCATATGGTTATTCTTTGACATTGCCTCACTCTTACACGTCTTTTCATCGCGTAAGTTGGTCATAACTTCTGTCTGTATTGAATTATGAGAACGATATTTCACTGGACTAGCCTTCAACCAATGGCAGTGTCCATTCGCCCACCGCCAGTCATGATTACTATTGAAGTTTTACCCCTGTACCAGTAAATGGTCTCCTTGCGCATGCGCAATACGAAAAAATCCTTTCCAACACAGTCAAAATTGCGTTCATGTATTCGTCCGTGAACTACAGTCAGGCGTTCCAACTAACTCTTCGCATCGATCCCTGGCGGTCGGAACTAGCCGCAGTCTAAAGCATGTACTGAGCCGTACATTTCTGTGACATGCGCAGAAACACTGTATCGTTGCCTCCTGCTGTATGCTGATTTCTTTGGAGTTCCTTAATCAGCTGTTTTTATGCACATTGCGAGCTCTTCTCCCATTAATAAATTGATCACCTGTTTGGTTACTGAGGTTAGGATGGATAGTGACGACGATTTTTTTACAATCTTCATCCAGTGAGGAAGAGGAGGTACTATTTTTCGTAAAAAGAAAAAGAAATGAAAATTATTTAGGTAATGGTAATTAAATATATATTTTTTAGTTATTTATGTATTGTTTACATTAGGCATATAGTTTATAAAGGCACAAAAGCTACCAGGTGAAACAAAATATAATTTAAATACGATGTATTTTTCTGAAGAAACTGTTCCTCATTATAATGAAAATGAGTGTTTCGAGCATTTTCGCATTAGCCGAGGAGTTGCTCAAGATATTACAAATCGATATGAAAGAAGTGAACATCATTAAAGACAATGTGGGCAGTATGGCGTACATGTGACGTTCTGTATCTTTGATATTTCAGCATTCCTATTCCTTGGAGTTCATGAACGAGAATCCATTCCAACACAACCCAATCATGTATCAACCCCGGAACCAATACGAAGTAAGCGCATGCATACAGAGCGATATATGGATGCGTCCATGTACTGACAGCAAACTGCGTGTTGGAAAGAACCTTTTGTCTTCGGCGATTCCTTTTCTCCAGACCCGGTTGTGATAGCCACGGATACGGGCTATTGCTCTACATCTCAATTTGCAGACTTTGACGGATTACAGGAAGAGTAATATTGTCCCATACCTCCTTGCACACTTTCCAAAGACCCTCAATAGTAGCAGGACGTTTAGAAGAAAGCCCTCTTCTCAGGAGACCAAAGACACAGGAATCCATCGGCGGGGCATCCGCGGATTTGACAGGGATGTCGCTAAATGGTATAACACGGACACCCGTCTCCGCTTCTTTTCTCTCGTAGTAGGGATGAAATGAAATGGCGTATGGCTTTTAGTGCTGGGAGTGTCCGAGGACAAGTTCGGCTCGCCAGGTGCAGGTCTTTCGATTTGACATCTTTAGGCGACCTGAGGATGAAATGATGATGAAGACAACACATACATCCAACCCCCATGCCAGCGAAATTAACCAATGATGGTTAAAATTCCTACTCTGCCGGAAACCGAACCCGGGACCCCTGCAGCCAAAGGCCAGTACGCCAACCATTTAGCCATGGAGCCGGATTCTCATAGTAGGTGACTGATGATCTGGCAGTATGACTGTATGCTTTATCCATGTGGATCCAGACATTTAAAGCATACCCGCCGTACACCCATGGGATATCTTCGTCAAAATAGGGCTCCATGACATTTTTCTGGAAGTAAGTAGCATTGATCTTCCCATTTTTCGGCATTCTGAGGTTTCTGAGTATACCCCTGGTACAATATCCTGCTACTACAGTGAATATCCTAGCAAACTTTTCTTTGCTTTATTTGACTAAGTTTGAGTGCCCCTTTTGGCCTTTTGGGCAATAGGAAATTGCCCGGGGCTTGTTGGTGTCATCCAAATAAACCAAAACTTCATCCAAGGTGACAACCGACTGCCATTTGTCCCCTGCTAGGTAGTTTTCGTATAATTTTCTGGCATTAGTGCACCGTTCTTTAACGTGCCTTATGCCGCTTTACCAGGTTCAGATCTTCTTTAATTATATAGTAGACTGTAGCTTGAGATGTACTTATGTGGTTGGCAAATTGTCTTTGAGTTGGTGGATTTTCCTTCAGGACAGCAGTCTTTACATTTTTAATGATGTCCGGAGTCTTGGAGGGTCGAATTCTCTTCCGTGGCAGTTTTTTTTCGAAGTTGTTGTTTCTGACGGGAGAAACCATTTTGATAATATAATTTTTTCACATTGCCTACAGAGTACTTACTAGTGTTGAGTCCTTTCATTTTACACTCTTGTGCAATCCTCGATTATGAGAAATTAGCATCGGAAAGGCCAACAATGTAGCTTTGCCATATATCTGCACTTAGGCAGGCCATGAGGCAACAATCGTATGGTATGACTGTTCGCAGCATTTCTCTAAATCACACTGACAAAAAAAAAAAAAAAAAATATATATATATATATATATATATATATATATATATATATATATATATATCACTTGCAGGTGCTTCCAGGAGCGGTACGTACGCTAAAGGTCGCGTCCTATATTAACTGGGGTGACCCTCCGTAATGCAAACATAGAACGGATATTTTCATTCCTCAATTCACAGTGGACGAAGGACAGAAACAGGTTCACAGTTGAGACTGTGAAAGGTGTAGTGTGTTTGCAGTATAACTTCAGTCCGACTCGTTGGCTGAATGGTCAGCGTACTGGCCTTCGGTTGAGAGGGTCCCGGGTTCGATTCCCGGCCGGGTCGGGGATTTTAACTTTCATTGGTTAATTCCAATGGCTCGGGGGCTGGGTGTTTGTGCCGTCCCCAACATCCCTGCAATTCACACACCACACATAACACTATCCTCCACCAACAATAACACGCAGTTACTGACACATGGCAGATGCCGCCCACCCTCATCGGAGGGTCTGCCTTACAAGGGCTGCACTCGGCTAGAAATAGCCACACGAAATTAATTAATTAGTATAACTTCAAATATTTCAGTTGCATCCAATTTCACCACTAATTGTTGGAGAACAAAGTACTTTTACAGATGATTTTATCTTCAGGAAAGTACGAATAGGACAGAAAAAAACCCTTTAATGTAAAAGGTGATAGGTCAATGATCTGTGATGAATGTGAAGCCGATAAAAGTGATTAAGGGGCAGTGATTCCATTAGTAGACTGTGTCCTCTTTTTTTCAGATTGGTGATAAGGCATACCTACTCACGATAGCCCATTTTATACAGTACACGGGTTCCATGCGGCGTCACTGACGTGTTGCTGTCCAGCGCCATCTGTTGGCCTGTTTGTACCCTCGTTGTTGGTGTCAATAAAACACCATGACGTGTCAATTATTACCTCTCAACCTCTAATATTACGTGAAGTATTTATTGCCTCGTCAAATGTCAACGGACTTTTCGGTCACCTGTATATATTGTGGGTTTACTTAATAAGCAAAACACATTAAGATAAAAATTGTATTCTTGAGAAAAAGAGGTTTTTAAATTATTTGTCAGTCTTTCATGCCAATAGCTGCCATCAGAATATCTATCATTGAAATTATGCAACAAGTTTAATAGTGCACCCAGAATAGCGCTGTGTAGCTGAAATTGTATGAATGTATTTTATCTGAGCCTTAGCAAGAAGATGAAAATTAGAAAATTTAATAACTAAAATGGCATTGTACGACTTAAAGGGAGTCATGACGGAAATTTCCAAATTTCGCGGTTTTCCATTAATCACAGTAAAATTTCAACCACAAAAGTTTGAGAATATTGGTACATACGTTTTTCATCAGTCAACTTTCTATTGAATTTTACGATACATCACAGAAACTGATATTATTTAAATTTTTGAACTGAAATTTGGGCAGTTGATCCTTAATATATTTATTATTAACTGTAAACATTTTCAAATTTCTGAAACTCAGAAAATTTGTAGGAAATGATTGCACTGTAATTTCAGAAGCAAGAAAATGTTGTATTATTCACTTGAACATGAAAATGCATACTAACTTTTATTTCCTATACACACTGGAAAACTTCCTGAAATTTTCAAATGAATATGAGAGAAAATGTTATACACGGAGCATTTTGTATGCAAGAAACTACTGAAAAATATAAAAAGTGAGAAAACAGGAAATGAAGGCTTGGATTTGCCCTGTAAACGCATGACCACTTCTTTTTAAAAATGACGGTCAGAAAATGGCGCTGACTTTTTTGGGTGGTGGGCAAGGTGTTTTCTGTCCTCCCCCCTAAAATGATCTCAGGGGAGCGGAGTGACATTTCCCCCCCACCCAAGGGAAAAAACCGTAGAGTTTGTTATTCTTCGGAGGCTGCTAAGGCGTTAAATCTGGAGAAGGTGGTAGATGGTTTTATATCAAGAAAGCGGGCATTCCTTCAGAGAACTACATTTCTCAATGGAGACTGTTCAGGCGGTACATCTGCTGGTAGAGCTTTTCACATTTCGTATCATGAAATGCATAATGTACAGTATTACGACATTTATTAAGAAAATGTATTTATGAAGCAAGTTCTAATTTGATTACTTGTGATTATTTTTAATAGTTTCGTACATAAACCATTCCTTCAAAATATTTATTGATGAATGAAGTTCTAATTTTTCTGTTTACTTGTGAATATTATTAAAAACTCCATGCATAAGACTCGTACAAAAATTTATTTGAGAAACAAGCTCTATTACTGTTCTGTTTCTTCTGTTTGTTTGTGAATATTGTTATTATATAGGAATGATTGAATTAAGGGGAGGTGGTACACCAGTAAGATTAAAAATGTCATTTTTTTGTTTGTTAGCAATGTTAGTTACTTGAACTATGTTTAATAAGATTTCAGTAGTTATATTGATGAAAGTCGTTTCTAACGGCTCATATCAAATTTACGCCCATCTTTTTTTTTTTTTTTGGCAAGGTGTGTGTATTTTTTAAATAAACTTCGTTCTCGTCACTTCTTTGTATGGTGTTGTTTATATGGTGTTGTTTATCAGAAGCACGTGTGTTTGTGCGCGTTTGTTTTGATAGAGAATCATACATTTATTAAGAATGCCTCAGTCTGCTAGAGTATTTACGAAACGTCTTGGAAGAAAAAACGTGCATATGTAATTGTTAGTAATGAAGAGGCCGATACTGAAATTGTAAATAGTGCTCATAATGATGTACCATGAGGGGTGTGGAGGCCGCACGAAGGTGCTGAGAACATTAGGTACTGAACCAGGTCAAAACAAGCTACAAATTTGTAATGAAGTTGATAACTAATGAATCAGAAAATCAGACCTGCAAGCTGAGATTTTCATCAGAAAGCAACAGAAGAAGGTGAAGACATCACGTGAAGATGCAGAAATCGGTCCAGGTGATCCAGAATATGGGCCAGGAATGTACTGAGTTATCCTTCATCTTTGTTTCAATTTATCTCAAAACATCTATTTAAAAAAATATTATGTTCCTTTTTTTCTAGAACTACAAGTACTAGGAACATTAAACTTGCACCAGATCTTCTTTTTTGGGGTTGAAAATGTACTGAAAAGTTTTATTATTTCTAACTTACATATTATTTTAAAAATTATTGTGATTTAAAATCATATTATTAAAAAAATGGCTTCTAAGAAGAAAATTCAAAAAATTACTTGACGGCCAATGTTTGTAAAAGTTTATCAACATATGCACAAAGCTTCATTCTATCAGTGTGACAACTTTAATTGATTTCTGTTCAATAGTTCTTGAGAATTAGGAACATGAATTTAGCAAATTTAACATTGTGAAGGTAGGATGTAGTTATTCCTTATTTCACATGATTGTGTTCGTGATAATCATGGCCCCACCATGGATCCATTAAAGAATTACATAGTGCCTCTACAGAAGCAGTGGACTGGCTGAAAAGTCTGGACATTAAGTGTTAAATGCTGACTTGTAAGTCACATACTTATTTAAGAAATATGTATTTATATGTACTTATAATGTATCCTTGTTTTGCCATACGAAATAATAATAATCATGGCCACCCCCGTCCAATAATTACCCGAATTAACAGAGCTTCCATTATCTTTGACGGAAAAGGCCAAGATTTCAGTCATAACTCCCCTTGATAGATATCACTAGTTTCAGAGCGGGGAAAATCACACAGGGCAGTGTGAAATTACCAAAAATTGACTGCCTTGGACCGACTGGAATACTTATCTTTTAAATGCTCGCTTTTAACAAGTTTGTCATTGAAACGCACAATTCTATCGAACTGCGCAGTAAAATTGTAATATATCGTTTTAAATTACCTGTACATGTGGAGGCGTTGCAAGAGCGTACAGCACGGCGTCCGCAACGTCTTCGGACTCTAGCCCTGGCCTCTTTTTCATCTCTTCTGACTGGAAGTTAGGGCGATTGTCACGAAACTCTGTTTCTACCTTGCCTGGGGATACAAGCTGAAACAAAATTATGGAACATCTTTAATAAACCAGCTGCTGGCAAGTGTGAAACGGGAGAAACAATAGGAATTGTAATAAAAATAATTAGAATAAGAAATGGAAAGGAATATTAGAATATATGCAGCTGAATGTTTGAACCTAATATAAACAGGATTGGTCAAAAAATTGGGGCTAGTGGAGAGAAAGATTCTGAGGAAGATACTGGGATCCCAAAGCATAGAGGATGGATCATACAGAAAGAAAGGAAATCAAGAATTATTCGTGTATCACAAGATGGAAAACATCTCGGATACCATCCGGAAGACAAGTACCATGTTCTTCGGACATATCTACAGAATGAACCCGGGAAGGATAACCAATCAGATAATAAGATATTTTGAGATCAGGAGAACTACGGTGCGCTGGTATCAGGAGGTGAAGAGGGACCCGGAAGAAATGGGAATACAAGGGACGTAAATCAGCAACAGGGATGATTACAAGTTGAGGATCAAGGTCACGAAAAAGTCTCAAGAAAAAGTTAGATCCCGTACCCAAACGCCATGGACACAAGAAAGGAGGAGATTGCAGAGTGAAAGGATGAAGGAGAACAGGACGAGGATTAAAGCCCAGAACACCGGACCGATTGCAGAAACGATGTCTAGTTTTAAGCCTTAGGCAACGTCTACCTAAACAACATCTAAGTCGAGCAAGATCTTCCATTGCATAAACAATGTTCAGCCGATGTTTAACTAGACATAGTTTAAAGTTTCAATATTGGTTTGAAAATGGAGATAGAAGTATCTTTCATGCAACTCTTTGCTTGTCGCAACCAATGAAATTCGTCGGTGCGGTCAGCTGTTTGTCTTCCTACACGTTACTCAAATATGGCTAAGCATGAGCATGACTTACCCACATGTAAGAAATATCGCTTTCGGTGGAAATTAAATCTCATAATATTATCGACACTAAAGCGACACTCCACTGTACGGGGAAGAGTAGCTTTGATTATAGCGTTGTTATGGTGAGTGTAATCTAGTTGTAAATAGCTTCGACTAAGGGAAGATGAACCAATAGTAATGTGTAACCGAACGTGTTGTACGGGCCATATAGATGCAGCCTGCATTCTGGGGATCGTAGGTTCGAAACGCATCATCGGCAGCCCTGAAGATTGTTTTCCGTAGTTTCCCTATTTTTACACCAGGCAAATACTGGGGCTGTTATTATTGCAAAGGCTCTTCTTCCCCAGTCCTCATCTTTAAACAATAATCACCATCACCACCACCACTTGCATTTTCCTATCTCATAGTTGTCGAAAACTTATCTGAATTAGCGCGACGATGTTATACATAAAAACCACATACAACCTACTTTTTAGTTTTCACTATTATGTGTGCTTACTTCGCAGTAAATACAAGGGAATCCCTCCCGGTTGATGCATGTGACAGCCTCTGACGATTGGGACAAGTAAATCTGACATGTATGTAGTCGAAGTGTCCTATAATTCCATGGAAATTACCCCATGTATAATAAAATATATCGGTTGCCGAGAATTGTATTCCAGTTGACAGTTACCGGACTGTCCCTTTGTCAGTCTCAAGAAACAAGTCTCTTGAAAAGCGAAATCTTATTTTAAGCTCTACCTCCCCGTATATTTCAAATGAATTGCTGCGAATTCGCAGCGGGCGATCCGCAGAGAGGCCGTCGGACTAACCTTTCTTCCCGGAATAGTCTCAACATGATATTACAAATTACATGTTTCATGGTACATAACCTCTGATTGTGATTCACTCCTCTCATTTGAGGTTAAACAGTGCTCTCGACAGTGTTTAAACATGGCCGGTTGAACATTGGTTTCAGAAAGTGTCTAAGTGATAAATAACGTCTCTGCAATGTGGCAGCCATACTTAGGCACTGTTTAACCGTAGACATCGTCTAAACACAGTTTCTGCAATCGGCCCATGAAGTTGAATTCAAATTAACGTGGTTCATATTCGGCCAAAACGAAAGAAGGAGAACTTCAAAAATATTAGATAACTTCAGAGTTACTGTAATGAGGTATAAACAAAATGTATGCATACTCAAGATCTCAAAAGTGCAAAATCTGTTATTTGAAAAGGTTCTGGTTTTAAAAACCTTACTGTAAAAAAAGCAGGGTTAAATGGGGAAGAAGAAGTCAATATTAGAATTACGAATGCCTACCGTTGTTACCTCACCGTTAAAAAATTACTCGCTTCAAAATTATCTAGAAACACAAACTTCAGGATATAAAAAACAAGTAATACTGTATGGCTATGAAAATTGTACCTTAACTAAGAAAAGATTCCAATCACTCACAATGTTTTGAAAATAAAATTATCTGGGAAATCTGAGGACGTCTAAAAGAAAACAATTATGTCGCACCGATACAGATAGGACTTATGCCGACGATGGGATAGAAAGGCGTAGGAGTTGGAAGGAAGCAGCCGTGGTCTTAATTAAGGTACAGCCCCAGCATTTTCCTGGTGTGAAAATGGGAAACCACGGAAATCCATCTTCAGGGCTGCCGACAGTGGAATTCGAACCCACTATCTCCCAGATGCAAGCACACAGCCGCGCGCCCCTAACCGCACGGCCAAATTGCCCGGTATATTATACTGAAATGAAATGAATTGCTTATGGCTTTTAGTGCCGGAAGTGTTCGAGGATATATTCGGTTCGCCAGTTGCGGGTCTTTTGATTTGACATCGGTAGGTGACCTGCGCGTCGTGATGACGATGAAATGATGGAGACGATACATACACCCAGCCCCGTACCAGCGGAATTAACTGATGACGGTTAAAATTCCCGATCCTGCCGGGAATCGAACCCGAGACCCCTGTGACCAAAGAGCAGCGTGCTAACCATTTAGCCATGGAGCCGGACGCATATTATATCTATCATATGGCATACATGTAAACCGAGCTCGATAGCTGTAGTCGCTCAAGTGCGGCCAATATCCAGTATTCGGGAGATAGTAGGTTCGAACCCCACTGTCGGCAGCCCTGAATATGGTTTTCCGTGGTTTCCCATTTTCACACCAGGAAAATGCTGGGGCTGTACCTTAATTAAGGCCACGGCCGCTTCCTTACCACTCCTAGCCCTTTCCTAACCCATCCTCACTATAAGACATATCTGTGTCGGTGCGACGTAAAACAACTAGCATACATGTAAATGATTAATATTTTGTACATCGAGATTAGAGATGTATAGGAGTGCGTGTGAAGTCCCGAGGGAAAAGTCTCTTAGTTCACCATCGTAAGATTTTCGTGAACTATTTGCTTGACAGTATCTCTTTCAGCGATATTTTCATGCTAACGTAAAGAAAGTGAAACATTGTATTGTACAGGTAATATACTGAACGAGAGTGCGAGTTTACATGTACGATTCTGCAAGCAAGCAAGTGCGCGTGGATGAGAGTGTACTGTACCATTATTCCTGCTATTATTGTAATCTGAACCATTCATTTGGCAAACATTTTACAGTAATAAACGATGTATTCTTCTTCTTTATCTGTTTACCCTCCAGGGTCGGTTTTCACTCGGACTCAGCGAGGAATCCCTGAGGGATACAACTGGGGATGATGACCAGTACCTCGCCCAGACGGCCTCACCTGCTATGCTGAACAGGGGCCTTGCGGGGGAATGGGAAGATTGGAAGGGATAGACAAGGAAGGGGTGGAAGGAAGCGGCCGTGGCGTTAAGTTAGTTACCATCCCGGCATATGCGTGGAGGAGAAGTGGGAAACCACGCAAAACCACTTGCAGGGTGGCTGAGGTGGGAATCGAACCCACCTCTACTCAGTTGACCTCCCGAGGCTGAGTGGACTCCATTCCAGCCCTCGTACCACTTTCCAAATGTCGTGGCAGAGCCGGGAATTGAACCCGGGCCTCCGGGGGTAGCAGCTAATGACACTAACCACTACACTACAGAGGCGGACATAGTCACGTTCCATTGTTTGGAAACAGCAAGCGAAGGGTTAGTTGGAAGTGTCCTATAACATAAAATTAATGGGCCACCACAATCAAGTATTACGAGACTGAGGGTCATGTTTATGATGACAAGTGTTAGAAAAGGGGGAGTTAGGTTATGAAGATAAGTGTTAAGAGGCGAATAGTCATGTTTATGAAAATGAGAATTGTTACATGTACAAGAGTGCGAGTTACGATACATGGGGGAAGTACCGGGCGAGTTGGCCGCGCGGTTAGAGGCGTACGGCTGTGAGCTTGCATCCGGGAGATAGTGGGTTCAAATCTCACTGTCAGCAGCCCTGAAAATGGCTTTCCATGGTTTACCATTTTTACACCAGGCAAACGCTGGAGCTGTACCTTAATTAAGGCCACGGCCATTTCCTTCCCACTCCCAGGCCTTTCTTATCCCATCGTCGTCATAAGACCTATCTGTGTCGGTGCGACCTAAAGCCACTAGTAAAAAAATAATATGGGGGAAGTAATAGAGCCAATAGAGAGCCAGAAAAGCCTTAACTAAGGGTAGGGGATATTCTCATATTAATTGCTAGTTTCTTTAAATACGAATGTAAACGAATGGACACGCGTCATATTGCATTAGTCTTCATCTTGGGCAGACACGTCAGGGAATCGCGATCAATTCGAGAAGTGGTGTCGCTATTTAGAATATTTCTTCGTAGATCAAGCTTGAAGGGTGTCGCTATCACATGGTATTCATCATCCATACTCGACCTAAGCCCTAGTTCTTCTGGTTTTATCGTAGATGGCAACTTAAAGCTTGAGGAATCTCTGTGAGACTCCACGATACTCTGTTTTTACATCATTTTAGCATTTCAGCGGTACTCTAATGTTTTAGAGTCCACTTGCATTTATTTGGAACAGTCGTACGCCACACTAAGTGACCGACTTCAATTGGGCGTGTATATTCTGTGTACATCATCTCTTTAATATATGCACATGTGTATAGGAAATCATATGAGTTCAACTCTTGAAAACCAACTTATCTAACGTCTATAAATTAGCATCTTCAATCCCTTTCGTTTATAATACTGTTGTTAGCCATCGGGTGATTCCACTCACCCCTCGGGTTTCCCCCGTTGGCGGGGGATACGACACTGTAAAATGTTATGTTTTACGCATAGGAGGTTTCTTCCCGCCAGCGACGAAAATCATAATGAAACATCTACTGTGTAAGAATAAAGAGATTTTACTCACTGAAATTTTCATGTTACTCTTGTGTTCCACAAAGTCCTTCCTCAGTCCTTCTGCGAGAGCTCCTACCGCGAATTTGGTTGCGCAGTACATGGCGGAAAAGGACGAAGGGACGGAGTGGCCACCGATACTGAAACAGAGCATTGACTTCTGTTAGGACTGGATTATGGGTGTATTGCGTTCGGGGGCAGCCAATTCTGGTGTCCCCCTCCTATTGTTGTATAGTCGTAACCCTCCTAGAAACTTTATTATTGATTATTTTTCTTTCAAAATATATTTTTGGAAAGGACACAAGATCTGGAAAGGGGAAAAGCAATTAAAAATGCATTTCTGCTCTGAATCAGACTTGTAAACAAAAATAAGGTCTCCTATTTGTTTATAAATATAGAACTCTTTTCGTGTGGCTGTTGGTCACAATATTGCGAAGAGTGTTTCCCGCGCTTGCATATAAACATGCGCACGCCGCGCTGGGGCACTCAGTCTTGGCTTGGCAGCCGCTGAGAATAGAGTTTCGATTGGATGTTACCAGCAAGTGCGAAGTGCGCGCAGTTATTCTGTTTTTGAACGCAAAAGGTACTGAACGTATTGAAATCCATAGCCAATTGACGGAAGTGTATGGTGAGTCGTGCAATATGTCAAAAATGTTCGTAAGTGGTGTAGAGAGTTTGCAGCCGGTCGGACTGAAATTCACGACGAACGAACAAAGGAGCGGGAGACCGTCAATTTCCGTCGAGACAGTCGTGAAGGTTGAGCAAATCATGCGTGAAGATGATCTCTGCACTTTGGTTCCTGAGGTTTCCCGAAGCGCCGCTCATAACTTCTTGAACAGCGTGGCAGCGAGCTAGCATTGGCATACAAAAACTGTCACAGCGTCTACAAAAATGCATCGACCGAAATGGTGATTATGTAGAAAAATTTTCAAGCTGTAAAATAATGTAAACAATTGTAGAAATAAACAGGTCTATGCATTTATAAAAAGAAATAGGAGACCTTATTTTTGGGATTACCTTCGTACTATCATGAAGAAATACAGTGGAGGGGGAGGGGTAAAACAACCCTTGGTGCAGGGGTGGTGAGGGGGGGTAACATGTAAAACTAATCCAATATTAGTGTCAAATACATGGGCAGTAATCGTTGCAAGTAATTCAATGACCTTTCCCTCACTTCCCAACTTACAAGTTTACAGGGTGTGAGGACGTCTCTAATTAAAATACACTAAGTCTCACCTGCTGATGTGGATAATGTGACCATCGTCTACTCCCCTTGCTCTCATGTTCTGTACAACTTCACGAGTACAGATAGAAAGACCCAAGACGTTCACATCCAGCAGCAAGCGCCATTCAGCAGTCGTCGCCTCTGAGAAGAACATAACAGAACAGAGATTTATTCAGAATTCAGTTCTCAAACTTCTAGGGATGATAGAACAGACACAGGCGTATATTTTCTGTTAACCAAAGGCAGACTTGCGAAGGAAATGGGTAAAAGTAATCAAATTACATGCAAAAAAATAGAATTTTAGTCCTATTTACTTTTAATAATTACTGTTTACAAAATGATGTTTTTACTCGTAATTTACTTTTTGAAATAGAATTGGAATCCATACACACTCCAATGGGAGCAGAAATGGGAAAAGAATTAAGTAATGATGAAGATAACTTTTTATTGTTCTTTTATAGCGGAAAAAGGAGCTTGACCAGTGTCGGAGGAGGTGCTTTCTTACCACTCCAGTACTTCCTAATACATACAGCGAAACCAGGAGCTTGACCAGTGTTGGAGGAGGTGTTTTCTTACCGCTCCAGTACTTCCTAATACATACAACAGAATCAGGAGCTTGACCAGTGTTGGAGGAGGTACTTTCTTACCGCTCCAGTACTTCCTAATACATACAGCAGAACCAGGAGCTTCAGCAGTGTTGGAGGAGGTGCTTCTTTACCGCTCCAGTACTTCCTAATACATACAGCAGAACCAGGAGCTTGACCAGTGTTGGAGGAGGTGCTTCTTTACCGCTCCAGTACTTCCTAATACACACAGCACCAGGAGCTTGACCTGGAGGAGGTACTTTCTTACCGCTCCAGTACTTCCTAATACATACAGCAGAACCAGGAGCTTCAGCAGTGTTGGAGGAGGTGCTTCTTTACCGCTCCAGTACTTCCTAATACATACAGCAGAACCAGGAGCTTGACCAGTGTTGGAGGAGGTGCTTCTTTACCGCTCCAGTACTTCCTAATACATACAGCAGGACCAGGAGCTTGACCACTACTGCAGGAGGTACTTTCATACCTCTCCAGTACTTGCTAGTACATACAGCAGCACCAGGAACTTTACCAGTGCTGAAGGAGGTACTTTCTTACCGCTCCAGTACTTCCTAATATATACAGCAGAACCAGGAGCTTGACCAGTGTTGGAGGAGGTACTTTCTTACCTCTCCAGTACTTCCTAATACATACAGCAGAACCAGGAGCTTCACCGTGCTTGAGGTGGTACTTTCGTACCGCTCCAGTACTTCCTAATACATACAGCAGGACTAGGAGCTTCACCGTGCTTGAGGAGGTACTTTCGTACCGCTCCAGTACTTCCTAATACATACAGCAGGACTAGGAGCTTCACCGTGCTTGAGGTGGTACTTTCGTACCGCTCCAGTACTTCCTAATACATACAGCAGGACTAGGAGCTTCACCGTGCTTGAGGTGGTACTTTCGTACCGCTCCAGTACTTCCTAATACATACAGCAGAACCAGGAGCTTCACCGTGCTTGAGGTGGTACTTTCGTACCGCTCCAGTACTTCCTAATACATACAGCAGGACTAGGAGCTTCACCGTGCTTGAGGTGGTACTTTCGTACCGCTCCAGTACTTCCTAATACATACAGCAGGACTAGGAGCTTCACCGTGCTTGAGGAGGTACTTTCGTACCGCTCCAGTACTTCCTAATACATACAGCAGGACTAGGAGCTTCACCGTGCTTGAGGAGGTACTTTCGTACCGCTCCAGTACTTCCTAATACATACAGCAGGACTAGGAGCTTCACCGTGCTTGAGGAGGTACTTTCGTACCGCTCCAGTACTTCCTAATACATACAGCAGGACTAGGAGCTTCACCGTGCTTGAGGAGGTAATTTCTTACCTCTCGAGTACTTCCTAACACATGAAGCAGAACTAGGAGCTCCACCGTACTTGAGGAGGTACTTTCTTACCTCTCCAGTACTTCCTAATACATACAGCAGGACCAGGAGCTTGACCAAAATTGGAGAAGGTGCTTTCTCATCGCTCCAGTACTTCCTAATACATACAGCAGAACGAGGAGGTTGACCACTGCTGGAGGAGGTACTTTCATACCTCTCCAGTACTTCCTAATACATACAGCACCAGGAACTTCACCAGTGCTGAAGGAGGTACTTTCTTATCGCTCCCGTACTTCCTAATACATACAGCAGAACCAGGAACTTGACCAGTATTGGAGAAGGTGCTTTCTCATCGCTCCAGTACTTCCTAATACATACAGCAGGACCAGGAGCTTGACCACTGCTGGAGGAGGTACTTTCATACCTCTCCAGTACTTCCTAATACATACAGCACCAGGAACTTCACCAGTGCTGAAGGAGGTACTTTCTTATCGCTCCCGTACTTCCTAATACATACAGCAGAACCAGGAGCTTGACCAGTGTTGGAGGAGGTACTTTCTTACCTCTTCAGTACTTCCTAATGCATACAGCAGAACCAGGAGTTTCACCGTGCTTAAGGAGGTACTTTCTCACCGCCCCAGTACTTCCTAATACATACAGCAGGACTAGGAGCTTCACCGTGCTTGAGGGGGTACTTTCTTACCTCTCGAGTACTTCCTAATACACAAAGCAGAACCAGGAGATTCACCGTGCTTGAGGAGGTACTTTCTTACCTCTCCAGTACTTCCTAATACATACAGCAGGACCAGGAGCTTGACCAGTGTTGGAGGAGGTGCCTTCTTACCGCTCCAGTACTTCCTAATACATACAGCAGGACCAGGAGCTTGACCAGTGTTGCAGGAGGTACTTTCTTACCTATCCAGTACTTCCTAATACATACAACAGAACGAGGAGCTTGACCAGCGTTGGTCAGGTGCTTTCTTACCGCTCCAGTACTTCCAAATTCATACAGCCGGACCAGGAGCTTGACCACTGCTGGAGGAGGTACTTTCATACCTCTCCAGTACTTCCTAATACACACAGCACCAGGAACTTCACCAGTGCTTGAGGAGGTACTTTCATACCTCTCCAGTACTTCCTAATACATACAGCAGGACTAGGAGCTTCACCGTGCTGAAGGAGGTACTTTCTTATCGCTCCGGTACTTTCTAATACATACAGCAGGACCAGGAGCTCACCACTGCTGCAGGAGGTACTTTCTTATCGCTCCGGTACTTTCTAATACATACAGCAGGACTAGGAGCTTCACCGTGCTGAAGGAGGTACTTTCTTATCGCTCCGGTACTTTCTAATACATACAGCAGGACTAGGAGCTTCACCGTGCTGAAGGAGGTACTTTCTTATCGCTCCGGTACTTTCTAATACATACAGCAGGACCAGGAGCTCACCACTGCTGCAGGAGGTACTTTCTTACCGCTCCAGCACTTCCTAATACATACAGCAGGATCAGGAGCTTTATCACTGCTGCAGGAGGTACTTTCTTACCTCTCCAGCACTTCCTAATACATACATCAGAACCAGGAGCTTCATCACTGCTGCAGGAGGTACTTTCTTACCTCTCCAATACTTCCTAATACATTCAGCAGAGGATAGTCGCGTAGTTGCACTTCCTCTGAAAACAATAATCATCACTGCCACCACAATTTTTATTAGGTCTATGTAACATAATAATTATTCTCCAGTACGTAATCTTCAATGCCTAGAAATACTGCAATTTGTAGCAATTCCTCCATTTTCTCGAATGTTTTTACCATAAGTATGAGATTATGCAAGCAAAGAATCGAACTCCCTAAGATATTTATTATTGTATTGACCGTATTCGGTCAAGCGCCTCCACCGCATGCAGTATCAAAAAATCACATCAAGGCAAGAATTCTGTTATCTCTCAGCCCATCCTTAATGAAGGTGTCATGGAAATCACGAAAGCTGTGGTTACGCACTCGCTTTATCTCGAGTGAAGTGTTTGTATATTGCATGACATATAAATTCAAGATGAGGCTATTTCAAGATAACCCGTTATATAATATGTAATCAACAACTCCGTTTGTATCTTTGAAAGATATCAATGAGGAGGTGCGGCGCCGTACTCAGTCATCTTCGAACTTCAATTTGAAGCTCAATATCAGTCAAATGATTGCAATTCAGAAGGAGTTATAAGGCAGCCATGAAACATAGAAGAGTAAATGGTGGCGAATGGGGAAATTGGTGAAATCAGAGGAGAATTATTATATTTTCATAACAGTAGGATAGCCAGGATCCGAAAAGTAATAGAACACAATGAAGGTGGTTCTGTGCGCATGGAAGACTTGTCATTATAAGAACCTGATAAAAGTGACTTATGTTTATATCTAGATTACACTACGCTACAGAATCTTCTTCTTTTCTTCAGTATCTGTTTACCCTCCAGGGTAGGTTTTTCCCTCGGACTCAGTGAGGGATTCCACCTCTACCGCCTCACGGGCAGTGTCCTGGAGCTTCAGACTCTGGGTCGGGTACACAACTGGGGAGGATGACCAGTACCTCCCCATGTGGCCTCACCTGCTATGCTGAACAGGGGCCTTGTGGGGGGCATAGAGTTAGTATATAATACACTAGAGGTAGCATTGGCGCTGCAGTCGCGTGCGAAGTTGAACGAGCGCGCTGTTTGGCAAAAGCTGGATTGCTTGGCACTGTCACTAATGGAGCTTCCCAATAAATTGAAGTTTATACTTCTTTGAAGGAAAATGTCAGTCTCCTGTGCAGCTTATGGCTGCATAGAGAGAGGTTCATAAAGGGTCATAGCATATCATTTCACAGGTATTTTTCCTTGAAATTCATTTTCGTACGTATAAAATAATACTTTGCATGACACTCATTGTCATGTGAATTGGTCTACTTGGGCTGACTTCGCGACTGATTCCCCTGTCGGCGTGAATGAGATTCTTTGGATCTTACCTTGAAGACTGAAATTAATGTTTTACGAAATATAAGGGATGACATTTTCCTTTCACTGAATGGCCATGTGCATGATAACCGAGCGAGTGGCTGCAGGCTTTAGGTCACGTAGCTGTCAGTTTACATTCAGGACATAGTGGGTTTGAACCCCACTGTCGGAAGCTCTGAAGATAGTTTCCAATTCTCACACCAGGTAAATGCTGGAGCTGTACCTTAATTAAGGCCACAGTCGTTTTCTTCCCATTCCTAGTCCTTTCCTGTCCTATGGTCATCGTGTGTCGGTGCGACGTAAAGCAAATTGGTACAAAAAAGAAAATAAGGAAAGATATGCATGATAGCCTGGAATTGTGGTCCGTTTTTCACTTTTTGTGTGTATTTATAGTAGGCCTATTAAAAGCTATTGAATATATTTTCTGTATCATACAGTTTGTTGCTTTCCCTTCATACAATGCGTGTAGGAGTCACCATTCATAGCTTACCACATTTTACAATGTAGAGACTAGATGTTCCACACCGTGTAAACATCTGAGTCCTTTACTTTCGTCAATATTATTATTCCTTTAAATACCATACAGGACTGTATACAAGCATAATGTATAATAGACTGAACGAGTTTGCGGTGCGGTTAGGACCTCGCAGCTGCAAGCTTGCTTTCGAGAAATAGTGGGTTCAAACCCCACTGTCGGCAGCCCCGAAGATGATTTTTCGTGTTTTCCCATTTTCACACCAGGCAAATGCTGGGGCTGTACCTTAATTAAGCCCACGGGCGCTTCCTTCCCTTTCCCAACCCAGCATCGCCGTAAGGCCTATATGTGTCGGTGCGATGTAAATCAAATTGTAAAAAATATTGTAACTACTTTTTCAATTCTCTTCAATCATATGTTTTACCACTCTCCCTTTCTATTAACGGAAATCATTTTACAAGTTAAAATCTTAAAGCAAATCATACATTTCAGGAAAAGCTAAATAAAAACTCCATAATAGGCTGAAACCACAACCGAATGTCATATTTCCACTTGTAATGATGTTTAGAAAACATCGACAATAATAATAATAATAATAATAATAATAATAATAATAATAATAATAATAATAATAATAATAATAATAATAAAAGTGGCTTTACGTCCCACTACGTACTTGCACGGTTTTTGGAGACGCTGAGGTGTCAGAATTTTTCCCCACGGGAGTTCTTTCATGTGCTAAAAGAGGCTGATTTATTTGAGCACCATCAAGTATCACCGGACTGAGCCAAGCTCGAACCTGCCAACTTGGGCTCAGAAAACTAGGGTCTAAACCGGCGATGATAATATTTTGTCTACTTTACCCCAAAATCTCGCCAACGTTTTTAGGCCTAAAATCTCGCTCATCCGCTTCGTACGAGAGAGGACATTTTCGGTCGTTGGGCAGAATTATACCAAATTCATGGTAATTTACACAAAAAATAGCGAAATATACGAGCCCTCCTTCTAAACGTATGTTGTTAGAAGACTTAATATGAACAGTAAATTGATTTTTGTTACTTAACTGCACCTGAACACCGTCCCCTTTTATTACGCATTTAATCCTGTATTCATGCTATTTTGGCTTTCTTTTTTACTGGAGAGAAGCATCACAAGTATACTGTAGTATCTGAGAATATTTACATGTAAGAATTTTAAACCTTATGTATATCCACACAGTTTTAAAAGGCCCCGATTTAACATTGATGAGTACGGCGGAGTGAGCTTTTTGCCAAACACCTGCGATTTCAACATGCTCCGCTCGCTACACTGATTCTCTCGTAGACGGTGGCGCCAATGCTACCTCTAGTGAATCATTTACTAACTCTATGGTGGGGGGATGGGAAGATCGGAAGAGATAGACAAAGAGAGAAAGAAGCGGCCGTAGTTTTAAGTTAGGTACCATCCCATCATTTGCCTGGTGGAGAAGTGGGGAAACTACGGAAAACCACTTCCAGGATGGAATGGGGTGGTAACCGAACCCACCTCTACTCAGTTGACTTCCCGAGGCTGAGTGGACCCCGTTCCAGCCCTCGTACCACTTTTCAAATTTCGTGGCAGAGCCGGGAACCGAACCCGGACCTCGGGAGTGGCAGCTAATCACACTAACCACTACACCACAGAGGCGGACCACTAGAAAATCTTACATTAAAATACAGAACAAGAAAAAAAATACGATCAAAGTGAACAGTTTTAGAGTTCAGTTCAGTTTACAAACTAAAATCCAACTTCCGAGAATTCTTAGGAAATAGATTCAACGGATGTGCTGGTTCTACTCTGATGTCTCTGAATGTTTATTTAGTTTATTGTTTCTTGTAAATTTCTCTTTATTACCTTTTTGTTAACATTCCGGGGTGGGGGTTGGGGACGTTTAACCTCCAGTAAACCCCCTCTGGCTACGCCTTTTTATGTAACTTTTCCTTTCTTATACGTACAGAGAATAACCATCAATGCTATGTCGGGACTAAATGAGAACTGAAATGTTAACAATAACCGATCGAGTTGACCGTGCGGTTAGGGGCGCACAGCTGTGAGCTTCCATCCGGGAGATTGTGGGTTCGAACCCCACTGTCGGCAGCCCTGAAAATGGTTTTCTGTGGTTTACCATTTTCACACCGGGCAAATGCTGGGGCTATACCTTCAATAAGGCACGACCGCTTCCTTCCCACTCCTAGGCTTTTCCTATCCCATCGTCGCCATAACCCTATCTGTGTCCGTGCGATGTAAACCAACTTGTAACAGCAACAAATGTTAACATTACATTTTCCTTCCTTTATTACTACTACTCTCATCTGCTTTTTTTATAGGATCATCGACTTCTAAGGGTTGATAATATTATCCCGACAATGTTTCAACATACATACATACATTATCATTATAGACTGTTATGCCTTTCAGCGTTCAGTCTGCAAGCCTCTGTGAATTTACTAAACGTCGCCACAATCCTCGATTTGCAACTAGTGTTGTGGCCTCATTTAGTTCTATACCTCTTATCTTCAAATCGTTAGAAACTGAATCTAACCATCGTCGTCTTGGTCTACCTCTACTTCTCTTACCCTCCATAACAGAGTCCATTACTCTCCTAGGTAACCTATCCTCCTCCATTCGCCTCATATGACCCCACCACCGAAGCCGGTTTATACGTACATTTAATCCATCGAATTCATTCCTAAATTAGCCTTTATCTCCTCATTCCAAGTACCCTCCTGCCATTGTTCCCACCTGTTTGTACCAGCAGTCATTCTTGCTACTTTCATGTCTGTTACTTCTAACTTATGAATAAGATATCCTGAGTCCACCCAGCTTTCGTTCCCGTAAAGAAAAGTTGGTCTGAAAACAGACCGATGTAAAGATAGTTTAGTTCGGGAGCTGACTTCCTTCTTACAGAATACTGTTGATCGCAACTGCGAGCTCACTGCATTAGCTTTACGACACCCTGATTCAATCTCACTATATTACCATCCTGCGAGAACACACAACCTAAATACTTGAAATTATCGACCTGTTCTAGCTTTGTATCACCAATCTGACATTCAGTTCTGTTGACTTTCTTACCTACTGACATCAATTTAGTCTTCTAGACGCTAATTTTCATACCATACTCATTACACCTATTTTCAAGTTCCAAGATATTTTTTTATTTTTTTTTTGCTAGTTGCTTTACGTCGCACCGACACAGATAAGTCTTATGGCGACGATGGGACAGGAAATAGCTAGGAGTGGGAAGGAAGCGGCCGTGGCCTTAATTAAGGTACAGCCCCAGCATTTGCCTGGTGTGAAAATGGGAAACCACGGAAAACCATTTTTCCAAGATATTAGACTGCAGGCTTTCGGCACAATCTGCCATTAAGACCAAGTCGTCAGCATAGGCCAGACTGCTTACTACATTTCCACCTAACTGAATCCCTCCCTGCTATTTTATACCTTTCAGCAGATGATCCATGTAAACAACGAACAGCAAAGGTGAACGATTACAGCCTTGTCTAACTCCTGTAAGTACCCTGAACCAAGAACTCATTCTACCATCAATCCTCACTGAAGCCCAATTGTCGACATAAATCCCTTTGATTGATTTTAATAATGTACCTTTTATTCCAGTATTGCGAACATCTTTCCCCTCGGTACCCTGTCATATGCTTTCTTTAGATTTACGAAACATAAACACAACTGCCTATTCCTCTCGTAGCATTTTTCAATTACCTGGCGGATACTGAAAATCTGATCCTGACAGCCTCTCTGTGGTCTGAAACCACACTGGTTTTCATCCAACTTCCTCTCAACAACTGATCGCAACCTCCCTTCTAAGATGCCAGTGCATACTTTGCCTGGTATACTAATCAATGAGATACCTCGATAGTTGTTGCAATCCTTCCTGTTCCCTTGCTTATAGATAGGTGCAATTACTGCTTTTGTCCAATCTGAAAGTACTTTACCAACACTCCATGATAATCTTACTACTCTATGAAGCCATTTCATCCCTGCTTTCCCATTATACTTCACCATTTCAGGTCAAATTTCATCTATTCCTGCTGCTTTATGACAATGGAGTTTATTTACCATTCTTTCCACTTCCTCAAGCGTAATTTCACCAAAATCTTCCTCCTCCCCATGAGCTTGGCTGTTCGCAACACCACCAGGAGTATTTCCTTTTACATTGAGAAGATGTTCAAAATATTCCCTCCACCTCTCCAGTGATTCCCTGGGATCTATTATGAGTTCACCTGAATTACTCAAAACACTGTTCATTTCCTTTTTCCCTCCCTTCCTAAGATTCTTTATGACAGTCCAGAAAGGTTTCCCTGCTGATTGACCTAGCCTTTCCAGGTTATTACCAAAATCTTCCCACGACTTCTTTTTGGATTCAACAACTATTTGTTTCGCTCCGTTTCTTTCATCTACATACAAATCCCTGTCTGCCTCGGCCCTTGTTTGGAGCCATTTCTGATAAGCCTTCTTTTTACGTTTACAAGCTGCTCTCGCTTCATCATTCGACCAAGATGTTTGCCTTTTCCCATCTTTACACACAGTTGTTCCTAGGAGTTTCCTTGCTGTTTCTACTACATCATCCCTATATGCCACCCATTCACTTTCTATATCCTGAACCTGCTTACTGTCTACTGTTCGAAACCTCTCACTAATCATATCCATGTACTTCTGTCTAATTTCCTTGTCCAGGAGATTTTCTACCCTTATTCGTTTGCAGACAGATTTCACTTTCTCTACCCTAGGCCTAGAGATACTTAGTTCAGTACAGATCAGATAGTGGTCTGTATCATCGAAAAATCCCCGGAAAACTCGTACATTCCTAACAGATTTCCTGAATTCGAAGTCGGTTAAGATATAGTCTATTATGGATCTGGTACCCCTAACCTCCCATGTGTAGCGGTGAATAGCCTTATGCTTGAAGAATGTATTCGTAACTGCTAAACCCATACTAGCACAGAAGTCCAGCAAACGCTTGCTATTCCCATTACTTCCATATCTTCCCCATATTTACCAATCACCCTTTCGTATCCTTCATTTCTATTCCCAACTCTCGCATTGAAATCGCCCATTAGCACTATTCTATCCTTGCTGTTGATCCTGACCACGATGTCACTCAATGCTGCATAAAACTTGTTAACTTCATCCTCATCTGCACCCACACATGGTGAATACAGACACAATCATTGTCCTAATTCCTCCCACTGACAAATCTACCCACATCATTCGCTCATTTACGTGCCTAACAGAAACTATGTTGCGTGCAATGGTATTCCTGATAAAGAGCCCTACCCCAGACTCTGCACACCATGAACCATCAATGTTTCAAACTAAACCAAAATTGTACATATTCAGTAAAATCATAATTAAACAAATGAAGGCTAAAGGTACTTTTAAACGTGCAATAGTTAATATTACACAGTAGCACAAAATTTGGTCCCCTGATTACTGATACATTCGCCCACGGTTGGCGAATGAAGCATGCTTGAATATATTCCATTTTCTCGAGAAATATTGGATATCTTTTGAAAATAACCACAACCCTGAATTTTCATTGTCCATGACTAATGCTAATACCTGTTCCTCACGGTAAAATTTTTGTTAAAAATTTATTGTACAAAAGTTTAATTTAAAACATTTCTGTTGTTCACGGTCAAATTCAAGTTTTATAAAATCTTTGATAAAACTTTCCACAAAATAGGACATGTTCTATTCCGTAAAATTGATTTTGTGAAACAAACCAATTAGCGAAGCTGACATGACGATGATGCTGGCGCTACGACGTGAGAAGGTTGTGAAGCTCGTTCGTAAACATAAACACTTCAAAAATGGTAGGATCCGGGTGGACTAAGGAAGCTGCTAGTGTCTGAGGTTAAAACGCCAATGTATATCAACAGAAATGCATGAAGAGAGGCACCGGGCGAGTTGGCCGTGCGGTTAAGAGCGCACAGCTGTGAGCTCGCATCCGGGAGATAGTGGGTTCGAACCGCACTGTCGGCAGCCGTGAAGATGGTTTTCCGTGGTTTCACATTTTCACACCGGGCAAATGTTGGGACTATACCTTAATTAAGGCCACGGCCCCTTCTTTCCCATTCCTAGGCCTTTCCTGTCCCATCATCGCCATGAGAACCATCTGTGCGATGTAAAGCAAGTCGTAAAAAAGAAAACAATAATCACCACCATCAGCTTACTACATTTCAATATCTTTAACGGCTTACGAGATATTTGAAGCGAATATTTTAGCTGATTCACTCTGTTATATATTATTTATATCTCGTAGTGTACACATCTTTACTGTAATCTTGTGCGGAGAGTGGTTTCATGTTGAATAAGTGTGACGAAGAACAGGTGAGTGTTCATGTTGAATTCGATCAAACACATTTCAAGTGTTGTTATCGAGCTGATGTGTTCATCAGTTACCTGTAACCCTATCGTTCCCGCCGATCGCCGCATTGTTGATCAAGATATCGACTCCGCCCAGTGTCTCCTTGATCCACTTGAACAGAGCCAGGATGTCTTGTTCCTTACCGACGTCACACTTCTTGGCGTACAGTTTACCAGGAGTCGCTTTGGTGGCATGATATCGGCCTCTGTTCTTTGCCTCCTGCCTGGCTTTGGCCACAGCTCCCTAGAATGAAATTTAAAAAGTGGTGTCAAATTTCCCTTTGGGAAATAAAGTGATCTTTCAAAAAATGAAACTCAAATTGATTGTGTCTAACGGATCGTTTTAGAAACACATCTATATGGAATGGGGAGTGTACAAGTGTAGGATTCAGCGCATCGAAATGGGGAAACTGGCTCAGTGTCTACCAAACTACGCCGAATGAAATTATCAGTTTTCGAGAGTATGAAGAAATGAGGACTCTCTGATAAAAGAACCTTCTCTCTTAGCCATGACCATCCACCAATACACTTGCTAGGTAACATCGTGTTACACATTTTGTATCGCTAAATTCGCGACATTCATTTTCAGATGAGCGCCAGCCATACGACATATTTATGTCAAAAGTAATCAGACTGGCTTCTAGAGGGGATACGATTGACCTTTCCAAGCAATGATCAGCTAAAAGTTCGAAGAAACAGGCAGTAGCTTCGGGATATAGAACATGGACTTTCAGGGTGCATGCACCGGTGCATTGCGCGGCGCAAGTTGTAAAAGACGACCAGAGGTTGACCAGAGTGCAGACACCCACTCCTAGATTTTGAGCATTAGCGCTGCCTCTCTTTTTCCCTACATCTGTCTCCCCTTTCCTCACTTGCTGTGCAGCGCTCCACCATTCGAGCAGAGTTGAGTCGAGCTTAGCCGAGTCGCCCCGAGACAAAATGCTGGTCCGAACCGAGCCGAGTCGGACCGATGCACGGTGCACGGAACCTCTGCGCCTCGGCTTGCACGCGTGAGATTTGGGGCGTTTGAGAGGCCCTGGTATAGAAAGAGAATGGGTGGCATACAGGAATACTCACGGGGTTAGTTAGACGGCAGCTTGAACACATTTGCTAAATGAATATTGGAAATGCTACATAACTTCATTGGAGCGAATTATTTTCCTTTGGTCGCGCAGCACAGCGTAGCTCAGTTTAGGTTTCTGTATGTGGTAGCTTTAACGGTGTCTTGAATGAGACAGTTCACTGCATGCTGACAGGGACGTAGCTTTAAGGTCAGCCATGTAAAATCAAATTGTACAATTTGAAGTACTCAATAAAGCATTTAGCCAAGTGGCCGAAACACCCACCCACTTACTTCACCGATTTAAACCTTCCCCCCCCCCCCACACACACCTAACTCCATCAAAACTCCAAACCCGCCGAATCTACTGGCCAGAGAAAAGGCGTTACCTTCTAGTTGGCCCGCCCTCCCCTTCGGGGAGGTAAATGAAAACCTTTCCCATAGTTCAGTTCTCGAGTTTCGACTTGACATTTGGGCGCTGCCTTTTGGCGGAAGCTAAGTGAATTAATAAACAGCCAATCATAGGCCACCGATCTCTTCGATAGAGCACGGTAGACTCTAGTTTCGGGTACCAGAGTTGTCGATCTGTTGTTTTCTGTAACCACACGCTATCAGCTGTGTGCTCAATTTCTTCCGCGGTCTTTGTCAGTTCATTCGGTCATTCTTGACAAAGCACCAACAATGGCGGCTAGAAATAATAAGTTGAGCGGTTGAAGGTAAGGTAAGGGTTATTCTGCCCGAAGGCAGGTCCGAACCTTCACAGAGGTGTTCCTGAGCCGGAGTTTACGTACGGCAGGGTGGCCAGTTCCTTTCCGCTCCTCCATTCCCTTACCCCCAACCAACAGTGCGCGGCAACCCATCCAACTCCTGACCACGCCCAATGTTGCTTAACTTCGGAGATCTCACGGGATGCGGTGTTTCAACACGGCTACGGCCGTTGGCGAGCGGTTGAAGGAGCACAATATTTCGGTTCGTGATAACATAAGGAAGGGGGTGGGGGGGGGGGCGAATTCGTGCACCTGGTGAAACAAAAATCCCTAGTACCCAATTTATGTGGTGGATGAAATAGCCAGGAGAATGAAACCTCAACAGACGATAACAATGCCGATAGCTACTCAGAAACGAGTGGTGTGTCCCCTTTGTAGGATTTTTTTCCTTCAGTAGAAGAAATTGTATCTATCAGCAACGCGAGCTAAACGGTGAGTAGAAATTTCATTTTATTTTCTCGCGTTTTATCTGTTTGAGCATTGATCATTTTTTATCTGATAGCGCAGTGGTAAAAATGTCCTGTGTTATTGTTCACCTTATGTGAGTTATGCATTTTGCTACAAAGAATAATTGATTCTAGACTTATATTCGAGTAAACACATTTCCGTTCGTGTTGTGTATTGGGAATCAGCTGTTTGTACTCATAACAATCTGCCACCAATGTCTGAATTCCGGTTAACTGTAGAGTCGAAACTCATAGAAACGGAACTATAGGTCCTAGATCGTAGCTGTCCCACCGCCACACCGGTCTTCTCTCTTTTGCCATGGCTTCTTGCTGAGACTTGCAATTAGCTTTCAGAGGCACTTCCACGTTCAAGTACATGCGCTCCATACACTAACTCGCAGTCTAACTTATCTCAGTTATGTATACTTGCTTTCAGCCTAACCTGAAAAACTTATACGAAAATTATGTAACATACTCGAACATATTAATTACGTAGGATACCTTAGAGCAGATCAGATGTAAGGCTTTTCAGGCGTTTGCTCTATTAACCAGCTGTTTGTCTTAGGTCTGGCACTAGACTCATCAGAGTGGGTTGTGTCAGACCCTACCCACTGACGCTGGGGTGTATGCAGGTGAACCTATCAGAAGCCCATTATAACAGGCACAGTCTGATAACTGCACACGGAAGATAAATCTCCACAATGGAATTATTGCCCGCTTAGCAATTCCGAATGGACAATTCTAAGTTCCCATGGAGGGAATTAGATATTTTTCACCAATAGAGCTTGTCAAAAACAGATCAGATGTAAGGCCTTTCAGGCGTTTGCTCTATTAACCAGCGTTTCGTCTTAGAGCATGCTGTACAGGCCCAATAATACGCCACCGGAAGGCATGTTTTAATGTTGGAACTACTGCTTATCAGGCAAAGTAAAGGTCCCCATACTATGAACAACGTAAAATTAAGCAATTTCCTCAATTGTGCTGAAAGTTGAAGGGCTAAAGGAGCCGGAAACATTTCATATCGTGAGTTTTTAATAGCCCTATCAAACTTAAAAAAAATTCGAAAATCACTTCCGAAATAACCAGCCTTAAATCGGTTATTTCTTTATTCGTTTCCTTTTTTATTCGAATCCTAGCCAAATTAATTTTAATTAATTCTGTAATATGTTCCTTGGTTCAATACCCTCAGGCGATTTTTTATTTTCTTGAGAAATGTCCACACCGAATGTAGTTATAAGGACTTTAAGTGAAACTCTGCATTGACTCACATTAGAGCTTGTAGTGGTAGAAAGAAAGGCAAACTGCTAATCTAATCGACCGGATAACTATGATTAAGAAACGGATTGTCCGCCTCTGTGGTGTAGTGGTTAGTGTGATTAGCTGCCATTCCCGGAGGTCCCGGTTCGATTCCCGGCTCTGCCACGAAATTTGAAAAGTGGTACGAGGGCTGGAACGGGGTCCTCTCAGCCTCGGGAGGTCAACCGAGTAGAGGTGGGTTCGATTCCCACCTCAGCCATCCTGGAAGTGGTTTTCCGTGGTTTCCCCACTTCTCCTCCAGGCAAATGCCGGGATGGTACCTTCCCCCTTCCTTCCCTGTCCCATCCAATCTTCCCATCCCTCCACAAGGCCCCTGTTCAGCATAGCAGGTGAGGCCGCCTGGGCGAGGTACTGGTCATTCTCCCCAGTTGTATCCCCTGACCCAATGTCTCACGCTCCAGGACACTGCCCTTGAGGCGGTAGAGGTGGGATCCTTCGCTGAGTCCGAGGGAAAAACCGAACCTGGAGGGTGAACAGATTAAGAAGAAGAAGAAACGGATTGTAATTTTTAGGAATAAAGAATATATTCTCATACTTTATTATACAGTGGAACCTCGATATCTCGAATCACCTCGGGAGCTAAATTTTATTTCGAGTTATCAAATTTTCGAGATATAGAGAATAACGTTTTTGAGCATGTGTAGCACATCATTGAATCACATGAATCTATGGGCTTATACGGAACACATTGGGCCGATTGCAGAAACGATGACTAGTTTTAAGCCTTAGACATCGTCTATCTAAACAACGTCGAAATCATTCACGATCTTCCATTGCATAAACAATGTTCAGTCGATGTTTAACTAGACATCCCTTAAAGTTTCAATTTTGGTTTGAAAATGGAGACAGAAGTATCTTTCATGCAACTCTTTGCTTGTCGCAACCAATGAAATTCGTCGGTGCGCGCGCCGAATGACAGTCAGCTGTTGGTCTTCCTACACATTACTCAAATATGGCTGAGCATGAGCATGACTTGCCCACAGATAAGAGTATCGCTTTGGGTGCAAATTAAATCTCATAATATTATCGACACTAAAGCGACACGGCACCGTACGGGGAAGTGTAGCTTACGCTTTCATTATAGCGTTGTTACAGTGAGTGTAATTTACTCATAAATACAGTAGCTTCAACGAAGAGAAGATGAAGCAATAGTAATGTGTAACCGAGTGTGTTGTGCGGGCCATATAGATGTAGCTTGCATTCTGGATATCGTAGATTCGAAACGCATCATCGGCAGCCGTGAAGATTGTTTTCCATGGTTTCCCTATTTTTACACCAGGCAAATACTAGGGCTATTATTATGGCCACGGCTCTTCTTCCCCAGTCCTCTTTAAACGATAATCACCACCACTTGCCTTTTTCTATCTGATAGTTGCCGAAAACCTATGCGATTATATATATATATAAATCCCATACAACCTACTTTTTAATTTTCACCATTATGTGTGTTTACCCTCTGTGGTGTAGTGGTTAGCGTGATTAGCTGCCACCCCCGGAGGCCCGGGTTCGATTCCCGGCTCTGCCACGAAATTTGAAAAGTGGTACGAGGGCTGGAACGGGGTCCACTCAGCCTCGGGAGGTCAACTGAGTAGAGGTGGGTTCGATTCCCACCTCAGCCATCCTGGAAGTGGTTTTCCGTGGTTTCCCACTTCTCCTCCAGGCGAATGCCGGGATGGTACCTAACTTAAGGCCACGGCCGCTTCCTTCCCTCTTCCTTGCCTATCCCTTCCAATCTTCCCATCCCTCCACAAGGCCCCTGTTCAGCATAGCAGGTGAGGCCGCCTGGGCGAGGTACTGGTCATACTCCCCAGTTGTATCCCCCGACCAAGAGTCTGAAGCTCCAGGACACTGCCCTTGAGGCGGTAGAGGTGGGATCCCTCGCTAAGTCCGAGGGAAAAACCGAACCTGGAGGGTAAACAGATGATGATGATGATGATGTGTGTTTACTTGGCTGTAAATATAAGTGAATCTCTCCCAGTTGATATAAGTGACAGCCCTCGGACGATCGGGACACGTAATTGTGATATGTATGTTGTCGAAGTGACCTATAATTCCATGGAAATTACCCCATGTATATAATAAAATATATCGATTGCCAAGAATTTATTCAAGTTGACAGTTACCGGACAGTCACTTAGTCAGTCTCAAGAAACAAGTCTCTCGTAAAGCGAAACCTTATTTTATGATTATCTCCCCGTGCATGTCAAACGAATTGCTGCGATTTAGCAGCGGGCGACCCACAGAGAGGCCGTCGGACTAACCTTTCTTCCCGGAATCGTCTCAACATGATAATACAAATTACATATTTCATGGTACATAACCTCTGATTGTGAATTCACTCCTGTCATTTGAGGTTAAACAGTCCTCTCGGCAGTGTTTAAACATGGCCGGTTGAACATTGGTTTTAGACAGTGTCTCAATGATAAATAACGTGTCTGCAATGCGGCAGCCATAATTAGGCATTGTTTAACCGTAGACATCGTCTAAATGCCGTTTCTGCAATCGGCCCATTACTTTCAACAGTATTTAAAAATGTACAAACAAACTATTTTACGGCATCACTTTAATTATAACCCATATTACAGTAACTTTCTAAAAGAGGTTACAGTACTAGAACAGGAAGAAACCTCGCTTAACACCTTTGGAAAATAATCCGTTAGTCTCTTCTGTTTGTTACTGTTACCCTTTCCTCCCTTAACGTTGAAACTTCTTGTCAATGCCACGCAGCCGAGATTCGTAAATGGAACTTGTCATCAGCGACTTCAGGAGTTGCTTTCGTAAGTGACCGGTAATTAATTCACACCCGGGAAACACCAAGGATTCGCCCATTTTCCGATTACTAGAAGTTATAGTTTATCGATTCTCGTAATATTAGCTCCCAGCATCACTGTAACCCTCTCTTTACTTGTTAACTGTTCCTCACAAGTCACAAATGCCGAATTCCACAGTTAATGTTGCACAAAATTCGAGTTATAAGAGCATTTTTTGCTTGAAGGGAGGAAATGTTTGTGTTGTATACAAGAACAGGTATACAGGAACACAACTATATTTTATTGTTTCAGATAGTCCTTAACAAGCTATATACATACATTCAAATAAAACTTTCCTCGAAGCAGTATGAAAATTATAAACAGTTAACGTTGCTTGAAGACTGAAGTTCCAAAAAATGTACACTTTATACACATATATACATGAATCTATCTTGATGCGAAAGTCCATTGAAAAGCTAGAGTTCTTGATAGTTGAAAACTATCTGCTCTATGTATACCGTCACAAGTGTAAACAGTAGCGAAAGCTTGCACTAATAGAATATTAGTTGTTGCTGTAACTTGTCAGGAACTGACATTGAAATGCATAATTAGTAATACTAATTGATGTGTTTGAGCTTAGGTGGGACTGAGGGAATACTGTCATCGGGCTCGACGTGGCTGCGGGAAAAGGGAGCGGAGGCAGTAACCCGAGGTGAAACCTCAAACACTCAGAATCAGTCCACCTATTCGAGACACCTTTTTAAGAGGGATAGCCTCCGTGTTCGACATTCGGAGTAAATCTGGTGCTGGGCACTGGCAAGTCCTCGCCTGTGGCTGGAAGGCAGCTGGCTGATGTAACAGGCAAGCGCAGTGCAGACGTCTCGTAGAGCCGAGAACAACCCAGGCGGCGCAGAGCGAGGAGCGCGCAGACACACGACAGTTTGCTTCGAGAAATCGAGAAATTCGTGTAACCGAATTTCCAGTAATAGAGAAATAAACACACGTGAAGAATAGGACAGATGGCCCGGAAATTTAAAATACTTCGAGATACTGAAAATTCGAATAATGGAGGTTCGACTGTATTTTATTTACTTAAAATTCGTAGCCTATATCCCCGGGAGGTTTTTGACATTGAGTTGCTAACCTGATGGGCTAAAACTCTAGATTTTTGATTGGGATCATGCGTTATGGGAAAAAAACAAGACATATACAGTATTTGTTTCTCTCATTACACTTCGGTTTTCGTTTATTCCACACATATTCCACATATTCTTCTGTTCATTGCCTCAGCAGCGACAGTTCGAGTCTGTTGTGGTGCAGCGGTTGCGTGATACGAGATTCAAGATGCCGAAACGAAAAATTTGTTTTCTACTACACTGCAAAAAACAAAAAACAAAAAAAAGCGTCTCAAGACTTAGATTTTGTAATGAATTTGGTAATTATATACAAATCTATAATAATATTCTATCGTAGGTAAACGTTCGTAAAAAAACGCGGACCGATTCTGGTGTTCACTGCATCATTAATTTTGTAAATTCAACTTTTCTATGCCCCAAGCAGGGAAGAACGCCATTAAACAACGCAGAAAGTATCACCACATCATTTCAAAATCTACGATACATACATACATTCATTATCATTATAGACTGTTATGCCTTTCAGCGTTCAGTCTGCAAGCCTCTGTGAATTTACTAAACGTCGCCACAATCCTCTATTTGCAACTAGTGTTGTGACCTCATTTAGTTCTATACCTCTTATCATTAAATCGTTAGAAACCGAGTCTAACCATCGTCGTCTTGGTCACTCTCTAGTTCTCTTACCCTCCATAGCAGAGTCCATTATTCTCCTAGATAACCTATCCTCCTCCATTCGCCTCACATGACCCCACCACCGAAGCCGGTTTATGCGTACAGCTTCATCCATCGAGTTCATCCCTAAATTAGCCTTTACCTCCTCATTCTGAGTACCCTCCTGTCATTGTTCCCACCTGTTTGTACCAGCAATCATTCTTGCTACTTTCATGTCTGTTACTTCTAACTTAGGAATAAGATATCCTGAGTCCACCCAGCTTTCGCTCCCGTAAAGCAAAGTTGGTCTGAAAACAGACCGATGTAAAGATAGTTTCGTCTGGGAGCTGACTTCCTTCTTACAGAATACTGTTGATCGCAACTGCGAGCTCACTGCATTAGCTGTACCACACCTTGATTCAATCTCACTTACTATATTACCATCCTGGGAGAACACACAACCTAAATACTTGAAATTATCGACCTGTTCTAGCATTGCATCACCAATCTGACATTCAGTTATGTTGAATTTCTTACCTACTGACATCAATTTAGTCTTCGAGAGGCTAATTTTCATACCATACTCATTGCACCTATTTTCAAGTTCCAAGATATTAGACTGCAGGCTTTCGACACAATCTGCCATTCCCTCAAGTCGCCAGCATAGGCCAGACTGCTTACTACATTTCCACCTAACAGAATCCCTCCCTGCCACTTTATACCTTTCAGCAGATGATCCATGTAAATTACGAACAGCAAAGGTGAAAGATTACAGCCTTGTCTAACCCCTGTAAGTACACTGAACCAAGAAGTCATTCTACCATCAATTCTCACTGAAGCCCAATTGTCAACATAAATGCCTTTGACTGATTTTAATAATCTATCCTTAATTCCATAGTCCCCCCAGTATGGCGAACATCTTTTCCCTCGGTACCCTGTCATATGCTTTCTCTAGATCTACGAAACATAAACACAACTGCCTATTCCTCTCGTAGTATTTTTCAATTACCTGGCGCATACTGAAAATCTTATCCTAACAGCCTCCCTGTGGTTTGAAACCACACTGGTTTTCATCCAACTTCCTCTCAACGACTGATCGCACCCTCCCTTCCAAGATGCCAGGGAATACTTTGCCTGGTATACTAATCAATGAGATACCTCGACAGTTGTTGCAATCCTTCCTGTTCCCTTGCTTATAGATAGGTGCAATTACTGCTTTTGTCACCGGTCGAGTTGGCCGTGCGCGTAGAGGCGCGCGGCTGTGAGCTTGCATCCGGGAGATAGTAGGTTCGAATCCCACTATCGGCAGCCCTGAAGATGGTTTTCCGTGGTTTCCCCATTTTCACACCAGGCAAATGCTGGGGCTGTACCTTAATTAAGGCCACGGCCGCTTCCTTCCAACTCCTAGGCCTTTCCTATCCCATCGTCGCCATAAGACCTATCTGTGTCGGTGCGACGTAAAGCCCCTAACAAAACAAAAAAAATGCTTTCGTCCATTCTGAAGGTACCTTGCCAACACTCGATGCTAATTTTACTACTCTATGAAGCCATTTCATCCCTGCCTTCCCACTATACTTCACCATTTCAGGTCTCATTTCATCTATTCCTGCTGCTTTATGACAATTGAGTTTATTTACCATCCTTTCCACTTCATCCAGCGTAATTTCACCAATTTCAACAAATGAGTCAACGATTTTTCTATTTGCATTAATTTATATTTTTAAAAAATTATACATAATGTTGTAGGATTAAGGGGAGGCTGGGGTTTGAGGCCTTCCGGGACAATTCGTCCAGTCATAAACGTCTATATTTCGTCCATAGAGATATATATCCACGTCGTACAGAATGGTCCATAGTTTGTAAATGTCCATGTGTCTATTTGGTCTATGAATTAATTTTTTTTCTATTTGCTTTACGTCGCACCGACACGGATATGTCTTATGGCGACGAT
This sequence comes from Anabrus simplex, assembly GCF_040414725.1. Taxonomy (NCBI): domain Eukaryota; kingdom Metazoa; phylum Arthropoda; class Insecta; order Orthoptera; family Tettigoniidae; genus Anabrus; species Anabrus simplex. Next base: position 182,720,795 of record NC_090279.1, on the reverse strand, counting down.
GGGACAGGAAAGGCCTAGGAATTGGAAGGAAGCGGCCGTGGCCTTAATTAAGGTACAGCCCCAGCATTTGCCTGGTGTGAAAATGGGAAACCACGGGAAACCATCTTCAGGACTGCCGACAGTGGGGCTCGAACCTACTATCTCCGATTACTGGATACTGGCCGCACTTCAGCGACTGCAGCTATCGAGCTCGGTTTGGTCAATGAATAGGAATATGTATAGTTTATTATTTGAAGACACAAGCATTTGGTCCAAACTTTATTTTTATATGTAAGGATATGAATATTTAGTGCTTAATGTATTTAAAGAATGTGATATGTGGACGTCATTGAAAAGACTAAATAGCATTGAAAGTATGAAATTGGGTGTAGCTTTTAGTGCCGGGGATGCCCGAGGACAAGTTCGGCTCGCCAGATGCAGGTCTTTTGATTTGACGCCCGTAGGCGATCTGCGCGTCGTGTTGAGGATGAAATGATGATGATGAAGACGTCACATAGACCCAGCCCCTGTGCCAACGGGATTAACAAATTATGATTAAAATTCCCGACCCTTCCGGGAATTGAAGCCGGGACCTGTGTGACCAACGGCCAGCACGCTAACCATTTATCCATGGAGCCGAACACTAACGTATATTCGCAGCTTTTCTTACTTCGCCAGCAATACCAGCGTTGCGCTGTTGTTTATTTGTCCCATCCATGAGTACTGTGACTGTGACGTTACGTAAGTATGAGTCAACCGGAGACAGATAAGCTGGGCGCGCCTACCGGCCAACCAATGAAACTCACTGTACTCAGCAGTTGTACATTGCACTCTGAGCACACACACACACTTCTGTCTTCACAACGCCATTACCTTTTTGCTCCTATGCTTGTTAACGGAGTGGAAAGGGTAATAATAGCCATTAGAATATAGCACTGGCTTACATTCCTGCGAGTATACTGGAGTATTTCTGCTATATTTCGAAATTTAGCTCTATACTGTCACAGGAAATTTTGTTTATGTTAGGTTAACCCCACTAGGATTGTAACTGCGACACAATATTTGGACAATAACATAATAATTATAACATGAATATTTTAAAAGCAAGAAGTATATATCATATATTGCCGGGCTGAGTGGCACAGACGGTTAAGACGCTGGCCTTCTAACCCCAACTTGGCAGGTTCGATCCTGGTTAAGACCGGTGGTATTTGAAGGTGCTCAAATACGACAGCCTCGTGTCGGTAGATTTACTGGCACGTAAAAGAACTCCTGCGGGACTAAATTCCGGCACCTCGGCGTCTCCGAAGACCGTAAGAGTAGTTAGTGGGACGTAAAGCAAATAACATTATTATATACCATATTTTGAAGTTGAACATTTTTCACATTTTGCAGTGGACCAGTACCTGATTGGACGTTTTTAGTGGACGAATCGTCCGCTAATATTTGCAAACCTCTTTATAGAGGTAATTGTTCCGTTTTCAGCTTCAGAAAATAAGGTGACAGTACCTAGTTTTTAATGTTATGTTCTTCCCACTCACCTCGATTTTCTCCACTCTTCGTGCCACAGCTACGACATGAACTCCATGGTCTTGTAACTGGTAGGCTACAGCTGCTCCTATACCGGCACTAGTTCCAGTAACTAACGCGACACGACCTGACCAACGCTCCATATTATGTACTCGCTCAGACGTTCCGTGCAATGCAACTAATGTTGTGAAGGCTACGGCTTATAACGTACTACATAGGCGTTACCTTCTAGGTGGCCCGCCCCTCCCCTTTTGGGAGGGGAATGAAAACATTAACCACTCGACCTTGAAAGAGAGTCAGGTAGCTGCTTTTTAATCACTCATCAGGGGTAACCATTCTACGTGTGTGTGTACCATTAGATGAGTGGGCAAGTTTTGCTTTTTCACAATATTGTGCAATAATGTTAATGCTAACACTGGCTGGCACCTCAACATCAATAATTCAAATACCGGATATTAGGCAAAATATTTATGCTGTTCCTTTTACAAATATAAGACAGACAGTTTAATGGATGTTCATTTCATGGTATGAGAGTTGTATACGTCAAAGGCTATTTCTTATAAGAAACCAAAAGTGAAACCCTGTAATTGGACCGTGCCATATTAATTGTGGAAGGATTTAAATTAAATTAATGCTAATTCAAAACATTTTAGGGCCTATTTTCAATTTTTAAACGCCTAGGAGTCCGCCTCTGTGGTGTAGTGGTTAGTATGATTAGCTGCCATCCCCGGAGGCCCGGGTTCGATTCCCGGCTCTGCCACGAAATTTGAAAAGTGGTACATGGGCTGGAACGGGGTCGACTCCGTCCAGGGAGGTTAACTGAGTATAGGTGGGTTCGATTCCCACCTCAGCCGTCCTGGAAGTCGTTTTCCGTGGTTTCCGACTTCCCCTCCAGACAAATGCCGGGATGGTACTTAACTAAAGGCCACGGCCGCTTCTTTCCCTCTTCCTTGTCTATCCCTTCAAATCTTCCCCCCAGCCCCGCAAGGCCCCTGTCCAGCATAGCAGGTGAGGCCTCCTGGGCGAGGTACTGGTCATCCTCCCCAGTTGTATCCCCGACCCAGCGGCTGAAACTCCAGGACACTGCCCTTGAGGCGGTAGAGGTGGGATTCCTCGCTGAGTCCGAGGGAAAAGCTAACCCTGGAGGGTAAACAGATTAGGATAGATAGATAAACGCCTAGAACAAAACGTTCAAGCAGAAATAAGGATCGAAAATTCAAAATTTGTGCAGACAAACCTGTTTTTCTAGCTCGTAAGCATCGTCACCGGTGACAGCAATAATGAGCATGAGATGTAGAAGAGAATAAAAATACCAACTGCTAAAAAGGCCTTCCAGAACAAAAAAAAAAGGTCTGGTAACCGGTAAGTAAGTAAATTCGAAACGGGGAATGTACTCTTACAAAGATTGTCTGGAGTGAACTTTCATATGGATGTGAAAGATGGACATTGGGAAAACGCGAACTGTAAATATTAAAATAAACATGTGGATGTGAAGAAACAAGCTGGACACAAAGAAAAAGTAAGGGCCACATTTTTCAAGTGGAAGTAGGTGAAAAAACTTAATCTGATCCACTAGATAGAGACTTAGAAGAAGAATGCCTGGGGAACATCATCAGGCAGAGTGATTTCCTTTGTAATATTCTGGAAGGAAAAGTTGTAGGAAAGAGGAGAAGACGTATAAGAGAGTGCTATTTTAAAAAGCTTGGCAACCAGAATGACCTAAGTTCTTATACAGAATGAGTGAGTGAGTGAGTTTGTTTGTTTGTTTGTTTGTTTGTTTGAAAAATTCAACAAGGTTCATCGAGCTATCGCTAGGAGTGTCTACATGAGTACAAACTCAATTCCTATTTGGAAATTCTCAATGTACAGTATGTCCAGCCCTGGTCCCGTTTCTCTACAGGGTCGCGTATGAAGTGAGATTAATCTTCGTAGCGTTCGTTTACGACGGGATGTCCTTCCTGACGACAACCTCATCAAAGGAGTTACTGAGATGAAATGATGGATGTATGATAGTGGGAAGGGAGAGGGTGAAACCCCGTGCCGGCACATAGCCTACTCCTGTCGATTAGCACCAAGGAGTCTGCTCAAGGCTTAACAACACCATTCGACGGGCGAATCACCGACAACAGCGTCATATGCCATATGAACACTGCGAAGATATTTGGAATTGAATCCAGGCTTTTGGAACGCAATCTACTGACTATACATCGTATATAACCACCTCTCCTACTTGCTGGTCAACATTCTGATTACGACATGTTTTTGACCTACGGGACTCAAACTGGGTAACCACGTTTTCAGACCATACAGACTTAAGATCATGGCCACCAGACTAGCGTATTTGGAAATTCTCATTAATGGGTTTTAATTTTCTACATGTTAGCGTTAATTTTTTCAAACAACTGTCATGGCAAGATCCAAAGAAGCGTTCTCGTAGCGTATTGATGAAGGTTCTGGGTCCGTGTACGGGTTCGAGTCAACTTAGAACCGCCCTTTCTCCCCCTTTTTTGCCTGTTTGTGTTGTAAGGAAACAAAGTCACCTCCGTATAGGCCATAAAAGTTCCTGTCTCTGACTTTGCAGGCGAGACCTAGCGTTTCTTTTTTCCTTACAAGTTGCTTTACGTCGCACCGACACAGGTAGGTCTTATGGCGACGTTGCGATAAGAAAGGGCTAGGAGTGTGCAAGAAACGACTGTGTCCTTAACTGAGTTACGTACAGCCCCAGCATTTGCTGGGGAAACCACGGAAAACCATCTTTGGGACTGACGATATTCGAACCTACTATCTTCCGAATACAAACTCACAGCTGCTCGCCCCTAACCGCACGGCCAACTCGCTCGGTAGACCTAGTTTATACAGTGCAGTATGTCTTCTGGTCTGGGCAAGATAAATTTGTTACTTTCATTGAGCTGTCTCATTTTTGCCCTTGTCCTTGACGGTATGAAGGTGACAACCCCATGCTGTATTGCGGTTGAAATTATCAGTGAATCATGTCTACCTATTATCAGAATCATCAGAAAATGATGCTTTACTGTTGCCATGCGTTGTTCCTAGCATGGGGATAAAATGGCGTCCCTATTACATCTTAGGGCGCCATTTTAAGTTCTTTGTTGCTTTCTCTTAGCAGTCCTTGATGCGTTATGTTTTATCTTGATGAAGAAAGGCAAGGTTCCCTTTGAAACGCGTTGGAGAGTGTTTACATAGTTCATTACAAGACATAAACCCAAAATATACAAAATGTATAGCTATAGGATACTTAAGAATTTTGGAACAAAAATGGCGCCCAATCGTGAGGCTCATTATTAGTCCATGGAGTCCACACGAATAGCTGTAAGTTCTTTGAACAGTGTGGTTTTGTTATTGTTGGGACGTACATTAGTTGTGCTTGTGTGTGACGAAGTATTTTCTTAAAAAAATAGATTGTATAATTTTGTCTGTGATATGTCTCGAAGTGATAAACATTGAACAATAAACGAGGAAGTTCGATGGCAAACTTCCAAACTATCGGGAGTGAATAAAAAAAGTGCGATAAGGGAAACGGTGCAGCTGGGGGTTATGCTATGTATAGCAGCGCCGGCTCAAGCAAACTCAGTGGCAACTTTCAAGTTGTTTCTGTTGTTGTATAGGTCATCAGTAGCTCTCTATGCCAGAGTATCCTCTGTTGACCATTTCATTTCTATGTAACTACGGTCAGTTATCCTAAACACAATGAAATATGTTTGTCATATTTAAGCGTTGGTCTACCATTACTGTTCTTAACCCCTATATCTATCTCGAAAAGTAACTGAACAAGCCCTGGGTGCTTCCAGATGTATCCAATCAATCTATCTCTGGTGCGTCAGGCTGAATGGCTCAGTCCTGTGGTATTTCAAGGTGCTCAAATACGTCAGCCTCGTTTAGGTAAATTTACTGGTACTAAAAGATCTCCTGCGGAACTGAATTCCGCAACCTCGACGTCTTCGAAAAGCGTAAAAGTAATTAGTGGGACGTTAAACCAATAACATTATTATTATTATTATTATTATTATTATTATTATTATTATTATTATTATTATTTCTTTCTTAATCCGTTTACCCTCGGACTCAACGAGGGATCGGACCTATAATGCGTCAAGGGCAGTGTTTGAATGTGAAGCATTGGGTTGGGGAATACAACTGGGAAGAAGGACCAGTACCTCGCCTAGGTGGCCTCCCCTACTATGTTGAACAGGGGCCTTGTGGGGGGATGGGGTAGCGATAGACAAGGAAGAGGGAAGGAAGCGGCCGTGGCTGGCATTTGCATGGAGGAGAAGTGGGAAAACACGAAAAACCACTTCGAGGATGGCTGAGGTGGGAATCAAACCCCGTCTACTCACTTGAACTCCCGAGACTGAGTGGACCCCGTTCCAATCCTAGTACCATTTTTCAAAATTTCGTGGTAGGGCCGGGAATCGAACCCGGGCCTCCAGGGGTGGCAGCTAATCACACTAACCACTATACCACAGAGGCGGATTATTATTATTCAGCCTCTGTGGCTCAGGTGTCAGCTCGCCGGCCTCTCATCGCTGGGTTCCGTCGTTCAAATCCTGGTCATTCCATGTGAGATTTGTGCTGGACAAAGCGGAGGCGGGACAGGTTTTTCTCCGGGTACTCCGGTTTTCCCTGTCATCTTTCATTCCAGGAGCACTCTCCAATATCATTTCATTTCATCTGTCAGTCAATAATCATTGCCCCAGAGGAGTGCGACAGGCTTAAGCATCTGGCACAATTCCTAGATGGGGGCTTCATTCATTCCATTCCTGACCCGGTCGAATGACTGGAAAGAGACTGTGGATTTTAATTATTATTATTATTATTATTATTATTATTATTATTATTATTATTATTATTATTATTATTATTATTAATATAGCTGGTGCTGGCGCTTCGATGGAAAATATGTATTCTTACTTATATGGAAGAATTTAAAGTGAAACAGTGTAAATGAGCAAAATATGCCCATTTTCTATGTTCCAATTGGCCGCTCTGTTGAAGGCTGCGACATTCGGTGAAGACCACGTATTTGTTAATGTTAATAGGGTCTGAAAAGTGTTAACAGAGGGTGGTTGCCCGGTTGCACTTCCTCTTGAAACAGTAATCACCACCACCAGCTTACTTCGTGCCAGCTAGTGTGTTACTGATCGAATATTATGCGCTGTCATCTCTTGACTCTGAAGAGCATCTATAATTGGCATGGCAGCTGCTTTGCGGTATCTGGCCTTGGGGAATATAAGGAGCATTCCAGCACATCGCGAGTGCAGTAGCGAGTAAGTTTCTATCTGGTATACAGCATGGAGCGTTGGTCAGGTCGTGTAGCTTTAGTGACAGGAGCTAGTGCTGGTATAGGAGCAGCTGTAGCCTACCAGTTACAAGACCACGGAGTTCATGTCGTAGCTGTGGCTCGGAGAGTGGACAAGATAGAGGTGAGTGGGGATATAGAATATCGTAGCTATAAAATTGTTTCAACCCATAGGCTTCCGTAGTTTAATGCTACCCATCTTGAAACAATTTCTTTTGTTACCATGTAATCTATCTATCTATCTATCTATCTATCTATCTATCTATCTATCTATCTATCTATCTACAGTATCTTTAAGGCTGTTGCCCAAGTGGCTAATTCCCTATCAATTGCTTGCTTAGTTCTTTTTCTCAAAGAACAAGTAAAGAAAGGGTTACATCGATGCTGGGAGCTAATATGATGGGAACTTGAAAACTAATACTTCTAGCACCGGGCGAGTTGGCCGTGCGGTTGGGATCGCACAGCTGTGAGCTCGTATCCGGGAGATAGTGGGTTCGAATCCCACTGTCGGCAGCCCTGAAGATGGTTTTCCATGGTTTCCCATTTTCACACCAGGCAAATGCTGGGGCTGTAGCTTAAAGCCACGGCCGCTTCCTTCCCATTCCTAGGCCTTTCCTGTCCCATTGTCTCTATAAGACATTCTGTGTCGGTGCGACGTAAAGCAACTAACCAAAAAAAAAAAAAAAAAACTTCTAGTGATCGGAAAATCGGCGAAGCATCGCTGTTTCTCGGGTGTGAACTAATTACCGGTCACGTACGAAAACAAGGCTCGAAATCGCGGATGACAAGCTCTATTTACGAATCTCGGCTGCGTGGTATTGACGAGAAGTTTCAACGTCAAGGGGATGAAAAATTAACAGTAACAAACAGAAGAGACTAACGGATATTTTCAAAGATGTTAGCGGAGGTGTGTTTTTTTTGTTTCACTACTGTATCCTGTCTTCTAAAAAATTACTATGATAATAAATGCTGTTAAAAATAATGTAGTCAGTATAAGCCCGTACATACATACATATGATACACAAGAGCCTCGCTTATCCGGCCCTCATTAATCCGAATCTCCGGTATATCCGGATCGAAAATAATAAAAATATATTTTGACTTACACAGTATTTCTTTTGCGGCATAGACTCTTCTCGAAAGTCTTTACCGCCAAGGATAGTTAAGGACAGGAATTGAAAGTAATTCGGCCACGGTCAATGAAAGGTACCGTCCCGGCGTTCACCTGCGATTGAGAATGAATAGCCGTGGAAAACCATTCCCAGGACGGCCGAGGTGGAATTTGAACACACGCTCTTCTGAATGCAACGCACTATTAATTCACTGATGGTGAATTCGAAAATGAAATCGGCGCACCATCAGATGGAGGGAGGGGCAACAATGCAGCTGGACACACTGATGGTTTATTTAGAATCCTTGACTGAAACCACACCGGCAGAACTGATGTTAGTAAAACGTCTTCGTGACCGCAAACGCTATACAAATGTAAAACAGAAAAAACCCACACGTTTAGTGCATTAAACATAGTCGTAAATGTAAGAAAAGTGTTGTTATATTTTTTCTTACAATTGAGAAAAGGCATTATGTACAAGTTATGTCATTAGATTATATAATATGTTCTGTATTTTTTTAGTTTTTCCGGATTATCCGGATTTTCGATAATCCGGATCAGTTCCGGTCCCACTTAATCCGGATAAACGAGGTTTTTGTGTATGTCGAAATTTCGATAACTGGAAATAAAATTTAAGCTAGCTCCCGAGCTGATTTGAGATATCGAGGTTCCACTGTAATAATAATAATAATAATAATAATAATAATAATAATAATAATAATTTATTTTTCCTTCGTTTTGGCCGTCTGTAGACATCGTTTGACAATCTTTGCGGTATTTTTAACCTTTTCTATCGTTACTCTCTGCCTGTGTCTTTAAATTCTTTCTCTTACTTCAGTTTTCTGTTCTTCTATGTGGGATCTTTCTTTTCTCGTTATTGTTTCCCCATCTATTGGAAAGCACACAAAACCATTTTCAGACCTGCCGACATTGGGGTTCGAACCCACTATCTCCCGAATTAAAATTCACAGCTAATTATAATAATAATCTTAATAATAGTATGGCCACACCTGCCGTGTGCTCCCCCTGTGGGTGGGGACGGCAGAATAACACCCACGGTATTCCCTGCCTGTCCTAGGAGGCGACTAAATGGGGCCTCAGGGGCTCTGAACTTTGGAACGTGGGTTGGCGACCACGGGGCCCTCAGCTGAGTCCTGACATTGCTTCCACTTATTTGTGCCAGACTCTTCGCTTTCATCTATCCTATTCGACCTCCCTTGGTCAACTCTTGTTCTTTTCCGACCCAGACGGTATTACGTATGGAGACCTTGGGAGTCTTTCATTTTCGTGGCCTTTGTCTTCCTTTGGCCGATACCTTCATTTTTCGAAGTGTCGGACTTCTTCAATTTTTTGTCTCTGATTAGTGTTATATAGAGAATGGTTGCCTAGTTATACCTCCTCTTAAAACAATAATCACTATCACCACCTGCCGTGTGTAGACATCTCAATTTCGACGTTCCATTTTACTCTAGGCCCATTAGATTGCAGAGTAAACCGAATCCCTTTTGGGCGTGTATGTCTGCGCTTTCAATTAATTTTGTCGGGTAAACACCAAATGTGTCACCACAGATTTTTTTTTTACATGCCGACATCGTACGACATGGAGTGTCGCATGGACTCTTTTTCACCCTTCATACATCCGACTACCTCTGCCGGGTTTGAAACCGCTTTCTTGGGTTCCGCAGGTCGACAATCTACCAAGCTATAGCATGTAATACAACGTAGTCTAAATAGATGTAACACACATTCTGCCGTCTGGCGCCATTTTCAAATTACTCTCGTAGTGGAACATTTTATTCAAAATTGCGCTTTCATGCATCAAAGACCTGTTGTTATCTCGTGGTCAATGTTTGGATAAACTCCACTCTGATAGCCTATATCTAATCATTAAAGCCCGGATTTTTATGCAGTGACAGGTTAGACTGCAAACTAATTTGGTTAGTAGGAAGTGTAGGCCACCCGCTCTTCAATAATGTAGCAGGAGTAACATAAATTATAGGGGTTCTGATGGGCAGTACCCCTAATGTTTATGCAATCCCCGTAGCTTAATCGTTGTGAAGGTAGACTATACTTGTTACTCGCTTCAGTAAGTTTGCATTCTAACCTATTAATGCATAAAAATCCGGGCTCTACTAATCATCTTGTCAGTGGCGACGCGTGACGTTTTGTAAAGTGTTACCACACTCCTCCTTGAGAGTGTATTGTCGCTCGTACCTTCTTTCTGTAAGCTGTACTCTAGTCTGGACTTTCTGAACTGAATTATATCGGCAAAAATGTTGATGTGTGCTTGAGATACCTCAAGGCGTCTCTTTAAAACTCTTAAACTCTATAAATTCTCCATACCGTCATTTTTCCAAGCATTCTTTCCTGTGGAAAATGGAATACAGGCCAACAATACAGTTTATTCATTTTTTCATAACCAAATAACCAATGCAGATCTCTGTACCACGAGTCATAAAAATTTCGTACTGTTCTTTTCGCTTCCTTGATTAAATTCTTAAGAGAAGGCGTGGGTCTAACTTTTCAATTATGTTTTCCTTTATCTTCAAAGTTTCCTAAGGAAACTGGTATGTTCATTAAACTTTCTATTATACACGAGCATTCTGGGCCCATCATCACACTTATTTTTGAGGTGGAATTCTTCTTCTTCATGTGCCATCTCCTCGCAGAACGCTGGCGATCAGTAGCATGATCTGTTGTTTGTTAATAGCTGTTCTGAACAGAGTAAGCTTTGTCACCCCAAACCACCGGCTCAGGTTGCCGAACCATGATGTCCTACTTCTCCCCGGACCACGTTTTCCATTAATTTTCCCTTGGAGTATTACTTGCATAAGGTGGTATTTAGAGTTCCGCATCATATGACCAAAGTATTCTAGCTTCCTTCTCTTGATGGTAGTGAGAATTTCTGGTTCTTTGTTCATACGGCGCAAAACGTCTATGTTGGTCATTTTAGCTGCCCAAGGTATCTTCAGCATCCTTCGGTACGTCCACATTTCAAATGCTTGCAAATTCTTGCACATGGCCTCAGTTAGTGTCCATGCCTCAACGCCGTATAACAGAATGCTGGAATTGACAGCACTCATTTTAACGTTTAACAAGTTGTGCTGTACTATATGCTATTTTTACCTAAGACAAACCCCTCTGGAGCGATCTATATATAAAGGTATAAAAATGAAAATAGACATGAATTAATGAGCCACTTCCAGAAGTCTCAGAAATTTGATACTTGTTACCAGAGAAGTTGATAACACCAGCATCTCAAGAAAAATCGAAAATTCTCCAAATTCCTCGAATGGGGCACGCTGGGGGGCTTCAAATGTTGGGCTCAGCATAAGAACGCAGTCGTATAATATATCCAAAGCGACAACTTATAGGTTTCGTGGGCTTAAGAAACGTTAATGAATTTCCTCATTTTTATCCCCCTTCTCCCCAAATCAAGATGGTGGCACAATCTGCCAGACGAGCTAGAATATTGAAATATGGCGAAATTATAGCTTTTAGCCTGTAACCGACGTAAAAATTCCAAGATGTTCAAGTTTTTTACTTTTTACCCCCCAAAATATGGAAATATGGAGGCAATTTTAATGACTGTGCAGACATTCCATTTTGAGTCATTTGTTGGCTAAACGGTAAGTCGTATCACAAAACGGATGGCACAATGACTTTTAATCATATCTCTCTCCCTTATACGTTAGATTTGGCAGTTTTTCTGGATTGTTCGTAAATTTGGTGATTTTTACACTATATTTCATTGTTTGACACACTTATAGGAAAGATAGAGTCATCAAGTTTGGTACGCACATTGCCACGATCAAGAGCCATATGTGAACCAAATTTCATGATTCTAGCTTATACATAAGTATGTAAAACGTAATGTAAAATGTTAAAAATGTACCCAAATTTCACCCTATTCAAATTTGCGAACTCAATTTAACCCATAAATATCACATATAAGAGAAAATGTTTTAGAACCAAATGTAGGAGGATAAAGGGGCGTCTAATGGTGCAAATCGTTCGTTAATATATTGTACCCGTTTAGGAGTAGTGAATCTCGAAGTGGATGTCTGCACTTTAATACATAACGTCTCAATTACGCGTGTAAAGTAATTTATGTAGAAATTCGTGTACAAGGTAAAAAACCGTAGCGAAGCACGGGCGCTAGTTAAATATAAATTCACACTGTAACAAGAAAAGTCACGTCGTATTATATCGAAAACAATAATTAACACAAATTATAACAGTACACTTTTGAGCGCGGCGGAAAGAGCGGAGAGAACTGCTCAGCACCAACGTTCTACGTATTCGTTACCACTTTGCATTGTGGTAACATCACGAGAGAACTTTCGAGAGTACATCTCAATGTGGGGGGGGGGGGAGGAGGGAGAAGGGTTTTGCTTGGAGCAGGCGCAGTAATACTCGCCTAGCTGTTAGAAGAGATTGAACGGGTATTCACTGCCTGGAGTTGGTAACAGTCTCTCTCTCAGCTTTGACGGTGCCAAACTGCTGCCATAGAGTTCTCGCGGCACGTCCCGGCGAAGAAACAAATATATTAAATATTAATGTTAAAGAGCACTAGATTTTTATATTTTAAACTGTTATCAGTGAAATGAAATGGAGTATGGCTTTTAGTGCCGGGAGTGTCCGAGGACAAGTTCAGCTCGCCAGGTGCAGGTCTTTTGAATTGACGCCCGTAGGCGAACTGCGCGTCGTGATGAGGATGGAATGATGATGAAGACGACACATACACCCAACCCCAGTGCCAGCGAAATTAACCAATTAAGGTTAAAATTCCCGACCCTGTCTGGAATCGAACCCGGGACCCCTGTAGCCAAATTCCAGCACGCTAACCATTTAGCCATGGAGCCGGACAGCGTTACCAGTGGGAACAGTGGTCACCAGCACGCTTCGCCACTGCATCTTATCTATTACCTCATCTAGCCAAGGTACTCCAACTTCCAGAAGCACAATTTCATGCTTTATGAGCCCCCAATGGGAAGATAAAGATGAACCAAATCTCATGATCAATAATAATAATAATAATAATAATAATAATAATAATAATAATAATAATAATAATAATAATAATAATAATAATAATAATAATGTTGGTCCAACCCTTGTCCTGTTTCTCTACGGAGTCGGGTATGAGGTGAGATAAATCTGTCGTGGTGGTATTTATGACAGGATGCCCTTCCTGACGTCAACCTCATCAGAGGAGTTAATGAGATAAAATGAATGACGTGGTATATGATAGTAGGAAGGGAGAGGGTGAATCCCGGTACCGGTTCGTAGCCTCCTCTTGTCGAATATAACTAAGGGGTCTGTTCAAGGCTTATCGTCTCCGTCCGATAGACGAATCACATCATCATATGCCATCACTCCATATGAGAACTGTGGAGAGGTTTAGAATTTAATCCAGGCTTTTGGCACACAATCTACTGATCAGAAATTGTATACCACCAACATTCTGCCGGCAAACATTCTGATGGTGACTTTTTTTTCTTTCGAAAAACGGGACTCCAACCGGATAACTACGGTGTCAGACCGTTTAGACTTCAACGCCTTAACGATCATGACCACCAGGTGGACTTAATAATAATAATAATAATAATAATAATAATAATAATAATAATAATAATAATAATAATAATAATAATAATAATAATAATAATAATAATAATAATAATAATAATAATAATAATACGAGTAATAATATATATACATCTTCATTATAGACTGTTATGCCTCTCAGTGTTCAGGCTGTACACCTCTATGAATCTACTAAACGCCTCCAAAAAACCAAACCAAAGTCAATGGCGCAACAGCGCTGAAGGGCCGTGGCCTGCCAAGCGACCGCTGCTCAGTCCGAAGGCCTGCAGATTATGAGCTGTCGGGCGGTCATTACGTCGAATCCTCTCGGCCGTTATTCTTGGCTTCCTAGACGGGGGCCGCCATCTCACCGACAGATGACTCCTCAATTGTAAACACGTAGACTGAATGGACCTCGAACCAGCCCACAGATCCAGGTAAAAACCCTGACCTGGCCTTGAATCGAACCCGGGGCGTCCGGGCAAGAGGCAGGCACGCTACCCTGGGTATATATTCATGAATTCCTCCAGAGTTCTCCTATTATTCCCCTCAGCTCTTAGCCTTTGTATTTCTATATCTGCTACCCTCTGTGCCACTCTCCCACAGACTTTTCTTTCTTCTAAATCGTTGTCCCAATAGTTCCCCATCCCAATTCCTTCTAGTATTTTCTTTAAGTTTCCCGCCCAGTACCCATCCTGATACCTCATTTGGTGTCGGTAAGCTATATCTAGAATTTCTCCCCCTCCTCCCCTTTTTAACCTAAACCAATATTTTATTAATCTCTTAATTATATCCACTTTTATATTAATGTCAGTACACATTAATCTTGCTCCACTATTCGCTGTACATACTGGTAAGCCTGTAATTATTTTAATAAATCTACTAGTGACTGAATCGAGCATTACTATTTCCTTTTCTGTGCCCCATACTTCTGAACCGTATATCATTTTAGATTTAATCACAGCGTTGTATACATTTCTTTGTACCCTAAAATCAATATTAGGCATCCTGTTATCTAATATTCTTATACTAGCTAGGGCTGCTGTACCAATCAGTTTTGCTCTCTTGACGTGTTCAGACCAATTTCCATTTCCTGATATGATAATTCCTAAATATTCTAACTTATTAACTACTTCCAGATTTACTCCTTCAAGATACCATTTTTCCTTTTTTGCTAATTTGTTCCCGTTTTTGCACACCATTACTCTAGTTTTCTGTGCGTTAATTTTCATATTCCACTCTTTACAGTACTTCTCGATACCATCAATACCTTTTTGCATTGCAAGTGGCGTTAGTGTGAACAGGAGTATGTCGTCAGCAAAGACAAGACCAGGAATATCCTGATTTTCTAAACACGGCAGTGCTAATCTTTCCTCAACTTCAAATTCTAGTATATCGTTAATGAACAATAAAAATAAAATCGGTGACAATTTACATCCCTGTTTCAAACCCATTTTAGAAATAATATCTCCTACTACTACTCCTTCTTTGACTCTCACAGTACACTTTACTTCAGCATATATCTTTTCTATAGCCCTTATCATTTTACATGACACTCCTACTTGTCTCAATCTAGTAACGACTGCCCCCCTGTTCACAGTATCGAATGCTTTTTCTAAATCTATTGATGTAATATAGCGCTTTCCACGTTTTTTCTTTACATATTTGTCAATAAGAGTTCTCACAATAAAAACATTATCTGGTGTTGTTCTCCCTCTTCTGAAGCCACTTTGAAATCTCGAAAGGATTGAATGTCTCTCTGCCCAGTTCCTTAGTCTATTTGCTAGTATACCCGTATATACTTTCCCCAATGTATCTAATAAGGTTATTCCCCTATAGTTTCCTGGATTTAATCTATCCCCTTTATTTTTGTATATAGGGCATATAATCCCCTCTTTCCAAGCTTTTGGAAATATCCCTTTCTCGAATATCTTATTGAATATCTTTGTCAAAATTTCCAACATGCTGCTTCGTTCTCCCACCTCTTTCCAAAATTCATATGTGATACCTGAAATAGCTCCTGATTTTCCCTTTTTGGCTCCTTGTAACAGGTTCCTTATTTCATGAGTCGAAATAGCCTCATCTAATTCAGGCAGAGTGACACTAAAACCCCTCGAAACAGTAATCCCCTCATGCTGAGCTCTCCATTTGTCTTCTTTATTTAATAATTTCTCGAAATACTGGACCCATGTACTATAACTTATATTGGTCCCCCCAGAGCCCGACTTCTTCTTTGTTATTTGATTTATTTTATCCCATACTTTCCTACTGTCATTGTCCCTACACTTTTTATTTATGTCTGCAGCCATCTTTTGTTGCCATTCCAACTTCGTCTTTCTTAACAATTCTCTGTATTCTTTCCTTTTTTTACAAAATTCGTTTCTAGCTACTTGACCACCATCCACCCTGTATCTCCTAAGTGCCTTCATAACTTGTGACTTTTTCTTTACACATTCTGTATTATACCATCCACCTCTTATCTGCGTTTTACTTAGATTTTGCCTCATACCTTTTCCTGCCATTCCTATTAAATTTTCTATCCTGGTTAGGGTTTCCTCCACTCTATTCTCTTCTATCAATTTTACAATACCTATTTTCCAAATCTCAAAATTTTCTCCATTGAAGTACTGAATTCATTTCCTAATTGTTCTCTCCAACGATACCTAGCTATTTTCCTCTCCTGTACGCTATCGTAAACGATCTCTTGCGCTCCTATCTCTTGAATAATTAATTTTATAGATACTGGCATATGATTTGCCTCTGCCCAATCCTTAATGCTTATCTCTCTGATAATTTGCAAACTATCCATACAGCATACAAATAGGTCAATTCAGGCACGCTACCCCTACATCACGTGTCCGGAAATAAACGCCTCCACAATCCTGTATTTGTAACTAAACCTGTGCCCCCATATATTTGCATACATCTTATACGTGCTCGTACCAGTACAACTGCCGCTCCTCCAGTATCTCACTGATATAGGCATTATACTACAATGGCGGAAAAAAAGGAATGTAGAATACGGAAATTTTGGCAATATATTTGTCGAGGTAACATATTTAATTGATTAAAGATACAAGACTACAGGTTAATATCCGCGCGAGAAAAACCATCGCAAATGTGCCATGCTGGTCCATTAACAACCGGTGTAATCGCCTGACTGTTGAATGCAGGCATGCATTGTGCCGTACAGGTGCCGGATGTCACCTTGTGGGACGGAGTTCCATGCCTGTTGCACTTGGTCGATCAATACAGGGACGGTTAATGCTGGTTGTGGATGACGTTGGAGTTGTCGTCCAGTGATGTCGCATACGTGGGGCAGATCGGGGAATCGAGCAGGCCAAGGCAACATGTCGACACGCTGTAGAGCACGTTGGGTTACAGTAGCGGCATGGGGGTGTGCATTATCCTGTTCGAAAGCACCCCTGGGAATGCTGTTCATGAATGGCAGCACAACAGGTCGAATCACCAGACGGACGTACTCATCAGGGTGCGTGTGACAACCACGAGAGTGCTCCTGCTGTCATAGGAAATTACTCCCCAGACCGGAACTCCCGGTGTAGGTCCAGTGTGTCGACGCCGCAGACAGGTGGAATGCAGGCGCTCACTTGACCTCCTAACCAACACACGGCCATTACTGGCACCAAGGGAGAACCGTTTTTCATCGGAAAACATAACGGACCTCCAGTCCATCCTCCAGTGAGCTCTCCCTTGACACCACCGAAGTCGCAGACGGCGGTGGTTTGAAGTAAGTTGAATGCACGCCGCAGGCCGTATAGCTTGGATCTGTCCTTCAAGTAACCGATTTCGAACAGTTCGTAGCGTTACAGTGGGGCCAACTGCCGCTCGAATTTCTGCTGCAGACGCAGTCCGCTACACCACAACTATACGCCGAATACGGAGGTCCTCCCTCTCGGTGGTACCACGAGGACGTCCGGAGGCCGGTCCCCTTGCGAGCGTACCTTCTCGTGACCACTGCTGCCAGTACGCATGCACGGTGGAGACATTCCTGCCAAGTAGTTCTGCAATAGCGCGGAAGGAAAATCCACCTTCACGTAGTGCTATTATACGGCCTCGTTCAACCGCAGTGAGCTGTTGATTCTGGCCTCTTCGTCGTCATAAAGGCATTCTTGACCCACTCACAATCACTCCGTCCAATCTCACAGGTAACTAACGCTCTCGCACAGTAGAGCCCGTACAAAGCAAACCTGACGTGTAAAGTCATGGAGCCGCTACTAGCGCCACGCTAATGCGATTTGCAGGAAATTTGAATCAACGTGATCTTTCAGGTGTATAAACACGGCTACTAACGTTCGTTAATCTAGCACAATTCCTTCTGGGTGTTTGGATATTTTTTTACTCCAGTGTGGGTTCAAATTCTGTGTAAAAATGTAGTGTAAATTAAAGTTTATTGTGGTTTGATTCTCTAACTACGACACAGTGAAGAGGTGATAATTGTACCAATCTTCCTTTCGAGTACAGCTGCTATACCTAAAACTCTGGTGGAAGGACAGAAGAAGTTGGATGTCAACACCAACATCTACAAGACCATGCAGAAGGCGACGGTCTTTGCCGAAACAGGAATTGTCTATATACTGTAGTATATGGTCCTGGTATTAAATGATCCTCGTACGTGTTCATTGTGCAATCGATCAGAAAGAGTGACACCCGCTGACCATCGCAGCATCCGCTTCTCCAAGGCATGCCTTTGCTGATCGTGCTTCTTCTGCCTTGCCCAACATTCAGAGCGGTAAATAAGGGCAGGCCTGATGATAGTCTTATAGCTATCGGCATGTCTTTCATGTTTGTACCTACCTGCCTGTCATACAAGACACCTGTCAGCAAATGCCATTTCGTCCAACCAACATTGATGCGGTGCTTCACGTCATCACCAATCGTGGTATCGGTGGCAATAACGGAACCTAGGTACTTGAATTTGTCCGTCATTACCAGTGGCTCACCGGCTAGGTAGACTTTGTTCGGTGGATCTTGAACTTCTTGCTTGACGAAGTTACTGAAGTTACGACTTATTC
Source organism: Anabrus simplex (assembly GCF_040414725.1). Classification (NCBI taxonomy): domain Eukaryota; kingdom Metazoa; phylum Arthropoda; class Insecta; order Orthoptera; family Tettigoniidae; genus Anabrus; species Anabrus simplex. The sequence goes on along the minus strand of NC_090279.1, from coordinate 182,702,236 downwards.
TGAGTCCATTTTTCTCCAATGCTTCCCTCCAAAGTTGTAACACTGCCTCGACCTCTTCACGTGTTTCACCAACAAAATGTCGACGGCGTATAAAAGAGTCCATGGTAGTTCAGGCCTCAACTGCTCTGTCAGATTGTTAAAGACAGTGTTGAATAGAAATGGGCTTATGGCTGAACCTTGAAGTACGCCAACAGGGAAACCAAGCCTATAGCCATTGGAACTGATTCGTTTTTATTTTAGAGAGTCTCTTAATTTGCTTTTGGTTGTGACGTTCCTCGCCCATACCTCAGGCCTGCACCGTCCTTTCCGGTTCCATCCTGATTCACGTGCAACGTGTTTAAGGTGAACGCTTATGTTGTTACTCTTTCCTATGTAAAAAACTTACGGGATTATTTTTGTCCTTAGGAAGCCGTGGCACAAGCGAAGCAAGATGCAAAAACCCGAGGTCGTTATCACGAAACCAAAGCAAAGCCTGGTAAACTGTACGCCAAGAAATGTGACGTCTCTAAGGAAGAAGACATCCTGGCTCTCTTCAAATGGATAAAGGAAACACTGGGTGGCGTCGATATTCTGATCAACAACGCTGGACTTGGAAAGGATACCGGTCTAACAGGTAATTACAAGTAGAATTAACGTAGCTGTGTTTAACAATGGGGTTCAAACCCATTATCTTTCGAATGCAAGCACACAGCTGCGCGTCCCCTTAAGAGGAAGTACAACTGGGCAACTCTCCTCTACAAAATGTGCACCAGAATCACAAAAAACAAAATTAGAGAAACGAGCGTCCATTTGCTGTCTGACTCTTTGGCTGAATGGTCAACGTACTGCCCTTCGGTTCAGAGGGTCCCGGGTTCGATTCCCGGCCAGGACTGGGATTTTAATCACTTCTGATTAATTATGTTATGTTAGGTTATGTTATGTTCTGTTCTGTTCTGTTCTGTTATGTTCTGTTCTGTTCTGTTATGTTATGTTATGTTATGTTATGTTATGTTCTGTTATGTTATGTTATGTTATGTTCTGTTATGTTATGTTCTGTTCTGTTCTGTTATGTTATGTTATGTTATGTTATGTTATGTTATGTTATGTTATGTTATGTTATGTTATGTTCTGTTATGTTATGTTATGTTATGTTATGTTATGTTATGTTATGTTATGTTATGTTATGTTATGTTATGTTATGTTATGTTATGTTATGTTATGTTATGTTCTGTTATGTTATGTTATGTTATGTTATGTTATGTTATGTTATGTTCTGTTATGTTATGTTATGTTATGTTATGTTATGTTATGTTCTGTTATGTTATGTTCTGTTCTGTTCTGTTCTGTTATCTTATGTTATGTTATGTTATGTTATGTTATGTTATGTTATGTTATGTTCTGTTCTGTTCTGTTCTGTTCTGTTATGTTATGTTATGTTCTGTTATGTTATGTTCTGTTCTGTTATGTTATGTTATGTTATGTTATGTTATGTTCTGTTATGTTATGTTATGTTATGTTCTGTTATGTTATGTTATGTTCTGTTCTGTTCTGTTCTGTTCTGTTCTGTTCTGTTCTGTTATGTTATGTTATGTTATGTTATGTTATGTTATGTTATGTTATGTTCTGTTCTGTTATGTTATGTTATGTTATGTTCTGTTCTGTTATGTTCTGTTATGTTATGTTATGTTATGTTCTGTTCTGTTCTGTTCTGTTATGTTATGTTATGTTCTGTTATGTTATGTTATGTTATGTTATGTTATGTTATGTTCTGTTATGTTATGTTATGTTATGTTCTGTTATGTTATGTTATGTTCTGTTCTGTTCTGTTCTGTTCTGTTCTGTTCTGTTCTGTTATGTTATGTTATGTTATGTTATGTTATGTTATGTTCTGTTCTGTTATGTTATGTTATGTTATGTTATGTTCTGTTATGTTATGTTATGTTATGTTATGTTATGTTATGTTATGTTCTGTTCTGTTATGTTATGTTATGTTATGTTATGTTCTGTTCTGTTATGTTATGTTATGTTCTGTTCTGTTCTGTTATCTTATGTTATGTTATGTTATGTTATGTTATGTTCTGTTATGTTATGTTCTGTTCTGTTCTGTTCTGTTCTGTTCTGTTCTGTTATGTTATGTTATGTTATGTTATGTTATGTTCTGTTATGTTATGTTCTGTTCTGTTCTGTTCTGTTCTGTTCTGTTCTGTTATGTTATGTTATGTTATGTTATGTTATGTTATGTTCTGTTCTGTTATGTTATGTTATGTTATGTTATGTTCTGTTATGTTATGTTATGTTATGTTATGTTATGTTATGTACACTCTCCTCATCATATTCAGACCACATACCACACTATCATCCATCATGAAAACACGCAATAATGATTACATTCCTCCATATAGGGTTGGCGTCAGGAAGGGCATCCGACCGTAAAACAGGACAAAATACACATATGTGACGCAGTTCTCACCCGCGACCTCACTAGTGTGGGAAAATTTGTAGTAAATGAAGATGTAGAAGAAGACGAAGGGCCTTAAGCGAGATGAGAACGTCGTCCGATGATCCCACAGTCAAGCAAGCAACTGGTGCTCCCTTTTATAAAGTCAAACAGGGTTATGATTGGTTGAAATAAATTCAGTAGGAGCAACCCTTATAAGTGACCAAAGAGGAGGTCACATTCTTACTATAGGAAGGAAAATGAAAGTTCCAACATAGGTTCCTAGATGACAATCACAAACTGGCTTCAGAAGTTTATATATACAGATAGAGTTCAGCGTATCTCCACAAGATGTCACTATAGGTAGTAATAATTATAATCGTATGGGATCAGCTACCGTGTGCAGACATTTCAAGTTGACGCAATCTGGCTGTCCGAATAAACCGAAACACTCTTGGGCATCTATGGCTGAGATTTAATTAATTGTTTCGGATAAACACCAAATTTGGTACCAGAGATCTTTTACATGCCGACATCGGACGACATGGGTTGTCGAATGGACTTTTTCTGCCTTTCAAAAATCCGACTACTTCTTCCGGGTTTGAATTCGATATCTTGGGTTCCGAAGGCCGACACTCTACCAATGATCCACAGAGGCAGAATTCACTATAGGTGATGTTAAGGGAGAGGCCCTCTTCATGTCGCAGTAAAAATAAATATATTGCGGGGGATGAAAAATGTACTACGACTACAAGCGTTTGCGAAACAATAGGCCTATATTGCGCATGTTGCTTTGTACCATTCATTCAGGTTCTATGCTGTCGGTTCCGTTGAGTTTCTCGTCGACAACTACATAACTATACTATGAATATGAAATTACGACGACGCTGTAATTTCAGGCTGGTGGGAGGAATGTTAATGGCTTTCCTCGCTGTTAAGCTTCTGTATATTTCTGTCTGTTCCAATGTAGATGCCCCAACAGAAGACTGGAAGATTCAGCTGGACCTTAATGTTCTTGGACTCTCCATCTGTACCCGTGAAGCTGTTCAGAATATGAGGGCAAGAGGAGTTGATGATGGACACATCATTCATATCAGCAGGTGAGATGATCATGATTAGTTAAAAACATAATAAATGAGTAGCCCATTTGCAAAACCCGCTATATGCTCTATAAGAACTTTTTGAGTATTCACGAAAAAGTTGTACAAACTATCATAAACCTGATAGAAAGATGATTCTTTTCTCAAAAATTCACAAAAGTAACTTAAAGTATCTATATAGGAGCTCATCATCTCATGAACGTAGAAAATAAGCTATTTATTATTGATTCCACACATATCTGGATTTGCAACTGTATAATGCATATAGCAGGTTTTGCAATTCAATGGGCAGGCATTTTTTCTGATAGTTTACAAAACCTGGTATTTTATGATGATAAGGACTAACAAAGTGATAGAGACAGGCTTAAAAAACACCAAGATTTTTGAGAAATGTATTTCAACGATATATTTAATAAACTACAACCAGTTCACAAACTAGTTTCAAAAAATTAAACAGCAATGATGTAATATAAAATATCACGAGGTGAAACCTATTGACTTCAAATGGTGTTTGTTAAACAGTTACTTTTTAAAAACTTGAAAATTAAATAAAATAGTCTTTCACATTGAGACACAATAAGAAAAATGTGCAAATTAATTAAGATATTCTTTCACATTAAGACAAAATAAGGAAAAATTTAATTGTTCATTTTAGCCGACAATAATACCCATCAGCGTGCCATACAGCCTTCTTTCATAGCAAGGAGCGTTTTGTAAAACTGCAACTTTTCATTTTCACCCCAGTTTTCACGAAAGTGGAGGCATAAAATTCGCCTGATATCCTTCAGCTTTGTTGTCTTCACTTGAACCGTTTCTTCAATGTTTTATATAGTCTTGTGCCTGAAGTTTTGTCCCTTCCTGCAAAGAATTTTAGTTTCACAAATGTCAGTGTTGTAAAACGGATCGCATTGAACTAAACTGATCTTCTTGTTTTCACCACGCATGATCGTAATTTTCTTTGACTTCTGGAATTTGAAAATGCCATTGGACTGGTTGGCCTGGCTGTTTGCGGATTCCATCAGGGTAGGATTTCCAGTTCCTAACTGAACAACTTAGACCCAAGTGGATTACCGTAGTATAGCTCTCTATCATTTCTGTGTAAACCTCTGGGTTCTCAATCACGTCCATTTGCTTGAATTCTCTCCAATTTGTCCAAAATTCTGTACGGTGGAATGAATGAGTGCCCAGTTTTAACATGTTGAGGAGCTTCAAAAGGCAGCCAGTGAGGCAACATTCCCAGCATTACTTTATTTTTATTCTGACCGCCGCATCCGTCAGAAAACAAACGTACAGTTGTAACCTTATGTAAAACAGAGTTGCATAGTCCGTGATGCAGTGCTGAAGCAATTTGGTTACATCCTTTGGGATACTCATTCTCCGTCCAAAAATAGCTAAAAGTATTGCTTTTATTTTGTGGTGATAATGATGAACCCTGGCATATGGTGAAGTTGTTGTGAGTAGTAAGCTGCCTGATCTGGAATTTTTGGATGTACTAAGTTTTCTGACGATCGTAACTCAGTGTTAGCGCATCATATCGTAGAAAGCATCTGCTCGTTTCTCGTGGGTTTTTAACTGGAATTAGAGACCATCCCTCTTCTCTGGAGATTTTTCTTGCAAAATTTTGTATGGGTGCACATGCAAGTAAGAGCATTTGTCTGAGTATGGATTGTTAAAACTGATATTGAAGTTTTATGTGAGTACCGTACGGAAAAATTCATATTCAGCGTAAAGATCATTACTTTGGTGTATCTCAACATACATTTTCCACATCTTTCTTTTTGTGTTCAAATCACTAGGGAAGTACTGTCGTTTAGTTTTCTTTCCCCGACAATAGTGGCTTTGAATTGGTTTGGAAGTTTTAATAAATGCTTTCACTGCTTCACCTTTTGGCTTATATATTTCAGTTCTACGGTCACTGCCTTGTGTTTCAGATGGTGTAGTACCACTTTTGCCTTTTGTGTTTGTGTTTGCATCCCTCCCCTGAGCTATGTTCTAGCTAATCTTCTTGTATTACAGTATTGGTGGACACAGCGTAGTATTGCACGAAAGTGCCATGTACAGCGCTACCAAATTCGCCGTATTGGCTCTCACAGAAGGACTGAGGAAGGACTTTGTGGAACACAAGAGTAACATGAAAGTGACGGTGAGTGTCTTTAATACAATATTCATTTTTATAAATATACAAAACCTGAGTAATCTCTTGCATAAAGGTTTCGCTTCAAAGTATGTCAACCAAGTCCCGTGTTATGGTCTGTCTTAAAATAAAGTATGGGCCGATTGCAGAAAATTTTAAGCCTTAGACAACGTTACGTAACGATGATCCAATGCATAGGCCTAAATAACGTTCAGCCGGTGTTTAGCTAGAAGTTGTTTAAGTTTCAATATTGGTTCGAAAATGGAAATAAAAGTATCTTCCATGCAACTCTTTGGTTATCGCAACAAATGAAATTCGTCAATGCGCGCACCAATCTTAGTCAGATATCTTTCCACATCATCAGTACTATTATTCGTTTTGCTCATTACTGAGCGTCGATGCCTCATTACTCTATAATTTCTGAGTTACATTCTTGACGAGATGCCTCCATCCAGAGCGGTTTTCAGCTTTCCTTAACATGATCTGAAGAGATAGGCCAGTGATCTTCGGCTAATCTAACCAACTACTTACTGTTGTTCCTCGTAATCGACCTCCTTCAACTTTACCTTGAAAAATGGTCTTTTCCAAGTTCTCTCCTTCTCTTCTGATATTGTCGGCAAGGAACTGAAGGTACCACTCACTCACACGGGAAGATAGACGTTTTTTGATGCTCAGTTCGTTCAAAATCTTTCTACACATTACACAAATATGACTAAACATGCATATGACTTGCCCACAGATAAGAATATCGTTCTCGGTGGAAATGAAATCTCACATTTTCGAGAGTAAAGCGACACACCTGCGAACGAGGAAGTGTAGCTTTGCAATTGATGCTTTCACGGCCCGTACTTAAAGACATGATAGTGTATAGGCTTTTGGGTTTATGCCGTGTCAAGAAAATAAGGTGAAATTCTTTACGTTTCACAGAGAACACTGTGCTCTGCGTCATCAGAAGAAAATCTCGACTGTCCACGAGAAAGGCTTCTTAAACAATGACATTTTTAACATAACATAACATAACATAACATAACATAACATAACATAACATAACATAACATAACATAACATAACATAACATAACATAACATAACATAACATAACATAACATAACATAACATAACATAACATAACATAACATAACATAACATAACATAACATAACATAACATAACATAACATAACATAACATAACATAACCTAACCTAACCTAACCTAACCTAACAGAACAGAACAGAACAGAACAGAACAGAACAGAACAGAACAGAACAGAACAGAACAGAACATAACATAACATAACATAACATAACATAACATAACATAACATAACATAACATAACATAACATAACATAACATAACATAACCTAACCTAACCTAACCTAACCTAACAGAACAGAACAGAACAGAACAGAACAGAACAGAACAGAACAGAACAGAACAGAACATAACATAACATAACATAACATAACATAACATAACATAACATAACATAACATAACATAACATAACATAACATAACATAACATAACATAACATAACATAACATAACATGTGTACGATTGTGATTTTAACAAAACTTGGTGGCAAAGAAGATGTTAAAGAGGTGCATACGTCATGTAGTCATTATCTTTGTATTGTACTTCCTATACAAGTTATTCATGATATAAAGTTTGGAATGTTCGATGTATGATGTCACATAGCCTTGGCGAGCCGGGGCCGGCTCTTACGTCATCCGCTCCACGTCACACACAGCATTCTCGCAGCTGATAGCAACTCGGTTGCCGAGCAACGCGTATTTTAAGTTTGAAATACAGGGACTCTAATGTTGCAGCAGTGTTCTGGTACAGTATGTATGTATGTAATTATGTACCTGTATGTATATGTGCAGGTATACGTATCAGTAGGAAATGGTTGAACATAATTGAATGAAAATCAGTATCTAAAGTTAGAGAATAAGGAAATATAGGGATTTTATTCATACTGGGTGAAATGGTCGTTTTTCAGAAGGCCTAAAATTGAATTCTCAAATATATATGCTATTAGTGGCCCTATCACTGAATACTGCATAATAAAGTTATAGAGAATATAATTTCCGATAATTTATGTCTTATAGAGTTCTACCATACTGGCTTCTTCTGCTGTCTCTTTATAGAAGATTGACAACCAATATGAAGTTTCCCTTTTATCTTCCTATTTGTGTTTGCTGCACGCTCATATCGAACACTAACGTTAGTTGCACTAAATTATAATTATAAACTAGCTTCCTAAATTTCCCTCTCTCGCGTCTCCACTTACCTGCGAAAATGACTCCGCGTAATGGAATTCTAGTTTTATTTACTACCATTTTCCTCGCCACCCATCCCTCAGATGTGCATTGGTTGCAGGATACTGTGAAGTATTTCCATTGTATGATAGTGTAATTTTTGTTCTTGTTATTTCAGTGCGTGAGCCCTGGACGTGTGATAACAGAATTCTTGAAAAATCTTCCCAAGTTCGATACCGAGGAATTTCGCAAGTTCCCTGGGCTCTACTCAGAAGATGTTGGTGATGCTATACTTTATGCTCTTGGAACTCCTCCTCATGTGCAGGTAATTGCAAATGTTTTAACATTCGAAACTATCTTCGATTTTAAAGTACTCATTATTCATAAATAAAGATGTTCTTTACTTTTCCAAATCCTGCCGGGACGGAGTTTTTGTGGCATTTCTCCACCTTCCTCTGTCCTTCCACAGTTCCTATTTCCATCATTGTGCTCCAGTCCAGATTTGCTGTACTCTTTATTGAATCAATCCACCTTTTTCTAGGTCTCCCCTTCGCTCTCTTTCCTTCGATCTTCAATTCCATCATCTGTTTTTGGTATTCTTTCCTCCTCCATCCTCTTTACATGCCCAAACCATCTTAGTTTACTCCTATCAGTTCTCTCATTTAGGTTTTCAATTCCGACCTCCTTTCGCACATCGTTTTTCAATCTCTTTCCTATCATTCTTCTTAGGTATTCCATTTTGCTGGCTTGAATTATACTCTCCTCCCCACTTGTCATTTTCCAGGTCTCAGCCACATGAATCAATATGGGTGCATAACACATTTTCTACATTACCACTTTACACTTCCTTGGTAATTTCTTATTCCAGACAAGGTTTCTTACACTCAGGTAAAATGCATTACACTCCATGTCCAGCTTTGTAATCTGCATTAATTCACTCCATAGCTGTTTGTAACTGTCCACAATTTTAAGGCTTTGATCACTAATTTTCTTAATGCATTTCCCTTGTTTTTCTCCTCTCGATATCACCATGGTCTTTCTTTTTCTCTACGCTGATTTTCATATAATACTTTTTAAATTTCTCATTCAGTGCATCAAGTTGTTTTTGTACTGCTTTGCTGTTCATTCTCCGGACCACAATATCGTCTACGTATAGTAATAACTTCATCTCTCTGTTCTCATATTGTTCTTTGTCTCCTTTTCCAAATTATACATCTTTATTTCATATCGTTGGTTTTTATCTGAGGCAATTTTAAATTTGCTCTTTATGTGATCTAGGTTTACTGCAGACTGATTACCATAGATTGTGATAGTCTCACCTTGATATTTCATTTTAATCAAGGATGATACAATTATCACACATGCACACAATTAAACTCGAGAATGAATGACATCAATTCACTAATTAGTGACTATTTGCAAGACAAGCCTTTATGATTACGAATCTATGTATTCACTAGGGTATACTGTTTAAGTACGACTACATCTTTGCCTTTATGCTCTTTCTTGCTCCAGTTGTCCAAAGCTCTTCTTCTAAATTCAAGTCGAACTTTCCCTTTTGTCTCAAATAGAGCCAGTTTCTGCTCTATCCAATGGGGCAAGGCTCGTGCTCATTTCTTGACATAAGTTTCTCGTACAGTGTAAATAAGACGTTATTGGAAATGTGCAAAATTTTGCATGAATTAATAGGTTGCAGATGTATTTCCCGCAGAGCACAGAATAAAACCGGACTCTTAAATTTCCTTTCAGCGTATATCATATCAATCGGGACGTCCATGAGAAGTTGGAAAATTTCCTTTAATGCCTCCCCTAACAATAATATTGGCGTGATTTATAAATTTGTCTGGAATCTTTTGTGGTGGTACTTGTGTGTGAACTAAATATCTCAGATATTCCCATGCGAAATATCAGCCCAAGTGGCCCTTTAGTTTTGGCATTAATCACCTTAATGTTCGCAGCCGTTCAGCGACTGTCCTGGAACGTGTGCTTTAATACAGAAAAACATAATATCCTGGAATTCAATTTCAGGAAAAACTTCTTTTTGTGTTTTTGTCGGAAATTTGAGTTGATATGGTGATTTTCATTTTATGATAAGCCGTTACCCCACTACCAATTTTTTATTTTACTAGATAAAACACGCACTAATTCAGTACATACCTCCATAAAAGCACTCATGTTTCGAAATTGTAAAATATTGCAAAATCGATACAGGTCTACGGTGTGTATGATCTTAGAATCTTAGATAAACCTACACCAAACTTGAGCCCAATTTGTCGGGCAGTTTTGACCAGATAGATCCAGGAACTGACACTGCCTCATTTACAAGCTATCAGCAAATAATTTCGTAAATAACATGTTTCCAGGTTTTCTTGAATAGAACATGGCATTTTCCTCTGATAAAGTTTGTGAAATATCCCATAAAAATCCACTTATCGGTTGAAAGGTAGTGTCACTTCTGAATACAGACAGATATCATTTGAGTGTTCCTTGTCTAGTTTATTTTAGGCAAGAAAGAAGCGAAAATAATTGTTGGTATAAAACAGGTGGCAACAATGGTAGCAGGATGTCCACAATGAAAAGATAAAGGCTAAGTTAGGAAAGAACTCAATGAGTAAGCTGTCAGTATGGACAGGCATCGTTGATGGGGTCATGTGAGGCGACTGGAGGAGGATAGGCTACTTAAAAATGATTGTGCACAACCAGGGACGGAGGGGGGGATGGAGGCGGTAACAAAAGCACAGAAATACAAAATGACGATGACTAGACTCATAGGTTTGGAACTAGAAAGGCCTCAGCTATTAGCGAATAGAGAATATTGGAAAGGCGCTTAGTTCATTCATACAAGCTTGCAGCTGAATGCTAAAAGGAATAAGAGTATGCAATGAAGATTTATTTATGTATTTATTTATTTACTCTGTATTAAGTATGTAAAATTATTTTGTATTCTTTCTTGTAATTTCAGATTCATGAGATTATCATCAAACCTGTTGGAGAAGCCTTCTGAAGTTCCTTGAATGTGTAATTCCATGAAATATAATGTGTCATTCCATAACCTCACCGAATTTGAGGACGCAGCTTATTACACAATTTTGTCTTGGTGCTTAATTAAGCTTTGAAATGTCAGCTTATGTATACATAAAAGTAGTTGAGAGAAAATTAATCGATTAAACTTACTGTTGTGTAAAATAAGGAATGTGTAATAATTCATCTTTCAAGGTGAATATATATGATGTAGCTATTATTTTTCCCAATTTCATCAAGTTTAAATTCGCAGAAACGAACTGCTTTCAGAATTTTATACTGAAGAAGTAAAATACATTTTTTTTAAAAATATTAAGTTACTAATTTCTTATCCGGTTTTCTGTACCAACTTATTCCCTTTGCTCCCATATTGTATTTCCCATTCAAGATGCAGCCATACGCCAACAAACATGACGACGAGAATTCTGATGAATCTTGGAAGCAGAAGTGAGCTCATCGAGCCATGAGATGTGGAAAAACTGGGGTTGAGGAGGAAAGAGCCTATTTCCATAAAGAGGACAGTGGATGAATCTTCTGAGCAATATTAGAGCCAACCACAAAATGGAATTCGTTTTTGATGAGAATGGTCTAGGCTACAACAAACTCCAGTACAAAAGACTGCGCTAAGCTCAGATCTAGAATCAAAATCCTGCAAAAGCTATGTGGTGCAACATGGGATTCCACAGCAACCACCTTGCGTTCTTCAGCCCTTGGGCTTGTGTACTCTGCTCTAGAATACTGCAGACCTGTCTGGATGATGAGTTGATACGGTACACCACGCTCGTAGACACTCAGCTAAATCAGTGCCGAAGACAACTGATCTGATCAAGTATACACCAACATTTTGAAAACCGGAGCAGAGTCACACTGCCCCAACTCACCTGGGAAGGAAAATTGCTCCTGTGAGGGAATACGCGATGACCATCGACAACAATCAACTACTAATCCACTCAAAAGAGCTGGCACTTTGTAGAACAAAAAACTTTCACCTTCATCAGGCATATTATTAATTAATTAATTTATTTATTTATTATCCAAGAAAAAGCCCTACTTTGTCTAGCATATTAGGGCTGTAGATTATAACTAGTTACCATAAATAGTACAAACATGTAATACAAATTTTTTGAAGTGAGTTATTACGCACACAAATTAACTAAACTGGGATAAAAGGAAAACTATTCTTAATTTTTTCGAAAATAAACTGCATAAACTTAAAAAATTCATTCAAACAATAGATCTTGTGAAATATCCTAAAAATAGGTTTGGGTAACATTTCTGCACAACAATTTAAGTATTGTTCCAAGATATATACAGCTTTGCTGAAGAATGGACAATCAAAAATAAGGTGAGTTGCAGTTTCATCGCTACAAACATAACTGTTATTCGAAACAGACTTTCAACGTATTAGGTCGTGTTACGTACATGTAGTACGTGTTGAAGAGATGTTAAGTACAGAACAAAAATGGCCAGCCGGACACCAGTGGGATCCGAACCCACAACCTCCCGATTTCCCGATTTTGAATTTATACAAATAAAATTTAAATTTTCCGTGACCCGAAAGAAATTGAGTGCTGGTAAAGTTTGGTTTCAATAAATTGCAGTCCAAACGGTCCTGTACCATGGGAGAAAAGTTTGTTCTTGTAACTTTACCCTTATTACTTGAGTTCCACTGATTTGACCATTCACTGATTGTGAATTTATATAATTCACGTTCCACTTTTGATACAGAGGCTCTTTTGTATACAGTTTCATTGTCACTAAATGCTGCAAGTTTAACAAGCTCATCTGCTCTTTCATTACCTAAAAGACCTTCATACCCTTTAACCCACTTATAACAGATATGTCTTTCATACTGTGAGAGATCTGTTCTAATGCTACATGCCAAAGAATTTGAATTATATTTGTTACTTATAGATTTGAGAGCTGTTTGCCAGTCACTATGTATACACGCACTAAACTTTCTTTCTTTTATCCACTGAACTGCATATTTTATAGCAAGAAGTTTTGCTTGAAAAATGGAACACTGGTAGAAAAGTTTCATAGTCTTAAAATATATTTCTGCTTCATCTTTATACACAACAAAGGCACTTCCCACTAGATTAGTACAATCCTCTTTGGGTGATCTTGAGCAATCCGTGAAATCTTGTACCTCATGTGAGAGAAAACATTCAGTTATAACAATCAAAATGATATGCTGGTTGACCACATTCAAGGATATTTACTTTTTGCCTTACTGCATTGTCTTCCTTTCTTAATGTTAGTCAATTCAGCTTTGGCTATGGCTTTCAGATGCAAAGGTTCTATACCATCTATAATAAGAGCAGCATCTGTGAATAACCTCGTGTTATTCTAAGTATAAATCTTCTCTGAATTTGTACAAATTTACATTGAGCCCATTTCTTCTCCAGGACATTTTGATATGCTGAAACACAATATAATATAATTGGCTCAAACGATCCATGGTATATTATGCGTAAGATATCTGAATTCAGACCCCAAAATGGTTTACAAGCAATACATAATCCTTGCAAGAATTTACCAGCCTTTTCAGATAAGCACTGAAAATGAGGTCGAAATGCAAGTGTTAATTGTTTTGAGTTGAATCTGATCTTTGGTTTCTTCACTTTTCTTTTTCTTGTTATTAACATTGCAGTAGTTTTGTTAGATTAAATTGTAATCTGTTATCACATCCCCACTTATATATGATATCTAAAGCAAAGTTTGTTGAAATATTCAATTCCTCCACGGTATTTGCCTTAACCTAGAGAAGAGCGTCATCAGCATAATCTATAATACTACAATTTTGTGGAAGAGTTTGTTACAGTAAATTATCATATAGTATAGTCCAGAAACCTGGACGGCATTCTGTACCTTGAGGACATCCCTTAATAAGAGTCCTAGTTATTTTCCTGGTACCTACTGTTAACTGTACACTGCAATTACTAATTGGACAGGCTTTAACTTTTAGTTGATGAAGAATTTTGGACCACCATAAATTATCAAATGCACCAGAAATGTCCAGAGATACCAGTACACCAACTTGCTGATGTAAGAAGATTTCCTTAGCCCAAACAACAAAATATGTTATTGAGTCTTCTGTAGATTTTTATGGAGAAAATCCAAATTTTCTATCACTCAAATAATTGTTCGCATGAAGAAAATACATAATATGATCAATTAACAGCTTTTTCTAAAACTTTTCTAAGCAAAGCCAACAGGCATAATGGTCGGAATGCATTGACGGCAAATACATTTTTAGCGGCTTGCTTAGGAATCACTTTGACTACAGATTTCTTCCAGCAGGTTGGAAAGAAACATAACTTGAGGCACTTATTAAAAGGATTATAAAAAAGAGACGGAAGATAGTAATGAATATCTTTAACAATAGTGGCTGAAATTCCATCTAGTCCAGGAGCTTTTTGGTCGTTCAAGTTAGAGATAATTCGGTCCACCTCCTTATTCGTGAACACAAGGTCATCTTCAGTATCTGGTGAATTAGCAGCAACATTGGATACAATCTTTCGAAATTCGTTGTCATATCAATCAAAACATTTGCTGTTTCAAGTGTAGAGTTGGTGAAACCGTTTCCTGTTTTTATCGAGGTCAGTATCCTGTTGAAGTCTATGGGCTTCTGACACATTTTATACACAATGTTCCATGGATTACTGGCATTCTGTAAGGAACATAACTTTTTACAGGCATTTGTTTTTGCCTGCATTATCAAATTCTTATACTCACTTTTAAGTTCATAGTATCTTTGTTCATATATTTCTCGTAAAGTTGCACTTCTAGACCTTTTGCATCTTCTGTAGGAGGCTAAGACTCGTTTTTCTATAATGTTGAGACTTGAATTCCACCGAAAGTGTTTTGATTGTGCTTCAGAAATGTGTGGGAGATTAGCATCACAAATGGCTGTGATCTCATCTGTTAAATTATCGACTATTTGGTCAAGTTCTGCTGATATTGCGCATTTCTTTTATTTTTTCAGGAACGTTTGCTAGTCTTGTTTTAACTGATCGTTGAAAATGAGACCATTTGACATTTTTGGTTTTGTATTTTCGAGCTAAATACCTTGAGGTAATTGGCATAATCCTATATGGATTGGATTCCAACTTTATTTCTATAAGTCTGTGATCAGAAAATGTTGTACTTCTTATAGTCCACTCCGGATTATATGCTGCTGTGACAATAGCACTAGGAAGAAATGGTGCGGAACAACTAGAGAAAGAGGAGAGAAAAATATTGAGGAAAATACTAGGCCCTAAGAGAGGAGGTGAGAGATGGATGAGGAGACCCAGGGAAGAACTATACCGGAACATGAGGACAATCTCAGAAGAAATCAGACTGAAAAGAGCAAGGTTTGCGGGACATGTAATCAGGATGAATATGGATAGAATGAAGAAAAGAGTATGGGAAACAACAGCGAGGACACGAGGAAAGACAGGAACCAAGTGGGTAGTTGAACTCCGGAAAGATTGGTCGGAATTGGGGATCAAGCTGGAAGAAAAGGAAAATTGGAGAAGCAAGTACATACCGACTAATATGCCAGAGATCAATGATAGGGATGGATACAGGAAAAGGATTGAGAGTCACCAGTGGAGTAGACAAGAGAAGAGGATACTGAATATCTCGGAAGAAGAGCGGGAGAGAAGAAGACAAAGGATGAAGAGCTTCTGGGAGGAGAAGAAAATGCAATCCATGAAGGAGCTGTCCGTGGTCCTACAGAGGCCGTAACGCAAGAAGAAGAAGAAGTCCACTCCGGATTAAACTGAAGAAATACAGAGTTACAAATACTCACATTAATGTAACTTTCATCTTTCATAATCACTACGGACATATGTAGGCTCATCTCCATTATTAAGAATGGAAAATTTATTACTACAACAGAAATCGTAAAATAGCTTGCCACGTTTGTCTGCTCCAGCTGCATGTTCAGCATTTATATCACCAGTTTTGAGAAGAGGTTTCCCTTTTAATTCCGAGCATATAATTTGGAGCTCGTCCAATGATATCGCAATGCAGAATTAAGATAAACATTACATACCTTCACCTCCTTGCTGTCGAAATTGATGCAGAGAAGAACTCTGTCAGGGTTACAGTACTGCATTCACTGAAGGCTGTTTTGATACCTTGAGATGATGGCAGCTCGAACTCTCTCTTCTTCATTACTATCTACAAAGTGATATATATAACCGCCATGACCGAAACCCATAATCTTGTTGTTGCTGGTATTGGGTTCCTGAATGAAAATAAAATTTATATCCTCCTGTGTAACACTATTTTAGTTTGTATTAAATATACGTTCCTGCGTTGGTACGATTGATTTATGCAAATTCTGGTGATAAATATTCAGTTTAGCCATAATTAATTTTGTATTTAATAATATCTACTACTTTCATATATATTGGACAAGTGAATGATGTTGCAGGGTGATTAGTGTTCCTTATATCGTGTTGTTGCCTTGTAATCTGTTTCTGATTATGCAACTTTCAGTTGATGCATTCTGTTTGATTTTGAGGACAATCCTTTAAGTCATGTGATTCAGTACAATTAGAACATAGCTGTTCTTTACAGTCAGAAGAAAAATGACCATAACCAGAACATCTATAACAACGAATCGCAGATATATATTCATTAACATTGCACCAGGAATAAGAATTACATAATAGTATACCATCATGCCTCCATAGGTTGTTCGGGGTCAGTAAGAACTATGTGCGTCCTGCCATCTGCTTCTCTGCGGGAAACCGGTTATAATGTATTGCAACTATGAGGGTAGAACTTCCGTAGAATCTTCGTTGTTGAAGCGAGTGAAAAGTACGATCCATAAAAAGACGTGAGAAGTTACGTGAAGTAACGTAGAGGAGAGGGCACCCAATGACCCTCCCCCTGCACCCTCATGGAAGTATTCTTACTTGTACAACCTGTGACAATAAAGCTCGGTCAATAGTCCTGTACTATCAACATACATGAACAATGCACGGCAGTGATCTTACTGTCCTTCGAAACAGTCCCCTCCCATAACTATGCACTGCTGAGATCGGCAATACATATCCTGGAAACTTTGCAAGAAGGCTTCCTGTGGGATGGTGTTCAAAAGCCTTGTCACATTTCGGTGGATGTCAGGAATATCGTCAAATCTCATTTCTTTCAAAGCAAGTTTGATGCGTGAATTTTCGGCTCTGACCTTCCGACGAGGAGATCCCGGAGAACGCCATTCCATGCTTTGTCGTTTCGTTTCAGGGTCGTACCTGAGACACCAGGTTTCACCCTAAGTGACAATACCGTTCAAGAAATTTGGTGTCGCATCTGCCGTTTCGACAAAATCCTGTGAAGCCTCTAAACGTGCCTGCTACTTGTCGTCCGTTAAATGATGTGGCACAAGACAAGAACACGTTTACCTCTTCCCTAAATTCTGGGTAACGATTTGTCGCATGGATTCACGGTTAAACTGCAGTTCGTCCGCTATCATGCGCACAGTTAATCGCCGATCATTCGTGATTAATGTCCTCACCTTCTCAATGTTTTCGTCACTGACGGCGGTCGCCGGTCTTCCGCTACGGTGGTTGTCAGAAACACTTTCCCAGCCTCCTCGACAACGGGCGAACCACTTGTACACACATTTCAAGGACAGTGATTGATCTTCATAAACACCTACCAGCATCAATTGCGTTTCTTTCGGTGTCTTGCCAAGCTTACGTCCACTACACACGTTCAATTCGGCTTGCCAGTTCGGCTTGTTCACATCGAACTGACAAGCCGAATATAACGTGTGTAGCGGGCTTAATGCAAGGTGGCTCAACAGTTTTGTTTTAAAGCTTCAAAACTTTAAGTTTATGCAAAGTGTATGCAAAAGTTTGTTCAAACGATGTGAGCTCAAGCCAGAAATTTGAACTGATGGCATGATGGAAATTCATCATTTTTGCTTGACACATCGGCTTGACGGCAAGCCGAATTGATCGTGTGTGTGGGAGCGTAAGTTCAGTTCCTCAAATCAGCTGTTCTGCGCATATGCACCAGTGATTGGCAAGTGTCCCGCGTATTTTTTACCGTGTGCGCAGTCAGTACATTGATAGCCCTTTTTCAAGTGATACCAGGCTTTGCTAAAGCAGTTTTTTATTTACATTTATTTACCTCTAAAGATTATCATAAAGTGAACGCGAGGCAGCTTGTAACAAGCTCGTACAAAAATTAAAGAGACTGATCCTCTTGCCAACAAAACACTAATGACAAAGAAGATAAACAGTTTGAAAGTTGCATTTCGTAAACAAACTGTGTAAAACAGACAGTTTGGTTAGTGGAATGAGTGCAGACAACGGGCACGTACCTAAACTATGGTACTTCGATCAGTTGTTATTCCTGACGGATCAAGAGGTGCAAATGATGCCCAAATCTTCGTTATCAGTGTCCTTTATCAACGGAGAAACATGGGACAGGGGATCTAGATATGTCTCTTCGTTCGTCCACAAATAATTAGGCCAGTCTTTAACCCACACATTCCGCTTGAATTGACGCCTTCTTTTTACAATTACACAAGCCACTGCACCATACATCAGTAAAAGATCGTCCAGAAACATTAAGTTGCAATTTCCGAAACACAAGCACGACCAAATTTTGGAGTTAATCACATCGAATTGACACATCATACTGAACGTGTGTATGTGATTGCTGCGTCAGTTAGATTTGTCAATTCTAACTGACAAGCCGAACTGAACGCGTGTAGCGGGCTTTAGCTATTATCGTGTCGACGTGTCGACATGGCGACATGTCAGTTCGATTTATTCCGAACAACGTATTACTGTAATGGCATCTTGCCACTTCACTTGGTATGAGTTGAATAGTGCCATGTGTGTGCGAGAGATGGCGAACATCTCGCTGTTCGTCGCCATAGCTCAAACTTCCTGCCACCTGGGAATCTTTTAACTCCTTGACTGTTTTGGTTGTTGTTATTTTGGGGACTGTAAAAATGGCTACCCTGCACATTGGAGCAGCGTTTTTGATTTATAACAACAGTTTTAAATGTTTTAATTGTATCTGTAATTTTACCTTTCATTTTTCTGTTTGAGACCTTGATAACTC
The DNA here is from genome assembly GCF_040414725.1 of Anabrus simplex. Classification (NCBI taxonomy): domain Eukaryota; kingdom Metazoa; phylum Arthropoda; class Insecta; order Orthoptera; family Tettigoniidae; genus Anabrus; species Anabrus simplex. The sequence goes on along the minus strand of NC_090279.1, from coordinate 182,683,226 downwards.
CAGGTATTAGTAAGTAAGTAAGTAAGTAAGTAATTTATTTATTTATTGAACATTACAGGCGTTTAGCCCAGATACATGCTCACAATGCCATTACATAAAACAAAGAACCATTAAACCCAATGAAACTGAACAGTTATAGACAGAACTAAAAACACGCCAATTGTATTACTAAGCGGCCCTTACACGAACCAGTCCACATGTAGGGGCCAACCCTACAACCCTCTAATCTTACAACTAAATTGGTGGCCCCCCACACGGGCGGAATACCATACACCATGCGAGTCACCACCCCTAAGTAAATCTACTAAGCTGCCTCCAACATGGGTGGATGACCAGTCCACATGTTAAGGCACCCCTACATCTAAATTAACCCTATAAGTAACTACTTAACTATATTAAATCCATACTAATTATATTCTAAATCTGTCTGGCCGCCACATCCCCCTGGTCAGGAATTGCACCCACCCTTCGCTGGGATGTCACGACCAGACATGTCTCATGAGGCTCGGAAACCGATACCTCACCTACCCCTTAAGTTGTCAATGTCAATATCATTCCTCACCACTCCTTCATGTTACAGCCCACATTAGTGCGGATTGCCAGCTCTACATGTAGACCAGGTATTCATAAGTTATATTTAATATGGGCTTTTTTTCTTATTTTCGATATGCAATGTTTACTCCGTTGTTTGAATGGACTGTGTGCGTGTGTGTTTTGGTACTTGGTTGATATGCCTTTTGATTATGAGATGGTCCAGCGTATACTGTATATTTGTGTAAGCCTTCTCGCTTGCCTTTGCCGTTCGTGTCATCACAAGAATTGTCTTGCCTTGTACGAATCGCGGTCGTGATGGGAATTCTTTCGTGCGTTGTATTGCACGGTCTTGTTGCCATATTCTTTGTGCGTAACCCTTGGGTGACTTTGGGATCACGATATTTACGAAATTACGTTACTGTTGTATCTGTGTACCGTGTCTAATATTTGCATATCAGTACCGAAATGTATGGCGGTGTGGATGAGTGCGTAGGTGTGTTGGAGGACATGTGTCATATTGATTGCCCGTTTCGATTATTCATTTCCATTTTATCTGTGTTTTGATGCCAGTTAGAGGCTTGTAGTTTCATGCCCCTGTTGGCCTCTTACTATATTATTCATTTTTATTGCCAACAGGTTTAATTTCTTCGGTCCCTACGTTGTTCGCACAGTTTTGACCTCAGTTATTTACTTTGTTTGGTCTTTGCTGAACGAGCTCGTTTACCTGTTTTTAACTTCCTGGAGCTCTCGGAACAAATACTACTTGTGCTTGTTCCTTGATGCGTGGGCGGATAATGACGGGGATGGGATTGTTGAAAAAGTAGGATGTATGCGGGTGGACGAAATTGTACCTTCTTGAGGAATGACATCTCCGCACGGAAGTGTGACCTTCGTTGATCTGTTCTGTAATTACAAAGAAATTGTCCTGGTTACGTCGCGCATTCCTATCTACGAAATGTCACTGTAAAATTTGTCACAAATGGAACATAATAATTGCTTTTACGCAGTTGAAGTCTAAAATCTGCCGTAAATTAAGAAATATTTTATTTTTGGAGAATATTATGTACACCTACTTTACTACTTTACAAGTACCTTTGGTGCTACGCTCATAATAACACACGTATGTCTTTTGTTTGTCTTACACTTTCAACAATTTCGTGTGTGATGTCTGTGTTCACTGAAGTTTATTTATTTATTTTATTTATTTATTTATTTTCATACCACCAACAGAGATGTTTCTCCAATTACAGGTGGCTTAGTCATTATGAATTAATTATTAAAAATGACAATTGTTAGAAAGAACTTAATATCTAAAAATAAAAATATACAACATTATTAACAAGTAGAGTAGCAAACGAAATTTACAACACATTAATACTTTTTCAAGTTTAAATATACTTACTGTAATATCTAAAAATTAATTTAAAAAGTAGACTTTTTCAGGTTCGAAGTGGACTTATGACCTAAAATACTTAATATCTAAAAATGAATTAAAAATTAGAAAAACAGAAACATAAAATAAATTAGGAATTAGGATCTACAAAAGAAAAACTCCAATCTTAGACTGACACCAGTTAAAGAAACTGACATACAAAAAGAAAACCATAGAAAGTAACGCATGAAATATATGTGTTTGGTGAGAGATGAGTTGTAGCAATAGGTATGAACAGCACATTAAATCTTAAGTGCAAATAGACATTAGTAATGATAATTTGTTTGCAGTTTTCCCTACATTTTCTTCATCTATATTAAATTATATGAATTTAAATAAAATAAAACACAAAAATGAAACACAAATTAACCAAGAAATAAGTATAAATATAGTACATATATACACCTATAGGGTAAACCTTCAGAAATAGTGAACTGAACTCAAAGTGCCCAGCATAGTGTGACCATTACTTCAGCTGTGTGCCTTCTTCAATAATTTTACATAATAATTGTATCTAACAGCAAAGTCTAGATCAAGATCAGGAAATTTTTGAACTGTGACGTTATAAGTAGTGCACATTCTGAACAGTGGTGAGCTTCTATAAAATACTGTTTTAGAAATCGGAAGAAATAAGAGATGTCTGTGTCTTAAACTTCCTTTCCGGGTATTGAACGAGAATTGTTGTAGAAAGTAACTGTTATCTACCACATTATTGATAACTCTATGGAGGTATTTTTGATCATTTATTATACGTCTGTTTAATAATGAAGTGAAGTTAAATTCTTTCAGGAGATCTTTATAGTGAATTATGCCGCTAGGAACAAACCTGTTATATTTTTTAAAGTAAAGATAACGTAAGAAACGTTTTTGAACTTTCTCCACATGGTTTTGATAAGATTTGTAAATGGGAGACCAAATTACCGACGCGTACTGAAGTTTGGACCTCACAAGTGTGTTGAACAAAAGTGTGAGGGCTTGGATATTATTCAGCTCTCTGGTGTGTCGGATTAAGAAGCCCAGTTTTTTGTAGGCATCATTAATTGTGTCATAAATGTGTGAGTTAAACGACAAATTGTTTGTGATGCGTACTCCTAGATCATTAATTGAATTAACCTGCGTCAGTAATTCGTTGTTGATGGAGTACACGTGTTCTTTAGGGAATTTTCCGTGTGTAATTTTCATGAAGCAACATTTCTTTATATTGAAATGTAAATTATTTTCTATACACCATTCGTATAATTGATTTAAATCGCTTTGAAGTTTGTCGATGTCTCCATCACATTTTATTTCTTTGTAAAGTTTTACATCATCCGCATATAAAAGGCAGTTTGAAAACTTAACCTTAGATGTGAGATCGTTGACATAAACGTTAAACAGCAACGGACCCAGGTTTGAACCCTGTGGAACACCAGAATAGACAGAAAAAATGTCTGAATTACAACTGCGATATGCTACATACTGTTGCCTGTCTCTAAGGTAAGATGAAATCAGTGATAGCATTGGCGAAGTCATTCCAAATTCAGAGAGCTTTTTCAATAAAATATCGTGATCAATTTTGTCAAAGGCTTTCTTGCTTTCGTATCAAAGCTTCAGTTGTCAATGGGACATTATTTCCTGAATTGTATCGCGATATCCAATAGGCAACAAAAAGCTATGGCCAATGTACATAAGAAGAATTCTGTGGACTAGTGATTTATTGGTCCAGGGATCATGCTATTTTCGTTCGAACAAAAATAAAAAATATTTATTGGTCCAGGGATCATGCTATTTTTCTTTCAACAAAATTCATTTTTGTGGTACCTGCGATATCTCTCTATAATGTGCAGCACATAGTTGTTGAATGCGTCCTTAGTTGTTTTTCCGTAGAGTTCCAGCCACATCACTATAACATGGTCATTTGCCACATTGAAGAACGAAATAACATCGTGAGTGCTTTTGACCTCCGTTTTGCTGTTTGAACTGGCCGCTCTAGTCATATGGACAAAGATAATGAGAGTCCACAGACATATCACTCCCATTCCTCGGTGCTAGCCCTGGACCTCAAGAAATTAACAAAAGACGGCACCAGCAGCGGAATACGACATAAAGGAGTTCTGTCTGCAGGCCTTAAGTATGTATTCATATTTCTCTAATAACGACGGCATTTCTTAATTTACCGCAGATTTTTCACTTCATTTAAGTAAAAGCAATTATTATGTTCCATTTGTGACAAATTTTACAGTGACATTTCGTAGATAGGAATGCGCGATATAACCAATTGTCCTTGATGATTTTAATAATGTTCTGACCCTCACCGCGATTGCATTGAGTAAGTTAAAGAAATACAATTTTAAAACATGTTGGAATGTTCACTGGAGAATGGTCATGGTACTACCCAAAGATCGACAATTGAGTTACGTATGTGTTTGACACAATTTATATTCTTGTTTCAATTTAATTTAGTCCTTTTAATTTGATTTTCTTTGATTGAATAAACCTTGTTGTTTGCACATTTGCATTTCATTCGCGTAGCATTTGGACTCTTATTAGTACTATTTTAAGAACCCGATTTCGAGCTCGGGGTCTTAGTCTTTCGGCCTTTTCCAGTCACGGTCCATGGTTTTGTGCTCACGTAGTATATTCTGCCGATATTTTTTTTTTGTTACCAGTGAGTTATGTGATGTGGGGTCTGGTTCAAGTCGCAAGTATATCTAAGGGTAGGTAATGTCTTGGGACTCAAAATATTTTCGTACTCTCTACAAATTGACGCTTCTGTTTTTTCAAGAATTTGCTGCGAAACAATGAGATCCTGTAAAGGTACTGTACATTTAGCTCTAAAGCCTTGAGAGCGTTCAAATTACTCAAAGCTTGATTGAGTAGAGTGCGGAGCTCATTCGCTGATGGCTTATTTATCGTAGGGAAGTTCAATAGATTCTTAAGATGTGCGGATACAATTAACCTCGGATTAATTTAGTGAATGCAAATCGTATCGAAAGCCACGTTGGAATTAGAGCCAGTGACTGGGAGGTTTGCTATTAGTACGTGCGCTTTACCAGTTAGAGAACTCTGTAAGTAATGAAAACTTTGAATGTTGTCCAGCGATCCATTGTTAACTATAAGACTCATAAACGTATCATAATAGTGTCTAAATCCAGTTACATCACCATTGAAGTTTGGACATTTTATGGTGGAGAGCTTAATTATATTCTTAGTTTCAACTAAACATGAATGACTGTCATTATAACGAGAACTACTGGGGCCAGCAGCCTCGGTAGTTAATGCGATTACACTATACATTTTTGCTTCTGTGTCGAAATACATGGTTTCAAAGTGATCTCTGTCTTCGTCATGCTGTTGGAAATCCTCAAATATTTCTAGCCGTGATTGAGCAGTTTCAAATTCGTCACGAACAATAGGCAGTTCCTTCAAACGAACTAGGATGGCCTGATTATTTGAATCCGTTTGAAAATCTTGTACGAATTTCGCGAGACACGTGAGGTTGGCTTTCGCTACTGCACGAGTAGTAAATAATTACTTCCTGCTAGTCTCATCCATGCTGACAGATAAGGACCGTAGAAGAGGAATGCATAAGAACGATAATTAGGGACAGTGGGGTCAATAAATGGGCGATGATAACATGAACATAATATTAGATAAGAAAGGATTGATTGTTGTCTGTCCAGGTACTTACGTCTGCCTGTAGAAGTGCTTCGGCTTGGAGTCGAACTAGGGTGCGCCGCCACGTGCAGTAGGTTTCTCAGCTCTCCAGTGGACGTCGAGTTGGATTTCAACGGGAGCCCGCACGATAGTCTGATACTCTGAGCTTCGTCAGCAGAGAAGTACAGTGTCCGTGATCAACCCCGAGTCTATTCGGAGATCCGCAAGTCACAACATACAGTTGGGCTTAAAACGACCGGCGAACAGCACACAACATGGCACTGGCCACCGTACGCAAAGTAGCGTAACATACGAACTGGAAGACCCGTGCACGAAAGTTCCCAATAGTCCTCGTAACATACGGCCGTAGACCATTCACAAGATCCAGGACCAAAAAATGTTTGTTTAACCGTAAAACAACATCTCTCTGGTAACTCGCGATATAAATCATATTGGAAGACAATTAATGCTAATTTATTACGTATCCATATTTACATAATTTACTTCAGAAGTTCAGAAACACAATAGCGCGTGGCGATCATTGCTAACAGAGCCATAAGCGAAACATATAGTAGTAGCTCAAGTTCAAATCTATAATCGATCACTGTTGCCAAGACAAGTCCAACAGTCTCCCTAAGGGCGTCCAACAAAGCAGCCGATGGGAAGACACGAAAACCACTAATAATTCAAATACTACAATAAATACAATAAGAAAAATTGCACAAATAAACATATAATAAAGTCACTGTCTCAACAATGCGAAGGACAGCTGATTCAGAAAGTGATGGAACCAACTAGAGGGAAGAATATTCTGGACGTGGTGCTAGTAAAACCAGATGATCTCTATAGAGAAACCGAAGTAATAGATGGTATTAGTGATCACGAAGCTGTTTTTGTCGTAGTTAAAAATAAATGTGGTAGAAAGGAAGGTATTAAAAGTAGGACCATTAGGCAGTACCATATGGCTGATAGAACAGGCATGAGGCAGTTTTAAAAAAGTAACTATGATCGGTGGAAAACGGTAAATGATAATGTAAAGAGACACTGGGATGGTTTTGAGGAATGTGAAAACAGGTTTGTACTTTTAAAGTTGCTAAGGAATGGTAAAGACCCACTTAATTATAACAGAGAAATAAAAAGAGTAAGAAGGAGATGCAGATTGGCAAGAAATAGAGTTAGAAGGGGCTGTGGAAGTAAAGAGAAATCGAAGGAACTTACCAGGAAATTGAATTTAGTAAAGAAGTCAGCTAAGGATAAAATGATGGAAAGCATAATTGGCAGTCATACAAATTTTAGAGAAAAATGGAAGAGTATGTATAGGTACTTTAAGGCAGAAACAGGTTCCAGGAAGGACATTCCAGGAATCATTAATGAAAAAGGGGAATGTGTATGCGAGGGTATTCTAAAGGCAGAAGTATTTAGTCAGCAGTAAGTAAAGATTGTTGGTTACAAGGATAATGTCAAGATAGAGGAGGTCACTATGTTAAAGAATTATTACAATTTACATATGATAACAATGGCATTTACAATAAGATACAAAAGTTGAAAATTAGAAAAGCAGCTGGAATTGATAAGTTTTCGGTGGATATGCTAAAGACAATGGGTTGGGATATAGTACCATATCTGAAGTACTTATTTGATTATTGTTTGCACGAAAGAGCTCTACCAAATGAACGGAGAGTTGCTATAGTAGCCCCTGTATATAAAGGAAAAGGTAATAGACATAAAGCTGAAAATTACAGGCCAGTCAGTTTGACATGCATTGCATGTAAGCTTTGGGAAAGCATTTCTTCTGATTATATAAGATAATTGAGAAATTAATAACTGGTTTGATAGAAGGCAGATTGGGTTTAGGAAAGGTTATTCCACTGAAGTTCAACTTGTAGGATTCCAGCAAGATATAGCAGATATTTTGGATTCTGGAGGTCAAATGGACTGTATCGCGATTGACTTCTCTAAGGCATTTGCTAGGGTGGATCATGGGAGACTACCGGCAAAAATGAATGCAATTGGACTAGACGAAAGAGTGACTGAATGGGTTGCTATATTTCCAGAAAATAGATCTCAAAGAATTAGAGTAGGCGAAGCTTTATCTGACCCTGTAATAATTAGGAGGGAAATTCCTCAAATCAGTATTATTGGACCTTTATGTTTTCTTATATATATATATATATAAATGATACAAGTAAAGTAGTGGAATCAGAGATAAGGGTTTTTTCTGATGATGTTATTCTGTACAGAGTAATAAATAAGTTACAAGATTGTGAGCAACTGCAAAATGACCTCGATAATGTTGTGGCATGAACAGCAGTCAATGGAATGATGATGAACTGGATAAAAGTCAGGTTGTGAGTTTCACAAATAAGAAAAGTCCTCTCAGATTTAATAACTGCGTTGATGGGGGTGAAAGTTCCTTACGGGGAGCACTGTAAGTGCCTAGGTGTTAATATAAGGTAAGATCTTCATTGGGGTAATCACATAAATGGGATTCTAAATAAAGGGTACAGATCTCTGCAGATGGTTATGAGGGTGTTTAGGGGTTGTCTCTGATAAGACCCCAACCAGAGTATAGTTCCATTGTATGGGAACATCGCCAGGATTATTTGATTCAAGAAGTGGAAGAAATCCTAATAAAAGCAGCTCGATTTTTGTTCTGGGTGATTTCCGACAAAAGACTAGCGTTACAAAATGTTGCGTAGTATGGGCTGGGAAGAATTGGGAGAAAGGAGACAAGCTGCTGGACTAAGTGGTATGTTCCGAGCTGTCAGTGGAGAAATGGCGTGGAATGACATTAGTAGACGAATAAGTTAGAGTGGTGTCTTTGAAAGTAGGAAAGATCACAATATGAAGATAACGTTGGAATTCAAGAGGACAAACTGGGGCAAATATTCGTTTATAGGAAGGGGAGTTAGGGATTGGAATAACTTAACGAAGGCAGATGTTCATTTCTTTGCAATTTTTTAAGAAAAGGCTAGGGAAACAACAGATAGGGAATCCGCCACCTGGGCGACTGCCCTAAATGCAGAACAGTATTATTGATTGATTGATTGATTGATTGATTGATTGATTGATTGATTGATTGATTGATTGATTGATTGTTGTCTGCAGTGATGCTTGTCCACGGTTGTCTTTGGAAGGGGTCGTTTTACACTTCTTCCCGTTCTGCCAAAAATTGTTTGTGCCATTCATACGCCTGGGTTTTTGAAAAAGTTGCGTCCCCAAACTCTGCATGGAATCTTCTCAAAATTTCCGAAGATTTGATGCCTTCTTTCTCCAGAAACTTGATGATGCGCTGCGCAATGGACGTGTGTACCTCTTGCTCATGGCATGCTGATGCGAGCGGTCGCTCTGTGGTGTGTGACGCATTAAGACCCCTACTCGAGATATTTCCAGCAACATCCTCTCAAGGCCGCACCCATTTCCGTTCGCTACCGGAGCCGCTAATTTTAAATTCCGGTTTATATTCGAGCACGCTCGGAGACGCTCAGCTAAATCAGACAGTGGGTATATTTTTACTGGCACTGGAATCAAGATGCTTTGCTTCCAAGATCATCCACTCAAAACAGCTAACACCTTGGTAGAATAAATCTTCAACATTCATCAGCGCATGAGAAAAGTACATCGTTACACCTCTACAGTTTTCTCTGTGTCAGTAAAAAGACATAAGAACTAGATCTGCCACGTAGGACGCGTTCAACACTCTATAGAATCTGTTGCAAACCATGAAACATGTGCTGACCTGCCTTCCGCAGGGTGTAGTTGTATATTCGCATGGCAGGGTCTCCGTCAAATTGTTGAAGAGGACCCTCGGGACTCCCAGTTTTCAAAAAAAAAATTCTCGAATAAGGTGTGAAGATAACGTCATTATTTTTAACAATGTGCGGCACGTGATGGTACACATCTTGAACATGTACTGAATGCAATTACTTAACATTTCAGTGTATTAGATGTTAAATACAAATTTAAAAATTATGAACTACGAAGTATGATACAATAATCTACAAATGTACAGGTAACGTAAGTCTATCTCCTGTCGTTTCTCTGAAGTTTTCAGCAAAGGACCAACGGCTGAAGAACGCAAGGCAGCTGCTGTAGAACTGCATGCTGCTCCACATAGCTTTTGCAGGGTGTTGATTCTCGATCTGAGGTTAGCTGCAGTCTTGAAGTACAGTGTTCTGTACAATGTAACCCTCAGATGTTTCGGTTCTTTGTTGTAGACTAGGCGATTCACCTCAAACTATTGTCCGATTTGTGGATTTTAAAATGATGCTCCGTTGATAAAAATTTGCTCTCTCTTAATCAATCCGAGTTCTTTTACATCTCAGCGCCCGACGAGCTCATTTTTGTTTCCCAGCTTCGTCAGAATTTTTGTCGGCATGTTTGTTGGCGTATGACTGAATCTTCAGCAGGAAAAGCATTACTGATGGGGGAAGGGAGAAAGTTGTCAGAGGAAATAAGATAAGAAATTAGTAATTCAATATTAAAAAAGTAAATTTATTATACTTCTTCAATATAAAATTCTGGAAGTAATTCCATAAATTTCTGCAAATTTAAACTTGATGAAATTGGGGAAATAATGGTTTTATCATGTATCTTCACCTTGAAGGATGAATTATTACACATTCCTTATCTTACACAAAAGTAAGTTTTATGGATTATTTTGACAAAAGTTTCCCAAAAATATAAACTAGAAACGTGTGTAATATGCTGTGTCCATGAGTTCTGTAGGGCTATAGAATGGCACGTTATGTTTCATGGAATTACTCGTTCAAGGAATTTCAAAAGGGTTCTCCAACTGGTTTGATGATAATCTCGTGAATCTGAAATTATAAGAGAATATACTGAAGAATTGTATATACTTAACATATAATAAATTAATGAGTACATCTTAATTATAGGCTGTTAGATCTTTTCAATTCTCTATTTGCAAATAGCTAGTTCCCTACCCCTGAGTGGTGGTGGTGGTGATTATTGTTTTAAGAGGAAGTACAACTTGGCAACCATCCTCTATATAACACTAATCAGAGAGGAAAAATGGAAGGGGTCCGACACTTCGACAAATGAAGGTATCGGGCAAAGGAAGACAAGGGCCACGAAGGGCGTGAAAGACTTCCCTATCCCTCGCAAACCTAATAGCGTCGGGGTCGGAAAAGAACAAGAGTTGACCAAGAGAGGTCGGATAGGATGGATGAAAGTGAGGAGCCTGGCATGAGTGGAAGCAATGCCAGGACTCAGCTGAGGGCCCCGTGGTCGCCAACCCACGCTCCAAAGTTCAGAGCCCCTGGGGCCGTCCCCACCCGTACCTCTGAGTCTGACCATCGTTGCCTCGGTCATTTTATCAGCTTTTGTTACCCTCCCTGGTCCAGTCTGTTATTGTCTTAGGTAACCTATCCTCCTGCATTAGCCTTACAAGACACCATCACCGATGTCTATGCAAACTTACACCTTAACCCATCGAGTTCATTCCTAACTCAGCACCTTTCTCCTCATTGCGGGTATCCTTCTGCCAACTGTTTTATACCAGCCTTCGGGCTGAATTCTTACCATAGATATACACACAGCAAGTGTTCATGTACAGTAAATTTGTGTAATGTTCGTCTAGTAAACTTCACCCATATTATACAGAGTTTAACATCGAGGTACAACAAAACTTCCAGGACATTCCTGACACGTAAAAGAAGAAAAAATGCAATATGGACATGGGTCTGGAAAGGTTTTGTTTCCACCTCAGAGCTCATTTTCCACAACTCTACATAATGCATTAATCACGGTAGAAAACACAGGAACAGAACCTACCAGCAAACCACATGGGAAAAAATGTTCAAAATCCCCTCCATTAACAGTGATACATGTATCAAACCACCGACTCCTGAAATCTCGAATGCGCTGATATAAACAAACAGCATGAAACAATCTTCATGTATAATTTAGGAAAAGAAAAGTGATTTCCTTTGCAGAACATTCTCATATAGTGTGAGAATTTTAACATCAAAAGACTAATTATTCGAATGTTAAGCATTTACAATTACCTGCACATGAGGAGGTGTTCCAAGAGCATAAAGTACAGCTTCACCAACATCTTCTGAGTAAAGACAAGGCAACTTGCGAACTTCCTCAACATACGTGGGAAGGTTTTTCAAGAATTCGGTGCTCACAACTCCAGGGCTCACACACTGAAATATGAAACATACAAATTACTCTCTCATACAACGGGAATACAAGATCCATTAGACTACAGTGTTAGCAATCAACGTGCGTCTGAGAAATGGATGAAAGAGGAGAGGGTAGTTTGAAAACTAGAATTCTATTTCGCGGAGTCAGTTTCGAAGGGATGCCGAGACGTGCGAGAAGCAAGTTTTAGATGTGCAGCTAATGTCAGTGGTTCGACACATGCGTACAGTAATCACAAAGAAATTTCATGGAGGTCGCCAACCTTCTGTGGGAAAAAAAAAAACACCAGAAAAAGAATAATAAGAAGCTAACATCGAGAGAGTTGACCATGCAGTTACGGTCGCTTAACTGTGACCTTGCATTCAGGAGATAGTGGGTTCGAACCCCATCGCCGGCAAGCCTGAATATATGTATTGCTTTTTTCTTTACGTCGCACCGACACAGATAGGTCTTACGGCGACTAGGAAAGGCCTAGGAGTTGGAAGGAAGCGGCCGTGGCCTTCATTAAGGTTCAGCCCCAGCATTTGCCTGGTGTGAAAATGGGAAACCACGGAAAAGCATCTTCAGGATTGCCGACAGTGAGTTTCGAACCCACTATCTCCCGAATGCAAGCTCAAAGCCGCGCGACCCTAACCGCACGGCCAACTCGCCCGGTAATAATTTTTCGTGGTTTCCCAATTTCACACTAGGCAATTGGTGAGATTGTACCTTAATTAAGGCCTCGGACGCTTCTTCTCACTCCTAGCCCTTTCCAATCATGTCGTCGCCATAAGACTTATCCGTATTAGTGTGACGTAAAGTTAAAAAAAAAGCTAACATACAAGAGTCACATCTTTTTGATGAGAACTGGCTTCCACGTGGTATTTAAAATGCCATATATAATACTGCTAAACATTTGACTCCATGGCTGACTGGTCAGTGTCTTGGCATTCAATTGAGATGTTCCAGGGTTCGATTCTCGCATCGGTTGGAGTTTTGGTCACATCTGGTTAACACCACATTACCAACCATTACCGAAATATTCAACATTGAATATATCCCTCCGCTTCGGGTTGACCTCGGGAAGGGTATTCGGTCTTAAAACGGGACCTAATCCTCAGGTGTGACACAGGAAAACAGCTGTCACTAAGCTCCTTGGTAGATGAAAGTTTGTACACGTGTTAAAGTATAACTGGAACATATTACATCGACAAGAGTAGGCTGTGTGCCCACACCGGGTTTCACCCTCTATCTACCTTATCTTCATCATAATCATCTCATACGCAGACGCGCAGGCTGCCCATGGATTTCAAATAAAAAGACCTGTATCAGACGAGCTGAACATATCCTCGCACACCCAGCAACTAAAAGCCATATGATAATTAAAAATGAAGTAATCATTCTAAAATATTCCACATGCCTTTATATTTAATTTTATCTCTCTATCAGATGTTGAATGAAGTTAAGCAACATTGGGCGTGGTCAAGATTTGGATGGGTTGCCACGCGCTGTTGGTGTGGGGTAAGGGAATGGAGGAGCGGAAATGAACTGGCCACCCTACCGTACGTAAACTATGGCTAGGCACACCTTTGCGGAGGTCCGGACCTGCCTTCGGGCAGAATACATCCGGCTGCCGGCCTGAGGTTACACTTGGTGAGGTCAACGTACGACTAGCATTACGCCTGCCTTGCACAATAAAGGCCCTGTGTTTTATTACCAAAGGCCATAACACGGGACGTGGTTTATAAAGTTTGACGCGGAGTCTTTTGTACACTCGTGTTTTGTGCTCACTTTTCAATAATACTGAAGATACTCACCGAGACTTTCATGTTACTCTTGTGTTCCACGAAGTCCTTCCTCAGTCCTTCTGTGAGAGCCAGCACAGCGTGCTTGGTAGCGCTGTACATTGTGTTATCGTGTCTTCTCACCTGGTGTCCAACAACGCTGTAATAGAACACGATTACCATGATCATATCTCCTAGGAGGGATTTATGCATAAACACGTTGCGAATTCTCATATTATAACTTTTAAATTTTTCAGTCCGTTGAAAAACGAAATATAAGGCTTAGAATACTAAATTTAATTGTCATAAGTCTGTACAGAGTTCTCCTCTATATTCAGTCACGGATAACCACCAACTGAGGAGAGAGCATTCGAGTCGCTGAATAAATGCATGGGTGGGTTTATGCATGAATGTATGAATAACTCTAAAATGTACCTAAATTTGCGGCACCTTACACGGGCGGAAAACCACCCCACATGCAAGGGCCGCGCCTATAACTACTGCCCGGTCGTGTTATCCACCCCTGGTGAGAAAAGGAGCCCTCTTCCCAGGGATAACACGCCCGGCCTTTTCTCTTGAGGTCTAAACGGAAGAGTCCCACCTGCTCCAATAGCTGCCAAACACTAATTTCTCACCATTCCCTAATTTCAGCAGGGCACATGTAAGCGGAAATCCCGCTCCCCATGTGGCTCCTCCCTTTCTTCTTTCCCTGGTGCATTTGTAGACAATCTATCCCCATTCGATTGGGCTAGGCCCGTCCTATCCCGTCCTTCCTCGGTTATGTCCTTACATGAATGAATGAATGAATGAATGAATGAATGAATGAATGAATGAATGAATAAATTAATTAATGATTCCCTGCCTAAATTTGTGATTCCTTACACGGGCGGATTGCCATTCCACACGTAAGGGCCACACCTACGATTTTATTGAATGAATGAATGAATGAATGAATGAATGAATGAATGAATGAATGATTCTCTGACTGTCTTGCGGATAAATGTATGGATAGATTTATGAATGGGTACATGAATAAATGGATTAAACGCACTCAGCCAGTAGGTACAGGCCACCAGCAGCTACGGAGAGATTAATCCCTTCAGAGAGGATGAATGGCATTCATACATGCATAAGCAAGGAGACTCTTCACTCCCAGTAACTGCGGAGAGAGTCCTTATTACTGAATTAAATGAATGACTGAATGAATAATAAATGGGTGAATGAATGATGAATGAGTGAATGAATGTTATCAACCTACAGCTACGCATCGCCAGCAGCTGAGGAAGAAACATTCTATCTATTGGACCCTGTCTCATTACATGCAATTTAACAGTTAATTACGTTATGGCTTATTAACAATAGCGACCTTACAGTGATATTAATACTAATATTCCTTATACAAAATAACACTGTTAACAGATTCTTAGAATACTATAACATCACTGTAAATTATTATTAGAATGACAGTTTCGTTCTGCAAGAACATCCTCAGATTCTATCAAATAATTTTTAACCACGTGCATTAATTTTATAACATATGTCAAAACAAATGGACTACAGCCACGTAGCACATCCCTCTCTCCGCTGAACAAGAGTTATCCTCCTCCTCATACCCCTATTTCCCCAACAGACATGTTTTGTGTTAATAAGCCACAGTCGAGACAAGTGACCTGGATACAGTCCAGCTGTCACGCTGAAGGTAAATGGATGTGAAGCCGGAACCAGAACTGGTTTTTATTTCGAGATAGGGAAAAGTACATAAAATAGGTCAAATTTCGGATTAATGCTCCTTTTTTCTGATTATTGTTCAGCCTGAAGGCTGCTTGGATCCTCAAAAATCACCACCAAAAGTTATGCTGTTATAAGGAAAATGATAACGATGATGATGATGATGATATTTGTTGTTTAAAGGGACCTAAAATCTAGGTCATCAGCCCCTAATGGTACGAAATGTAATAACACATTAAAATTCCAAAATTTCATCCACTGACTAGAATTCAAAACTTGATGATGAAGAATGAATGGATGAATATGATTTTAAAATAATCAGCGGATCCAACTCACAATATTGAAAGTTAAAAACAATTCCAAAATCAATCCACTGACTAGAATTCAAAAAGACGACGACGAACAATGATAACGAAATTAAAACAATGGTATATACTGACCAAGCTCTGCTTCCAAAGCGCAATCCTGAATCGATGATGCTTGTCGTCTAAAGGAGTTCAAACTCCATGTCCATGGCCCCTCATAATGGTAGGCCTACTTATCGCTAGTAAAGTAGAACCGTGCTATTTCTAATGTAGCGGTACTAATCACAAGCAACGTACACTCACGGTGTTCCTCACATTGTGGTAAAACTCACAGGTAATGTACTACACGCAGGTATCATCATCATCATCATCATCATCATCATTATAGCTTAATATTATTTGGCATCCGGCAAAAGTCATATACTCGTACTTCGGGGGTACGAAGGTAAAAACCATAGATTTTGGAGTTTGAATACCACTCCACTATACAGTGTAACACTCAACCACTGCCTTCGTAATGTCCAGGCCGTACAGTAACGAACGCGGGAAGCAATCAGCTGATCGCTAGAGTTGAAGGTTGACACGTGGGTTAGTTGAGCTGGTTGTGAATTTTTCGCTGTGCTATTGAAATTTGCAAAAGTGACCGCATATTTACTCAGAAATATAAGAGAGTGAGTCGTCATCGAGTGCATTTTTGAGTGAAAAGAGCTTACTTAGGGAAATAATTGTATGTGTGAGCCAAGTTCGTGAATTGGTACTGTGTGTGCTGTTAGGAATTACTGAACTTTGAAAGGGCAAAGACCAATGGTGGACCTCTGTATTCTTGATAGAACGGCTGCGACAATGAGCATATACAACAAAAAAGTAAGTAATTATACAAAGAAAATATGGGAAAGAGGAAGAGGACTGTGGAAAGCAGAACTGAAGGAACTCATTGATGAAATTGCTAGGAAACACGAACATTGAGTGATTCGTTTGCCTCTTGCCAATGCCACTCCTACCAAATAGAACAGATATGCGCACAAAATTCACAACAAGACATTTACATTTACCGGGGTGTAATTAGTGAAGGAGTGAAGGAATTTTGTACTAAAAACTGGCAGAAAGAAGTGCGTCGGAGTCAAGTTTAATATACGACGCTTAAAAAAATGAAGGGTTGTTAGAAGGAGCAATTGATAGTGTTGTTATTTTCACTGGGTGATGACACCTCACTGTGTTATATCTCCTCTCCTATTCAATATTTACTCTGAAAGGATATTTCCTGAAGCACTAGAAGGAAAACAGAAGGACATCGTTGTTAATGGAATCACAATAAATAATCTGCGAAATTCAGATGGTACTGCTCTACTTGCAACAAGTGCTGAAGATCTGCAGATATTATTAAACTGTGTGGTCGAACACAGTGCTGCAGCAGGTCTACGTTTAAACACAGAAATATACCAAAGTAATGGTCATAAGCAAACATGTTATTCAACCTGTTAACTTGACAGTAGCTGGCACATCGCTGGAGCAAGTCCAACGCTTCGCATATCTCGGCAGCGTACTTGATCACAATATTGTTGCAATTAGGTCCGGGACTGAACAGACAAGGACTGCATTCAAGAGAATGAGTAAACTTCTCTGTAAGAGGGACTTTAAGATCAATATCCTTTTCCGTTTACTTCGGTGTTATGTAGTTTCTGTCTTATTTTATGGTGCCGAGACTTGGACCCTAACAGAAAACACCACCAAAAAATTCGACGTCTGCTCAGAATATCATGGGTTGACAGAATACGTAACACTGAAGTACTCCAACGCCTGAACAAAGAGCTAGAGGTCGTGCATAACATCAAAAAGAAGAAACTTGAGTAATTTCGCCATATCATTCGAAATTATAAATTTAGACTCCTTCAGCTTATCTTTCAAGGTAAAATTGAAGGAAGGAGAAGTAGGAGAAGGAGAACATCTTGGCTACGGAATCTACGAGAATTGTATGGGTTCAGGAACCCAAGTCTCTTCCCAGTTGCTGAGAACAAGAACCAGATCGCCCTGATGACGTCCAATGGATGACATCTCAAGCTCTCTTGAATCTTGTAAATGAAGACTGAAGCCGCTGGTAATGCAGAAAATGAAAATGTGCGAGTTCGACCGACTTCGAGTGAGGAAGCTTGGCAACAGCGTAACGCAGCTGATACGCGCACCTCGGTACGTCAGTCGCAGAGTAATATTTCTCCCTCATTGTTTAGTTTCTAACAGCCCGATCTTGCTCGCTGAAATCTCCGTGCCCTCATATAAGTTATCCTCATCGGGTCCACCTTCCATCTTGGCGTCATCGACAAAAGTACTGGAGCTCGGAATACTTACGTATACTTTTTAGAAATTCCTTTAGTCCTATACAATACAATTATTATTATTTTCCTTTAGGGACATTAGAGACCACGCCAGGTAACTATAAAGCATTTCTGGAAACCTTTCTTTTCAGCCCAAAAACGTTGCATTTTTTCTCTGGCCACATGTCTTCTCTCTTCTGTCCAGCCTCTGTTCTGTTTTTGCTCATCATGGAAGTCCTTAAAGTTATTGATCACTGATCTATATTTTGATCGGTTAGAGATGTCCTCCTCATTCAGTCACATGTTCTAGAGGTCCTCCCTTACTTCCTTGAACCATTTATCCAAGACGTTAGTTCTGTTGTCCAACACATTAAAAATCGAGTTCGTTAATCGGATTGCCTCCATCCTGAACAATGTCCGTAGAACTCCAGTCGTCGTTTTCTTATTGACCCCATCAGCCATTCATTATCTCCCTATAGCTCTTCTCTTCCTTGGAGTCTATACTGTCCATCTGTTAACTTAGGGTCCATTATTTTGCGAAGGATCTTGCGCTCATACTTCCCTCAGTCGAGCCTTTTCTGTCATTCTGAGGCACTGACTTCCGTACAGACACTCGGGTTTGATCACTGTGTTGTAGTGCCTGAGTAACTTGATTGCCTTTATCTTGTACAGCAAATGCGTCCTACAAAAAGCTGCGGCCATTTTCTCTCGTCTGCTGTTGTTAGCTTCTTTCTCGCTAGTTTTCATCTGCGCTATCTCACCAAGATATCTGAAACTGTCCACCTTTTCTATTTTACCGTACTCTGTTGTTACGTGTTGAGGTGCTTTTCGGATATTGGTTATGTACTTTGTTTTCTCGAAAGAAATTTGGAGGCCAGCTTTCTCTTCCTGCTCTTTCAGCATGTTTATTTGTTCCACAGCTGACTCTATGTTTCTTGACAGGATTGCCAGGTCTTCGGCGAAGGCAAGCAGTTGACTCTCACGTCGTTTTTTGAGCTTCCAATGTGAACATTGTTCAGCAACCCTTTCCCGGCTAATTCCATTTCTCATTCTCGGATGACCTTTTCTAACACGCAATTGAAGAAAACTGGGGACAGTCCATCACATTGTCTGACGCCAGTTTTAATTAAAACGTTTTGGATAGTTCTCCATGAATTTTTGATGATACAGTTATTATATTTATAATGTTCAACAAATCATGATAATCTTACCTGCCGATATGAATGATGTGCCCATCATCCACTCCTCTGGCCCTCATATTCTGAACCGCTTCACGAGTACAGATGGCTAGTCCAAGAATGTTTAGATCCAACTGGATCTTCCAGTCTTCTGTTGGGGCAGCTACATTGAAACAGAGAGAAATATAGGTAAATTTACCAGCGAGGAGAAGCATAAACAATTCTCGCGTCAGCTCAGTGTGCAAAATGTCCTCAGAGATTCATAATATTAAGAACACATTATTTTAATTTGAATTAATTTAACACACCTTTTAAGGGACAGTTGCAGAGTTGTCGAAGGAACCAATAACATAGAACAGGGCCTCTCAAACGCCCAAAATCTCACGCGTGCAAACCGAGGGGCAGAGGTCCTGTGAACAGTGAATTGGTCCCATTCGGGTCG
Source organism: Anabrus simplex (assembly GCF_040414725.1). NCBI lineage: Eukaryota > Metazoa > Arthropoda > Insecta > Orthoptera > Tettigoniidae > Anabrus > Anabrus simplex. The sequence goes on along the minus strand of NC_090279.1, from coordinate 182,663,728 downwards.
GCTCGGACCAGCGCGGCGTCTCGGGGCGACTCGGCTAAGCTCGGCTCAACTCGGCTCGGATTTGGAGCACTACAGAGCAAGTGAGGAAGAGGGAGACAGGGGGAGCGAGCGAGACAGGCGTGGGGAAAGAGAGAGACAGCGCTATTGCTCCAAATCAAGGAGCGGGGTCTGCACTCTGGTCAACCAAGCGAAGTCGTCTTTTGCACCGTGCACAGTGCAATGCACCGGTGCATGCACCCTGAGAGGCCCTGGTCTAGAATATGAATGAGGGGTTCAAAGCAACATGTGCAAAACCTTTTCTTAACTGCCGGTAAGTCGTTGTGTTAGTTCATGTATTACATTATATTTATTATTATATATACGTTAAATATAGAAACTGGAAGCTTGCCCGGTTTGATTCACGTAGCTATTAACTTATATTTGGAAGATAGTGAGTTCGAACCCCATTGTCGACAGCCCTGAGGATGGTTTTACGTTGTATCCTATTTTCATACCAGGCCAATGTGCGGGCAGTAAAAGGCCTCTTCCTTTCCACTCTTGGCACTTTCCTATCCCATCGTCGCCATAAAGCCTATCTGTGTCAGCGCGACGTAAAGCAAATAGTAAAAAATTAAAAACAAACTATTTTTTCTGAAATTGCCAAGGAAACTTTGTGCTCTGGGAGCCAAGCAGGAATTTGGAAGCTGTAGGTTTAACCAGATGACGTTGAACATAAACATGGCAATTCTACTTGTAATTACCTGTCAGACCGGTGTCCTTTCCAAGTGCAGCGTTGTTGATCAGAATATCGACACCACCCAGTGTTTCCTTTATCCATTTGAAGAGAGCCAGGATGTCTTCCTCCTTAGAGACGTCACACTTCTTGGCGTACAGTTTACCAGGCTTAGCTCTGGTTTCGTGATAACGACCTCGGCTTTTTGCATCCTGTTTTGCCTTGGCCACGGCTTCCTGAGGAGAAAGATTGCTCCAGTAAGTCTTTTATTACCTTTAAAACTACAGCATCAGTGGACACGGAATTATTGGATTATGTTTATAGTTTGTTGTCTGATGAAAAAAAACTCGTGCCATTTATAGAACACGACAAGAGAACTTTAAATTCTTCTTCTTATTATTAATAATTATTAGGTCCTATTATACTGTAGTAATAGAGTCTAAATCAGGGTGCAGAAAAGCTGATGGAGTGAGCCGGCCGTTGTAATCAACAGTATTCTGTAAGAAAGATACCAGCTCCCGGACGAAACTATCTTTACACCTGTCTGTTTTTCAGACCAACTTAGCTGTACAGGAGTGAAAGCCGGGGGAATATCGTATTCATAAGTTAAAGGTTAGCAGACATGACAGTAGCGAGAATGATGGCTGGTACACACCGGTGGGAACAATGGCAGGAGGGTACTCGGAAGTTAGGAATTAACTCGATGGGAGAAGCGGTACGAATGAAACGGCTTCGGTGGTAGGGTCAAGTGAGGCGGATGGAAGAAGACGCGTTCAGTAAATTCACAGCGGCTTGCAGACTGAACTCTGAGGAGCATAACAGTCTGTAATGAAGACGTATTCATCCATATTTTAACAAGTTTACCAACACCCGCTTTGTCCAGTTCGTACGTCCGGTCTACTGGGCCGATTTGCTCCATTTTTGTTTCATTCTCTCCGGATTTACCTGCTGGTGAATCATCAGACATTGATAGGTCCCTAAGTTCTGTCAACATTGATTAATCCTAAAATTAAATCACTAAATGACCACTCCAATTATTGCAGGTGAAGGCTTATCCTAGCCCGCAATACATTCTGTACTCAGCTGGTTGCTAAGCGACTAATACTTTCATTAATATTCTGCTATTTATTATTATACAATCTTCCTGCAACAGCTGCAGGTTGCCCAAAGACAGAGAGTACCTTCACAACAATAATGGATGTGGATACAATAGATAATGTGTTAAATGTGGGCAGTCGAGTGAGGCATGTCAAACATTTATCTGAGGTCCGCAAGCATGATTCTTGAAGATCATGATGGACTTTTTGAGTGTGGTAATGGCGATGTTATAGATAAAATCTCTATTTAGCCCAAAGGTATTGCAGAAGTTGACAAAAAATGCAGGTATTGTTCCTCGAGCACCTAACATCAAGCAGACTACAGAAATGGATGAGAGCTTATATTTTCGCTTGTAGAAGTCCGCCGTTTCTTCATAAATTTTTCTTTTTTCTGCATCGACCTCTTCCGGCTGGTTTTCGTTGGTCTCAAATCTAATTGTTGGATCAATGATGAAACCTTCAGAACAGGATGGCTTAAAAGCAATAATGTCAATGCGTCGGTTGCTTCCTCTGTTGGAGAGACCGTGTACTTCTTCATAGACATTATAACCTTGTTATCTAAGAGCGTTAGCTATCATTGATCTGACTACATTATGGCGTGAGGTGCGCAGTAATTCACCACGTGGACAGGCTCCCAGGACGTGTGAAAGAGTTTCGAACTCTCTGTGGCAACGCCGACAGAGGCTGTTGCCCTGGGATCTGCCAGGTACAGTACGCACAGCAGAGACATTGGCGTTCATTTTTATTGCATCACGCCATTCACTGCAAGACGATCCTTTATGATCACGAATCCATGTATTCGCTGGAGTATACTGTTTAAATAGGACTACACCTTTGCCTTTATGCTCTTTCTTGCTCATTGGTGGCGGATCTTTAACCAAAAACATTGAGAAACAAGAAAGGAAAATTTTACGAAAAATATTTGGCCCAGTTTGTATAGATGGAATATGGAGAAAAAGTCATCCCAGGAGATATATTGTCGTTCTGAAGAAATTTCTCAGACTTTTCGGAAAAGACGATTGAAATTTTATGGACACATTATCAGAATAAACACTAACAGGCTAACTAATAGAATTCTCAACCTGTCCCTTTCGTCTAAATCCAAGAATAGCTGGCTTCGTGAAACTGAAACAGATCTCCAGGAAATCAACATCTCAGAAGACATTGTACAGGACAGATGTAAATTCAGAACCAGAATCGACAATCACCACTTTCAAGACAAACCCAACACCAGAGCTACTATAACTTGGACAGAAGAACGAAGGAAGAAGCTCAGCGAGAGGATGAAGAGATTTAGGGAGGAAAAGAAGGCCAACACATCAGCTAAGCAAATTCAACCGTACTCCTGTGTAAGGCATAACGATGTAAAAAAATATCATCGAAGAATCAAATTAGGATGGCAGGCATTTGGACGATATTCGACCGTCTTCAAATCCAACATGTCAGTAAACCTAAAGAAGCAAGTTCATGACCAATGCATTCTACCTGTCATGACCTATGCCTGTGAGACCTGGACAATGAATGAGCTCACTAAACGGAAACTAAGAACTGCCCATAGAGGAATGGAGAGGTCTATGCTTGGGTTTACTAGAAGAGATAGAAAGAGGACCCATGACATAAGAGCAGTCATAAATGTCGTTGACATCATAACGAGAATTTCAAACTTGAAGTGGCAATGGGCAGGACATGTGGCCCGAAGAAGGGATGACAGATGGACCAAGGTTGTTCTCGAATGGAGCCCAAGAGATAAACTGAGCCCGCAAGGAAGGCCACCGGATCGCTGGGACAAGGACATCCGTAAAATCGCCGGAGTTAAGTGGCAAAACATCGCTCAAGATCGCTGGAAGTGGAGGCAACTCCTAAATACTCACCTAAGTTTCAGACTTCAAGAGGCCACATCAGTTATTGATAGAACAGGCTGATTGTGTTTGATTGATTGTGATTGTGATCATGTCATTGCATGCAGCCATGTTTGATTACTACCTGTCAAGCCAGAGAGTATACACTTCCTCTGATCATGGAGGAATACTATTCTCTGCTTGATATTCTGATTCTCTGACCTTCCCCAGCTTCGAAATATACTCAACAGATGGCAGAACGTTCCTAATATCTTACGTGCTGCTAAGAGAAAACGGTCGACGTACGTACAGACTGGAAGGTATCAAGTCTACTGGCCTTCTGTATGACCATTATTAAAGCGCAGGGACAAACTCTTGGAAAACTGGGTGTCTACTTACCCGAATCAGCATTCACTCACAGCCAATTGTACGGTATGTTGTACCATCTCGGGCAAGATCGTTTGAAAATATTAAGGTCCACATTGGCCCGAATGGTCGAAGCACAGTGGATGGAGAGAAGCATTATGCACCAATTATTATTGTTACGAATATAAAACTCCATCTGTTTCATTACTTTAATTTATTTCAGGATGACCTAATAAATGCACACATACATAATTAAACACAGTTAATTTTAACCAGTTATGAGTGGTCACACTAATTACAGTCTATTTACAAATCTCTTTTCTGTACACACAGTAGGAGGTCTAGCCCGCTCGTCTACCTGCGCACGCTCAAGCCTCACTTTCACTTCCCCGAGTCCAGTCAATCAACTCATACAGCGGCTGTGCGTAGATAGCTTGATTTGAACCCAGTGTCACTGGCTATACAACACTCGACGACTGTTCGTTGGTACGAACGCCAATGATAGTCCGGCACGAACAACAATCAGCAACAGCTGAACAGTATCCAACAGCAGGACGATACTCACAACAGCGAGTATTAACACACGTCCAACTATCCTCACACTCACGATAGCGGCTTCAGTCGCTGATTCACGGCGGTCCTCAGTCCACAGAAGTACACACACACACAGTACAAAGTCTTCTGTCGCGTACGCCGTCTCCCATGCAGCTACTCATTGGACACTCCGACACCACAACAAGAGCTCCTGGTTCAGACCTTGATGGGACACTAGTGACAGCCAACACCTCTGTCGCTCTCAGCCCAGCCACCGAACCCCAACTCACTGAGTGTCACACTGGCTCCCCCCCTCGGAGCCCAACTGTCGCTCACTCTAACACTGACTCCCACACGGAGTCCAACTCTGACTCCGAGTCCAACACTTGATTGATTGCCCGCGGCTGGTCTCCCTTCTTATAGCTCGCGTAATTTGATCCAAAAATTTCACGATGTCACTGGAGGCAGAACATTCCAGTTGGATCTCAAAGAAACTCGCGGGTAGGCTGGCCGCCGAGAACAATACACGAAAAGGCCGACCCCGCCCCACAGGCCAGCTGGGAGATCCCAGGTCGTCTGAGTCACCAGCCCCTTCCTGGAAGTACCGAAAGGCGGGCTACCACGGGGCTGACACGTAACATTATGTAGGCCTACTGGCATTACATGTTCATAAAAAGGGTAGGCAAAACAATATGTCTACGACAGGTATATCACGAATTATCTGACCTATTTATAAGGAATGCTGTGGAGCAGCACGAGTCCACTGGTTATTATTATTATTATTATTATTATTATTATTATTATTATTATTTTATTATTATTATTTTATTATTATTACTATTATTATTATTACTATTTGTTATTATTATTATTATTATTATTATTATTTTATTATTATTATTATTATATTATTACTATTATTTTATTATTATTATTATTATTATTATTATTATTATTATTATATATTCGTTTACGGCCATTAGAGACCACGTTAGATAACAATTACATGTTTCTGGAAGCCTTCCTCACAGCCCAGAACTTCAGCATCCTCTCTCTGGCAGCCTGTCTTCTTTCGTCCGTCTACCCACGGTTAAGTTTTGGTTCGTCATGGAATCCCTGAAATCTGTCGATCACTGACCTAAACTTTTTTCGGTTTGAGATGTCTTCCGAATTTAGTCTCACCTGTCTGAGATCCTTTCTCACCTCCCTGAACCATTTGTCCGACACTTTAGGTCTGCTGTCTAGTATTGTGAAAATCCTTTTCGTTAGTCTCTTCTCATCCATTCTAAATAAATGCCCATAGAATTTAAGTCTCCGTTTTCTCATGGACTCAGTTAGCCTTTCATTGTCTCGGTAAAGTTCTTCCCTTCCTCGCAGCCTATACTGTCCATCCACAATCTTTGGACCCATTATTTTGCGAAGGATCTTTCTTTCAAATTTCTTAGCTTCTCTCAGTCCCGCTTTTCCTGTCATTTGGAGGCATTCACTAGCATACAGACATTCCGTTTTAATCACTGTATTGTAGTGCCTTAGTTTAGCTCGTCTGGAGATGGTTTTCTTCTTGTATATAGGATATGTCCTACGAAAAGCCGCAGCCATTTTCTCCCGTCTGGTGTTGTTTGCTTCTCTTTCATTTGTTTTCAATTGCACTATTTCACCCAAATACTTAAAGCTATCAACTCTTTCTATTTTACCGTGTTCTGTCTTCAGGTACCGAGGGGCTGTTTTGATGTTTGTTATATATTTAGTTTTTTCGAAAGAAATCTGTAGTCCTGCTTTTTCTGCTTGTAGTTTTAGTACATTCAGCTGTTCTATTGCTGTGTCAGTATTTCTAGATAGTAGCGCAACGTCATCAGCAAAGGCAAGGCAATTAATCATGACACCACTTTTTGACCCTTATTATTATTATTATTATTATTATTATTATTATTATTATTATTATTATTATTATTATTATTATTATTATTATTATTATTATTATTATTATTATTATGAGATTTGAACATAAGAAAATAAATAGTTTGCCTCAATTTCTCTTCGCATTGGGGGCTCGTAAAGCATGTAATTCTGATTCAAGTAGGTGGATTACCTTGGCTGGAAGAGGTGATAGATAAGGTGATTAGATATAGGCTATCAGAGTAGAGTGTATCCAAACATTGCCCACGAGATAACAACAGATATTTGATGCATAACAGCGCAGATTTGTTAAAATTTTCCTCTACGAGGGTAATTTGACAAGTGCCGCCGGATGGCAGAATGTGTATTTCATCCATTTACGTTGTATTACATGATATAACTGGGTAAACTGTCGGCCTCAGGAACCCAAGATAGCGGGTTCAAACCCGGTAGAGTTAGTCCGATTTATGAAGGGTGGAAAAATCACCTTGCGACACTCCGTGTCATACGATGTCGGCTTTTAAAAAAATCCGTGGTGACACGTTTGATGTTTACCCGACAAAATTCATTAAAAACTTAGCCATAGACGCCCAAGAGAGGTTTGATTTACTCGGTCTGCCATATAGTAGGCCTAGAGTAGTCGGAATGTCAAAATTGACAACCAGACAGCCAGATGGCGTCAAATTGAAATGTTTGCAAGCGGTGGTTGAGGTCATACGTTTTATAATAATAATAATAATAATAATAATAATAATAATAATAATAATAATAATAATAATAATAAATTAATTTAATATTATAATACGTTTATTTAATTTTTATTACTTTAATAATTTTGCCATTCTTTATGCAGCCAGTCCCTGCTATGAAAGGTGTGAAAATGTCGCTCATAGGGTCGGTTGGTGCACGCATTTCATTGGGCTTGGCAGACCGATATGTAATAACAACAACTTCTGGCTCAGTGAGGAAAACAACGGGAAACTACCTCACTCCTCATTTCCCTAGTACGCCTCTTCAGTGTCACCTAGGCCATCTATGACAGGTAATGGTGGACCTGATGAGGATCCAACCAGTCTTCGGGCTGAGTACCCAATATACATACATACATACATACATACATACATATTATTATTATTATTATTATTATTATTATTATTATTATTATTATGTTGTACGTTTTCAGACCATAGACTACTTTAATGCCGCTCTGTCAGAGTTTTGTCCCTCAGGAGTTCATTTACATGATGGTAAATCTACCCACATGTTGCTGACGTATTTGAGCAACTTCAATAATCCCGGACTGTGCCGGGTTAGATATCACCAATTTAGGCCCAGAAACCCAATAGAGTTTGATGATGGACTAAATTATATTTCGATGAAATGAAATGAAATGGCGTATGGCTTTTAGTGCCGGGAGTGCCCAACGACATGTTCGGCTCGCCAGATGCAGGTCTTTTTATTTGACACCCGTAGGCGACCCACGCGTCGTGATGAGGATGAAATGATGATGAAGACGACACATACACCAGTGCCAGCGGAATTAACCAGTTACGGTTAAAATTCCCGACCCTGCCGGGAATCGAACCCGGGACCCATGTGGCCAAAGGCCAGCACGCTAACCATTTAGCCATTGAGCCGGACTATATTTCGATATTCAGAGGAGAAAAGAAATTTTTTTTTGCTAGGGGCTTTACGTCGCACCGACACAGATAGGTCTTATGGTGACGATGGAATAGGAAAGGCCTAGGAGTTGGAAGGAAGCGGCCGTGGCCTTAATTAAGGTACAGCCCCAGCATTTTCCTGGTGTGAGAATGGGAAACCACGGAAAACCATCTTCAGGGCTGCCGATAGTGGATTCGAACCTACTATCTCCCGGATGCAAACTCACAGCCGCACGCCTCTACGCGCACGGCCAACTCGCCCGGTAGAAAAGAATTTAAGAGAAGGATTGAAATAGTTTCTAGCTGCTATGTCGGATTACTTTCCCAGCGATGCGATGATAGTTACATGGTATTAAAGAGATGTAGGCTATACAGGGCGGCATTAAACTAGTCTGAAGTGTGAAACAACTTCGCGATTACGATATTCTAAATCCCCACTCACCTCTATCTTGTCCGCTCTCCGTGCCACAGCTACGACATGAACTCCGTGGTCTTGTAACTGGTAGGCTACAGTTGCTCCTATACCAGCACTAGCTCCTGTCACCAAAGCTACACGACCTGACCAACGCTCCATGTTGTCTGCCTGTTAGCAACTTGCTATGTGTGTGCGGTACAGCTCTTTTATATTATCACAGGCAAGCCAAGGTTTGTGAGATAATCAGTACTTGAATGTCTCAATATGACACTGCAATTTATATTCTCCTGATTAGTGGTGTACAATTAGACAGTGAATTAATCATTTTGGAGGTAAAAAAATACCCGTGCCTTTACGATACAAAAGAGTTTAAAAACAGAGACACGAAGAGAGATGCGTGATTATCAGTAACGGGCGCTGTGTTGGGGGATACGTGTTTCTTTTGCTGATAGCATTTTTCAACAAACAGAAAAACATTTCGAATGAGGTCACGGACATTCCATAATACTCAAACAATTTCTGTTTGTTGTCTTTGAGGTTATGGTGTAGGTGTAGGAATCGTCCATTTGATGACCTGTCTCGTATTATAGGATGGATCCAATATTTTCCTTGACGACGACGACGACGACGACGACGACGAAGAACAACCATCGCAGAATATAACGCAACAACGGAGTTATTATTTAATGGAATTCCTTTCATAATTATGCAGAGCAATGGCGAAGCTTTAAGTTACAACACACTAATAATTTGTCACTGGACGATAACACATGAGTCCAACCACACCTTTCCAGAAGAAGAAGAATACACTAATAAAATCACGCCGTGCAAACACGCAAATGGCGGTCACGGACTCTGTCGTCCAGCTGCGTAAAATCACGCAATTGTGGCCGTAGCCTAGAATATGACGAATAGACAAACATGATGTTTACTCCTAATTTGTTGTCGACGAGCAGGTTTATTTTTTTTCCAACAAGTTACGTAAAAAATAGCAACCCAGATGTTTAACAGGAAGTAAAGGAAATAGAGAGCTAGTTGCTTTACGTCGCACCGACACAGATACGTCTTATGGCGATGATGGGACAAGAAAGGGCTAGGAGTGAGAAGGAAGCGGCCGTGGCCTTAATTAAGGTACATCCCTAACATTTGCCTGGTGTGAAAATGGGAAACCACGGAAAACCATCTTGAGGGCTGCCGATAGTGCCGACGAAATAGAGAGCTACCCGCTACAATACTCTCTGTGGCTATCGCTCGAATTCAACAGCCACGCCCCCCCATGTAGAGCAAAACATGACAGTTCTTACGTTGCAGATATATACGAAAAGACATTTTTCTCGGGACTAGGGAAACTTCGAATCGCACAAGTATAATATAATAGTTTAAAAAAATAAAATAAAATCTGGCCAACAGACCTATGAGGTATTGATTAACTTACTAAGCTGTACAGAAAAATTTCTCACGGCTCGCAAGCTTAAATCCACTCTCTCGCTACTTGACTATCGGTACTATTGTATAAAATGAGTATCTCCACCATAGGAGATGTACATCACCAGATACCAGTAAGACAAGGAGTACTCTATTAATAAAGCCATACCGCAATCTGAATTCTTGAGGGGAATGTACAATTAATCACCAAAGTGGACTTAGCAACATTGTTTACTACATATTTTAGAGTGGTGGTAATTACTTTTTTAATAAGTTGTGCAACCATCAAGTAAACCATCCTCTATTATCACTAATCAGAGAGAAAAAATGGAAGGAGGTCGAACACTTTGAAAAATGAAGGCATTGCCCAAAGAAGACAAGGGCCACGACGGGCGTGAAAATTAGACTCCCTAGGCCTCCACAGTCTGGGTCGGAAAAGAAGAAGAGTTGACGAAGGGAGGTTGGATAGGACAGATAAAAGTGAGGAGCCTGACACAGGTGAAAGCAATACAGGACTTGGCTGCGGACCTCGTGGACGCCAACACAAACTCCGAAATTAAGAGCCCCTTGGGCCCCTTTTAGTCGCTTCTTATAACAGCCAGGGGATACCGTGAGCCTTATTCTACCAACCCCAACCACAAGGAGATACGATGAAGCTGCTGATTATTGTACAGCAGGGCAATCATCCTCAAAACAACTTCATGGACCGACCAAATATAATTCCGGTTTGAAATATGATAAACATATTCTGATCCAATTTTCGCTTCTAATGGCCTTAATCCACTCTGCTCTCATTTCTTCATTAACAGCAAACCCGAGGAAGAATAGACAATAGCATAATTCTAACCTAAAAATTCTTACGAAATGTGGACGGTGCTTCTGGGACTCCGAAATACTACATTTTGCTATTTGCTTTACGTCGCACCATAGCCGACCCCGTGGTATAGGGGTAGCGTGCCTGCCTTTTATCCGGAGGCCCCGGGTTCAATTCCCGGCTAGGTCAGGAATTTTTACCTGGATCTGAGGGCTGGTTCGAGGTCCACTCAGCCTACGTGATTAGAATTGAGGAGCTAACTGACGCTGAGATAGCGGCCCCGGTCTAGAAATTGAAGAATAACGGCCGAGAGGATTCGTCGTGCTGACCACACGACACCTCGTAATCTGCAGGCCTTCGGGCTGAGCAGCGATCGTTTGGTAGGCCCAGGCCCTTCAAGGGCTGTTGTGCCATAGGGTTTGGTCTGTTTTTTTTTTTTACGTCGCACCGACACAGAGAGGTCTTATGGCGACGATGGGATAAGAAAGGCCTAGGCGTGGGAAGGAAGCGGCCATGGCCTTAATTAAGGTACAGCCCCAGCATTTGCCTGGTGTGAAAATGGGAAACCACAGAAAACCATCTTCAGGGCTGCCGACAGTGGGGTTCGAATCCATTATCTTCCGGATGCAAGCTCACAGCTGTGCGACCCTAACCGCACGGAAACTCGCCCGGTAAAATACTACATTAGCTCAATAACAATGGAGGTAATATAATATACTGTACTACATATTATGCCGGCCCCGTGGTGTAGGGGTAGCGTGCCTGCCTCTTACCCGGAGGCCCCGGGTTCGATTCCCGGCCAGGTCAGGGATTTTTACCTGGACCTGAGGGCTGGTTCGAGGTTCACTCAGCCTACGTGATTAGAATTGAGGAGCTATCTGACAGTGAGATGGCGGCCCCGGTCTAGAAAGCCAAGAATAACGGCCGAGAGGATTCGTCGTGTTGACCACACGACACCTCGTAATCTGCAGGCCTTCGGGCTGAGCAGCGGTCGCTTGGTAGGCCAAGGTCCTTCAAGGGCTGTAGTGCCATGGGGTTTGGTTGTTTTTTTTTTTACTACATATTATAAGCCATACTTAGAATGTTAATCCGTTTACTCTCCAGGGTTGGTTTTTCCCTGGGATTTAGTGAGCGATTCCACCTCTACCGCCACAAGGGCAGTGTCCTGGAGCGTGAGACTTTGTGTCGGCGGGATACAGCTGGGGAGGAAGACCAGTACCTCGCCCAGTCGGCCGCACCTGCTATGCTGAACAGGGGCCTTGTGGAGGGATGGGAAAGATCGGAAAGGATAGACAAGGAAGAAGAAAGGTAGAGGTCGTGGCCTTAAGTTAGGTACCATCCCGACATTTGCCTGGAGGAGACGTGGGAGAGCACGGAAAATCACTTCGAGGATGGCTCAGGTAGGAATCGAACTCCCCTCTACTCAGTTGATCTCCCGAGGCTGAGTGGTCCCCGTTAGAATAGTACCTGTGAAATATTATACAGTACAACGCCACGCGCTTCATATTTTATTTTACGAAATACTTCCACTCAAGCCGAGGCTGCCTTGCGACAAAGTATACGTTTACATTAAGTTTTAGAAAATAAATAGATACACTTGAGAAATTTAAATAGTAACCTAATTGTAACAATTATTTTTTACAATAATTATTAATGAACCCCTTAATGCGACGATTTCAATTTCCCCTAACGTTGTATCTGTTTCCAAAAATTGGTGATATAAGCGGGAATTTTTCCCCTCGCTGCAATCGTCAGACCCACTATGTCGATTTCCTCTAGCTGTAGTAAGGAATTGTTGGTAAGAAAATATTTCTTTTCTAGAGATTGACATCGGAGGGCTCCGACTTCTGGCTTTCAAAGCAGAAGGTTGGGTCGATGACGTAAGCTCTCTTCTTATTTCTGAAGGCAATAATACCAATCCTTCTGTGACTTCCGTTGTCCGCTAAGCCACGAACCTCTTCAAATACCTGGAAACCATGGTCTTTCAGCGATGTCGTAATGAATGTGCGTTATGATGACGCGTATTCCTTAAAAGTTTACAACGAGGACAAGATCCCAGAACATGCGCAAGAGTTTGAACGATAATAGTGTATGAATATGTCCAGTTTGTCTTTACGGTTCTCCGTACATTATCAGTTTGACCACAGCCGACTTGATGCGTCGCTATCAACGAGCATCATCTAACTCGTTGATCGCTAGCTCGGAGCACGGCGTAGATCTAGTTGGTCATGGTTTCGAGGCCGACAAGCAAGATCACGAAGGCAGTGGCATGCCCGGCTAAAGTCACGTGACTAGCACTAGACCAGTTCGAGAAATGGCGCAGTAAAGTCGGTTATAGCACGTATGTTCTTCCGCTGTTATTGCGAGTTTATTATGAATTACGTTACGGAGATGTTGTGTTTAAGTGAACATGTTGGTGTGGTGCGACAGTTCCTTGCATCCACAGTGGAATGTACTGAAGTGTAGATAAATATTTGTCAAGAAATATATTTTGTTTCGCTTCATTTTGCAACGTTAGTGAGCTGCAATACACGAGGTCCTAGAAGACTTGTATACATTACAACTTCAATACTGTGGATTTACAGGTAGTACAATAATAACCTATGTATTTATTGAACTGTTTCTTGTTTGCGGGGAGGTGGGGGTAAATATTTGACACTACATATTTTGATATGTATAGCCCACCTGCTGGTCATGATCGTTGAAGTGTGAACGGTCTGACACCTTGATTAGCCGGTTCGAGTCCCGTTCGTCGAAAAATGTTCACCATCAGAATGTTGACCGGCAGGGAGGGGGGTGGGGGTGATATACAATTTCTAATCACTAGATTGCGTGCCAAAAAGCCTGGATTAAATCCCAAACCTCTCCGCAGTGCTCACATGGAGTGAGGGCATATGAGTCTGTTGATGGTGATTCGTCCGTCGGATGGAGACGTTAAGCATTGAGCAGACCTCTTGGTGCTATTCGACAGGAGTAGGCTATATTCCGGCACCGGGTTTCACCCTCTCCCTTCGTACTATCATATAACACGTCATTCGTTTCATCTCATTAATCCTCTGGTGTCTCTTGCACACAAAACCAGAGGGCAATGTGGAAGGAAAGAACCGTAGAGGTAAACCACGGCTAGGATATATAAAAGAAATCATTCACGACAAGGGTTGTGATAATTACTTGGGCTTGAAGAGACTAGGCACAGACCGGAGTTCATGGAAAACCGCTACAAACCAGTCTTCTGATTGAACACCACAGAAGAAGAATCCTCTGATGAGGTTGACGTCCCCGGTCATAAAAGCCTGCTACGACAGATTCATCTCACCTCATACCCGACCCCGTAGTTATAGTTCGCACGGCCTTACTTCTAAAGTTTCTGAAATTTCGCGAAACAAATAAGCATCGCCTTTCCTCTGTTGCCAGCGCGCTACTGCCGCGAGAACGGACGATGCAATATGACCGCGGTAAACAGCCCTCGTAAAATGTGATACCGTACTCAGAAAAACGAATGAATATGGATTAAAAACAAATTCACAAAAACTACACTTACTAACAACTTTTGCCACTTATAAGAGAATATATTATTAAGAATCCCGTGGTGTAGGGGTAGTGTGCCTGCCTCTTACGCGGAGGCCCCGGGTTCGATTCCCGGCCAGGTCAGGGATATTTACCTGGACCTGAGGGCTGATTCGAGGTCCACTCAGCCTACGTGATTAGAATTGAGGAGCTATCTGACGGCGAGATAGCGGCCCCGGTCTAGAAAGCCAAGAATAACGGCCGAAAGGATTCATCGTGCTGACCACACGACACCTCGCAATCTGCAGGCCTTCGGACTGAGCAGCGGTCGCTTGGCAGGCCAAGGCCCTTCAAGGGCTGTAGTGCCATGGGGTTTGGTTTATTATTAAGAATAAAAGAGAATGAGGAAATACACGTCACTCTCCGCTAATGGCTGGCACTGGAAAGAGGTTACGGCCTACAAAGGGAACATTCTACTGATCTCAGAGTCACTGGAACCCTCCAACAATATGAAAAACACAATTATTACTGAAGGAAAATCCAAAAGATCGCGAACCGTACCGATTACCATACACTGAGCGAGATAGGTTAACCACGTGGCGAATGCAAAAATTAGAGTTGGCAACTAGGTTTCGAGATCGTGCTCTGCCGATGTAAATCGATTTGAATGGCAGATCGGAAATGGTTGGATGTCTATGCTTCAGCCCATAACCACCAGACAGAGCCACAATCTGCCAAAACGTCAATTTAGAAGTAGAGCCGTCCGGAATATAAACGGGACAAGGGCTGGACAAACAAACATATTTTGAAATGTATCAGGAACAACGGGTACACAACACGTTATGTCAGTAAGACTCTGTACTGTATGTTCCTTATGTGAATAAAATCATTCCTTAATATTGTTAGCACAATACAGACATGTGGAAGTAGTATTTGAAGTGAAAAGAAGACTGGTTACATATGGGCTAACACATTCAACTTCTATTCAGAGGAAAACATGTGAAATTAGCGCTAAACATTTTTAACGATAACGTAGGCCTAGTAATCTTGAGGGATGCTTGCGCAAGATGGTGGTTGCTCTTATGAGGCGGCTTAAGGATCCTTAGCATGCCATGGAAGACGTGCCTGGCGTTTCTGAAGAGAAAAATGGGACTGTCATTTTTCCACAGACTACTACGACATGGTGGAAGGTTGTTAAAAGTGCATTGAAGGGAAGAGATTCAATTCAGAATCAGGTCATCCGGTTCAGTTCTTAACTGACATCTGCCGCGGCGAGTAGGCGCTGGCCTTCCAGCCCCAACTTAGCAGGTTCGATCCTGGCTCAGTCCGGTGGTTTTTGAAGGTGCTCAAATACGTCAGTCTCGTGTCAGTAGATTTACTGGCACGTAAAACAACTCCTGCGGGATTGAATTCCGGCACCTCGGCGTCTCCGAAAACCTCTAAAGTAGTTAGTGGGACGTAAAGCCAATATTATTACACTGCTGTCGTTCTTTTCAGCGTGAGCTACAAGCTTAGAATTTACAGTATGTCAACAGATTCAAGTGCCCGGCAGCCCTGAAGATGGTTTTCCGTGGTTTCCCATTTTCACACCAGGCAAATGCCGGGGCTGTACCTTAATTAAGGCCACGGCCGCTTCCTTCCACTTCCTAGTCCTTTCCTAACCCATCGTCGCCATAAGACATATGCGCCGGTGCGACGCAAAAAAAAAAAAAAAATCAAGTGCTATGTTTCCGATCCAGTTGATTAACGTTCATGTTTATTCGATAATTTATTGGTTTCCCATGCTAGGGGCTTAAATGTGTGCTATGTATTTCTTATGGCAGAACTGGCACTACTTTTTCCTTTCCTTTCCCATCCTTGCGTGGCCGAAAACCGTCAGTGAGTCAGTGCAACACTAAATCAGTGCGCTGAAATGTTATTAATTTACCACGTTACTCTATAGCAGCAGAGTCACATGGCGTTCAGAGCTGGGTAAATTTCAAAGTGATATCTTGAGGGTCGTTTCGGGTCCTACCGAAAGCTAAGCGGTGCCAACTATTAGATACAGGTTAAGTTCAGTTTCTAGAAACTGAAAGAAAACTACGGTTTAAAAATGATGTACTCTTTGCAGCTCATAATGGTAACCTAAGCTTAAAAACCTTTCGTGTTAAATAGACCTTTCTTTTCTAAAATTCTGGATGTGCCGTTCGAAATGGATGCTATTCCTTGTAACACTTTGTCCATATTGGAGCTTATGCAGCTAGAAAGATTTTACAAAATTACCTGATCTTGTTATATTCTGTTATGTTTGTTATATTTTATTATGAAAGTTTACATTTGTTAATTAGTCTGTTGACAGTGCAAGTGAAATTTGCTCAGTGTAGCTGTATCTTGTGCTTCGTGAATAAATAAATAAATAAATAAATAAATAAATAAATAAATAAATAAATAAATAAATAAATAAATAAATAAATAAATAAACAAATAAATAAATAAATAAATAAATAAATAAATAAATAAATAAATAAATAAATAAATAAATAAATAAATAAATAAATAAATAAATAAATAAATAAATAAATAAATAAATAAATAAATAAATAAATAAATAAATTGTAGTATCTGCACTTCATGGCTTCAGTTAAATAAGGAGGTTGAACTGGATTCAGATAGAACGCTTCCCCTGATGGCGGTAAAATAACACCCACGGTACCCCCTCTCTGTTGTAAGAGGCGACTAAAAGGGGTCCCAAAGGTTCTTAAAATTGGAGCGTGGGTTGGCGACCACGGGGACCTTAGCTGAGTCCTGTCATTGCTTCCACTTACTTGTGCCAGGCTCTTCGCTTTCATCTATCCTATCCGACCTACCTTGGTCAGCTCGTGTTCTTTTCCGACCCCGATGGTATTAGAGTATTCGAGGCCTAGGGAATCTTTCACTTTCACCCTCTTCGTAGTCCTCGTCTTTCTTCCCTTCCATTTTTTTCCTCTGATTAGTGTCCTTTAGAGGAGGGTTGCATAGTTGTACTTTCTCTTAAAACAGCAACCACCATCACCACTCACACAGAATGCTAGGAGAGGCCGTATTCTCTTTGGGGGAGGCACTCCAGCATATAACACGTAACTTCGCGAGTTAATATATAGGTATAAATGTTACCTTACAATGCTTGTTGAAGAGAGATATGTTCATTATGAATGCCAGGGTCCCACCAACTCACTCCAAAAAGTACATTATTTTTACGCGCCATTGTCCATTAATCGAGTAGCTACTAATACTGCCACTGCTATTGACTAACATGACGTCGTTTCCAAGAAATAAAAGCTCACAGCTTCCGTTACCGACACGCGCAGAATAAAAACACAAGTAAAGGCTCTCTCCCACGACCCCCTGTGGGTGGGGGCAGTAGAATAACACCCACGATAAACCCTGCCTGTCTTAAGAGGCAGATGAGTCCTGGCATTGCTTCCACTTACTTGTGGCTGGCTCCTTCACTTTTATCTGTCCTATCCGACCTCCCTTGGTCAAATAGGGGACGGTTGCCTAGTTGTATTTCCTCTTAAAATAAAAATCACCACCACCACCACCCCTTGGTCAACTCTTGCTCTTTTCCGATCCCGATGGTATTAGGTTGCGAGGCCTACGAAGTCTTTCATTTTCACATCCTTCGTGGCCCTTGTCTTCCTTTGGTCGATACCTTCATTTTTCGACGTGTCGGATCCCGCTGATTATTGTGATATAGAGTATGGTAGCCCATTTGTAGGCCTACTTCCTCTTAAAACAATTATCACCACCATTACCATTCTTTCCCACGGGTGTCAAAGCTTGCCCGCCGTAAGCGTAGTGCCGGTGCACGATGGCGCAAGTCTCTTCCCCTATGTCGGCTTTAAAAAAATGCTATTTGTTCGGGGCGTCGAGCTAGAAAGATCTTTTGCCCCTACTTGCACCATATGTTAGGAACCTGGGTGTATTTGGAAATTGCGGAAGTGTAGAGTGTTGACTGTGAGGAAAGGAACGTTAAGGACGACAAAAACATCCAGTCCCCAGGCCAGGGGATATTAATCATTTACAATTGAAAACCCATGGCCTGGCCGGGAATCGAACCCGGGGCAGCCGATGTCGGCTTTTACTTCCCCACGTCACTGACTCAGGGCTGTGTTCGCCTATCGGTGACAGGCTCCAGTTACCTGTTTTGGTCTACAAGCAATGGTCGAAACATTCAGCTACTCAGGCTGTGACATAAGAATTAACACAGTAATTTGTTAGCGTGTGTTTATATTTGTGTACGTCTATATCAGTACGGTTGCTTGAAGAGATGCTACTTTTATCATAGCCGATTTTCTTTCGTCTAAGTTTATTAAAATAGTGACGTTTTACTGCAGAAGCTGTATGGTAGCGGATCAGTTTTCGGTATTATTCTGATTCATAATTGTTCATAGGGGAGTTGAGCATGTTAAGCCCCTAAAAAATAAGTAAACGCCTTGTATTTTGTACTTCATCGCTTATAACAACCTTTGAAGTAGTTATTTACTGTACTTTCCTGGTACACCGTGATTACAAAGCATGTTGTTCGGCACATTTTATACAAATGCAGTCTTGAACACATTTATTTATGCATGTTAGGTGCAATGAGTATGGTATGAAAATTAGCCTCTCGAAGACTAAATTGATGTCAGTAGGTAAGAAATTCAACAGAATTGAATGTCAGATTGGTGATACAAAGCTAGAACAGGTCGATAATTTCAAGTATTTAGGTTGTGTGTTTTCCCAGGATGGTAATATAGTAAGTGAGATTGAATCAAGGTGTAGTAAAGCTAATGCAGTGAGCTCGCAGTTGCGATCAACAGTATTCTGTAAGAAGGAAGTCAGCTCCCAGATGAAACTATCTTTACATCGGTCTGTTTTCAGACCAACTTTGCTTTTCGGGAGCGAAAGCTGGGTGGACTCAGGATATCTTATTCATAAGTTAGAAGTAACACACATGAAAGTACTGTGTAGAGATGAGAAGAATGCAAGAATGAGGAATGTGGCCTGCAAGCACGAACTTCCCGTTCTGCCCAGACAGATCGGCTCTTATCTGCTCTTATCTACAACACGAAAACATAGACTCGCACTTTGCAGTTTGCTGGATTACAACTGACAAGAGCGAAGAGCTGCTAGTAGAAGATAATGTAAAGTCGCCTGGGTAGTAGCGGAGTTGCTATGGTAACCATTGCGTCACTGGCTTTGCTGGTGAAAACCCCTTCGCCCCGTGCCTCAACTGGCACGTGCATTCTTCTGATCTCCCAACAGTAGCAAGAATGATTGCTGGTACAAACAATGGCAGGAGAGTACTCGGAATGAGGAGATAAAGGCTAATTTAGGAATGAACTCGATGGATGAAGCTGTACGCATAAACCGGCTTCGGTGGTGGGGTCATGTGAGGCGAATGGATGAGCATAGGTTACCTAGGAGCATAATGGACTATGCTATGGAGGGTAAGAGAAATAGAGGTAGACCAAGACGACGATGGTTAGACTCGGTTTCTAACGATTTAAAGATAAGAGGTATAGAACTAAATGAGGCCACAACACTAGTTGCAAATCGAGGATTGTGGCGACGTTTAGTAAATTCACAGAGGCTTGCAGATTGAACGCTGAAAGGCATAACAGTCTATAATGATAATGTATGTATGTATGCACTAACAGCACACCAAACACCAATCTTTCTATCATAATGAGGGACTTCATAAACACCATTAGGTGTTTGTGTACACCAACAATGGGAGTTATGACTGTTCACACGACCATTAAGATGAAACCAGAACTCTTTCATGCGAAAATACAGTGTTACAATGATAACTCACCACGTTGACAGCTGAGATTCAGATTGGTGACTGATGCTTGCCAGGTCGAACACATGTAGGCTGCTTGCAAGGTCAAGAACTATGTTCCCGACTCCCATACTGCAGAACCCCAGTCGGAGAGTGAAAACGCCGCTTCAACGTTCTTAGTTTATGTGAAAGACGCTGTATACATGTATTCTACGGAATACCGTAGATATGACCGGGTAATGTACACCCCTCCAGGCTTGCGCTATCCGATAACGTTCTGGGCTACGGCTCGTAACAGCTGTTTCTCATGCACGCAGAGTTATCAGTCAGCTCGTGACCTTGACATGTGTGCTCTTTCCTATAGTCGCGGTGGATACTGTCCTCAGGCCAAGAAAAGCACCTTGTACATGAGACCTTGTTAAGGAACTACATATGAGTAAAGTAACTTTGACCGAGCTCGATAGCTGCAGTCGCTTAAGTGCGGCCAGTATCCAGTATTCGGGAGATAGTGGATTCGAACCCCACTGTCGGCAGCCCTGAAGATGGTTTTCCATGGTTTCCCATTTTTACACCAGGAAAATGCTGGAGTTGTACCTTAATTAAGGCCACGGCCGCTTCCTTCCCACTCCTAGCCCATTCCTGGCCCATCGCCGCCATAAGACATATCCGTGTCGGTGCGACGTAAAGGAACTAGCAAAAAAAAAAAAGTAACTTTGCCATCTGAGGCAGACCTAGTTGCGTTTACAATTGAATTGGTGTGGCATACAGTCCCTTTCTTTCTTTCTTTCTTTCTTTCTTTCTTAATTCGTTTACCCTCCAGGGTTGGTTTTCCCTCGGACTCAAGTAGGAATCCCACCTTTACCGCTTCAAGGACAGTGTCCTGGGGCATGAGAATTTGGGTCGGGGATAAAACGGGGAAGAAGGACCAGTACCTCGCCTAGGCGGCCTCACCTGCTATGCTGAACAGGGGAAGGCCTTAAGTTTGGTACCATCACGGCATTTTCCTGGGGAAGAAGTAGGAACCACGGAAAACTACTTCGAGGGTGACTGAGGAGGGAATCGAAAGCCCTCCCCTCTCTATGAAGTTGACATCTCGACGCTGAGTGGACCCCATTCCAGTCCTCGTACCACGTTTCAAATTTCTGGGTGGAGCCGGGAATCGAACCCGAGCCTCCAGGGGTGGCAGCTAATCAGACTAACCACTACAGTCCATTTACTTGTAAAATATTTTATTTAGCATTTTATGTCATTTGGGAAACAGCTATTTGTTGTCAAAAGTTAAATATGTCAAAATTAGATAAATCAAATATAAATAATGCTAAATGTGTGTTCTCTTAATAACACAGTGTTAAACAAACTTGAAAGTGTGTGTCACTGTGTAAACAAAATTCTACTCAATTATTTTGAGAGGAAATCGAATGGTAAACCATATGGTTCAAGGTGAATAACAGGAAGGTAGTAATAATTAAGAAATAAGTATGATTTTAAAGCCAGATATGGAATGAAACAAACATAAACCTAACGTTATTTAAACGTACTTGTAAATAGGTTATCAAAACTTTAATCGTGGGTTTAACAAATATTTATAACGCGAATTTTATTGTAAATACACTTGTACTGTAGCAATATTAGGTTTCTGTGTGCCATCTTCATTGCGGTAGGATTTTTAGTTTTTGTTTAACGAAGGATAGTAGGAGACAGTATATTTCATTTGAGTCCGCATCTATGGGGTAGTGGTTTGTGTGATTAGCTGCCATCTTCAGAGGCCCGGGTATGATTCCCGGCTCTACCACGAAATTTGAGAAGTGGTGCGAGGGCTGAACAGGGTCCACTCATCGTTGGGTGGTCAACTCAGTAGAGGGGTGTTCGATTCCCTCCTCAGCCATCCTCGAAGTGGTTTTCCATCGTTTCCCCGGGATGCCTAACTTAAGGCCACGGCCACTTCCTTCCCTCTTCCTTGTCTATCCCTTCCAATCTTCCCATCCCCCACAAGGGCCCTGTTCAGAATAGCAGGTGAGACCACCTGGGCGATGTGCTGGTCCTCCTCTCCAATTGTATCCCCGACGAAAAGTCTCACGCTCCAGGACACTGCCCTTGAGGCGGTGAAAGTGGAATCCCTTGCTGAGTCCTAGGCAAAAACCAACCCTGTACGGAAAACTGAATAAATAACAATAATAATAATAATAATAATAATAATAATAATAATAATAATAATAATAATAATAATAATAATATTTCATTTGATTTGTAATTTAATAATGTAATTTTGGTAGTTTGAAATGCACTGAAATGTCGTTTACTTGCCATGCTACTTTGGTGTCTTACGTCAGCCTCGTGATGTGATTCTCTAGACTCTACAGTAGAGTAAGACGTGCGGACCAGCAGGGTCACGTGACGTTCTTCCTTTCTTTTCCTCATGAAGCATTCCAGTGAACTTGTGGTGGTTGACATGTCGATCACAGGACTAACTGAAGTGAACTAACACACTGAATAAACAAACAAATAAATACACCCTATGAAACACTGAAACAAATACACTCTACTACGGTTGTAACGGCAAACTGAACAACTGGCAACTTGGCTTCGTTAAGACGTGTTTCGAGAACTAGGTGTTGCCACATCTTACCTTATAGCCTCCTCCCGCCACCCGCTTGTCCATATTCTTATTATGTACTGTGTCCGACTCCATGGCTAAATGGTTAGGGTGCTAGCCTTTGGTTACTGGGGTCCCGGGTTCGATTTCCGGCAGGGTCGTGAATTTTAACCATCGTTGGTTAATTTCGCTGGCACGGGGGCTGGGTGTATGTGTCGTCTTCATCATTATTTCATCCTCATCACGACGCGCAGGTCGCCTACTGGAGTCAAATCAAAAGACCTGCACTTGGCGACCCGAGCATGTCCTCGGACACCCTCGGCACTAAAAGCCATACGCCATTTAATTGTATTTCATTTATTTACCGTTGTTCTAATTCACCTTCTTCTTCTTAATATATCTGAATCCATGGTTAAATAGTGTGCTGGCCTTTGGTTCAAGGGTGGCGTGTTTTGCTCAACCAAGATGCCAGCTGTTTTGAGTGGAGGATGTCGGAAGCGAAGCCTCTTGATTCCTGTGCCAGTAATCTCCTCATAGACTGGTAGCTGATGGTTGCCGATGGTCATCTCGTATTCCCTGACAAGAGCAGTTTCCTTCCCAAATGGGTTGGGGCGTGCGACTCAAAATGTTCCTGTAGTCTTGATCGGACCAGTTATTGCCCGCACTGGCTGAGCGTCTACGAGCGTGATGTGACAACTGTTCATCCAGACATAGCCGCAGTATTCTAGTACAGAGTAAGTAGGTATAATTGATGGTTCTAGCGCCTCCTCCTCCTCCGGCTCCTCCCGAGGGGCCTTCCCAGGGGCCCGCTCCTCCACCCGTCGACAACAACGCATCGCTAACCTCACTGCTGCCATCTTGATGGGCATACACCTCAGTGCTGCCAACTAAACCTTACTAGCGCGAGATTTGAATTTGTAAACAAAGCCACGTGCTTTCTAACAGCTGTCATCGACAACAACGCATCGTAACCTCACTGCTGCCATCTTGACGGGCCTAAACCTCAGTGCTGCCAACTAAACCTTACTAGCGTGAGATTCGAATAGGTAAACAAAGCCACGTGCTTTTTTGGCAGCTGTCATCGACAACAACGCATCGCTAACCTCAATGCCGCCATCTTGACGGGCCTAAACCTTAGTGGTGCCAACTTAACCTCACTAGAGCGAGATTTGAATGGGTAAATAAAGCCACGGATAACAGCTGACGGTATTTTTCAAATTATCCGCCACCACATGTTAAATGTATGTACCTAAAGAGTGCAGCACGATGCTTTGTTGATTAAAGACGGCAGCTTGTCAAATAGAATTTTTCAAATTGTCCGCCACCACATTTCAAAGGTATGTAGCTAAAGAGGGTAGCACGGTGCTCTCTTGATTAAAGATGGCTGTTGTCAAATGGAATGTTTCAAATTGTCCGCCTCAAAGGTACGTAGCTAAAGAGGGCAGCACTAAGGTTAGCGATGCAAGATGGTGGATGACAGCTGTTACGTAGAAACTGCCCACTACTACGATAAAGATAGCAGCACGGTGCTCTGTTGATTAAAGACGGCAGCTTGTCAAATAGAATTTTTCAAATTTTCGCCTCAAAGGTAAGTAGCTAAATAGGGCAGCACGATGCTCTGTTGATTAAAGATGGCGGATGACAGCTGTCAAAAAAGTACGTGGATTTGTTTCCAAACAAGAGCACGTGGAATTTACCGCCAACACATTTCAAAGGTAAGTAGCTAAAGAGTGCAGCACGATGCTCTGTTGATTAAAGATGGCTGCTGTCAAAAAGCATTTTTCAAATTATCCACCACCACATTTCAAAGGTATATAGCTAAAGAGGGCAGTACGGTGCTCTGTTGATTACAGATGGCTGCTGTCAAATATTTTTTTTAAATTGCCCTCCTCAAAGGTAAGTAGCTAAAGAGTGCAGCACTGAGGTTTGCGATGCAAGATGGTGGATGACAGCTGACGGAATTCTTTTTTAAATTACCAGCAGTGCCATAAAGAGGGTAGCACTAAGGTTAGCGATGCAAGATGGCGGATGACAGCTGTCAAAAAGCACGTGGCTTTGTTTACCCATTCAAATCTCGCGCTAGTGAGGTTAAGTTGGCACCACTAAGGTTTAGGCCCGTCAAGATGGCGGCATTGAGGTTAGCGATGCGTTGTTGTCGATGACAGCTGTCAAAAAGCACGTGGCTTTGTTTACAAATTCAAATCTCGCGCTAGTAAAGTTTAGTTGGCAGCACTGAGGTTTAGGCCCGTCAAGATGGCAGCAGTGAGGTTAGCGATGCGTTGTTGACGACGGGTGGAGGAGCGGGCCCCTGGGGAGGCCCCTCGGGAGGAGGCGGAGGAGCGGGCCCCTGGGAACCGGAGGAGGAGGAGGCGCTAGAACCATCCATTACACCTACTAGAGTACACAAGACCAAGGGCTGAAGAGCGCAGGGTGGCTGCTGTGGAACCCCATGTTGGTCCACATAGCTTTGTTGTTTCTCGATCTGAGCTTAGCTGCAGTCTTAGAGGACGGTGTCCTATATAGGGTAACCCTCAGGTGCTTCGGATGTTTGTTGTAGACAACGCGATTCTCCTCAAACGAATGTCCAGTTTGTGGTTGGCTAATATATTGCTGCTGAAATTAAGTTCCTTAGGTCAATGCTACATAAAATAAGAAGAGATTAGATCCGGAATGAAGAGATCCGTCAGAATTCACATGCAAATCAGTAGCTAAGCGAAAATGTAAGAACATCGAAACTCAAATGATATGGTCATGTAAAAGGGATGGATCAAATGGGAACAGCAAGAAAATGGCTGTGAAAAGGGACTGATAGGAAAAAGACCTAGAGGAAGGCCAAGGAAACGGTGGATTAGTCAAGTAAAGCAGGGCCTCAAAGGAAGAGGAGTAGAATGGCTCCAACGTTGAGAAGGAAAGAATGTACCTGGATAGACAAAGATGAAGAGCGCTCTTGTACCGCATCCGGGCGATTGGAGACGATTAAAGGATGATGATTATGATTTTAAGAAATAGGCTCTCGCCCCATCAATCCCAGTTTTTCTCCATCTTATCACACGACGAGCCCATTTCTGGTTCCCAGATTCATCAAAATTCTCGTCGACATGTTTATTGGCGTATGACTGAATCTTGAGTACGAAATGCAGTATTATTGGTGGCAGGAATGGAAGAAAGTTGCCACAGGAATTAGGATAAGAAATTAATAATTCAATATTTGGAAAAGTAAATTTATTATGCATCTTCAGTATAAAATTCTGGAAATAATTCCAAAGACTTGTGTAAAATTAAACTTAACCAAATCAGAGAAATAATTACGGGCTTTACGATGTATTTTCATCTTGAAGCATGAATTTTCACAAATTCCTTGTCTTGCACAAACGTAAGTTTAATTGATTATTTTGGCAGGCGTTTTCCCGACTACTTCTTTTATACATAACCTACAAACCTTACTTAAAAACCAAAACAAAATTGTGTAATATGCTGTGTCCTCAAATTCTGTCAGGTTATGGAATGGCACGTATTGTTTAATGGAATTACTCATTCAGGGAACTTCACAAAGTCTCTCCAACAGGTTTGATGATAATCTCGTGAATCTGAAATTATAAGAAAGAATTGTGAAGAATTTTACATACTTAATTGGGAATAAATAAATAAATAAATAAATAAATAAATAAATAAATAAATAAATAAATAAATCTTCATTATAGACTATTATTCCTTTTAGCATTCAGTCTGAAAGCCTGTTTGAATGTACTAAGGACCGTTCTAATATTCTCTATTTGCTAATAGCTATGCAGCCTCGGCTAGTTCCAAACTTCTAAGTCTAATCGTCGTCACCTTCTCTCCCCTGGTGTGTATAGTATCGTTTTAAATAACTTATTCTCCTCCATTCGCCTCACATGGCCACATTATTGATACCTGTCCATACTTCTTCCATCGAGTTCATTCCTAACCCGTCCTTTATCTTCTCATTACGGGATCCACCCGTTTAATACCAAGAATCGTTTTCGCTACTTCCATGTCTAAAATGTACTATGCATGCAACACTGAAATGACGTCTGTCTATCTTCCGAAGCGACGTTACCTCTCAACCGCTAGATAGATTTTGATGGATTATTTGATAAACATTCCCAGAGGGAAATGTCACATTCTGCTTCAGAATATTGACCTGGAAACATGTTATTTACGAAATTATTTGCTTGATAGCTTGCAAATGAGGCGATGTCCGTTTCTGGATCAATCTAACCAAAACTGCCCGACGAATTTGGCTGAAATTTAGTGGGGATATATCTAAAATATTCAGTTCAAACACACCGCAGATCTATATCAATTTTTCAACATTTAACAATTTCAAAACAGCAGTGTTTTATATGGGGGTATGTACTGATTTAGTGCGTGTTTATCTAGTACAAAAAATAACAGGTTATGGGTAACGCCTTGTCTTATCATAAAGTGAAAATCACTTATATTTCCTACAAAACCAATATTTTTTTTCTTAAAATTGAAATCTAGGATATTACACTTTTATGTATTACAGTACTTGTTCCAGGGCACTTTCTGAACGGCAAGGAGGATTAGAGTGAATCATGCGGAAACTAATTGGCCACTTGGGCTGATATTTCGCATGAGTATATCTAAGATGTTTAGTTTATACAGAAGTAACATCACAAAAGATTCCAGTAAAATTTATTAATGACACAGATATTATGGTTAGGAGAGCAATAAAGGAAATTTTACAACTTCCCATGGATGTCCCAAATGATATGATACACGCTGAAATGAAATATAAAATTCTGGATTTATTCTGTGCATCATGGGCAATATATCTGCAATTTTGTACATGGAGAATTTTGCTCTTTTTCAAAAAACGTCTTTTTACTCTCAACGATAACCTCTGTCAAGAAATCAGCACGGGCCACGCCGCATTGAATATAGCAGAAACCGAATCTATTCCAGACAAAAGGCATGGTTTGGTAGATGCAAGGGATGTTCGACTCGAATTGAGAAGAAGAAATTTTGACAACTGGAGCAAGAAAGAACGTAAAGGCAAAGGTGTAATCCTATTTAAATAGTATACCACAGCGAATACATGAATTCGTAATATAAAGACATGTTTTGCAATGAATGACTTGTGGCAATAGAAGTCTCTAGTGTGCGTAGTGTACCGGCAGATCCCAGGGCAACAGCCTCTGTCGGCGTCGCCACAGAGTTCGAAACTCTTCATATGTCCTGGGAGCCTGTCCACATGGTGATTTACAACGCACCTCTCGCTATAATGTAGCCAGATCAATGATAGCTGACGGTTTCAGAGGAAAAGATTATATTGTCTATGAAGAAATACACGACCTCTTCAACAGAGCCTGGCGATACAAAGCAACGGCATGAAATAAAGATGTATAATTTGGAAAAGGAGACAAAGGAAGCATATGAGAATCGGGAGATGAAGTTTTCTTTACAATGGTTTTAGGTCGAACCGACACAGATACGTCTTATGGCGACGACGGGCTAGGAGTGAGATGCATTGGCCGTGACCTTAATTAAGGTTCAGCCCCAGCATTTGCTTGGTGTAACATTGGTAAATCACGGGAAAAAACATCTTCACCACTGCCGACAATCGGGTCCGAACTCACAATCTCCCGAATGCAAGCTCACAGCGACGCGCTCCTATCCGCACGGCCAACTCACTCGACAATGAATTTATTACTATTTGCAGACGATATTGGGCCTGGGGAAAGAACAGCAAAGAAGTACAACAACTTGATGGACAGAATGAAAAATTTAAAAAAATATGGTATAAAAATAGAGAATAGAAAGACAATGGAAAGACATAGTGAAAATTGGTGGTCAAAGCCTTGAAAATGTGGACCGTTATAAATACCTATAGTTCATTCCACGTTAAGAAAACAGTATTGCTCTTATGACAACAGGGTTGCCATATCGAACGACTCTGCTCAGCACCATCACAGGAGAACGGCAGCATATAAATTTGTGAAATTCAGTATTTAAGTTCAAGATAAAAAGCGGAAGAAACTAAGCTACAAATTAGTTTTATGGACTAAAGGGGAACGGGGTTTCCAGGGGCTATTTTTGGTTTGTATGGAATCGGAGGCACACTACGGCACATAAAAATCCTCAGCATTGAAGTGTAAGGCAAATTGGGACAGAAAAGAGGAAAATAATATTTTTTCATGGGCTCGAGGGGTGAAGGATGCATTTAATAAATTTTCCCAGGCAAAGCGGGGTACTACTGTGCTGTCGTATCACTCACGAAAACGATAGTAAGAATTAAATGCGGTGGTAAAAAAGTGGTAGAATTAAAATGCGCTTAAGAAAGAACAGCTAAATAACAAAACCAAGCACAAATAAAACACACAGAAAATTTTTTCTTATCAGCACAAGTTATGCCATGACGTATCGCTGCACACCACAACACCTAAATATTCAGTAACAACTTCTGTACAGTATGAAAATATTAAACACACACAAATACTGTGCAATATACAACCAACTCTCACTCACTCAACACAAGACACGTACGCACTGATTTAAAGCCTTAAAAACACACACGCAACAAATAAATACTGTAGATGACTTCAGTACAGAAGTGAGCTGCCGGCGGTTCACAGAGTGAAGGACTACACGATGCTTGTGCCAGAAGGGAAATGAACGAATGCAACGAAGCAGTGGCTGTTCCTTTCATTGTGCTTCCTCCCTGCGAATATATTTATGAAAAAGAAAATGTTATGTAGTTATTTTAATAGCTCACAGACAAAAATGCCTCATCTATCCCTTAATCACGATGAATTATGGGTGTCTAAGAGGGGGGTGTGCTCAGTCCTTGTAAGAGCAATGCTGTTTTCTTAACGTGGAATGAGCTATAGGGAGTCAATTAATGCAGAATATTAGCCCGGCCATGGGGATTAGCAGGAGAGTGCAACAGGGCAATGCATTCTACCAGAGTATAGGAAACCTTGCCTGTATTAAGGAAGTACCAAGGCAACGTAGAGAGATAATGAACAAAATGTATTATACACCCATATTGATTTATGCCACTGAGACCTGGGCAGTGACAAGTAGGGAGGAGAGTAGGATTTAAGCCAGTGAAATGAAATACCTAAGGAGTATGATAGGAAAGACAAGGGAGGACAGACTGAGAAATGGAAATTTAGGAAGGAAGTTGGAACAAGCCTAAATGAGAGAATTGATAGGAATAAACAAACATGTTTTGGACATGTAAAGAGGATGGAAGAGACAAGAATAGCAACACAGATGATGGAGTTGAAGTTCGAGGGAAAGAGAGCGAAAGAGAGACCTAGAACAAGGTGGATCGATTCAATAAAGAGGAGTGCAGGAAGAAGAAACCAGGACTGGTACAAATTTATGGAAGAGGAATGGTGTAAGGGGAAAGAGAGATGGAGAAAGGTCATAAATGCCTCGAACCGGCAGGAGTTAGATAAAGGGAACAGAGGACGATCATGAATTTGGAAAAGAAAAGATCATCCTTATTAATTAATTATGAGTATTTTAAAATCAAAAGAACATTCGAATTTCAAAACATTTGCAATTACCTGCACATGAGGAGGTGTTCCAAGAGCATAAAGTACAGCTTCACCAACATCTTCTGAGTAGAGAGCAGGCATCTTATGAAATTCCTTGGTATTAAATTTGGGAAGGTTATTCAAGAATTCAGTCTTCACAAGTCCAGGGCTCACGCACTGAAATGACATGGATAGAAATTGCACTGTCATAGAATGGAAATAGTTCACAGCATACTGCACCCATAATCCTGCAATCAATGTGCATCTGAGAAATAGAAACATTACAACAGTGGGCTCAGCTGCCGCCCGACGATGTTTATAGTTAAACAATGTCTAAATATGGGTGCCGCATTGCAGAGATGTTATTTATCACGAGACCTGGGATTTTAAAGCAAATGCCTATTTTGTTCCTTAAGAATTAACATGACTTCTTGACGTTTCATGATAAATCCCTTACATTTATAGAGATTTATAGTGCCTTAAAATGCCTATAATGCAAGCAATTCAACTTAAGAATTTCATGCGTTTAAAATGACTGAAGTGTTTATAAACTTCAGTGTTGAGTAGGTAGAGGATAAATATGGACAAGTGGGCTAGTGTGCTGCAGAAGAATCCAGGTTATTCAGTGCTGAAGAGGGTACATCAGGTAATGGATGGGGTAAAAGTAGACTTACCTAGTGAAATTGAACTTAAAAATGTAGGTAAATTTTCCTATGCCCCTCTAACATCTGTGAGTGTGGCGCGCTCTTTGCTTTCAATATGATTTTAACAGACAAAAGACACAACGTGACTATGGAAAAATTGGAGATATTGTTATGCACTATAAAGTAAACTGCGAATGAAAGAGTTTTAGGAATGTTCCTCACAAATAAACACTTACTCCGTTCGCGTTTACACCGTTTTGGGATGCCTACAATGATGTAGGCTAATTGTGTTCAGCGATTTTAGTAATCAAGTTTTAGATCAGTACTGATTATGATTTTTCATATAATCCACAACTGATTTTGATAAATGTCTTTTTAATTCTGTCTTAATTTTACTGTTATTTCTGTTAAGAAGTTTCTCAAAGTAAAAGAAAAATAACGTTACACTTTAAGTTATATTGTAATATTTTAAAGTCTATTTTCTGCCTATTTACACGTTTGAAAGCATATTTTAAGTGCCTATTTTCTCCTTTAAAAGCCTATTTACTTGTTTCAAAAGCCTACTTTAGGTGCCTAAAACAACATTCTTTACAGTCTAAAAGGTACAGAGTCTATTTATCACTTAGACACACTCTAAAGCCGATGTTCAACAGGCGATGTGTAAACACTGTTGAGGACACTGTTTAACCTCAAATTTTAAGAGTGATTCACAACCAGAGGTTTTGTACCATGAAACATATACTTTGTATTATTAAGTTGAGATGATTCCGGGAAGAAAGGTCAATCCGACGGCCTTCCTGCGGGTCATCTTCTGCGAAATTGTAGCAATTTATTTGAAATATACGGAGAGGTACAGTTCAAAATACGATTTCGCTTTTCAAGACATAATACAAGGGATTTTGTTCTTGAGGCTGACACTAGGGACACTCCAGTAACTGTCAACTTGACTACAATTCTTGGCCAGCGATATATTTTATTTTTCTTGGCATAATTTCCCTTAAATAATAGATCACATCGACTACATCCATATCAGAATTAACTTATCCTGAGCGTCAGAGGGCTGTCACATATATCAATCGGGAGGATTCAATTACAGTAAATTTACTGCAAAGTAAGCATATTATAATAGTGACACTACAGAGCAGGGTATTTTTGTGGATACTCGTCCTGTTAATTCAGACAAGCTTTCGGCAACTATGAGATAGAAACAAGCAAGGACGGGAAAAGAAGTGCCTTGGCCATAATAACGTTTCGCTTATTTGCATGGTGTAAAAAATGGTGAAACTACCGTACGGAAAACAATGTTCGGGGCTGCCGATTGTGCGTTTCGAACCTATGATCTCCAGAACGCAAGCCACATCTATAATATGACCCGCGCAACTCATTCAGTTACACAGTACTATAGATTCATCTTCCCTTTACCGATGCTAGTTAGGTACAACTCCCGTTAAGGCTGACCAGCGCAGGACTGCAGTTTAATGTTCCTTTGTCATTGAGGATGTAAGTCATTTCAGTTAGTTCGTGGTACCAACTTTAATTAGTTTCTAGTATGACGTACCAACAACTAAACTTAGTTCCTAATACTACCTAGCACCAGGTACCAACTTGGGCAATGAAGGGGAGGGCACTGATTGCGCGCGATGTTTAATTATTCTTTTCGTTGCTATGGCAATCAAAAAGTTACTGTTGAAAATGGTTGTCACTGTTTGTGCAATCTATCAATCTATGCTTTACAGTGTTCAGATCCGTAGTTACTACATCGCTACGTCTGAGGTATTTTAACATGTTGTTATTTCTTTTTGGTGTTCATATTTAATCATGGCTGGCCTAAAGATTTGCCCTATGAAACGTCACTCCCATAATATTCAAGGCAGCGAGATGTTATTACCCTTATTTATTTCATATGCTTATTCTTTCACATTGCCTCATTCTCTTAGGTCTTTTTATACCGCGTAAGTTGGACATAACTTCTCGCTGTCTTGAATTATGGGAACGACAACTCATTGGCGTAATCTTTAACCAACGGCAGAGTGCATTCGCCGACCGTCAGCCATGATTACTATCTTATTTATTCTGGCGAGCCTTATCTGAAGTTATACCAAGGGTCGGTACATTTCCTCGTACTGAGGCGTGTCGCTTTACTCTCGATAATATGAGATTTCATTTGCACTGAAAACGATATTCTTTTCTGCGTGCAAGTCATGCTCATATTTGGTCACATTTGAGTAATGTGCAGAAAGATGACAGCTGACTAAGATCTGGCACGCGCATCGACGAATTTCATTTGTTGCAACAAGCAAAGAGTTATACGGAAGATATTTCTCTTTCCATTTTCGAATCAATATTGAAACTTAAACGACGTCTAGCTAAACACCGGCTTTTCGAATCAATATTGAAACTTGAACGACGTCTAGCTAAACACCAGCTGAACATTGTACTTATATACAATGGCGCATTGTGCGTAACTTGACTTTGTCTAAGTTCTAAGAATGGTCATCGTTTCTGCAATCGGCCTATATTTTATTAGACGGGACGTGGTAGACGTACTTTGACCCGAAGACTTTTGTATAAGAGTTCACTCAGGTTTTGTACACTGCTCATATTGAAACTTAATGTCATCAAAGACACTCACCGAGACTTTCATGTTACTCTTGTGTTCCACGAAGTCCTTCCTCAGTCCTTCTGTGAGAGCCATCACAGCGTGCTTGGTGGCGGCATACATGGCACCTTCATGAAATGCTACGCTGTGTCCAGCACCGCTGTAATACAAGAAGATTAGCTAAAACATATCTCAGGAGAGGGATATATACATAACAATATTAAGAATTATCAGAAAATAATTATGAAGTTCTTCGATCTGTCGAAACACGAAATATACCGAGCTCGATAGCTGCAGTCGCTTAAGTGCGGCCAGTATCCAGTATTCGGGAGATAGTAGGTTCGAACCCCACTGTCGGCAGCCCTGAAGATGGTTTTCCGTGGTTTCCCATTTTCACACCAGGCAAATGCTGGGGCTGTACCTTAACTAAGGCCACGGCCGCTTCCTTCCACTTCCTAGCCCTTCCCTGTCCCATCGTCGCCATAAGACCTATCTGAGTCGGTGCGACGTAAAGCAACTAGCAAAAAAAAAAAAAAAAAAGAAACACGAAATAGAACACTATAACATAGGCTACCTTCGAAAGAACCACCTGTTTATTATCAGAATGACACGTTTTGTTCTTCAAATTCTATCAAATCAATTTTAACCATGTGTATTCATTTTCTAATACTCGTAAAGCCGTGTAGCACATCTTTCTCTCTTCTCTTTGTTGAACAGAGTTATCCCCCCTCTACCTTCCCCTACAGACATGTTTGTGTTAATAAGCTACAGTCGAGGCACCTGATCTGGATCAAGACAAGACCATCTACAATGGTATCAGACCTTAATATAGAATCAACATGGCCGACGCATCGGTTGAAAGTAAACAAACCTGTATTACATCAACATAACCTTCTAATTATCGTATTGAATTGCTAAGTTGTCACTAGTAACTTTACTTTGGGTAATAGACCAAATACTATCCAGAAACAGTCTATATTTAGATAAGCAATATATGGAAAATTTAAAATATAAGTTTTTTCCTATGAACTAGTATGCTCAGAAAATGGGTAATATATTTGTCCTCGGACACTACCGGCACTAAAAGCCATACCCCATTTCATTTCATGGGTAATATAGGATTGCATTCAAAATAGCAGTCCTGGGGAATATCTAATGCGTTTCAAAGTGTGGCAGTTTCAATTCAATTCAATTCAATTCAATTCAATTCAATTCAATTCAATTCAATCAATCAATCATCTTAATTTATTGCTGTCGTCCAAGTGGCAGATTACGTATCAATTGTTTACCTACTCTTTCCTCAAATGATTACAAAGATGTTAGACATTTTTCGAATTGGTGTAGATGTTAGTAAATTATTCCAGACCGTAGGCTAATTCTTCTTCCTATACATCAATACTTATTTCAGAAATAGGCTACATTTATTTGAATTACCTTTCTATTACCATACGCTTTTATATATAATAGTCTATCTCGTCCAAGGAATGTACTAGAAACATAAACTTGTGACGAATTTCACTTCTCTCATACCAATGATTCTGATAATGACTCACCAATCTGCTATACTTCATCTGTTTCACTTCAGATCATCAATAGGAGAATCGATTTGAAGTTCTCTGGTGGCATATGCATTTTCGTATAAAGCACTTTAACACCCTAATCGTTGTCAAAGTAAATGATCAGTGACCGTATATAAGTGGACACCTTGTCCTCTAATTTAGCAGGGATAATATAATCTTCATTTACAGATAAAATAAGTAGCTTTATCACTTTTCATAACCTCACTTTTAAAAACCTCAAAAGGTATAGTAATTGAGAAATGTACTGGGGTAGGCACCAACGCAGAGTTTTGGCCTTATTGGGAAAAAATAGCTCATCAAGTACACGAAAAACGTCCTCTCTATGCACAAATTTATCCTCGATTGTTTTAATGCACCCTAATAAATTATTTGTAACTACGAAATCATCACGATGCATTAAGTACACTTGATCTGAATGTGTGTGCATCTGCTGTAATATGAATTACATCCAGGCACACAATACGACCGACACATCCTAATATATACAAATAATTTTAAAACCAAATTTCAATAAATGCATCACTACACAAACGTTTCCTAATGAAACCAGACAAAAAGAAAGGACTAAACTGAGGCTTCGCACATGCTCATGTTTATATTTGGACAAACCGATCGCGGTACCATTTCAGCTAATATCGATAATTGCATTAAGGTCTGATGTACGTGACAAAATGGCTGCCAAATTCGGCCACGTGTATCCGGCGTGTTGGGCCATGTTTACATTCAGTTTGGTGTAAACCGCGCACGTGTGTGGTTGGTTGAGGTTATCTTGCTACTGGAATTCACGATTTAATTATGCACCGAATACGTTTGTGTGTTAAATAGTGTTGCAGTGTTCTTTTATCGGTTTTTTATTGGTTATCTAGATATTTTTAATGTACCAAACAATGATATGATATTTTCTATTTTAAGTAAAGTGGTCAATGATGATGTTGGTACAGAGTCAGTCTGTAAATTTTACAATTACTAACCGAAGCTAGATTTTCAGATCTTAAAGAGTTGTTTCATTCAGAGAAGAGATTGTGACTAAAAAGTGGCTCCAAATTTATCTAGAAAGGCTCTGTACCCAATAATAACGGAGACAGAATGTATCATTAGCAGTAAAGTATTTGATCGTAAGAATGTTGCTGGTTTGGAATTGCTTAAAAATCAAGGTGTGGATATTTCTGATGGCACAATCCAGTTTCTAAAATGAATTCAAAAGTGCTGGTCAGTTTGTAATGTACACAGCATCCCATGAATGGTACATATACCAGAAAGGAAGATGCTAGTCCAATTACTGGTCCTGATGACATGAAACTTTCTTTCCTTGCATGTTTAAAAACATACGTAGACTTATGACACATGTCATAAACAGAAGGAAGATTGACACACACACTTACCACAGTGATAGAACTGTGTGAATATATTTTCAATAAGTACCACTGGTCTTATGTGCTTACTGCCAAATTGCTGGCAGATAGTTTAGAGGCAACATTTGCTGTCTACAGAAGATTGAGTGGTCGCACTTATAATGCTTCTTTGGAACAAATTCTTCAGTCTGAAAGAAAGCTCAGAGGGTTAGGTGTGTTGAAGATGTGGTCCGCGAAACTTGGTGAATTTTCTTCGAAAGTCTTTGCTCGTAATGATTAAAACAATAGCTATGATGGAATTATTGATACCGTAATTTAGATGTGTTAGATCCTGCATTAGAAGAGATAGTTTAGAGGCAACATTTGCTGTCTACAGAAGATTGAGTGGTCGCACTTATAATGCTTCTTTGGAACAAATTCTTCAGTCTGAAAGAAAGCTCAGAGGGTTAGGTGTGTTGAAGATGTGGTCCGCGAAACTTGGTGAATTTTCTTCGAAAGTCTTTGCTCGTAATGATTAAAACAATAGCTACGATGGAATTATTGATACCGTAATTTAGATGCGTTAGATCCTGCATTAGAAGTAGTAGTTCACAACACAGTTCCACTTGATACACTGGTCTGCAGTACCAGCTACACCAGTTTACAAGTGGTTGAAATATTATATAAAAATGTGTGATGTCTGCGTTGAAATGTTGCAAACTGAAAATGAATTGTTTGTGTATAGTGACAGGGAAATGAAGATATATATATGTTAATCTAGTGAAGAGAGGTGGTTTGAAGTGTCCATCATTGATGGTCGTGTTCTTGTGTTGTAACGTGTTCAGACTTTTCCAGGTGTTAATTAGTGACAGTTACAAACCAGAATTTCTTGAGGGACTGGTAGTGTTAGGATTTCAGTTAACTGAGAGCAGTATATGTAACCTTAATGATGAATGTGAAGTTGGAGATGATGATTAAAAAGTGCGTTAAGGTGTTAGCAAATGTTTTTATCAATGATTATGATTTTATTATAAGTACACCTTTAATTGTATATTTCAAGTAGAGCTAGGCTGGTGAATGTGTATTTGCTAATAATGTTGTTTCATTGCCCTGTGTAATTTGTGTTTTTCTTGTAATATGTTGTGCACTGATGTATTTTACCAACGAATTTTGGTAACATTTTTGTCATTTTCAAGTGCATGGGTTGTAGAGTTATGTTAGCAAGTCATGTGCATGTATAAAGTGGTCTTGCTTGCTGAATATCTTATTTACTGAGTGTGATATGTCATTTCACTGTTATATTTTTTTTACTTGTGATGCGCTGTGTTGTTGTTGTTGTTTTACGGTATGTTGGGTATTCAGCCCGAAGACTGGTTTGATCTTACACAGTTCCACCAACAGCTGTCATAAATAGCCTAGACGTCACTGAAGAGGCATACTAGGGAAATGAGGAGTGAGGTAGTTTCCCGTTGCTTTCCTCACCGTTGTTTTACCAAAGAATATTAATTATTTGCCATTGTCAAATGTAGTGGTGTGGGGTTATGCAAGTTGGTCGAATACTTGTTTCGATTTTGGTATGTAATTCTAAACCGTTTCGTGTTTTCTAACTATGGAAACATGATTTATATTTCACACACTAATTCTTCTTTACGAAAATTATAACGTTATCGGCGTTAGTTATATTATAAGGAATTAATGCCCAGCTGCGTCCCACAGCAGACAGTGGGCCCAATGTTTCCGCCATGTTGGATTCTGCATTAAGGTCTGATAGGTTGTAGTTGGTCTTGCCTGGATACAGTTCAGCTGTTAGCCTGGAGCTAAATGGATGTGAATCCAGAACCAGAACTGGTTTTAAGACAAATGCAGGAAACATTCTCATTTACTAAAGTGTCAGTAACAGATTTCTACCTTCATATAATTTGTCACATTTGTTCATCATAATGCCAATTCATGTAAACAATAAGGTAGCTCAAGCTTTTGGAATATATTCCTCACGCGTAAAAGAACTCATTTTC
Source organism: Anabrus simplex (assembly GCF_040414725.1). NCBI lineage: Eukaryota > Metazoa > Arthropoda > Insecta > Orthoptera > Tettigoniidae > Anabrus > Anabrus simplex. The sequence continues at coordinate 182,625,384 of NC_090279.1, read as the reverse complement.
TACAGATCTACTTAGTACATTAATCATGGGAAATACACATGAAAGGAACGTACCAGCATATCATAATATGTAATGTTCAAAACAACCTCCGTAAGCACTGCTACACGGATCAGGGTTACATCAGCGCATCCGAGATTCAATGTACTCGTATCAGTGCTAATGCGCCTTGGAACCTAAGTCCTAAAATAACATTTCCCCCTCTATGTAGCAGAAAATACTCAGTCTTTTGGTTCGTTTCTAACAGACCGATCTTGCTCGCTGAAATCTACACGTCTTCATATACCCGTATCAGTCCTATCCTCGATTTTGAGAGCAAGACTACGTTATTGACATTCACTGTTATAAAAATATTGGAGTTCGGAATACTTTAGAACTTACTTTACTCTTATACACTAGCATTATTATGTTTAACAAATCATGAACATCTCACCTGCTGATATGAATAATGTGTCCATCATCCACTCCTCTCGCCCTCATATTCTGAACAGCTTCACGAGTGCAGATGGAGAGTCCAAGAACATTAAGATCCAACTGCATCTTCCAGTCCTCCGTTGGAGCATCTACAGTAGGACAGAGAGAAATACAGAGACGTTTACCAGCAAAGAAAACCATAAATATTTCTCCCACAAGCTCAGTGTGCAAAATGCACACAGAAATTGCAGCGTCGTCGTAATTACATATTCATAATACAGTTACGGAGTTGTCAACGAGAATTTCAACGGAATGGACACCATACAACATGAACGATTAAATAAAGCAAAGTAACTTTTGAAAGATATTATTTCGCAACCGCCAGTAGTAGTAGTAGTAGTACATTTATCACTCAAACGCGTTATCATGTATATTATTTCAGTAGTATAAATCCCTTTTGCGGCGCTCTTAAATAACCGATCGTGACAAATGATCGTTCAAAAGGAAGAGAATAGACATTAGCAGTGAGAAATTGCACTCTCATTTTATAAATATCGATAATTTCTTTAAAGAATGAGTTTAAAGAAATTGTATAAAGTGTGCGATTTGCAAATACTGTTGCTGCAGGAAAATAAGCGCCATCATTGTTGTCCACGTCATATTTTGGCCACTGGGACGCCTGTTTTATGTCATTATAATATTCTGTAAACATCAGTTAAGAAAAGAATGATAGTAAAACCAAAAATTACTTCCAGAACATTCGTCAGTTTAATGCAATTGCGTTTGCTTCCATTCAAGTGGATACCATAAATATTTTAAAAAATCAAGGATTACATTAAGTAAGACTGTCTAATATTGTACTGATTCGTGTGTTCCTTAGTTCACCAGTAGTTCACCAGGGGGCTACTCCACCACATATTTATGAACATGCGAGATTTCTCGCACGGGTCCCCTAGTCTTTATTATTAAACTGAGACATGACCTAGAGTTAGGTAGCACGTTAAATATCTCCCTTTAGTGACATCTTGTGGAGATACTCTGAACTCTATCTTATTATAAACTTCTGAAGCCTACCTATAGATAGTACTTTCCAGTTTGTGATTGTTACCTAGGAACCTATGTTGGAACTTTCATTTTCCTTCATTTGGTAAGAAATGTAATTGTTAGGGGTTGGGACTCTTCTTCTTTGGCCGCTTATAAGGGTTGCCGCTACTGAACTGTATTCAGCCAATCATAGTTGTGTTTGCTATCATAAAAGGTAAGGCCAGTCGCCTGCTGAAGATTGTCTTGACTGTGGTATCATTGGACAAGGTTCTCACCTCGGTTAAGGCAGTTGGCGTGCTGGGACGACGAGTAAGGTAGACTTCTTCATCCTAAACCATGTGACTAGAAGATTCTAGTGTCATCGGGAAGACAACAGCGTTCCCTTAGCTTTGTAACGTTTAGGGTTGTGCCATACATATTTCAGTTTAATGTACGGTTTTTCTTCACTTAAATTATTGTCTAGCTTCTTCAAGCGGCGAATACAAACGCCCTAATAGGTATTATGGATGTGATGCTGGGGGTGATCCTTAATTAAGGTCACGGCCGGTTCCCTCCCACTTCCAGCGTTTCCGTATTCCATCGTCGCCATAAAGGCTATCTATAGCCTATTGGTGCGACGTAAAGGAAATTGTGAAATAATAATAGTAATAGACCTAATAATGATAATAATATATATAGATACGTAGGCCGAGTCATAAGTCATGGCAACTATTTTTTTTTCTCGCGAACAGGAGACAACACGGAAAATCTAAGATATGCGTTTGGAAACGTACGGTATGTACTTGCGTATGATGCCACTAGATGGTGTATGTAAACAGCAGTGTGGGTCTAAACATGCCTCCAAGTTCATAGTGTGAGTGAGAGCATCAAAAAGTGGAAGTCAACAAGCAGGAGCAACGATCGTATATTAAAATAGCAGTTCTCCACAGCAGAAATGCACGCTAATGCCATGCAGAGCTGCGGGAAGCATTAGGTGTGCATGCCATGCCCTATAGAACAGTGGCGAGGTGGACGGAGACGTTTAAACAGGGTAGAGTATCAACTGTCCATTTGCCTCGCCCAGGCCGTCCAGTGTCCACGGACAAAGATGTACGGATATTGGTGATCGATCAGTGTTTACATGAGGACAGGCGCTGGACTCTAGCGGAATTGCAAGAATATACAGCAATACCAGCGGCAACAGTATGGCGCATTTTACACAAAGACCTACAGATACGTAAACTTTGTGCAAAGTGGGTGCCACGTCACTTAACTGAGGTGTAGAAGTGGACTCGTTATGAAACATGTCGCATCAATCTGGAGAGGTTTCAGCAAGAAGGGCAAGCCATGTTGAATCGCATTATTGCAGTCGATGAAACATGGGCATGTGCTTATGCACCTGAACTGAAGAGACAGTCAAGCGAATGGCGTCGTCAGGGGTCACCATGGAGACAAAAGGTTCGACAAAATCAGTCGCCCAATAAGGTTATGGTAATCTTGGCATACGATGTTCAAGGTGTTCTTGTGTGTCATCCAGTGCGTAAGGGGCACACTGTCAATGCAGTTTATTACAATTCCTTTTTGTTGTACCAACTGCGCCATGCAGTGCAAACCAAACGTCCAGATCTTTTGGACAACGCCATAATCCTACAAGATAACGCGACAGCTCACACAGCAGCCATCGTTCAGCGTCGCTTACAACGGTGGGGATCAGAGGTTCTTCCACACCTGCCTTATTCGCCTGATCTGAGCCCATGTGACTATGATCTAATCCCCAAAGTCAAGAAGCCATTACGTGGGCAAAGGTTTGTTAACAAAGAGGACATCGTAACAGCATTTCGGAGAATGGTGTCACACGTTAGCGATACACATGCAGCGAATGGTATTCAGCGCCTGCCCCACCGCTGGCAACGCACAGTGGAAACCTTGGGTGATTATTTAGAAGGTCTGTAACCAGTGGAGATCTGTCTTTTGTACGTAGTCTTGTGTATTTGCTGTCTATATCATAATAAAACAATGTTTACCAATGGCCTGTGTTCTGTCACTTTCCTACGAGAATCTCCTGAAGTCAGAATTTGTCTTCAAGCACTTTGCATAAGTACATGCCCTATATTTGCAAATGCATATCTTAGATTTTCCGTGTTGTCTCCTGTTCGCGAGAAAAAAAAAACAGTTGCCATGACTTATGACTCGACCCTCGTATATAGATTATTTATTTCACCTGGCAAATTTAGGAACACCTGTCTCTGTCCTACACTTAACCAGCACTGTAAATACCCCCACATCTTCCCAGCCCGAAGTTGACAACGTTTTCTCAACACTGCTCTTTTGTTGGAAATCACACAAAACAAAAATCGTGCTGCTTTTCTTTGGATTTTTCCATTTCTCGAGTCAAGTAATCCTGGTGTGGATCCAATACACTGGAACCATACTATTACCATTATATGCCTTCTCTTTTACATCCTAGCTGTAACCCCTAAATACCCTCATGACAATATACAGAACCTTTATTTAAAATCCCGTGTATGTGATTACCCCAATGAAGATCCAATTAGGAAACTGGAAGTCAATATGGATACACTAAAATATAGAGTAATATAATTTGGGCTTTAATGGTTTAACCACATGAAGTTAAACGTATGTACGGTATATATACTTGTAATTACCTGTTAGACCGGTATCCTTTCCAAGTGCAGCGTTGTTGACCAAAATATCGACACCGCCCAGTGTTTCCTTTATCCATTTGAAGAGAGCTAGGATGTCTTCTTCCTTAGAGACGTCACATTTCTTGGCGTACAGTTTACCAGGCTTCGCTTTGGTTTCGTGATAACGACCTCGGCTTTTTGCATCCTGTTTCGCTTTGGCCACGGCTTCCTGAGGAGAAAAATTGCTCCCGTGAGTCTTTTACAGAGGAAAGAGTAACACGATAAACGTTCAGAAGCGTTGCTTTTGAATCAGGATGTAACCGGGAAGGAAGGTGCAAGCCTGAGGTCCGGGCGAGGAGTATAAATGCCCTGTAATTTCGCCAAGCCTGAAGTTCAAGGTCCACCAAATTCAGTCTACCTTGATTGTGAACCACTGGCAATGATGGACAAATTCAAGTACCTACGTTCTTTTATTGTCAACGATACCACGATTGATAATAACTTGAAGCAATGCATCAATGTTGGATGGACGAAATGGCGTGTGTTGACAGGTGTCTTGTGTGAGAGGCAGATGCCTGTAAAGCTGAAAGGTACGCTGAAAGCTGTACGACTGTCATCAGACCTGACCTTTTTACGACTCTGAATGCTGTGCAAGGCAGAAGAAGCACGATCAGCAAATACACGTCACGCAGATGTGGATGCTGCGATGATCAGCGGGTGTCGCTTTTGTCTGATCTATTGCGCTATGAGCACGTGTGAGGATTATTTAAATACTGCCCCTATCAGTGACAAACTGTAGGAGGAACCAAGAAGAGAACGATGACGTCCTAGAACAAAGTGATGGCGAACAACCGAAGAGGCTTTGAAGAGAAATGGCATTCCAGCAGCGCAGACATCAAACCGAAGGGAACACATTCCAAGAATCAGAAGAGGAGACCCTGAGTGACACGCGGGAGTGTCAGCATGGGCACATAGACGGCAAGGAAAGAAGAAGTTACAATTACCATAGCGTATAAATTCTCCCATCAGGCAATAAACTGCTTTAAAATTAAAGGAAATAATTTTACATTGTACGAACAGAATCTGTAAATTAAATGATTGGCTTTCGCTAATGATTCCGCCATCTTGACCCAAAACAGAGAATATGACCCAAAGATGCTGTAGACTCTTCATGAAACCGCTGAAAGATGGGTTTAAATTCTCACGTGGAATGATGAAACATAAAACACATGTAGTACAAGTACCAGGCAGCAATCAATATGCAGTGAGGCAAAGCACAGCAGAATATCTGAACAGAACATTTGAAGTACTACGGAGAATGGACCCAATAAAATGTACTGTAGCCTACTCGATAAAGAGCCCAAGAACGAAAGAACCAGGGAATTAGCGTAAAGGCTAATACAGAACGAATGTAATTCAATTGCGATATTCTACAAGGCCAAAATCAGTTATTACACCAGAGGAAATGTACAGATGAATAAGAACTGGGAACTTCAACAATTGGTGACGAAGAAAAGGTTCTAGGACTACAGAAAACTGCAGACGGGGTATAAGAAAAGGTAGAAATAGGATTCTATAAGTACAGCGAAATAGATAACACGTACAGTGCGGAAACGAAGTTTGAAATTCAATGGACATTTTATGAGAATAGATAAAAACGGATTGCTCAAAAGGACTTTTGAATATAACGTAGAATTAAAGGCAACCATTATGTCGTTAAGTGGATCGAGAAGTTCAAGATGGACTCAGATGAGTTAGGAATCACAGCAAAGTTAGTCTCCGAAATTCCAGAAGCAGTAGCTGAAGAATAGATCGAAACTGTTCTAGTTATTAGCTGGAATTGAGGGATACTTCGTATTTAGAATTAAGTTTGGAATCAGACATGGCGTCACTTCGCCAATGAGTGGAACAAGGTTGCCGTCGATGTCTGGAGGTGTGGAAGGTAAATGATTTCTCTATCCGTAAACTCTGCTCAAAGTGAGAGAGTGGTAAATTCTGGGCCATGCTGCTTTTGCCCCAGGTGCAGGTCTTTCGAGTTGACGCCCTGTGCGTCTGTGAAGATGAGCTACCTAGGGTGATATCTAATGTCAAAGACGGCACACACACCCAGTCTATAAGCCAGAGGAACCGGCCGGGAATTGAACTCGGGACTCATAGCAAACCAATAAGCCACTGCGCCGGATGAAGAGTTCATGCCCTTGCCTCTGGGTGATGCAGGTCTGTTCAGACTCACACCCCAACAGAGAAGAGCTGCATGAACCTTTCTAACAATCTCGGGGGACGGTAGCCATTAGCGCTAAACCACTGCACTATGGAATTGGGCAAAATGATGATGATGATGATGATTATTATTATTATTATTATTATTATTATTATTAGTATTATTATTATGTCCGGCTCCATGGGTAAGTGGTTAGCGTGCTTCCGTTTGATACAGGGGTCCCGGGTTCGAATCCCGGCAGGGTCGGGAATTTTAATCATAATTGGTTAAATTCGCTGACACGGTGGCGGGGTGTAGCCTAGGTGTCATCTTCACCATCATTCCATTCTCATCACGACGTGCAGGTCGCCTAATGGCGTCAAATCAAAATACCTGCATCTGGCGAGCCGAACTTGTCCTCGGACACCATGCATTGCATTATTATTATTATTATTATTTCTTCGCTATGCCCAACTAAGGAGTGCGACTGAACTCATTTAATTGATATTGCCTTTTTCTTCTCCCCAAATCTCTTCATCTTCTCGCTATGGCTTTTCTTGCGATCTAGTCGGACCAGGTCTTGTTGTTTGTAGTGCTTGGATGATGTTTAAAGCGGTGACTGTCGACTAATTTTCTGAACTTAGATCTGTCTAACACAACGTCATCTGTGATGCCTATTTCCTGAACATCTATTCCAACTTCGAGCAACCAGTTGTTTTATACTTTCATTGATAGGACTAGGTTCAGAATTCTTTTTGTCAATATCTGATTACTCATTCTGAGAATATGTTCCTAAAATTTCAAACGTCTTTTCCTAAATGTGTCTGAGTTTTTCTCTGAGTGTTGGTACAGGTCATGAGATTTCGTTATCATCCCAGATTCCCCCCTGTACAGACTGGTCCAAAAATTCCTTAAGATTTTTCCTTCCTGCTTTTCTACATCTTTAATCAATGATCTGCCCCCAGTGGTCAGTGTTTCAGGCTTGGTTACAGTGTTACAATGTCCGCTCCAAGTGAGTCTGTATGCTCTGTGTAATTTAAAGACCCTTTCTTTGTTTACTTCACGATTGAGTCCTGAAGGTTGGATGACTTCTCCCAGGTATTTGAATTTAGACACTTGGGATATTGATTGGTTGTCCATCTACGTACCGAAGGGATCCTTCCATGTAGTGAGTTTTCTGATATGAGATCTGGAGTCCTGTTCTGGATGCTATTTCATGGAATTTTTCAATGGATGTAATCGCTTACTGTCTGTTATTCACTGCTAAGTCGTCAGCGAAGGCCAAACACTGTAAATTAATTTTTTTTCACGTAATCGGCCACTCTTTTTCCCCAAGTCCTAATCACTTTTTCCAAAACAAGGTTAAACAATAAAGGGGACAACCCATCTCCTTGTCGGACTCCTGTTTTAACATCAAATGTTTCAGACAATTCCCCTAATAATTCAACCTTGGAAGTGGTGCCTGTTAATGTTTGCATGATTGATTCTCTTGTTTTCATGTCTACTTTGAATTCCTCCAGTACACGGAAAAGTGTCGGTCTGTCTATAGAATCATATGCCTTTTTGAAGTCCACAGAACTAATCACCGTTTGCCTTGTTTTTACGAATTATTATTATTATTATTATTATTATTATTATTATTATTATTATTATTATTACGCCATTGCCGGCAGGATGTAGTGTTTACAGTGCACGATGTCTTCTGATATGGGCTAGAATAATTTTGTTACTTTCATTGACCTGTCTTAGTCTCATCCTTGGCTTTGACAATATGAAAGTGGCCGAGGTATGAGCGATGCTAGTAATGCCATTCCTTATGCAGCCAGTCGTTGCTGTGAATGGTGTGAAAATGTCGTTCGTAGGGTCGGTTGGTGCATGCATTTCAGTGGGCTTGGCAGACTGATATGTAATAGAAACTTCTGGCTCAGTGAGGAAAGCAACGGGAAACTGGCTCACTCCTCATTTACCTAGTACGCCTCTTCAGTGATGCCTAGGTTATCTATGACAGGTGTTGGTGGAGTCGTAGAGGATCATACCAGCCTTCAGGATGAATACCCAACATGCATATTATTATTATTATTATTATTATTATTATTATTATTATTATTATTATTATTATTATGTTCTACGTTTTGTATCACACTACCTACTTTTACGATTTTTGCAGATGCAAAAGTGCTAGAGTTTCGTCCCGCTGGAGATCTTTTACATGATGGTAAATCTACCGACACGAAGGTGACATATTTGAACACCTACAATACGCCCGGACTGTCCTTGAGTGGATACCACCAATTTCGGCTCAGTAAGCCACGCTCTACCATCCGAGCCACATAGCCTGGCTTTTGAATAAAGTTTACAATATGGCGCTGATTTAGATGCTTGACTGTTTGTTTGTCCAACCCTTGTCCCGTTTCTGTACGGGGTCAGGTATGAGGTGCGATCAATCTGTCGTGGCGGGTTTTAATGATCGAATGCTCTTTCTGACGTCAACCTCATCAGAGGAGTTAATGAGATGGAATGAATGGTGTGATCGTAGGAAGGGAGAGGGTGAAACCCGGTGCCGCCACATAGCCTACTTTTGCCGAATAGCACCAAGGGGTCTGCTCAAGGCTTAACGTCCCCATCTGACGGACGAGTCACTATCAACAGCGTCATATGCCCTCACTCCGTATGAACACTGCGGAGAGGTTTGGAATTGAATCCAGGCTTTTGGCACGCAATCTAGTGATTAGAAATTGTATGCCACTACCTCCCCTATCCTGCCGGCCAACATTCTGATAGTGACCTTTCTTTTCGACCAACGGGACTCGAACCGGCTTATCTCGGTGTCAGACCGTTTAGACATGTAACGATCATGGCCACCAGGCAGGCTAAATTTAGATGCTTGACTGACGTTCAGATATTCAGAGGAGAAAGAATGTTAAGAGACGGAATGAAATAGTTTCTTCCTAGACATATGGTAATATTTACATGGAAATGGAGAGATTTTTATAGTGTTAACGTTGCAAAGAGGGTGACATTAAACTAATTTATGGGTTTGAACAACTTCACAGTTACGATATTCTGTACCTCCCACTCACCTCTATCTTGTCCACTCTTCGTGCCACAGCTACTACATGAACTCCGTGGTCTTGTAACTGGTAGGCTACAGCTGCTCCTATACCAGCACTAGCTCCTGTCACTAAAGCTACACGACCTGACCAACGCTCCATGCTGCCTGCCAGATAGAAACTCTCTGTCTGTTCAATAGAACTCCTCTTTAACTCTCCGAAACAAGCCAAGAGTGGTCTTATCTTATCCGTAGACCTTGGCTCTTATCAGTTTTAAGAACACTCCTCCATGCACTTGAGTGTAAACATATGACATTGCATTTTATTTTACTCAAGGGCGTAACAAAGGGTAAATTCATTGAAATTCACCTGATTAGTGGTGTAGAAGTTCTATGACTGTCTTTTAATAGTCCTTGTGTCCTGTCCTGGCTGTTGGAAGGAAGTAAAGGCTGGTCTCTGCAGGAACGTATCTTAGGGTGATATTAGCAACTAGTTGCTCCGGCGAATCGCGAACTATTGGATCTAATGGGACCTATCAGCCCAGCAGCGAGCGGCTAGTGGCGCAACTAGTCGCCCATGTACCTACGCGCACATAAGAAACATCACTCCAGTTTGGGCTTTCATCCACACATTTCTTCATTACGTTATTTGCTGTATTGCTATGATGGAGGAATATTCTGCTTGTCCCAGTGCATTACGGTACCATATTGTGATAGTTATTTTAATGAACATGGAAACATCAAATAAACTAGAATGAAGGAGATGATAAAATTATGTGAAAGTTAATTAAATAATGAAGACTTGATTTTTGAGGCTGAAAGAAAACCAGCCATTTGGGATTCTAGGATTGAATCTTATTCAAAGTAAGTTAACGGAATTTTTGGAACAGCATTTTAAAGAACTTCATACCAGAATTCAAAGGTAAATCCCTGATCGGGAAAACAAAAACGTCCCATAATCTGGGTAACCCATTATGATACCTAACTCGTAATCACATGTTTTAACTGTACCTACGTCGCTCATGAAACAATCAATGCATAACAGTAAGATAGGCCTATGTAGCCTACTCATAATTGGTTTAGCTTCAGTTGAGCCTTCGAGGAAGATTCCAACATGGCGCGGCTCGGACGATGTCACAGTGATTAGAAATCCAACATGGTGGGGCCCGGACGATGTCACAGAGATTAGAGATTCAACATTGCACGGCTCGAACGATGTCACAGAAATTACAGATCCAACATGCCGGGGCTCGGACGATGACACAAGACTGCCAAGGTAAGAACTAGTGACAAGACTACTACCTTCACAAGACCACGCTAGTGAAAAGACCATTGATTTGGCCTTGTTAGGGCCGGATAGTGACAAGTCTATTGGCTTAGACTGGTTAGGTCCGTCTAGTGACAAGACCATTGGCTTAGACTGGTTAGGTCAGGCTTGTGACAAAACCATATGAGTAGGGGCAACAAAGACATTATTGACCATTTTAAACTGCGTGGGCACACGTGATTCGAGCTCTATCGGAGTCAATGTAAATTAGTATTCAGAACAGGTGATCGAAACCGGAAAACAGCAACAAAGAAATCTGAGATTTACAGTCCCTCCCTTTTAATTATTCTATACAAGTAAGAACACTTCCAAGGGTGGTGGGGAGTCAGTGGATCTCCTCTCCTGTATTCTACTTCATATAAAGTTTCACGGCCTTTTTATATACTTTTTCACCCGCTTCAACAGCAGCAAAAGCTCTACGGAAGTTCCACCCACATAGTTTCAATATATTATATCCAATTTCAGTCAGAGAAGTAGATGACAAATCGCACTCATGTTTTACTGACGCAGAGAAATCTATGAAGGTGAGATTATGTACAATTATGCCATTCTTTTACCTGATGAAGGTTGAAGTTTTGTTCCACCAAGATGCTAGCTGTTTTGAGTTTAGCATGTTGTAGGGGGGGGGGGGGGAGCCTCCTGTTACCATTGACAGTAATGCCCTCATGGCAGTGGCGTATCCTGGAATCTCCACTGAGGCATGCAACTAGTAACCATGCAGTTAACACAATGTATTAAGTAAATTTCAATTCTACTCACCCTAATTACATGTAGGTGAACTCGAGCCAAACAGTTTTACTGTAAGTTTCTGGACTGAACGTGCGTACACAATTCTTGTTTTCTGTTTTTAAATTTACGAGGGTCCGCCTCTGTGGTGTAGTAGTTAATGTAATTAGCTGCCACCCCCGGAGGCCCGGGTTCGCTTCCCGGCTCTGCCACGAAATTTGAAAAGTGGTACGAGGGCTGGAACGGGGTCCACTCAGCCTCGGGAGGTCAACTGAGTAGAGGTGGGTTCGATTCCCACCTCAGCCATCCTCGAAGTGGTTTTCCGTGGTTTCCCACTTCTCCTCCAGGCAAATGCCGGGATGGTACCTAACTTCAGGCCACGGCCGCTTCCTTCCCTCTTCCTTGTCTATCCCTTCCAATCCTCCCATCCCCCGCAAGGCCCCTGTTCAGCATAGCAGGTGAGGCAGCCTGTCCGAGGTACTGGTCATCCTCCCCAGTTGTATCCCCCGACCCAGAGTCTGAAGCTCCAGGACACTGCCCTTGAGGCGGTAGAGGAGGGATCCCTCGCTGAGTCCGAGGGAAAAGCCAACCCTGGAGGGTAAGCAGATTAAGAAGAAGAAGAAGAAGAAGAAGAAGAAGAAGAAATTTACGAGGGAAGGTAGAGGTCTCGCGGCTTTAACTATTTGCATCTTTTCATCAAACGAACGGCCAGTAAATGGCTTTTCAAACTGATTTACAATTATATCCGTTTTAGACTCATCCATCGTTAATACCACATTGCGCAAAATATAATAAAACTCCGAAAACGACGAATAGCACAGGAACAGCACACACAGAATGAACTCACTAATCAGCAAAACACACAATGAATTAACTCACTAGTTAGCCACAACTCAAGCACTGGAGATAAGTCACCCCAGTGGCATTGGTCAGTTTCGTCACGTTGGGTTCTCGCTAGGGGGTAATCTGTGTGTCCCGTTCGCTGTAAACATGTCGACTTTCTCCAAGTTGCTAACAGATGGCAGAGGGTAGCACGGGTATGGGGTGACAAATTCTGACCAAGTTTCAACTGCAGCGACATCGTTCGGAGGGTTTCAGAACTACGTCTGCCACTGAATGCAATTTTGAGATTGAATGCCTTACGTCGTTAACTCCTCCATTTGCTGTCTCTTTCTTCCGAGAGTGGAGTAGACGGCGAGACTACACCAGCACCACACGTAATCAAGCAACGGAACTAGTACAGTTGCGCGGACCTTTTGAACTTCTGAGAGATGAAATCGTTAATATTTGACCTGAAACAACCTAAAATCGTAAATCAGACAGTTCTTTGTGTTATCATAACGCATGCAATGAATGCCTTGCATTCAAGGAGAATACGCCCCTGCCTCATGGTCTGTTAGCGGATGATTGTCGATGGTCGTCTTTTATTGCCTCACAAGAGCACTTTCCTTCCCAGATGATTTGAGACAGTGAGACTAAGGACTTTTATTCAAAATATTGGTGCAGTCCCGATCGGACCAGTTATGGTCCACACAGTCTGATTTAGCTGAGCGTCTACGAGCGTGGTGTGCCAATTGTTCATCCAATCAGGTCTAGTGCAGAGTACACAAAACAAGGGCTGATGAACGCAAGGTGGTTGCGGTGGAACTCCATGTTGCACCACATAGCTTCTGCAGGATGTTGTTTCTCGATCTGTGCTTTGCTAGTCTTAAATCGCAATGTTCTGTACAGGGTAACCCTTAGGTGATCCGGATGTTTATTGTAGACTAGGCGATTCTCCTCTAAACGAATGTCCAATCTGTGATTCGTTGATATATTGCTCAGAAGATTTTAAAAGATATGTCTCTACATCTTATCGCCCGACGAATACTCGTCGTCAAGTTTGTTGGCGTGTGGCTGAATCTTGAGTAGGAAAAGCATTACTGTTGGTGGTAGGGGGAAGAAAGGAAGGTGTTACAGGAAATAGGATAAGAAATAATTTAATAATAAAACGTAAGTTTATGTATACTTCAGTATCATTCCAAGCATTTATTTGAATTTATTGTTAAGCTAATCGGGGAAATAATCAGTTAACGATATATCTTGATCTTGAAGAATGAATTGTCACACAGTCTATGTTTTACACAAAAGTAGGTTTAATTCACTATTTTTGGCAGAAGTTTTCGCAACTACTTTGATGTATCCACAAGCTGATATTTGAAAACTTAATAAAAAACAAAACGAATTTTTGTGAGTTGCTGCGCCGTCAAATTCTCTCAGGTTCCAGAATGGCACGTAACGTTTCATAGTCTTACTCTTTCAAGGAACTTCAAAAGGCTTCTCCAACAGGTTTGATGATGATCTCGTGAATCTGAAATTATAGGAAAGAATAAGGTGAATTTTACGTAATAAATAAATAAATAAATAAATAAATAAATAAATAAATAAATAAATAAATAAATAAATAAATAAATAAATAAATAAATAAATAAATAAATAAATAAATAAATAAATAAATAAATAAATCCAATCAATCAGTCAATCAATCTTCATTATAGGCTATTATCCTTTTCAGCATTCTGTGTGCAAGCCTGCGTGAATGAACCTTTCCAATATTATCTCTTTGCTAAATAGCTAAGTGGTCTTGTCTCGTTCCAAACCTCCGAGTCTAAACATCCTCTGACTGTTTCTTTAGCTCTCCCCTTGTTGTGTATAATATTGTTTTAAGTAACATATCCTCCTCCATTCGCCTCACATGAGACCACCAACAATGCCTGTCCTCACTGACATCGAGTTCCTTCCTAACTCAGCCTTTATATTTTGATTTTGATTGCTGGCATTCTCCTACCATTGTTACCACCTGTGTTATCCCAACAATCACTGTCATTTCTTCCATGTCTAAATTAAACTATACATGGGTAACTGAAATGAAGTCTGTCTGTCTTCCGAGACGACATTACCTTTCAACCACTAAGTGAATTTTTATGGGATATTTCACAAACATTCTCAGAGGAAACTGTCATGTTCTACTCCAAGATATTGATCTGGGAGCATGTTATTGACGAAATTACTTGCTTGATAGGTTGTAAATGAGGCATTGTCGGTTCTGGATCAATCTCGCCAAAACTGCCCGACGAATTGGGCTGAAATTTGGTGCAGGTTATTTCAATCGGTTTTGCAATATTTAACCATTTCTAAAAGGCGGTGATTTTCATGGAGATATGCACTGAATTAATGCGCGGTTCATCCATTTAAATACAAATAATATTTAATGGGTAACGGCTAGTCTCATCATAAAATGAGAGCCACCATATGAACATAAATTACCTACGACAAGACCATAGGAAATTTTTCTTAACATTGAATTCCAGGATATTACGCTTTTGTGTATTAAATCACACGTTCCGGGCACTCGCTGAACGCCTAGGAGGATTAGAGTGAATCAAGCCAAAACTAATGGGCCACTTGGGTTGCTATTTCGCACGAGATGTTTAGTTCATTTATAAGTAGAACCCCAAAAGATTCCAATGAAATTTATAAGTGATGCCGAATTTATGGTTAAGGGAGCACTAATAGAAAATTTTGCAATTTCGCATGGATATCTCGAATGATAAGATATACGCTGAAAGGAAATTTGAAAGTCTGAATTTATTGTGTGCATCATGGGAAATATATCTGCACCATTGCACATGCAACATTTTGCACTTTTCCAAAAACTTTTTTCACTCAACGAGAAATTTCTGTCAAGAAATCAGCACGAGCCCCGCCGCATTGAATATAGCAGAAAGTAAATCTGTACCAGTTAAAAGGTATGGTTTTGTAGATACAGGAAAAAATCTATTCGAGTTGAGAAGAAGAGTTTTTGACAGCTGGAGCAAGAAAGAGCATAAAGGCAAAAGCGTAGTCCTAATTAAATAGTATACCACAGCGAATACACGGAATCGTAATCACAAAGGCTTTCCTTGCAATGAATGGCGTGAGGCAGTAAAAATATATGCCAATTTCGCAGCTCTGCGTACTGTAACTGGCAGGTTGCCGGGCAACAGCCTCTGTCAGCAACAGAGAGTTTCGAAAACCCTTTGCCATGTCCTGGGAGCTACGGTATATTAAAACTTGTGAATACATTGTATTTACCAAGTTGCTTGCGAGATCTAGTGTTTACAATGTCTTCTCTTATGGGCTTGAGGAAGTTCGTTACTTTCATCGACCATCCGTCGCGGCGATCGATGAGAGCATCCGAAATTCACTGCAACAGCGGGTTGATCCATGTATCAATGCTGAAGTAGGGCATCTTCACTGTTTCATATAAGAAGAGTTTTATGTGGTAAGCTGATACGTTCTTTTCCTCTGTGTGAATAATGTACAACGTAGACTTGTAGAAAATGAGTTCTAACGTGTAAATAATGCGTCTCTGGACCCATGTCGATATAACCTTTATCTATTTCATGTGAGGAACATGTTCTGGATGTTTGGCCTACCTCACCTAATACTATTAATACTGAAACTCATGAATGAATTCCTCTGAAAATACATTTTCTCTTGCGAAATATACACTAAAACAGTTGTTGTGCCTCATAAACTCAACTGTTATCCTGCCAGGCACACTGAATATGCAAGTCCAAACTGAGAGAAAGGAATAGCACACAGTGAACTGTGCATTACATTTTTAAAAATCTGGCAACGACCTGCTCAATACTTTATAGGTGATTGTTCTCAAATTTGTGAAAACCTGAAGCAATATACATGTATCCTAAAAGACACAGAATACCATGTAACAAATATTCAAACACCCAGAAGTATTCGGAAATATTTAAAAGAAAATTGAAATAAATGCAGTAAAGATCTCTTGAGTATAACAATTTGGCCACCTCCGTTTTTGCAGCATAATCCCTATTTATTATTCACTAAGATGGCAGAAAAATTTGCAGTGCCATAGTTTTCTAAACAATCGTACTGAACTGCAATAATATATGTAACTGAGAAACATCAAGTTGAAGTTTCTCAGCACAATTTCTTGCTACTCGATTTTACAACATCATCTGGATGAAGTTATTACCATTTGCAGACGATGCTGTGGTCTGGGGAACAAGAACCACATGATGGACTGATGGACTGAATGAGAAATTTGTAAAGTATATAAGAATCAGTGCAGCAAAAATGAAGATCACGGTGGTATCAAGGGGGAATAGACAAGGGAAATACACTGACTGACAGAGCAAATGCAACACCAAGAAGGAGTGGTCAGAACTTTATGCCAATTGCAGGGTAGACTGGCGTCACTGAGGTATGCTCATGATGTGAAATGCGCCGCTGTGCTGCGCACGTAGCGAACGATAAATGGGACACGGCGTTGGCGAATGGCCCACTTCGTACCGTGATTTCTCAGCCGACAGTCATTGTAGAACGTGTTGTCGTGTGCCACAGGACACGTGTATAGCTAAGAATGCCAGGCCGCCGTCAACGGAGGAATTTCCTGCAGACAGACGACTTTACGAGGGGTATGGTGATCGAGCTGAGAAGGGCAGGTTGGTCGCTTCGTCAAATCGCAGCCGATACCCATAGGGATGTGTCCACGGTGCAGCGCCTGTGGCGAAGATGGTTGGCGCAGGGACATGTGGCACGTGCGAGGGGTCCAGGCGCAGCCCGAGTGACGTCAGCACGCGAGGATCGGCGCATCCGCCGCCAAGCGGTGGCAGCCCCGCACGCCACGTCAACCGCCATTCTTCAGCATGTGCAAGACACCCTGGCTGTTCCAATATCGACCAGAACAATTTCCCGTCGATTGGTTGAAGGAGGCCTGCAGTCCCGGCGTCCGCTCAGAAGACTACCATTGACTCCACAGCATAGACGTGCACGCCTGGCATGGTGCCGGGCTAGAGCGACTTGGATGAGGGAATGGCGGAACGTCGTGTTCTCCGAAGAGTCACGCTTCTGTTCTGTCAGTGATAGTCACCGCAGACGAGTGTGGCGTCGGCGTGGAGAAAGGTCAAATCCGGCAGTAACTGTGGAGCGCCCTACCGCTAGACAACGCGGCATCATGGTTTGGGGCGCTATTGCGTATGATTCTACGTCACCTCTAGTGCGTATTCAAGGCACGTTAAATGCCCACCGCTATGTGCAGCATGTGCTGCGGCCGGTGGCACTCCCGTACCTTCAGGGGCTGCCCAATGCTCTGTTTCAGCAGGATAATGCCCGCCCACACACTGTTCGCATCTTCCAACAGGCTCTACGAGGTGTACAGATGCTTCCGTGGCCAGCGTACTCTCCGGATCTCTCACCAATCGAACACGTGTGGGATCTCATTGGACGCCGTTTGCAAACTCTGCCCCAGCCTAGTACGGACGACCAACTGTGGCAAATGGTTGACAGAGAATGGAGAACCATCCCTCAGGACACCATCCGCACTCTTATTGACTCTGTACCTCGACGTGTTTCTGCGTGCATCGCCGCTCGCTGTGGTCCTACATCCTACTGAGTCGATGCCGTGCGCATTGTGTAACCTGCATATCGGTTTGAAATAAACATCAATTATTCGTCCGTGCCGTCTCTGTTTCTTCCCCAACTTTCATCCCTTTCGAACCACTCCTCCTTGGTGTTGCATTTGCTCTGTCAGTCAGTGTACATTCTGAAAATTGGTGGCCAAAGTCTTGGAATTTTGAACAATTGTACATACCTAGGGAGTGAATTAATGCAGAGTACAAGGCTGGTTATGGAGATTAGCAAGAGGGTGCAACAGGGCAATGCATTCTACCATAGTGTAAGAAACCTTGTCTGGAATAAGGAAGTGTAAAGAGATAATGTATTATGCACCCTTATGCGGCTGAGACCTGGACAGTGTCAAGTAGGGAGGAGAGTAGAATTCAAGCCAGTGAAAGGAAATACATAAAAGTATGACAGGAAAGACAGACTGAGGTACGAAGATGTGAGAAATGTGGTAGGAATAGAAAAATCTAAATGAGACAATTGATAGGAGTAAATTAAGGTGGTTTGAACATGTAAAGTGAACGTGGGCGGAAAGAATAGAGAAAGAGATGAAGGAGATGAAGTTCTAGGGAAAGAGAGCAAAAGGGAGACGGAGAAGAAGGTGGACCGATTCAATAAAGAGGAATGGTGGAAGGAGAGAGGAAGGTGGAGAAATGGGGGTGAATAATGAATATGTAAAAGTAAAGAAAGTCCTTATTCATGAACTATGAGTGCTCGTATTTTAAAATCAAAAGACTACTTCGAATGTTAAAACAATTGTGATTACCTGCACATGAGGAGGTGTTCCAAGAGCATAAATTACAGCATCACCAACATCTTCTGAGTAGAGGCCTGGCAGCTTACGAAATTCCTCTGTATTGTATTTGGGAAGGCTATTCCAGATTTCAGTCCTCACAACTCCAGGGCTCACGCACTGAAATAACATGGATAGAAATTACACTATTATGCAATGGAAATACTTCACAGTCGACTGCACCCATAATCCTGCAACCAATACACATCTGAGGAGTGAATGGGGAAGTAAATGGCAGTAAATAAAACTAGAATTCTATTCCGTGGAGTCAGTTTTAAGGTAAGCGAGAGGGAAGTTCGGGAGGAGATAAATAATGGAACTTCATGATGGTTCTCAAACTTCTGTAAGGAGACAGCACCAAGAGAAGGAGCTTTTTCTTTTGTAATATCTGAAGCCGTCTCTTTTCCAATTTCGACTCAATTTATAAGTGTTAAATTATTCAGTCCGTCACATCTTTTTGACGAGCACTGTGAATTCCATGTGGTATTTAAAACACCATATAGTATTGCCAAATATTGGACTCCTTGTTTGACTGGTTCGCGTCTTCTGATTCGACTCGCGTTGTGACGGAAGTGTAACCATAGCAACCGTACATGCACTGCTTCCTTTGGGAAGGGTGTCATAATAAAACCGTTGTATCATCTCCTGAGGCAAGCTGGCCCACAACTGTTGTAACTGGTCCTTGATGTCCTGGATGCTGGCAATGGGACACAGTTGACGTTTAAGCTGGTCCCACGCTTGTTCTCTTGGGGACAGATCTGGAGATCTTGCTGGCCACGGGTGTACCTCAGCATCACGCAGGCAGTTCATAGAGAGACGTGCCATGTGCGGACGAGCATTCTCCCGTTGCACCCACTGATCTCTATACATGGATGGCTGTTAACTGGGGTAGCAGTATGGCGAATAGAAGATGACTGGCGTAGGAAGATGGCAGCGAGCGCACGGTGCAGTAGACCACGAGGAGCGCGCTTGCTTTGTTTATGCTTAGTTCAGTGACGCCAGGTCTCCTGATTGTAATTCCACGGGTGTTCTGTGCTGTTTGATTGCATACCCCACACATTTACAAAGGAATTAAGATGAAATACATCAATGAAAAATCACTAGTTGGGATATTTCACTCGCTGAATTGAAACCACGTGTTACGTCTGCATGTTAGTAAAATATAAACAAACAAATAAACAAACTACTACGAATTCCTAAATGTAAATAATACATAATATATTTAAACTCTCAAAGTATACATGTCTGGCAGATATAAATTGAGTACTATTTGGAAGAGGTGCAACATTCTCTCTGTCAGTTCAAATTACAATATTTCCTAACATAACGTAATTGTATTGATTACGTACTAAACAAGAGACTGTCAGCATGCCGACGTGTACCTCTACGGAAAATACGCCGCGATATACTTGAATATCCAGCGAAAAACACGCAGTAAACTATCATTATGCCGTTACAGGAGAAGTGGGTGTGGTTCTGGGCTTTTAAATTTCCTGTGGGCTCAGGTTGAATGGCTTCTACAAGCTTCAAACAAGCCGGAATTACTAAAATAAAAACATTTTCTGAAAGAGGAAGAACAGGGCTATTTTTGCATGAATAAAAATAAAAACCGAGTTTTTGGCTCAAAGTACGAAAAATTCAGTCATATCTCCCCTTAAGAATGCATAATTTCGTGGCATACAGAAACTGTTTTTCAATCGCATTGCATTACCGATCGCTAATTGCATGTATTCAGCACCTAAGTTAATATTTGTCGGCCGTTATTATACACTCATTCTTATTGCTATCCCGGAGATTTACTGACCTCAGAATGACGTGTCGGTGTTCCCAATGTCCTTATGCTTTGAGTGAACCTGCCCCTATATTTTTAATTATTCCAATGCGCCATTAATTGTGATTTAAAATTGATTATATTATCATTGCTTCCCCACAAGGAGAGCTCTAGGATGGGTACACCAACATGTTGGACCGCGCGCTCAACTTGGCGTACATTCAGCTGCCATCAGTGATCCATGTATAGAGATCAGTGGTTGCACCACAATATTGTCGCATTAGAGTACCGTTGTACCATCAGATTTCCATCAGTCACTAACCAGCCGTGATCTAAATTCATACCCGATGGTTCTCCACACCACGACGCCGGAAGTAACACCGCTGTGCCTCTCAAAACACCTTGGAAGAATGGGACCTCTCCCCAGGTCGCCGCCATACTCTCAGACGATGGTCATCCCGGGTAGTGCAGAGCTGTGATTCCTCGCTGAACACAATGTGACACCATTCATCAGCAGACCATGCTTCCCGGTCACTGCACAACTCCAAAAGTCAACGGCAACTTTAGTATTGGCGCGGTAATTCCCTAGTCCGGTTGCTGCTAGGCTCCGATCAATGGTGTGGGACAGCGCATGATGTTGCAGGGAGTCCTTTACTTATTCTCGGATGGCAGACGCAGATGTGAAAGGGTTATGCTGTACTTGGTGCCCAATACGGCGATCCCTCCTTGTGGTGGTCACACGTGCTCGACCGGAAACTTGACGACGAGTACGCCTGTCCGTACCTTCTCAAGCAGTCCATCATCGGACCACTGCCACAACCGAAGGCCCCGCAAATGTGTATATTGCACGATTCGACCATCCGGCCAAATGGAGACCGACAATGAGGCCCCTTTCAAAATCTGTCAAACGCTGATTACGCTGTCTCCTACAAGTAAGCAACATCTCTGTGTCTTTCACAGCGATCACTCGACATCTGACCCTGCTAACGCTCTTTATGTACCCTACGAGGTCTGGTAACATCACTAACACCCAGGTCAGTCTAGGAAGGTTGATGATGCTTGTTGTTTAAAGTGGCCTAACATCTAGGTAATCGGCCCCTAATGGTACTAAATGAGACGAAATGCAATGACAATTCAAAAGTACACAATTCATCCACTCACCAGAATTCAAAACGTGATGATGAAGAATGAATGGATGAATATGAATTTAAAGCTATCAGTGGATCCGACCCGCAATGCCTCACCTTCCCAGATAATATATGACTGACCAAGGGACTGCTTGCAAAGCACAATCCTGAATCGATGGCTTGTTGTCTAAAGGGGTTCAATATCCAGGTCAACGGCCCCTCATAATGGCACCTATCGCTAGTAAAGTACAACCATGGTATTTCTCATGTTGCGGTACTAATGAACGGTAGCGTAAACTCACGATGTTCCAAACATTATGGTACTACTCACAAGTATTGTACGTCGTACAGGTAACGCTGACCTATGGTGTTTCTCACATTGCGTCGCCACTCGTAGGCAACGCAAACCCACGGTGAAACAGAGTAAGACGAAGTTGTATGGAAGTAAAAGGGAATACACGGTGCACCTCACATAGGTGTACTAATCACAAGGACTCGTACTATCCCGTGGTGTTCCTCACATAGTGTGTACAAATCAGAAGCAAAACGGACCAACAGTATCACTCATATAGTAGTACTAATGACAAACGTCACTTCGAAAAATGAAGTAACGGATGAAGAAAGACAAGGGCGTGAAAATGAGACTACCTGGGCCTCGAATGCTCTAATACCATCGGGGTCGAAAAAGAACAAGAGTTGATCAAGGGAGGTCGGACAAGATAGATGAAAGTGAGGAGTCTCGCACAAGTAAGTGGAAGCAATGCCAGGACTCAGCTCAGGGCACCGTGGTCGCCAGCATATGCTCCCTAGTTGAGATCCCCAGGGGTCCCTTTTAGTCGCCTCTTACGATAGGCAGGGAGTACCGGGGGTGTATTCTGCGTCCCCCACCCACAGGGCGTAGTCTAGGACGGTCTGGACACGATACCACAATCCTTTGCGGTGATGGCCATAAGCATCGTTGTGACGTAGGTGAGCCTGATGTGATAATGTGAAATATATTTTCATTTTTAATAAAATGGGATATTACGCTACACCAAATTGTAAGAATAACTCAACTGGCGGGATTAGAGTGTTTCGCTTTCCAGTGATAATCAATGGCGAGCTCAATCGGTACGGTACAGAATTGCAGGTGTAATAAGTGCCAACCTACATATTATTTCGACTTACGCAAGGTTAGTAAGTTATTACATTAAAATTATTCAAGAACCATACGTTTATATCAAAGATTTTTATTTGTTCATGGGTTCTATTAACTTATCTGTTATCTTTTGACATCATTTTGGTGAATAGAAGACGGTAGATGGACGGCAACACTGAAGTGGAATTCCATCTCAAAAATATTCCTAATCCACCCAAGTCTTTAAAATGTTTTAGGAAATCTCCCAAACAAAGATATGTGTTTTCAAAAGAAGCAACGAAGGTAATAGGAACTGTATAATAATATTATTGGTGTTTTCTTTTTCGAGTTAACTATCCGAGAGGGGTCATTTAGGACAAGTTAAAGCAGGGAGCCTGGCACAAGTAAGTGGAAGAAATGTCAGGACTCAGCCAAGGGGGCCGTGGTCGCCTACACGTTATTCCAAGTTAAGAGTCTCTGGGGCCCCTTTGAGACACTCTTACGACAGCCAGGGTATACAAGTACAACCACTACCACCACTTTGTACGATTTAGCTGCATGAGTTATCCATAAACTAGGTTGGGTAGATAACATCACTTTCCACGTATATGTGAAGAGTAGCCTATTTTTGGCTCAGAACCCAAAGAAATTACCACATGAATGGATAACAAAAGTTAGCAAACATAATTTAATGCACTCTACTCAAGAGGCATTCAATGATTTTCAACGTGCTGATGTAACCTTTTAGAATCGCAGTACTGCTAATTACTTTCTTAATAAGGAAATGTGGAACGCAATTTACTACAACTATCTTTAAGCACTTTAATATTTCATGTAATAATCATAATATAACAGAGGTGCCGTACAGATTTCTATGTTTCTTTCATGAGATTACGTATTCCGACAGATGATATTAATAAGAAACAGAGTAAGACGAAGTTGTAGCCTACGGAAGTAAAAGAGAATACATGAGCACTTCTGCTGATTCTCGTTTCTCAAAAAATGAAATTCAGGTTCTGTTAATTACCTTCCTATTCAAATAGCCGTGAATGCCTTTGGTTACGCTCACTTTTAAGTTTCATCAGAATGTTCCCATTAGTTATATATTTCCCTGATGTCATTACAGAAAGTGTTTATGAAGTTAGATAGGAAATGGTGGTTAGCCAAGTCCACAGAAACTTAAAAGCTTTACAGTCTTTCTAGCACACAATATCAATATAAATATTACCTGTAAAAACACATTATTAAACAATATTTATATTGAACTTGTGTGTTCGACAGACTGAGATGCTTAACTGAGTCGCCACTTCTTAACAAACAAGTTCACAGAATCGCTGAAAGAAAACGAAGAATTTATGAAATTTTCGAACTCTTTTTTTCGAAATGAAAAATCCTGTAGATACATATTTCCGAATTTGACGAATTTTGTGAAGGCATTGCTCTGTTTACCAATTCTTCTGCTGCAACCGAACGGGTTTTTTTTCTGCTGTTACTATCAATAAGACCAAATTGAGAAGCAAACTAAAACATTTGCCTGTCCAAAATGTTCACACTTCAAAACATTTTATTGCATTGGGAATGCTTTTCAAAGATTAAGAGAAGATCACGTGAAATGCATATGAGTGTATTCTAAAAGACAGGAAACTTTAGGGTAGTGAATGAAGAGAAGAGGCGTGTGTGTGTGTGGTATGTGAACGTTGAACAGAAATGCGTGAGAATATTCATAGTGTTCATATTCTAAACATAAATAAATTACTCTCTGTTCGTAGCCAGCTATAACTGAAAGTGTTTGGATGGTGGTAATTGAGACTGCAACACTGCTGCTCCCATCATAGATATTAAAACCGGTAAGTTCTGATAATTACAAATTTCTCATTTGATAAAATGTTTTTGATAAGTGTACTTCGTTTTCTATACTGTTTTTATGAATAATCTTACTCCATTGTAAAAAGAAAAATGGTTTAGTACTTTTTTCCATAATCTAGTACCTTTTCAGGAGAAATTTAGTATGAATTTTTTTTCACCGGTGGCAATCCTGCTCATCGCGTTACTTCAGATAAGTTTACGGCAACTAAGAGATAGGAAAAGGCAAACTGGGAAGGAAGAACCGTGGCCATATTAACAGCCCCAGTATTAGTACGTTGTAACATTGGGGAGACTTCGGGAAAACAATCTTCAGGGCTGTCGTTAATGCGTTTCGAACCTACGATCTTCAGATAAGATAAGAGTTGGTAACAAACCCGATTAACATACAACTTGTGGAATGCTTTCCAAATTTTTACAGGAAAAATGTTCAATTGTTCAACTCAGTACACCAGAGTATCAAACCGAACTAAGGGAAGCTCCTGACTTCAAAAGCAAGCAACAAACTTACGAACTATTTACCGCTGCGGAAGCCTCTTCACTGATCAACAACCTGGCTAACATCAAAGGGGCCGCTTAGAACTTGAGTTGATTCGCAGAGATAACACGGGACCTGGTAGACATGTTTTGACGCGGAGACTTTTGTACATGAGTTCACTCAGGGCTTACACACTTCTCAAAATGAAATCTAATTTCATTAAAGACACTCACCGTCACTTTCATGTTACTCTTGTGTTCCACGAAATCCTTCCTCAGTCCTTCTGTGAGAGCCATCACAGCGTGCTTGGTAGCGTTGTACATGCCAATTTCGTAGAATATTACACTGTGACCAGCAACACTGTAATACAAGAAGATTAGCTAAAACATATCTCAGGTGAAGAATGTGTAGATGAACATATTACGAATTATCAGAAAACAATGAAGACTTTCGATCTGTCGAAACTCGAAATATAAGGTTTAGAACACTATAACATACCCATTAAAAACACTTATTATTAATAGAATGACATGTTTCGTTCTACAAGAACATCCTCAGATGTTGGAATTCAAGAGGACAAATTGGGGCAAATATTCGTTTATAGGAAGGGGAGTTAGGGATCGGAATAAGTTACCAAGGGAAATGTTCAATAATTTTCCAATTTCTTTGCGATCATTTAAGAAAAGGCTAGGAAAACAACAGATAGGGAATCTACCACCTGGGCGACTGCCCTAAATGCAGATCAGTATTGATTGATTGCTTGCTTGCTTCATTGATTGATTGATTGATTGATTGATTAATATATCCAATCCCTTTTAAACATGTGTATTTATTTTCTAATTAGTCTATTCGTAAAGCCGTGTAGCACTTCTCTTTCTGATGAACAGACTTGTTGCCCCACCATCACTACCACCACCACATTGCCCTACCTCCCATACAGACATGTTTTTGTTAAGCGCCGTACACACATGGGAACCTGATTTACCGATCTCGGTTCGGGGAACCAAGTTCCTGAGCGTCGCTCTCTGCATGCAGCAGAAGGGAATACCAACAACGGTTCGTCCAGAAAGTCATTTTCCCTTTTGAATGTGGTCGAGATGTTTCCTTCTGCTGTTATTCTTTTAGATAAGTTGGGCGTTTTTTGAAAGAAGGCAGACGAAGAAATGCCTGTGTACCAAGCAGTGGTTGCATGATAGAGAAAAGTTGTCTTACATTCATCTTTTAAATAATTTTGAATGAAGTAACTAGAACTCTGAGTTATTTGGTTGTCTAAAAAAAAACGTTATCTAAGCGTGTATTGTCAAAATCGTAAATGTCGGTCTAAACTTTTGGAACACATTGTAGGGCACGCACTGTTCTGAAAGCATTTCATGTTTCATAAATCTCAAATTTTATAGAACTAGTGCAATTAACAGCGTCAGCAAGAATGAAGAGCGATTTCATTGGCAGGGATAAAAGTAGTTTCTAATGGTTAACGCAAAGTCCTGAGGGTTAATACTGAATCCCTATTGGTTTACTTCTGCCTGCATCATTTCCTGTTCCTCGAATTTCACAGGCTCCTCGGTGGGAGCGAATGAGCTCCTGTTGTCTTTTGTGGTTGACCGTATTAGCGGCTACACGTGTTCGCACTGAGTTCCTATCATAAAGGAGAGCTTGACTCTCCAAAGAGGGTAAGAACTCTTGTTTCTTACATACACTGCCAAAAATTAAACATGCAACATCCTCAAAGAATAGGTCATTTTATTCACAGGCGATGCGACAGGCAGTTCATCATTGCAGGAGCATATGATTACAAATTCAGATCAAATGAAACACACATGTCACAGTAAATGGTGCCTAAACAGTGTAACTCCTTCTGGTGGCAATGTAGGCGTGTATTCACGCATGCAAACGATCATAAAGGTGCTGAATGGCATTTTGCGATAAACCTGTCCCAAGCATCTTGCATCGTTTGATGCAATTTGTCAATGGTTCTTGAGACTCTTGGTGAACGCGTAAGTTCCCGCTTCACCATGTCCCGTACGTGTTCAATTGGTGAGAGATCCGGTGATCTTGTCGGCCAGGGCAATTGTTGTACACCACGTAGAGCACGTTGCATTGAAGCAGCTATATGTGGACGTGCGTTCTCCCACTGAAAAAGCACATCACCATCCTGTTGAAGAAATGGCAGTAGCACGAGGACAGCAACCTGTGCGTTGTAGTGGTCAGTGGTTACGTTACTCTGCAGAAACACAAACTCTGACCGCAAATTGTAACTGATGGCCCCCCCACACCATGAAACATGGGGTGGGACCTGGTTTTCATGGGCGAATGCACTCTGGAATAGGCAGCTACGTCATACACTTGCATACTCTCGTCACTGAAGACAACAGAGCGCCATTCCCCTCTCCAGTCGACTCTTTCACAGCGCATTCGTGCTTGGCAGTGTCGTGGTGTCAGTGGTAACCTGACCAGAGGCACATGATATCGTAATCCTGCTGCAAGCAGACGGTTCCCAATGGTTCTTGTTGTCAGAGCAAGTGCAACAGGTGACCGGATTTCGTTCCTGGATGATGTTCGGTCGTCCACCGCTGCTCGCACAATGCGTCTGTACTACGTGGACGTCTGGAGCCTGGTCTACGGGTGTGGGAATGTTCCATAGACCACTGATGAAAGCAGCGACACACCACCGATACATTGTACCCAACAAGCGCAGCAATCCGTCGATATGTCCATCCAGCTTTCCGCGGGCCGACAATAGCTGCAGTTGTTCAACAGAACCACGTGCTCTTCGGCGAGGGAAGGTTGTACCCTAAGATACAAACACTGTTCACCTCTAACCTCAGCACAGTTACTGCCTGCACAGTCAAAACAGAGTGCGCACGGACGGTTCTTCTGAGCGCCATCTTATCGCCGAAGTCCGTGACAAATGAATCACTATCATAACAACACCACAGTACGCACATATTATACCCTGGTGCCACTGAACACAGTCCTTGACGATGCTGCATGTTTTATTTTTTTCGGTAGTGTATGTGGTTGTAACTTCGCTTAAATTTTAAATATAAAACTTTTCTATTAGTTTGTAGGAGCTTGCCCTCTGATCTTGACGAATAGAAATGAATAGTGTGATGATTGCCTCTGAATCACATGTTAACAGACCCGGTATACGTGTTCTCCGCCACCTGCAGCGCTGCAGTCGATATGAAGGCCAAGCAGGCGCGATTGTTGTCGGCTTAAAGCGGAAGCGTGTAAACAGTTTCTGGTCTTTTTCGGTAGTTTTATACGCACAAAATATCTGGTGGTTTTTCGTGAACTGGAAATTGAAAAAGATTTAGTATTTGGCATATGCTTCAATTTACTACCTCATGAGAATATGCCAACAACTTGCTATGTTCCAGGTTACAAGACGGGTTGCGATAAACAGTTAAAAAAAAAAAAAAAAAAAAAAAAAAAAAAAAAAAAAAAAAAAAAAAAAATCACCCCAATTTTTCACGCCAAGTGGTCGAAGGCTACTCCTCAACAAGATGTGTCTTGGAATGATAAAAGTCGTATCTGTGAACTGCATTTTACCACCAAACTTATTCAAAACTCTGACAGTTTCATTATTAACCATAATTCATGGTGAAAAAGTGGAAATACCAAGACAAAGACTCAGACTGGATCCCACAGCAGTCCCACACATTTTTCCGAATCCTCCATAATATTTGTCCTGAAACATCATAGTAAAAATTATGTCCGTATCAATGCGAATCTACTAAATGACATGTTCCCTCCACTCATGATTATTCCATACTGGACTCCTGTAGTATTAGCTGTGTATGTTCTAGTGCTGGTGATAACACAAAGTTAGTGCTGATAATCAGCAGGAATTCATCTCATAAAAGAGAATTAAGTATCTCCAAAGGAAGTTACTAGTTACTGAGCATGTTTACCATTTAAATTAAGTAATTATGTAAGAATTAATGTGTATGACATACGGATTTCTAAGAATAATGTTGGATCATGCCTGCCCAGGTGTAATATGTTTACTGCCTTATATTTCGCAGCATGTACACTAAACAGTTGACATTTTATTTTCAAGTTTATAACTGATAACAGCTACAGAGTTTAATATGCATTCATTTTCGTGTCAAATTACTGAAAGAACACTTAGCGCAACTAAGCGCAAACGTTTAAGGTATTGATTACGTTACTGACGAACATATTTCTGAAGTAATGTCCTTATGTCATTAGTAACTGTAAAATACTTCCTACGTACTTTTCACAGGCTATTTTCAAAACATCACACTATATCTTAATTTGCATCAAACATACATAGTACATGAACATAATCATCAGTCAGTAAACACAATGAACAGTCCTGAAGCACTACAATAATTAATACACGGTTTCAAATCATTTATTTATACTATAAATTCCGAATTAAATTATATCAATTCCCATTTAATGCCTTTGCCGGCAGGACTTAGTGTTTACTGTCTTATCCTTGGCCTTGACAATATGAAAGTGACTAAGGTATGAGCGATGCTAGTAATGCCAATCCTTATGCAGCCAGTCCCTGCTATGAACGGTGTGAAACGTTGCTCATAGGGTCGGTTGGTGTATGCATTTCAGTGGGCTTGGCAGACTGATATGTAATAGCAACTCTGGCTCGGCGAGGAAAGCAACGGGAAACTACCTCACTCCTCATTTCCCTAACCTCTTCAGTGATGCCTAGGCCATCTATGACAACTGATGGCAGAGCTGGTGTCCGGACATTTCGTACCACGGACATTCCGTACCACTTGATTTTTGAGGACATTTCGTACCACCTAGGTCGTTATCTACCTGCCAACGGTTTTCCCGTAATCTCCAAATATTTGCGCCCTGACAATCCGTACCACTTGATGTCAAATTGGAATTCCATTTCCACGCCAGCGGGCGTAACGAGCTTGTCAGGCACACTTAAGAAATCAGAAACAAAACTAATTTACAAGATTTGCTGAAGAATACATCTATGTAATTTTAATAAGACCTATCTGTGTCGGTGCGACATAAAGCCACTAGCAAAGAAATATAGCCTACATCGTATTCGGGCGCAATGTGCCTGGTGAGCATAAGGATGGATAATATTACTATTATTGTGAATATTTATAAAGTACTGCATTGTTTCAGTATCAAGTAAGTACAATAAAATATTCTGATGAACTGGCCGATATGGGCTTGAAGGTCACGCGGAAACAGTTCATTACTGAAAGGTGGAAGTAGTTAAGTCCCCGCGAATGACGAATACGAGATAAGAATTAACACGTGTGCCTATCAGATCAGTTGCGCCCAACGGAAGATTAACATCAGTAGTGGTCACACCGTGCTGAGGCTCCTGCGCCACTAGTGGACAATGGATATACAAATGAATATTTTCATTAGGATACCGTTTTTACTTCGCAATACTTCTTACTCTCTAAAGTGGTACGAAATGTCCTCTCCTAAATATTTTAAAGTCTTTACCTGACACTCCGCAGGTAATCAGCCGGTCAAGTGGTACGAAATGTCCGGTGGTACGAAATGTCCTAGAACCGGCAGAGCTGTTGAGGATCCCACCAGCGGAATCGCTGACGGACTGAACATACATAATTCCCATTTAGAAACACATGTTCAGAGACAGCTGATCTCTATCTATCTACACCAGCGCCGCGTAGTCAAGGAACATATCAATCAACCAGCACAAATCGTCACACTATACATTTCTATTCGTCCTGCCCATATATCGACGATGTAGTTTTCAACTATGATCATCTGCAACTTCTTTCAAACCTTCTTCTTTGTATTAATTTTAATTTATCCACCAGGTTTGCCATCTGTCACTTTCCGTTTCACTTAATGTAATTGAATTTTACTGTTCATCTCCTGCAGTGTTTTAGTTGATGACTTAATCTTGTATTCTTTTGCATCTTTATCCTATTCAGTCCTAATGTATCATATGCTACAAGAGGTGTTTAATTTTTTCTGGCTCAGACTTTCAGTGTAACTTGTGGTGACCTGTTTTTTCATATTTGATACATCCCGCACTTTACGTTCGTAACTTCTTTTGTTTTATATTCAAAGATATAGATGGGAGCATCGCGTAAATGTCAAAACTCGGTATATTCCAAGATGAAAAAAATGAAATGTCGTATGGTTTTTAGTGCTGGGATATCCCAGGACGGGTTCGGCTCGCCAGGTGCAGGTCTTTCTATTTGACTTCCGTAGGCGACCTGCGCGTCGTGATGAGGATGAAATGATGATGAAATTAACACATACACCCAGCCCCCGTGCCGTTGGAATTAACCAATTAAGGTTAAAATCCCCGTCCCGAACAGGAATCGAACCCGGGACCCTCTGAACCGAAGGACAGTACGCTTACCGTTCAGCCAACGAGTCGGACAGTTGGGGAGATGTGATGGTCGAACGAGGTGGATAAAGCGATGTGGTTGTGGCTTCTTGGTTAAGGGTTTTACATCTTTGGAAAGTAATTTGTTTGTTTGCCTAATAATATATACCAACACTTTTTTTTAAAGCTAGATCTTCTTGGTCGGGAAATATTATAAGTCTACAGCTTTAACAAATCTTCAGTTATTGCATCCTACAGACAACGCAAGTTGTAAGTAGACTACTATGTAACCATTATTCTTTTGACACACTTGCAAAGCTACTATATATACATACTGTGAGTGGCAACAATGTTGGTGGTTCAAATTCGTACAAGATGGAACTCATTTACAAGAAGAAGAGAGTGCTGTTGGCGGAGGTTAAACAAGCGTTTCCAGAGGGGTGAAGTTGAAATGGGAATTTAAGCCGGAATGCGAGGTTGAGAAGTGGAGATTTAACGTTTGGTTTGCTGCGGCTTGTAGGTGAGGACTAGGGATCCGTTGTAGGGGTGAATATAGGGCAACGAGAGAGTTATGAAACGGACAATATCTTCGACTGTGGGTGGTAAGAAGAGGGTGACGGTTGGGCGATGTGGGTGGATCGACAGTGGAAGTCTATCTATCAAATGCTTTCATTCCCCACCCTGAAGGGGTGGGGCGGGCCACCTAGAGGGTATCGCCCTCTCTCTGGCCGACAGTGGAAGTGGCTGGGTCCTTGTTTAATTCAAGAGTGAATGTAGCTCGCATGAAGGAGACAAACTCTTGACCACGTACTGACTTCAGATCGATCATCAAATCACTACCGAGTACGACAGTTAGTAAATGGTACTCGTAATAATAATAATAATAATAATATTAATAATAATCGGATGTCCTCAGCTATCGTGTGCAGACATTTCAATTTGGCGCCATCTGCCTGTCTGCTCGTCAATTTCGACGTTCCCTTTTACTCTAGGCCTAAATAGATGGCAGACCGAGTAAACCGAAACTCTCTTGGGCGTCTATGGCTGAGACTTAATGAATCTTGTCGGGTTAACACCAAATGTGTCACCAGAGATCTTTTACATGCCGACATCGTACGACATGGAGTGTCGAATGGACTTTTTTCCGCCCTTCAAAAATCCGACTACCTCTGCCAGTTTTTAACCCGCTATCTAGGAATACCACTGATCCACAGAGGCAGCTTAATGGTACTCGTTGCCACGAAGCTTGCGTTCTTATAGCAACGTATAGATGACGCTACTGGCCTAGTATAGGAAGTCTGGTTGCTATGGTTGCAAGAAACTGACGACGCTAATTTGTCAATATGAACCTCTTTTATAATTGTATGTGAGCACATTTAATATTCTATAACATTATTATACAGTGAGATTCTCTCATCGGTTGGCCGGCAGGCGCGCCCATCTTATCTGCCTCCCGTTGACTCATCACTTCCCGTTACACAGCGCAGCGGCAGCACGGGAATGCCCGCACTTCGCAGTTCAGGTCCGTGCTTAGAACGTGTTAAATGTGGACCTGTCGCTGCAACTGTTCTCGAGTTGTGAAGTGTAACTTCAGAGTATAATTCTCACAATGCATCCATAAGTGTACACGGTAGAGGAAAGGGTATTTACGTACGATTATTATGTGAAAACAGAGTCTGCAGGGAACTCATTAGGCGATTTATAAAACAATTTCCGCCACATAGAGAGACCGTGCAAAAACTCGTAAACAAATTGAGAGGAATTGGTTCTTTACTTGATAAAAAGCGAACCGCTAAAAACGTGTGCTTAACGGGGAAAAGGTACATGAAATGACAGAAAGATTCGAGCATACAACTAGAAAATCCCTAAGGCGACTTGGACAAGAAACCGCGGTTTCGAAGATCTCAGCATGTTAAAATTGAACATATTCCGAAAAAAAAAAAAAAAAAAAAAGCCTCAATTACGGAAGACGAACTTATGGGTCTGAATCGGAGTTTGATAAGTGGTGGTGGTAGTGATTATTGCCCTAACAGAAAGCACAACTAGGCAACCATCCTCTATATAACACAAATCAGAGAGAAAAAATGAAAGGGATCCGACACTTCGAAAAATCAAGGTATCGGCCAAAGTCAGACAAGAGCCACGAAGGGCATGAAAATGAAAGACTCCCTAGGCCTCCATACGTAATGCCGTCGGGGTCGGAAAAGAACAAGAGCCGACCAAGGGAGGTCCGATAGGACAGATGAAAGTGAGAAGCACGGCACAAGTAAGTGGAAGCAATGCCAGGACTCAGCCAAGGGCCTCGTGGTCTCCAACCGACTCTCCCAAGTTAAGGGCTTCTCCTTTTAGTATCCTCCTACGACAGGCAGCCCCATGGTAGGCAACGCTTCTTTGTTTGGTGGCAGCACATCCGGCAGAGGACGGCAATAGCCTCCTCGTAGACTACGATTCTCAGAACTGGGAAGACGATAAGAGAGCGAGGAATCGTTTCTAAGGAAACATACAAGCTAATTATTGATATTGCTCTGTGGGGAGCAATAGAAATTTGAAGTGTTGTCACTTTTCCCGTCCGATCCTTGGCTGGAAGGTCAGCGTTGAGGCCTTCGGTTCAGAGGTCCCCGGTTCGATTCCCGACCGGGTCGGGGATTTTAATCGCGTGTGATTAATTCTTCTGGCCCTGGTACTGGGTGTTTTTGTTTGACCCAACACTCACCTCTTCACTACACACTACAGAAGCGCGCAATAGTGATTACATACCTTCAGATAGGGTCGACGTCAGAAAGGGCATCCGGCCGTAAGACAGGGCCAAATCCACATGTGCGACACAGTTCGCACCCGCGACCCCACAAAGTGTGGGAAAAGCGGTAGTAGTAGAATAACAAGAATCAATTTTCCTGGATTAATTTAGTGTTTAGAAAATCCACACACCGAGCTCAATAGCTGCAGTCGCGTGTCAGTATCCAGTATTGGGGAGATAGTGGGTTCGAACCTCACCATCGGCAGCCCTGAAGACGGTTTTCCGTAGTTTCCCATTTTCACACCAGGCTGTACCTTAATTAAGACCACGGCCGCTTCCTTCCCTCTCCTAGCCCTTTCCTGTCCCATCGTCGCCATAAGACCTTTCTGTGTCGGTGCGACGTAAAGCAACCTGTATATATATACACATCCGCAGGGCTCTTTTCCTATAAAACAAATTCAGGCGTATCATAGTGCTTCTCTATAGGTTAAAAATCGGTACATGAAAGGACTACCTGGAAGTGAGTGGGGTGGGCAGAGAGAAAGAAGCGTAGTTGCCAGGTTTTTTATATTTACATTAATAACACCACCACACAAGTTCTGAAGCGAAAAGACAATATATGGCAACCCAGCGCGTCAATCCACGCGGATTTGACAAGAAACTGTCATCCAGCATTCTGAGGTTTACGTTGGATAGCGCAGGTCTCTCAGTGGTGCGGCTTGAGTCAGAGAATATCCCGCCCCTAGTGTACTGGAACTGTAATTGGCTTGGCACAACACAAGGAAGATCAAGGACGCGCCGCATAGTAACGAAGCACAATAATAACTCTGGTTTCAGTCTCGAGGTAATTCGTAACCATGAATTTGAAGTTTCCCCTTAAAGAAAGAGTGAAGTGCTGGTAGTAATATAAACAGAAATAGAATAGTAATATAAATTACCTTACGTCACAGCAACTTCAAAACTGGCGTCCGTTTGTCAGTATTGTTGTCATTTCATCTTCTCTCCTCGCTCTTTGCAGCTGTTGCAGTTTTTTACTTTCTTTTAAAAAACTAGGGATTTCACGTAAACTATAGGCTTAAATAGCTGCAGTGGAGGACAAGGAGACCGGTGACAATATAGGGTGTATCGTAATTAATAGTGCAAAGTGAAAGATCTGTAAGTACACGATACTAGAAGCAAAACAGTCTTAGTAAACAAGGGTCCGCAAACAAGCCGTTGAACAATTCCTTTAAATACGAGTAAGTACACTGTACCGTCATTGTAACATGTAACATACTTAGTAAGACCGTTTCCTTGTTCGTTAAAAACAACTGCACTTTTATCAAACAACAAGAGCCCAGAAGTTAGGCAAAATGCCTTTTTTTTAAATCTAGGTGGATATATCCAAGTGTAACAAAGACACAAACATGTTTCGAAATAGTAGGAATAATTATTATTTTGCCTGCTTTTTGCCTATTTTAGCTTCCATTTGATAGCTTAATACTTTGTTAAGTTGTTGTGGATATTGTTTGATTTTATTTATGCTTTAAAATTAATCATTCGAAAGAAAATGATATAATTCCAATGAACTGTATTGATAATAAAGAAAAAAACATTTTAGCTTAAAAGATAAAAATTAACATTTACGTAAATGAGGGTTGCCAAGTCACGTCCTTCCTACGTAACATGAAGTGCTGGTGGTGATTATTGTTTGAAGAGAAAGAACAGCTTGGTAACCATCCTCTGACAACGCTAATCAGAAGGAAAATGGAATAGGTTCGATACTTCGAAAAATGAAGGTATCAGTAAAACAAAGGGAAGGAGCACGAAGAGCGCTAAAATTAAAGATTCCTTCGCAAATCAAATACCCTCGGGGTCGGAAGAGAAGACCAAGGGTGGTCAGACAGGAACCTGACACAAGTAAGTGGAAGCAACGCCAAACTCAGCTAGAGGAACCGTGGTCGCCAAGCCACACTCTCAAGTTGAGGGGCCCTCCTCCTCTTACGACAGACAGGCGATACCGTTCACGTTATTCTGTCATTCCCACCCACAGCGGGATGTATGATTAAGTACTAAAATGTGATGCAGATGAGTGTTACGTAGTTAACATTAAAGCATCTTTATTATTTTTGTGCCCAATTTTTGTCATTATAAACGCCTATTTTAATTATTTTACTGCCTATGTTGAGTGCTTATTTGCCTGCCTATTTTTGGCAAAAATAAATGTCTTAACTTCCGGGCTCTATTAATAACTTTTCTGAATGCTGTATTAGTACCTTTCCCTAACTAGGATGACGTTTACACAGAATCAAGTCAGTGGTGGCTGGTAACCTTCATCTCGCAACCGGCTCGTTCGAGGACCCCTCTTTACTAAGACGTACTTACAGCTGCTTCAATTTGAGCTACTAAATGCATTCTGTATAAAGGCTCGCTGAAGCTTTTCTTTGGTGTGATAATCAGATTCATTTGAGATTATATTTTCTGACACATGATCGTTGCTAATACAATGAGTAAATGTGCCATTGTTGCGCCGACAGCTAGCTTCCTGTGCGGTCCGCACTTAGTTTCCTGTGCGGTCCGCAATCTGTCTAGATATGAGCACAGCTCGGATATCACAGCAGCAAAAAATAAAAAATAAAAAATAGTGCATTTAAGTACGCGTCCGCAAGGATTTCGGGGGCAAAAAAGCGTGCTGCTATCCGGGAGGCGACCTCACTTTCAAGGAGGTTCATCTTACAGGATTTTCTCCAGAGGAAGCATCACTCAACAGCTTCGACTACAACTATATGGATTATTCCCCGTCCTACCAGGGAGACCCAAGATACTTTTACCTGCTCTCACCCTTGTGTGTTGACTATGTAAATAATTTGAACCTGTAAATACTTCAAACTGTAAACATTATGTATTACTACTGTATTTATATGTAATGTGATGTCTAAATAAAGTAAGTATGCGTCCGCAAGGATTTCGGGGGCAGCAAAGCGTGCTGTCTTCCGGACGGTTGCCGCGAATGCTGGGTCGGGAGGCGCCCTCACTTTGAAGGAGGTTCATCTTACAGGATTTTCTCCAGAAGAAGCATCACTCAACAGCTTCGACTGCAACTACATGGATTATTCGGCGTCCTACCAGGGAAACCCACGAGACTTTCACCTGCTCTCACCCTTGTGTGTTGACTATGTAAATAATTTGAATCTGTAAATACTTCAAACTGTATACATTATGTATTACTACTGTATTCATATGTAATGTGATGTCTAAATAAATAAAGTAAGTACGCGTCCGCAAGGATTTCGGGGGCAACAGAGCGTGCTGCTATACGGATGGTTGCCACGAGTGTTGGGCGGGGAGGAGCCCTCACTTTGAAGGAGATTCATCTTACAGGATTTTCTCCAGAAGAAGCATCACTCAACAGCTTCGACTACAACTACATAGATTATTTTTAAGTACGCGTCCGCAAGGATTTCGGGGGCAACAAAGCGTGCTGCTATCCGGGTGGTTGCCACGAGTGCTGGGCGGGGAGGAGCCCTCACTATGAAGAAGATTCATCTTACAGGATTTTCTCCAGAAGAAGCATCACTCAACAGCTTCGACTACAACTACATGGATTATTTTTAAGTACGCGTCCGCAAGGATTTCGGGGGCAACAAAGCGTACTGACTTCCGGATGGTTGCCACGAGTGTTGGGCGGGGAGGAGCCCTCACTTCGAAGGAGATTCATCTTACAGGATTTCCTCCAGAAGAAGCATCACTCAACAGCTTCGACTACAACTACATGGATTACTTTTAAGTACGCGTCCGCAAGGATTTCGGGGGCAACAAAGCGTACTGACTTCCGGATGGTTGCCACAAGTGCTGGGCGGGGAGGAGCCCTCACTTCGAAGGAGATTCATCTTACAGGATTTCCTCCAGAAGAAGCATCACTCAACAGCTTCGACTACAACTATATCGACTAGTTTTAAGTACGCGTCCGCAAGGATTTCGGGGGCAACAAAGCGTACTGACTTCCGGATGGTTGCCACGAGTGTTGGGCGGGGAGGAGCCCTCACTTTGAAGGAGATTCATCTTACAAGATTTTCTCCAGAAGAAGCATCACTCAACAGCTTCGACTACAACTACATCGATTAGTTTTAAGTACGCGTCCGCAAGGATTTCGGGGGCAACAAAGCGTACTGACTTCCGGATGGTTGCCACGAGTGCTGGGCGGGGAGGAGCCCTCACTTCGAAGGAGATTCATCTTACAGGATTTCCTCCAGAAGAAGCATCACTCAACAGCTTCGACTACAACTACATGGATTACTTTTAAGTACGCGTCCGCAAGGATTTCGGGGGCAACAAAGCGTACTGACTTCCGGATGGTTGCCACGAGTGCTGGGCGGGGAGGAGCCCTCACTTCGAAGGAGATTCATCTTACAGGATTTCCTCCAGAAGAAGCATCACTCAACAGCTTCGACTACAACTACATCGACTAGTTTTAAGTACGCGTCCGCAAGGATTTCGGGGGCAACAAAGCGTACTGACTTCCGGATGGTTGCCACGAGTGTTGGGCGGGGAGGAGCCCTCACTTTGAAGGAGATTCATCTTACAAGATTTTCTCCAGAAGAAGCATCACTCAACAGCTTCGACTACAACTACATCGATTAGTTTTAAGTACGCGTCCGCAAGGATTTCGGGGGCAACAAAGCGTACTGACTTCCGGATGGTTGCCACGAGTGTTGGGCGGGGAGGAGCCCTCACTTCGAAGGAGATTCATCTTAAAAGATTTTCTCCAGAAGAAGCATCACTCAACAGCTTCGACTACAACTACAACATGGATTACTTTTAAGTACGCGTCCGCAAGGATTTCGGGGGCAACAAAGCGTGCTACTATCCGGGTGGTTGCCACGAGTGTTGGGCGGGGAGGAGCCCTCACTTTGAAGAAGATTCATCTTAAAGGATTTTCTCCAGAAGAAGCATCACTCAACAGCTTCGACTACAACTACATGGATTAGTTTTAAGTACGCGTCCGCAAGGATTTCGGGGGCAACAAAGCGTACTGACTTCCGGATGGTTGCCACGAGTGTTGGGCGGGGAGGAGCCCTCACTTCGAAGGAGATTCATCTTACAGGATTTCCTCCAGAAGAAGCATCACTCAACAGCTTCGACTACAACTACATCGATTAGTTTTAAGTACGCGTCCGCAAGGATTTCGGGGGCAACAAAGCGTGCTACTATCCGGATGGTTGCCACGAGTGTTGGGCGGGGAGGAGCCCTCACTTTGAAGGATATTCATCACGAAGGACTGTCTCCTACGGAAAGTTAAACTTGCTGCATCACTCAACAGCGTCGACCTAATATCCACCTTTCCCTGTCTACAAGTCTGCGTATACCCTCCACCTCGATTTCCCTAAAACCCTCCAACACAGCAAGTTTGCTTCCGTAGGGATGGTGGACCCTTGTCATCACCGCACAACTTCATCGTCGAATAGATCGTCTCAAAGTGTTAGAAAATATTATTGCTAATGTCATATTTTTTTCTCTTTCCAGGTGGTGCTGTCTATGTCCTGCGAGGCTGACTTCTAAATGGTTTGCCACGGGCATGTTATAAGGTTTTTAAATTTTATTTTATTTTAAAGGTACGCGGCCACTTGGAGGAACGAGTCGTCGCTAGCACGGGATTCAAGGACCGACTTCACATGGGGGGAAACTACATGTAACATCCAGAACTATTTCACCATCAATTATCCACGAGGACACCAGAAGTCCCTTCGCCTACATTTATGAAGAATGGCCGTGAATTCCGAGAACAAATATCCAGTGTCTTCAAACAACTCCTGCTATCAAAAAAATGGCTCTCTGGCGTTTACGGCATTGACCATAGCCAGAAGATTCAACATGAGGTACTTAGAACCAACACAAATTCGACCAACTGGAAATAAACCTAGTAATATTAAAGGTGATGCTGTGATTAGACATGTGTGCCAAATATATATTTGCTCTACGTTACCATTTCTCCATAGTACCTCTAAGGACAGTTACCTCAAGTTATGAGAGTGTTGTAAGCAAATAATCTGGAATAAATGAAGAAATTATATCTTGCCTTTTCCTTTCGTATTGTAGGATAGTAAAGGGAAATTTTAAATGGAAGCAAGGGGAGGGCTGTATCGCAAATTTTATATTATCCCATGTATATGTAAGAGCTTGTTATCTCCTGATATAATAATAATAATAATAATAGCATTGGGGAGAGAAGAATGAAAGCAGTATTGTTTGCAGACGATCATCAAATATGGGGGGAAACAGTGAGAGTGAAGTGCAGGAACTGCTAAATGTATGGGAAGAAATTGTCATCTTGTGAAGTTTTCAGCACAAAAGAGTGAAACAAGAATCGAGCGTATAATGGCATGACATTAGGAGGGGAGCAGTTGAAAAGAGCCGAAAGTTTTAAATACCTGAAGAAAATGGGGGAATCAGGATGGACATCAATGAAAGAGGAAGGTGTGCAAATAGAGTCTTTAAGAGAATGGGAGGATTGATATGGAACAGGGATGTGCCCTAGAGATGTAAAGGAAGTATCTACAAGACTTATTTTGTGCCAATTTTGACATATGGATCAGAAACATGTGTGGTGAAGGAGAGGGATAAAAGTAGAATACAAGCAGTGGAAATGAAATTTCAAGGGTGTCGAGTAGGTTTAACAAGAATGGACAGAGTAAGGAATGAGAGAGTTCGGGAAATGGTAAATGAGGTTCCCCTACAGCAAAATATAGAAAAATCAAGGCTACAGAGGTATGGACATGTTAAGAGAATGAGAGAAGGGAGGTTACCAAGAAAGATGTTAGGAATAGAGTTGAAGGGAAGGAGACCTAGAGGAAGAACGAGGGACAGATGACTGAAAGGTGT
Organism: Anabrus simplex; assembly: GCF_040414725.1. Taxonomy (NCBI): domain Eukaryota; kingdom Metazoa; phylum Arthropoda; class Insecta; order Orthoptera; family Tettigoniidae; genus Anabrus; species Anabrus simplex. Next base: position 182,584,466 of record NC_090279.1, on the reverse strand, counting down.
AAAGAAGAGCATCGAGGCAAGAGGAGGGAACTGGACGACAGTGAGTGAAGAGAAGTGGTTCCAAGCAGACCCAGTCTGTGGTTAGAAACCGCTCCAGATGATGATGATGATGATGATGATGATGATGATGATGATGATGATCTTGTGTCACATGTGCAGCACATGGTCTTCACCGGGCTGCTGAAGCAGTACAGGCTTCCTTCACTGAAGTCAACATCTTCATTTCTTCAGTGAAGAGAGTATTCCTGAAGGTTCCAAGTCGGTCAGTAATGTGCCGCTGCCGCCTTCGCCAGCGCATACAAAGTGGCTAAACATTGCTTCCTATTATACCGATAATTTTGAAGTTGTTGAAGACCAAGATTCTGAAGAAGCGACTTCAGTTAAAGAAACACCAGAAGTGTTGAGCAAATATGGCGTCTGAGAGCAACTTAAATTCATTCGCTCCAATTTGACGAGCTTACGTTCGACGATCAACAAAATGCAAGAAAGAGGACTGTTTTTTCACGTTCGAACTGGAATTGTTTAAGAAGTCGAACGATTCCTAATGAAGTTAGCGAATACATTTTTTCGGAGAAAATGCAGAATATAGTGTAAGAAACTTCGGTCTCCACCTGTGGTGTTGTACAGTGGTGGTGGTGATTATTGTTTTAAGAGGAAGTACAACTAGGCAACCATCCTCTATATAACACTCAGAGGGAATAATGGAAGTGATCCGACACTTCGAAAAATGAATGTATCGGCCAAAGGAAGATAAGGGCCACGAAGGGCGTGAAAATGAAAGACTCCCTAGGCCTCCATACGTAACACCGTCGGGGTCGGAAAAGAACAAGACTTGACCAAGGGAGGTCGGATAGGATAGATGAAAGTGAGGAGCCTGGCACAAGTAAGTGGAAGCAATGCCAGGACTCAGCTAAGGGCCCCGTGGTCGCCAGCCCACGCTCCAAAGTTCAGAGCCCCTGGGGCTGGTGTTGTACACTGCAAAGAAACAATTGACGGTGCCTTGATTCTTGAAGTTTCTGATTTCATTAAGTTGGAGTATGCTCTATTTGTGGCATGTGATCTAGAGATAGCTTTCCGGAGTATTAAAAACTCTTTTAGTAAAAATAGGCGCAGGTTTGTGCTTCAGTATTTGTTGCATCACGCTGAGCAATCAAGACTTTTGAATTTCATTGAGCAAATGGAGCGTTCTTTGTGGGACGTTGTGTTATTTTGGCAATATTCAAAGTGTACAATTTTCCTTTTATGGCGTGAACTGCTCACTGACATCAAATTTGTTTGTTTCTAATGCACGTTTTGAGCATTTTAGTGTATATTTTGGGATTTTCAAGTCCATTACTATCCGAAGCCCGGTACTGAAGTTCTTAAGGAGCAGGATGCGGTGGGTGGTAGGGGCAATGAACCTCCGAATTTCCCGGCGCATCGTCTTCCTGGGATGACTCTGTAGATGATGTCCTGCCACCCAGTTCTCACAGAGGTGCCGTGTATGCGCTTTTTTCGTATATTCATAACGTAGCTCCTTCCCAGTCGTGAGGGCACTGGTGGTGATTATTGTTTCAAGAGGAAGTACAACTGTGAACCATCCTCTAACACTAATATTGGTGATTATTGTTTCAAGAGGAAGTACAATTGTGAACCATCCTCTAACACTAATATTGGTGATTATTGTTTCAAGAGGAAGTACAACTGTGAACCATCCTCTAACACTGATGGTGGTGGTGATTATTGTTTCAAGAGGAAGTACAACTGTGAACCATCCTCTAACACTAATATTGGTGATTATTGTTTCAAGAGGAAGTACAACTGTGAACCATCATCTAACACTAACATTGGTGGTGATTATTGTTTCAAGAGGAAGTACAACTGTGAAATTCCAAAATGTTATATACATACATTCGCACTCCAAAAAAATTCCCCTAGAACCCCCCTAACAATATTTTCCAAACATACTGTTTTTAGCAGGTATGCTTTATTTTTCCTTCTGTAATCAAACTAGAGACAAAGCATACAATAATAATGTTTAAATTCCCACCCCGAACTACACAAACGACCCCATAAACGGACGAGTTGGCATTGCGGTTAGGAGCGCGTAGCTGTGAGCTTGCATCCAGGAGATAGTGGGTTCGAACCCCACTGTCGGCAGGCCTGAAGATGGTTTTCCGTGGTTTCCCATTTCCATACCAGGACCTCAATTAAGACCATGGCGGCTTCCTTCCCACTCCTAGACCTTACCTATCCCATCGTCGCCACAAGACCTATGTGTATCGATGTGACGTAAAGCTAATTGCAAGAAAAGGACCCCAAGGATAAAATGTTTTTCCCACATTTTAATTTTTTTATTGTCATGTTTTGTTCTCTAAGAGCCTATTAAATACAAAAAGATCTAAATTGGTCTGGGGACTGGAAATGAAATGAAATGGCGTATGGCCATGCCGGGAGTGTCCGAGGACAAGTTTGACTCGCCAGATGCAGGTCTTTTGTTTTCACGCCATAGGCGACTTGCGCGTCGTGATGAAGATGAAATGATGATGAAAACGACACAATAAACCCAGCACCCGTGCCAACGGAATTAACCATGTATGGTTAAAATCCCGATCCTGACGAAAATCGAACCCAGGACTCCTGTGACCAAAGGCAAGCGAGGTGACCATTTAGCCATGGAGCCGGACTGAGGACTGAAGAGATGATGTAAACTTTTGGTTACTCTTGGATTATTTAGAATGGGACTAGCCTCCGGTGACTGAGACTTAAATCGTGGAAATAGAATTTGAAATGCTTTTCTTCGGTGCTAAGGCACACATGACTCCTTGTAAATAATCTGATTTAGCGCAACGCGTATATGTTTTGTTCTTAAGGAATGTTAAACTAATATTTATTTATTTCTCCCCAATCATGTTACCAGACTTCGAAGTCGAAACTGTCTGGGTCCTCTCCATTGTCTATCAAATGCTGGCGCAGCATCTCTTGTGAGTTCGCTTTTCTTCCAGCCGTCGGTAAACCTCGAGATGTCAGCGCTTTCCGTAACATCACCAAGCTCATTTGGTCGATCTTCATTGCTGAAGTCTTTAAGTGTCCTGTCATGTCCTGTCACGGTCGCCAATTTATCGTTCTACGTTGCGATTTTATTTGACGTAAATGAATATCACACGAGAGCACGTTCACTTCCTTATATAAATTACTTTATTAACACTGTACGTCACAACACACAATTATACACAGTCACAAACGACACTATATACAACACTCAATAGCGGAGTACCCTGAAGTCGATTCTGACCAGTACAGATATCAACTGACTCGCACACTCTCTTGAATTCCCCACCTCACTCACTCGAGTCCGATACTCTGACTCCACCTCGGAGCCCAACAGTCACGCCCAGTCCATCACTTGCCTGAGTCCCAAGAACTAAGAACTGACTTCACTGAATGACAGCTCGATATTTATACTACTCGATCAACCATCTAGAATGATCGACTTCTGGAAGAGTTCTTACAACACTCTAATGGAACACACTCGAAACATCGATCGACCAGCTAGTCGAATGGGTACTCGAACTTTCCTTTCCTATTTAAAAATGTACATGGAAATATATACAACATTCGTACTGTCTCTACATGTATCGGTATAATAAAACCTTGCCGTAAGTTTCCAGAACCTTTCACCTATACCAAATTATAGTACAATAAGTCTAACATACTAACATTATGGAATTTTCTACCTCTTTCGACTCTGTAGATTTTGAGGTTAAACAATACGTATTTGAGGTTATACAATTTTATACTACATATTTACAGAGAAACCATATATTAGTCATGTTTAACACTTAAAGATAATTTAGCATTAAATAAACTATAATTACAATATATTAAAGATACTAATTGAAAGTTTTACACCAATTACGATGTCGTACCTACGACAGCCTTGGTTTGTATGTTTGAGATTTTAATATGTTGTTTTAGAATAAATGGGACGCCTAAAAGCAAAGTCAGCAATCTCCAATTTTTATAAGTTACCTTATGGCATTAATGGATTCTCCTTGATGTTTTTTAGCAATTTCCAGCGGTTATGAGAGGCAAAAGCAGCTGTAAGTGGATTAGTTCCCCTATTGGAAATCGGGGTTAGAAACAAAGGCTGCAAACTCCATACAACTCTCCAATCTGAGAAGCAAAGCCTGCAATATGCATTTGGCCATGTGACTGTCAGCCATCTCTTTTATTTTGCTTACATTACAGTATGACATAGTAGCATGTTTTGTGTTTATGGTGCTTCCACTGTGTGAATTTATGATAGTAGCTATTATAAAATTCTAATAGTTCCTGTAAAACGAATATCCAGGAAGGAACACCAGTGTCGTCTTCCAATGCAAGGAAGAGAAAATCTCATCCTGACAAATGGATTTTTCCAAGCCTCTAGTTCAGGGCCTCTCAGGGTGCATGCACTGTGCACGGTGAAAAAGACGACTTCGTTTGGTTGACCAGAGTGCAGACCCCCACTCCTCGATTTGAAGCAATAGGGCTGTCTCTCTCTTTTCCCACGCCTGTCTCGCTCGCTCCGCCTGTCTCGCTCTTCCTCACTTGCTCCGTACCGCTCCAAATCCGAGCCGAGTTGAGCTGAGCTTAGCCGAGTAGCCCAGAGACGAAGCGTTGGTCCAAGCTGAGCCGAGCGGGACCCATGCACTATGCACAGGAACTTCGCGCCGCTGTTTGCACGCGTGAGATTTTGGGTGTTTGACAGGCCCTGCAAGTCTAATTGATAACGTCAATCCATCCGATTTGCCCAAGGAGGCAGACAATAATGACTGTGCATGTGAACTAGTGGAAGAGTTTCCAGAATTGTCTGTGTAGAAGATACGTTCCAACGAAACGGACCCAAATGTGGGAGTGTTGATTTTGTGAAAAACTATTTCAGAGTATGCTTTACTGCAAATATAATAATCTGCTGTAATCCATATTTTAATTTCAAGCCTTCAAATAAATTTAGAACTCTGCTGGAAACCTGACTTTCTTCCCCATCTGAGGTGTAAAATCAGCAAAATCCACATATGAGAAGCAAAAACAGCAATGTCCTATTGAAAAGTGTTATTGTCTTAGCTCACAGTTACTTTACAATAAAAATATTATGTACAGTTGCTTTTCTGATGTCAATTCAGGTAACCAAATAGTTATTGATCGAATTTTCATTCCATGAACACCTCTAAACGTTTATTGCTTCTATTGTAAAAATTTTCAAAGTGGAGATTGCTGACTTTGCTTCTAGGCAGCTCAAATAAGGTACTCTTAGAAAAATTATCGTTTCCGAATGCTTTTAGCCATGAAAGACCTACGTCCCATTGCCTCGTAGGATTCCGGTCGCTTCCCACATCCTGACCTTGGCCGTGGTGTATTCTGTCTTATCGAATATGGATTTACTTTTGATTTTACGAGTGTTTTAATTATTTAAAATTCTTGTTCTGTTAACAACATTTGTCAGCGAGGGCGTGGGATTCAATGTATAAATGCTCACGAACCTTAGAACATACGTCACAAAATAACATTTCTCCGTCCCTGCAGTAGAAAATACTCAGTCTTTTGGTTCGTATCTAACAGCTCGCTGAAATCTCCGCGCCTGTCAGTTCTATCCTTGATTTTGAGAGCAAGACTACGTCATCGACATTTACCATTACAGAAGTATTGGACTTCGAAATACTTTAGAATGTCCCGTAGTCTTACACTGGAATATATTTATTATGTTTAACAAATTATAACATTATTATTATTTAGCGTATGGCTAACATATCGCATTACATACGAATACAACAATCAGTTGAACGTTGAAGGTTGAGAACGTTGAAGCTCGCCCGCTGTTTGGTTATCAACAATCTCAATCTAGGCTGAAATCCAGGAAAAGCTTCCTCCAGACATCAAAGCCCTTGAAAGGACCCTCAGATAAGGCAAGACTTTCTTGTGGAAATCTAAGCAGCAAGAATGAATTGAGTCGCGTGAACAACTTTCGGCTGACTACAATGAAGACTGGAGTGTTTGGAGGCCCCTTAACCAATTAAGAAATGGTGTCGGCAGGGCTAAGTCCTCACTTAAGTCATGGGGCTTCACATCACAGGACAGCAAGTCCGATTGCGGTAAAGAACTAACAGTGAACCATATGTATCAATGTCCTCTCTGCCCATTTTCATGCTTAGAGCAAGATTTAATACTTGCTGATGACAACACCCTAGGTGTGGCTCAGTTGTGGAAAAACACCATCTAGATGTACAGTAAATTTGGTCAATTTTGTTTGTCTGTTAATTTTTGTAAATTGTTTAATTATTATTTTATTTTTAACTGTATTATTAAGTATGCTTCTGACACGAGTAAATAAATGAACAGTTGCCAATCCATGGTGACATGAATGATACTTTTATCAACAAGCTAAAATCTAGTCATCCACCTCTTAGAACAGCCAGAAACTTAGCAGACGCTAACTTTAATCTGCTTCAGGCCTGAACGCAAGTATGGATATCCAATACTCCACCAGAATATCACAATCTACCATGGCTGAAAAACAAACCAGAGGGTTGTGATCTTCCACTGAAGACCTGGACAACCACCAAGAGAATTGGTACTGGCCATGGCAAATATGCCGACTCCCTCCATAAATGGGGAATACTTAATTCCGCAGCGTGCAGTTGGTGGTGCTGTGAAGCTTACAGTTCGGCACATTGAGGAACAGTGTCCTCTCACCGCCTACCAGAAAAATCCTAGAGACATTTTTCTGCTCTCACCTTTGTGTGTTGAATATGTAAATAACTTGAACCTGTAAATACTTCAAACTGTAAATTATAACATTTATTTTTCATGATAATCTCACCTGCTGATATGAATGATGTGTCCATCATCCACTCCTCTTGTCCTCATATTCTGAACAGCTTCACGAGTACAGATGGAGAGTCCAAGAACATTAAGATCCAGCTGGATCTTCCAGTCTTCTGTTGGGGCATCTACATTGGAACAGAGAGACATATAGAGAAGTTTACCAGCTCAGTGTGCAAAATGTACACAGAAATTACAGCGTCGTCGTAATTTCAAGTTCACATTAGGGGTGTATAATTATAAAACCACGTTTTATTCAAATTTTAAGACTTATAGGAGGAACCATCATGTGAAATTTCAACCTCGTATGACAAACTGTTTCAGAGAAATGAATATTTTTTGTTTGTTTTCGGATATTAACCCCCCACTCAACCTTTAAGGGCTGAATTGTGTTTCTTAACTAGTGTTATTTTTCATAAAGGGACAATCATTGAGTGAAATTTCAATTAATTTTTTCGGTGAGCGGTTTCGGAGTAAAGAATATTTTGGTTTTCAGAGTTTTATCCCCGTTTCATCCCCTTAGAGGTGGAATTTTTAGAAACCTTTCCTTTCTGGGTGCCTACATTGTAATAGAAATGTAGCCCCAAAATATGCTTTGCTTATGGCGAGTAGTTTTGTCTGGGCGTCGATTGACAATCAGTCAGGATATTACCTTCTATATATATATATAATTTGGGCTTTAATGGTTTAACCGCATGAAGTTGAACACAAGTGCAGTAGTTCTTTTAGCAATTACCTGTTAGACCGGTATCCCTTCCAGTTCCAGCGTTGTTGATCAGAATATCGACACCACCCAGTGTTTCCTTTATCCATTTGAAGAGAGCCAGGATGTCTTCTTCCTTAGAGACGTCACATTTCTTGGCGTACAGTTTACCAGGCTTCGCTTTCGTTTCGTGATAACGACCTCGGGTTTTTGCATCCTGTTTCGCCTGTGCCACGGCTTGCTGAAAAGAAAATGGCTCCCATAAGTCTTTTACGGAGTTCATCTTAAACGCGTTGCACTTCAAGCTCGGTGGAACCAGAAAAGAACGCGCAGACCAAAGGTCCGGGCGAAAATTGGCAAATTATTCACAAGCTAAAGAAAAATTAACAAACTCTCTAAAATAAAAACGAATCAATTACAATGACTGTAGTAGTAGTTTCCCTCTTGAAGTTGGCGTACTTCAAGGTTCAGCCAGAAGACCATTTCTATTCAACACTGCCATTAACTATTTGACAGAGCAACTGAGACCAGAACTTCCATAGTCTCTTTTTTACACGGTCGACATCGTGTTGGTTGGTGAAACATATGAAGAGGTCGAGGCAGTCTTAGAACTTTGGAGGGAAGCATTGGAGGAAATAGACCCAAAATTCATAGTACAGTAAAAAGACAATACGGAGGTCGAGTCATACGTAGTCGATATTTTTTTCTCTCGAACAGGAGACAACACGGAAAATCTAAGATATGCATTTCGAAACGTACGGTATATACTTGCGTATGATGCCACTAGATGGTGTATGTAAACACCAGTGTGGGTGTAAGCAGGCCCCCAAGTTCAGTGTGTGAGTGAGAGCGTCACAAAATGGACGTCAACAAGCAGGAGCAACGATCGTGAATTAAAATAGCAGTTCTCCACAGCAGAAATGTACGCCAATGCCATGCAGAGCTGCGGGAAGCATTAGGTGTGCATGCCATGCCCTATAGAACAGTGGCGAGGTGGGTGGAGACGTTCAAACGGGGTAGAGTATCTACTGCCGATTGGCCTCGCCCAGGCCGCCCAGTGTCCAGGGAGATGTGAGGTTCTTCCACACCCGCCTTATTCGCCTGATCTGAGCCCATATGACTATGATCTAATCCCCAAAGTCAAGAAGTCATTACGTGGACAACGGTTTGCTAACAAAGAGGACATCGTAACAGCATTTCGGAGAGAGGTGTCACACGTTAGCGATCCACATACAGCGAATGGTATTTAGCGCCTGCCCCACCGCTGGCAAAGCACAGTGGAAACCTTGGGTGATTATTTCGAAGGTCTGTAACCAGTGGGATCTGTCATTTGTACGTAGTCTTGTGTATTTGCTGCCTATACCATAATAAAACAATGTTTACCAATGGCCTGTGTTCTGTCACTTTCCTATGAGAATCTCCTGAAGTAAGAATTTGTCTTCAGGCACTATGCATACGTTCATGCCCTATATTTCCAAATGCATATCTTAGATTTTCCGTGTTGTCTCCTGTTCGCGAGAAAAAAAAAAAGTTGCCAAGACTTATGACTCGACCCTCGTATGTTCTGCAACTTCGTCAAGCCAGAAGTTCAAGGTTCACCTAACACAGTCTACCTTGCGCGTGAACCACTGGTAATGACGGATAAATATGTGTACCTCGACTCTGTTAGCACGATTGATCATGACGTGAAGCATCGCATCAGTGTTGGAAGGACGAAATGGCATTTGCTGACCGGTGTTTTGTGTGACAGGCAGATGACTATAAAGCTGATAATAATGTTATTGGCTGTACGACCCACTAAGTACTTTTACGGTTTTTCGGAGACACCGAGGTGCCGGAATTTAGTCTCGCAAGAGTTCTGTTACGTGCCATAAATCTACTTACACGAGGCTAACGTATTATTCGCGAAACTTTTAGTGATACTTCGGCTCCCTAGTGCTGAATCGGTAGACCTCGGTTATCTTCGAGATTCGTATTGGCAACCTTTGACACACAAACTATGAATCGATTATGCATCGCCGTGAGACATCTGGCGTACACTTTACGTACTAGTACTGTTGCTGTTTACACAGCAAAGCCAAAATATAGAATTCATTGTAGGAATAAGATTCGCATCATGAATTTTTTGTATCATGTTAAATAATGTGAGTGCGACACAGTTGTTGGCTTAAGATAATAAAGGTTTAGAAAATTCCTATCGATCGATCATACTATCGATTAAATTCAGATTTCATTTCCATTCAGTTGGCAGTATTACCCGAACCGGGGTAGCTCCCTCCTTACTCCTCAAACCCGTAAAACCAAGTATCACTAAAAGTTTCGCGGATAATATTTGAACACTTTCAAATACGGACTGAGCCAGGATCGAACTTGCCAAGTTGGGGTCAGAGGGCCAGCGCCTCAACCGTCTGAGCCACTCAGCCCGGCACTATAAAGCTGAAGGCTATAAGACTGCTCTCATTTACGGCTCTGAATGTTGGACAAGGCAGAAGAAGCACGTCCCGCAGATGCGGGTGCTGCGATAGTCAGCGGTTCACTCTGTCTGACCGATTGCGCAATGTGCAGTGTGAAGATGATTGAATTCTGCCCAGGGGTGCTCGAGCACCCCGAAAAATTTTCGTGGGGGTGCCCATCAGGGAGGGGAGAGATTTTTTTAAAAAGGGATCATAACATTTTCACACCAGGCAAATACTGGGGCTGTGCCTTAATTAAGGCCCCGGCCGCTTCCTTCCCACCCCTATCCCTTTCCTATCCCACCGTCGCCGTAAGAACTATCTGTGTCGGTGAGACGTAACATTGATCCATTAATAACGATTATAAGATAAAGTTACCTTAGGGATAACAGCGTAAATTTTTTTTTGGAGAGTTTTTCTCTCTCTCTTAATCCTTTTACCCTCCAGGGTCGGCTTTCCCTCGGACTCTGCGAGGGATTCCACCTCTACCGCCTCAAGGGCAGTGTCCTGGGGCTTCAGACTCTGGGTTGGTGGATACAAGTGGGGAGGATGACCAGTACCTCGCCCAGGCGGCCTCACCTACTATGCTGAACAGGGGTCTTGTGAGGGGCTGGGTAGATTGGAAGGGATAGACAAGGAAGAGGGAAGGAAGCGGCCGTGGCCTTAAGTTAGGTACCATCCCGGCATTCGCCTATAGGAGAAGTGGGAAACCACGGGAAACCACTTCCAGTATGGCTGAGGTGGGAATCGAACCCACCTCTACTAAGTTGACCTCCCGAGGCTGAGTGGACTCCGTTCCAGCCCTCGTACCACTTTTCAAATTTCGTGGCAGAGCCGGTAATCGAACCTGGGCCTCCGGGGATGGCAGATAATCACACTAACCACTACACCACAGAGGCGGACTTGATAGTTCTTATCAACAAAAAAGATTGCGACGTCGATGTTGGATTAAGGAATATGATTCCTTCTTTTTTATTTGCCTCTACCTTCATGTAGGTCGTGGAATATATTATGGTTCATACTATTATATACACACTTGATCAACAGGTGTTGTGATCTTATTCTTAGTAATAGGAACAGCATTTTTAGGATATGCTCTACCCCTTGAGGACAAACATCTTTTAGGAGATCCTGATAATTTTACACCCGCTAATCCTTTAGTAACACCGGTGCATATTCAACCAGAATGATATTTTCTCTTTGCTTATCCAATCCTACGATCAATTCCTAATAAATTAGGAGGTGTTATTGCATTAGTGATTAAACTCGTTTTCCATCAAGTATTGCTCATTCAACACCCACGACTGCATTTTCATGAGGGTTAAATTCGACGTTTTTCAGGGCCTTTCCACTTTTCGGACTGTGAGATTTTACACTCATCTTGCAATACCAAGGTGTTTATGTCCCTACATTACCAACAGAGGTGCTGAGGAGCCCATTAAGAAACTTTTGTTCACATTGGTCTCAATCACAAGTGAGTTATGTGGATATTTTATTAATTAGATATGATTTATCCAAAACTTCAGAACGGGCAATTTATTCCAGAGATAGTTATATTTGCTAAAGATCGCTATTGCTATACCCATTTTTAAATATACATCAGAACATTCTTTTTCCGCCTTGAGAATATTAAAATCTTACCTGCGCAGTACCATGACGCAAGGAAAATGAACGACAATGTAAACTGAACCCTGAAACTGTGGCGAACATTTTCATCAACCAATCGGTTGTTCGTAGGAGCATTCTCTTTGTGAGTGAGAATTGGGAATTCCGCGAAGGTTTTGAAATTTTACTAAAAACTTACAACTTTCAGATTTTTATTTTATTATTCTTTCTTCTTTTTTAATCTGTTCACCCTCCAGGGTTGGCTTTCCCCTCGGACTCAGCGAAGGATCCCACCTCTACCGCCTCAAGAGCAGTGTTCTGGAACGTGCGTTACGGTACTAAATTATGATCAAATTTGAGACAATTTGCTTTATTGAAAAATCTCTGGTACCAGAGCACGAGAAAACTAGACTTTTTTACCTTAAGATTTTAGGAACACAGTTTGTATTTCTTTAACCTCCTTCCTTTTAATTCACATAAAATTATTTAAAATTCGAAATCTCTTACTTTTCCATTATTAGAACTCACCTTTACCTTTTATGTGTTTTTATGTCAATTGTATGTGTATTTCCGTGAACTTTTGTTAGTACTCGTTCATTATTGTTGAAAAAGCGTCTAATAAAACAGTAATCGAGCTCGGTTGCTGCTGTAACGTGCGGCCAGTATCCAGTATTCGAGAGATAGTGGGTTCGAACTCCACTGTCGACAGCCCTGAAGATGGTTTTCCGTGGTTTCCCATTTTCACACCAGACAAATGCTGGGGCTGTACCTTAATTAAGGCCACGGACGCTTCCTTCACATTCCTAGGCCTTTCCTATCTCATCGTCGCCATAAGACGTATCTTATTCACACCAAAAATCGAATCATTCCAAGCAAAAGCAGTTCACACTCTTCCTTGATTTCCATGTGTTACAATTGCCTCCAGCTCAACCACTCAGCCGTGAATTGTCCCAATGATACCCGCTGCAATAGATGCGGGGACAATCATCACCATTCAGCTTGCCCCGTTCCTCGAGATCAACCTAAATGTGCTAACTGCTCAGGCAGTCACGCAGCCTCCTATCCTGGCTGTCCTTACTTTAAAAAAGGCAATCAAAGCACCTCAAATTTCAGTCTCAAAGACGAACACTACATATCTCCCAAATTTAAATCAAGACTCAAATCTCAGCCACCCAACACCACTGCAACCCTTCCCCACTGCAGAAATAATTAAATGTCTCCTCACTCTCCTCACAAGCCAGATGTAAACCAAGTTCCCCACACCAAATCCCAACCCAGTTCAATCCAGCAACCCAGAGACACTGTATGCATCAACCTCAACCGCAATCGAGCACCCACAGCCCCCCCCCCCCTAGACCTAACTGCCTGCACGACAGATGGCAGGTGCCTCCTAGTACGATAGTATCCTTCAATCCCTTGTCCGCCAATTTATTTGGTCAAACTAAATCACCACCTCCATATTTCAAAGTCGCCACCATCTCATCCCAATATCTCAACCGCCGCAATCCTTTCTGTTTTCTGAAATACTGGAATTATTGCAGCAACCAACATGCAGAAGACAATTTCGTTGCACCAAGCAAACAACCACCCCTAGCTAAGGGACACCCTTCAATTCCACTGGCGACGGTAGCAAACGTGTTCGGATCGGATGGGTTGCTTGTTTGGACTCTTCAGTTAAGCACCCCCACTGATTTCAAAACCCGCGCCCCTGATACCGCCTCTATCTGTGAGAAACTGGAGGAGCGGCAGTTGCGCTCGTACGAACACATAAAATGTCGAGAAACCAAGGAGAGAACGTCCTAGATCAGGGATGGGGAACCTATGACACGCGTGCCATTTAGGGCCGGTATTATAATAAAGGTTTAAACTGCTGGTTCAGTTTAAACTTCGGTTTATCTGTCAGTCGTGTATTATAAAACTTAATCTTAAGTTTAACTAGAAATTAATTTTACTGCCACTCATCTACCGTTTAAACTGAAGTTTGAGAATACATAACCTTACAACATGGCAGAACGAATGGATCTCGAAGATATTTTTGAGGTGTTTGAAGAAATACTAAGCGATGACGAAGTGGTTCAAATTATTGAACGACCACGGGCATAACGACTTTTCCGAGCAAGGAGACGCCACTTTCATATATGGTTTGAAAAACAGTTTTTAACAGAACAGACTGTCATAACCATATTTCAGCAAATTGGTGCTAGAATAAAACATGCAACGAAAAGGTAAGAATGTAAAAATGACTTTTTGAACTGTTTGAATGTCAAAAGTGTAAATTTTAGAAATAAAGTAACTTCCTTCTATTTCAGAAATCATGCTGTAGAACCCCTCAGTCAGCTACTAATAACATTGCGGATGTATGCCTCCCGTAGTATGTTTATTAAAATGGGAGATTTCTGAGGAATTCATAAGACCACTGTTTCATGGCCTATATAAATATTTCTGTACAGATTGCACAAGCAACTATATTTCCTTACAAATAAAATTAGGACAACGTTTATTGCTTTTATCCGCCATTTTACCTACAAGAAATAAACAAATCAGTATCGATAGTCATCTTTTCTCGAAGTCACTGCTACCAAGATCGTATATTTCCTTCTTCACCTCAGTTTAAGTTAGGCCGGACGTTATAAGACTCAACATCGGTTTAAACTCAAGTTACAGTTTAACTCAATCTTCAGTTTAAACTCTCATTATAATACCGGCCCTGAGTGACACGATTTCTGTACCACGTCAAACAAAATTCTGACACCACAGCTACAGTGTTTAAATTTCTTCTTACTCTCTCTCTCTCTCTCCCTCTCTTTCTCTCTATCTCTGTCTGTGTGTGTGCGTGTGTTTTCTGTAAGGACTCAGAACTATTAAAACTACGAAATCGAAGTACAATATTGTGGAAGATTCATACAGTATGTGTAAATGTATTCTAAATGTACTGTTACTGTTCATAATTTGTATTCCAATGTATTTGTCTCTGACTGTTTGGTCTGGTACCTAAAGCCAATAAAGAAAAATATTAACATGTAATAAATAGGTTGAAAATTTAGCAACATAGCATATTTTAATATTACGCCTTAATAACGAAGTACGTCTATGTCACAATTCCTTCTATGCCCATATTCTTCACAAATTTTATTGGATTAAAGCAAAATACAAATCATACTATTAAAATTTACCTGTTTTTAAAATGTAAATTGCAGTAATGTTTGCAAATTAAAATCAGGAAATATTCATTTGAATTGATTTATATCTAAATTCCAAGCTAATACACAAATTAAGTCAAATGAGGGGTTTCATTATGAATTTTTTTACTATTAGCTTTACGTCGCACAGGCACAGACAGGTCTTACGGCGACAATGGGATAGGAAAGGCCTGGGAATGGGAAGGAAGCGGCCGTGGTCTTTATGAAGGTAGAGCCCCAGCATTTGCCTGGTGTGAAAATGGGAAACCACACGTTCCACATATTACAATTAGGCACAAAACGCGATTCTGAAACAGAATATATTTTTAAAAAATGAGGAAGTAGAGGTAAAACAATGCAAAAACATCTCCGTACAGGCCAAGAAGGCCCTTGGAGGGGTGGAAGGTAAATGCTTTCACTATTCTTAACCTCTGTTGTAAGTGCTAGTGGTGATTGTTGTTTTAAGAGGAAGTACAACTAAGAGAGAAAAATGGACGGGATCAGACACTTAGGAAAATGAAGGTATCGCCCAAAGAAAGACAAGGGCCACGAAGGGCGTGAAAATGACAGATTTCCTAGCCCTCGGAAGGTGGGGTCAGAAAATAATAGAGAGTTGTCCAAGGGAGATCGGATAGGATAAACGGAAGTGAGGAGTCTGACACAAATAAGTTGAAGCAATGCCAGGACTGAGATAATGGCCTCGTGGTCGCAAACCAACGCTCCCAAGGTGAGAGCCCCTGGGGCTATTTTAGTTGCCTCTTACGACAGGCAGGGGCTACCGTGGGTGTTATTCTACCGCTCCCACCCACAGGGGAATCTTCTAAGTGAGAGAGAGTGGTCAATTCAGTGTCGTGCTACTTTTGCCCCAGTGCACGTCTTTTGAGTTGACGCCCATGGGTGACCTGTGCGAATGAGAAGCTACCTAGGATGAAGGGACACACACATTCTATGAGCTAGAAGAATTAATTAATGAAGATTAAAATCCGAACTCGGCCAGGAATCGAACCCGGGACTCGTAGTAAGAAAGGCGAGCAGTTAGCCACTGAGCCGGACGATTGAGGTGTGCTTCTTTCTGGCCGGGCTGATTGGCTCAGACGGTTGAGGCGCTGGCCTTCTGACCCAAACTTTGCAGGTTCGATCCTGGCTCAGTCCCGTGATATTTGAAGGTACTCAAATACATCAACCTCGTGGCGATACATTTACTGGCACGTAAAAACAATTCCTGCGGGACTAAATTCCGGCACCTCGGCGTCTCCAAAAACCGAAAAAGAAGTTAGTGGTTCGGAAAGCCAATAACATTGTTATTCAATTTCTGGCAGTACCGGGAATAGAAACCGGACCTCGGAGAACGGAAACTATTACCACTCGCCGCTACACTACAGGAGTAGGTAATAATAATAATAATAATAATAATAATAATAACGCAACTCGTGACCTCCTTGTCTGCATGGTCAGCGTTGAAGCCTTCGGTTCAGAGAGTCGCAGGTTCGATTCCCAGCCAGATCAGGGATTTTAATCGCGTCTGATTGATTATTCTGGCCCGGGGACTGGGCGTTTGTGTTTGTCCCAACATTCCCCTCTTCAAATTCAGACAACACACCACACTACCAACCACCACAAAAAACACGCAATAGTAATTACATCCCTCCACATAGGGTTGGCGTCAGGAAGGGCATCCGGTCGTAAAACAGGGCAAAATCCACATTTGCAGCACAGTTCGAACCCGCGACCCTAGAGGTGTGGGAAAAGCGGTGAAATTATAAGAAGAAGAAGAAGACTGAACTATAAACTCATGTGTCCTCATCCTGAAATGGTGCAGCTCTTTTCACCCAATGGGATGTGCTGCATGTACCATTTCAATCACATACCAGCCTTCCTGTCATTCTTACATTTCTGGCAGTACCAAGAATCGAACCAAGGCCCCCAAGCACCGCAGCTAATAACACTAACCATTACGCTACGGAGGCGGAAATAATAATAATAATAATAATAATAATAATAATAATAATAATAATAATAATAATAATAATAATTTTTATGTTACACTAGCTACTTTCACGATTTTCGAAAACACTGATGTGCCAGAGTTTTATCCCACAGGAGTTCTTTTACATGATGGTAAATCTTCTGACGCGAGCCTGACGTATTTGAACACGTTTAAGAAGTTAGGTAAACAATTCATAGTTCGATCCGGGTGACAACCCTAAATGGAAATGATGAATTGCTTAGTTACATGGTAATAAAGGAATATGTTACAAGGAGGGCGACATTAAACTAGTCTATGGGTTGAAACAACTTCATAGTTGCGATGTTCTACATCCCCACTCACCTCTATTTTCTCGACTCGTCGTGCCACAGCTACGACATGAACTCCGTGGTCTTGTAACTGGTAGGCTACAGCTGCTCCTATACCAGCACTAGCTCCTGTCACCAAAGCTACACGTCCCGACCAACGCTCCATGCTGTCTGCCTGTTAGGAACTTGCTGTCTGTTCAATAGAAATCTCTTTATATTATCTATAGCAAGTCAAGGCAAGAAAAGTCAAGGTTCAATGTTACACGATCAGAGCGCAGTGTACAGTGTGAAGAGAAGCCACGAACTTCAAACTAACTGTGTTACATAATTGTTTGTCTTCTGGTTATTATGATCGTGTGTCCTCCCGCTAGAAGGTACTGTAGGAGAATGAACGAGGAGACACTCGAGGCGACGTCTGCAGTGTAGTTTTGTCCACTGCTTGACAGAAATTCAGTATTCCCAAGAACTACCAGTTTGTAATTTTCAATTAATTTTTTATTCAATAAAGGCCTAAGGATTTAGTGCCAGCAGTGTCCGAGGACATGTGGTGTTGGTCGACAACGTTATTTTCATGTAACAGTTACCTGTGCCTCAGTTACAAGATCGGTAGATGCAGAGTGGGTCTCTGTCCAACAGCTCTGCACTCCGACCGGCCAACCGAGCAGAGGAGGGGTGGCCACGGCTCCACCGTGGCTCTACGCCTCTGCATTCGGGAGACGGGACAGGCCTGGGCCCAACCGTCGGCTGTCCTGAGAATGGTTTTCCGTGGTTTTCCATTCTCCTGCACTAAGGCGAATGCCGGGACTGTTCCTAGTACAGTCCACGGCCGCCAACCCCCTCACCTTCTCCAAGTATCTCCTTCATCGTCACAAATCTCCCGGCCTGAGAGACGGCGTCACCGTCTAAGAGGCCCTCCTCCTCCTTCAGGGAAGGAATGAAAACATTTTAATAGTAACAGTCAGTTAGAAAGAAATAACAGTTTAAAATAGCAGTTAATTACAACAATACGATGGTGGTTACCAACATTAGTGCAGAGGTGTTCCAAAAGTGGCCTCATTCATCGTAAAAAACAAAAAAAGGTTCGCCCTCGTACATTTTCATTAGGATTGTGGATGTGTTTTTGGGATTAAAGACGAGATGGCAAAGAGGTTATTTCACTGTTCACCTCTTAGTAGCCTCATACAGAGTACAGATTATGCTTCCTTTGACTGCACCCACAAGGGAGAAAAAGAGTTCCGATAAATCGAAAGTAAAATGACTGTATCCCCAAAAGAATAATTAAAGCTCATGAATTGGGAGAATAGAAATAGGCCTACAGTACCAATGTTATTATTATTATTGTTATTATTATTATTATTATTATTATTATTATTATTATTATTATTATTATTATTACGAGAGTCGAGTCACATAAGTCATGGTCATGGCAACTGTTTTTTTTTTCTCTCGCGAACAGGAGACAACACGGAAAATCTAAGATATGCATTTGGAAATATATGGGATGTACTTATGCACAGTGCCTGAAGACAAATTCTGACTTCAGTCAGGAGATTCTCGTAGGAAAATGATAGAACACAGGCCATTGGTAAACACTGCTTTATTATGGTGTAGACAGCAAATACACAAGATTAAGTAAAAAGGACGGGTCTTCGCTGGTTACAGACCTTCGAAATAATCACCAAAAGTTTCCACTGTGCGTACATCTTTGTCCATGGTCACTGGACGGCCTGGGCGAGGCAAATCAGCAGTTGATACTCTATCCCATTTGAATGACTCCACCCACCTCGCCACTGTTCTATAGGGCATGGCATGCACACCTAATGCTTCCCGCAGCTCTGCATGGTATTGGCGTGCATTTCTGCCGCGAAGAACTGCTATTTTAATATACGATCGTTGCTCCTGCTTGTTGACTTCCATTTTGTGATGCTCTCACTCACACACTGAAGTTGGGGGCATACTTAAACCCACACTGTTGTTTACATACACCATCTAGTAGCATCATACGCAAGTACATACCGTACGTTCCCAAACGCATATCTTAGATTTTCCGTGTTGTCTCCTGTTCGCGAGAAGAAAAAAAAATAGTTGCCATGACTTATGACTCGACCCTCGTATTATTATTAGCCAGTCTTGTGGTGTAGGGGCAGGGTGCCCGTCTGTTATTCTAAGGTCCTGGTTTCATATTCCGGCCATTTGAAAAGATTTGAGTTCTGGACTGTGGTGTAGTGGTTAGTGTGAATAGCTGCCATTCCCGAGGGCCCGAGTTTGATTCCCAGTTACGGCACGAAATTTGAAAAGTAGTACGAGGGCTGGAACGGAGTCCATTCAGCCTCGGGAGCTCAACTGAGTAGAGGGGATTCGATTCCCACCTCAGCCTTCCTCGAAGTGGTCTTCCGGGCTTTCCCACTTCCCCTCCAGGCAAATGCCAGGATGGTACCTAACTTAAGGCCACGGCTGCTTCCTTCCCTTGTTTCCTTGTCTGTCCCTTCCGATCTTCCCACACACCTACAAGGTTGCTGTTCAACACAGAAGATGAGGCGCCCGGGCGAGATCATCGTCCTCCTTCCCAGTTGTAACCCCCGACCCAAAGTCTCACGCTCCAAGACACTGTCTTTGAGGTGGTAGAGGTGGAATCCCTGGCTGAGTCCGAAGGAAATACCAACCCTGGAGGTAAATGGATTAAGAAAGAAAGAAAGAAAGAAAGAAAGAGAAGTAGAACGGGCTTCACTTGTTTTTCTCAAGCTCTTAGTTACAAGAAGAAGGCGCACAATGAGAAGATGTCGCTACTGACCTAGTGTACACAGACCAACAATGGTTGTCATGGTTACAATAGTGTCTGGAAATGGGCTTTATTTCCAAATAGACACCCCTGCCCAAAAACATATCCATGGTAAAAAGAGCTTGCACAAGCAATACCGAACAGGAAGGCCATTTGTAAAGATACGGTTTGATGGGATGTAAGGTCATAAACATTACTAGTAGTTGGCGTATTAAACCAATGCTGCTTACTGTGACGTGCGCCACTCGTCGATCACCCTGTATTGCACGTAGCTCTCAGCTTGCATTCGGGAGATACTGGGTTCGAACCCTACAGTCGGCAACCCTGAAGATTTTTCATTTTTTGCCTGATCGGTCGTTATTTCGCCTTTAACAACATTTTAGGTCAATATATACCATTTCGAAGAATTTTAATATCATTTTATTATTTTTTTATATACGCATACATTTAAAGCCATAGTAAAAGAAATCCATAAGTGACAAGTAACAACATATAAAATTATACATTTTTCTTACATAATTATGGTTAAAGTTTGCTAACTACTACTATTAAAATGTTTTCATTCCTCTCCTGAAGGGGGAGGCGGGCCTCTTAGACAGTGACGCCGTCTCTCAGGTCGGGAGATTTGTCACAGTGAAGGAGATTGCTAAGGGGTCTGTTGACTTTTGACGAGGCGGTGCCTCACGGACTATTGGAGGTGGAGAGGTGGTAGTTGATACACGTGATTGGCTTGATGTGGGATTTTATTGAGACCAATATAAAGTATACAAAATAATCAAGAGATGATGCTGGACAGCAACAAGTCAGGTACAAATGGCCACATTTGCTTGACATTACATGGGGTTTTATTGACACCAACAACGAGTGCACAAATAGGCCAACAGATGGCGCTGGACAACAACACATCAGTGATGCCGCAGGAGACCCGTGTACGGTATAAAAGGAACTGTCTTTAGAGAGGGCGTTAGATGCACCTGCAATTGTGGCATTTTGACGTTACCAGAAAAGGCAATCTTTTTCTTCTTCTCTTCTTCTTATTTTCTTCATGGGGCCTCTAAATATTAGTTCCTAATTAGCGTCGACCTTTAAGATCTTTTGCTACCATGTTTTTCCTTCTTTTCCACTTAGATATACCTGCTCTCTTCACAGAGCTGCAGGTTGTCCTTATTGGGTCTTCTTGGATTTTTCTCTCTCTTCATCTGGTAGTCCTAGAGTGGAGAGTCTGATTCTACCCAGCGCCTCACATTCGAAAAGTATGTGTTCAGCTGATTCCTCAGCTTTATTGCATTTCCTACATGTATTGTATCTTATTACTCCAATTCTATGTAGGTGTTTTTTCAGCTGGCAGTGTCCTGTCAACAGTCCTACTACCCATCTTATATTTTCTCTGCTGAGTTTCAACAGTTCTTTAGTATGCTTCTTCTTTGGTCCTTTTATCGGTTTCTTTGCAATCTTGCATCCTGGAGTATTTTTCCAGTTCTCCATTTGTTTCTTTTGTACCCATTTTCCTATGTTGTGTCGGGCTTGTGCATAGGAAATCCCGCATACAGGTTCTGGGTCTACAAAATGTGTTTCTGCCCTTTTCCTGGCCAGTGTATCTGCCTTTTCATTTCCTTCTATACCTGCATGCCCTGGTACCCATATTATTTTGACAATGTTGTACTTTGAGAGCTTCAGGAGAAGTGACAATGCCAGACAATTCTGGATATTATCCGGACTGCTTCTACTGCCTTAATGGCCGCAAACGCACTGTCAGTGAAGCTTTATGTACTTTATTTTAGTGTCAATAAAACCCCATGTCATGCCAAACATGTGCGTCAATTATTACCTTTCTACCTCCAATATTCCGTGAAGTATTGCCTCGTCAAATGTTAAATTATGTCCATATTGCATACACTTCCATTATACCGCTTTTCACGAGAGTTTAATCCTGATGTAAACAAACAGGTGGAGCACCTTGTCTTTCCACGTGGACATAGATGTAGTTGATTGGAGAAGCAACCGTCGCACTCACTCGCCTGTATGTGAGCTCGAAGAAAAGTAGTACGTCGAATTTATTTTATTTTAGTTTAGTTTATTACATTTAGAGAGCTTGGAAGAGTACGTAACCAAATAAAAATATGGTTGCCATGTATACCGGTATAAATATGTTATTTTTAATAAAATAGGGTTTAAATAACGAGAAATGAAGGCACAAGGCGTGGTGTAATAAAGGAAGTCTTATCGTCGTGAGGGAAAGTTCCAAGCTGTACAGCGTGGAGATAAGGTCAGCAGCAGTCAGTGTCAGTATTCATAGTGAGAGAAATGGAGCAAGAGGTAGGACCATCGCGTGTAGTGAACCACAAAGGAGGAAATCCGCTCAGAAGTGACCATAGGCATGTGTTCAATAAACTAAATGAACAAAATCCAGGTTTAGTCGTTTATTCAGAAGTGCAGATCTTCGCACTGTTGTCGTATGCGATGCGCAGCCCTGTACGTCCGAACACGAGACGTTAACGGGGTGGAGGTCAGTACTACACGCTCAGCGAATCGCAACTCTTTATTTGGCGGAGGCGTGGACATACCATGTTTACATCAGGATTAAATCCCAATGTTACACAGTCACCAGAATTCAGGTTTTATTTTACACGTCCTTTTAGTATGTGTTTCTTACCCACTTCACCCTCGAAGGCTCTACGGTAGTTCCGCTCTCATAGTTTTAATAAATTATATCCAATTTGTCACGTAGAAGCAGGTGATAGTACGCACATAGGTTTTTACTGGCACAGAATAGACTGTGCGGAGGTGTGATGATGTTGTATTGTTATTCTTATGCCTGATGAAGGTTCTAACAAGGTTAGAGGATGTCGGGAGCGACGGTTCTTGATTTTCATGCGAATAATATCCTCGTTGATCGGTACCTGATGGTTGTCACTGGTCATTTTCCTTCCCAGATGAATTGGGAGAATGTGACTCGGCAATGGTGGTCAAAATATTGATGTAGTCTTGATCGGACCAGTTATCGTCCGCACTGGCTGAGCGTCTACAAGTGTGGCGTGGCAACTATTCATCCAGACAGGTCTGCAGTACGATAGTGAAGAGTACACAAGAGCAAGTGTGAAGAATGCCGGGTGGTTGCTGTGGAACGCCATGTTGCATCACATAGCTTTTGCATGGTGTTGTTTCTCGATCTGAGCTTAGCTGCAGGATGGTGTTCAGGTGCTTCGGATGTTTGTTATAGACTAGGCGATTCTGCTCAAAATGAATTTCCAATTTGTGGTTGGCTAATATATTGCTCAAATGATTCACCCACTGTTGTCTTCAAAGAAATAGGCTCTAGCCTCATCAATCCCAGTTCTTGTAAATCTTATCGCCCGACGAGCTCATTTATACTTCCCAGCTTCATCAGAATTCTCGTCGTATTTGTTGGCACATGGCTGAATCTTGGGTAGGAAAAGCATTATTGGTGGGAGAAATGGAAGAAAGGTGTCACAGAAAATAGGATAAGAAATGAGTACGGTAATTCAATATTTAAAAAATCATATATTATGCTTTTTCAGTATAAAATTCTGGAGGTAATTCCAAACATTTGTGTAAATTTAAACTTAACCAAAATGTGGAACTACTGGCTTTACGATATATCTTCATCTTGAACCATAAATTGTCACACATTCCGTTTGGCCCAAAAGTATAACTGATTATTTTGGCAGGAGTTTTCCCAACTATTTTTATGTATACACAAGCTGATATCTCAAAAATATACCATTCAAAACCAAGACAAAATTAGGCAATATGCTGTGTCCTCCAGTTCTCTCAGGTTATCGAATGGCACGTAATGTTTCATGGAACTTACACGTTCAAGGAACTTCACAAGATTTCTCCAACAGGTTTGATGATAATCTCGTGAATCTGAAATTATAAGAAAGAATGCTGAAAATTTGTATATACATAATGTACTAATAAATAAATAAATATATAAAAATAAATAAATAAATAAATAAATAAATAAATAAATAAATAAATAAATAAATAAATAAATATATGTGAATAAATAAAGAAATAAATAAGTGAATAAATACATAAATCTTAGTTATAGATTATTATTCTTTGAGCATTTAGTCTGCAAGCCTGTGTGATTGAACTAAGCGCCTTTCCAATATTCTCTATTTGCCTTGTCTGGTTCTAAAACTCTGAGTCTAACCATCATAGCATTGTCTTTATCGGCTTTTGTTACCTCCCGTCCGACTCGTTGGCTGAATGGTAAGCGTACTGGCCTTCGTTTCAGAGGGTCGCGGGTTCGATTCCCGGCCGGTTCTGGGATTTTAACGTTCATTGCTTAATTCCAGTGGCTCCGGGGCTGGGTATTTGTGCTGTCCCCAACATCCCTTAAACTCACAGACCACACATAACACTATCCTCACCGGGCGAGCTGGCCGTGCGCGTAGAAGCGCGCAGCTGTGAGCTTGCATGCGGGAGATAGTAGGTTCGAATCCCACTATCGGCAGCCCTGAAGATGGTTTTCCGTGGTTTCCCCATTTTCACACCAGGAAAATGCTGGGGCTGTATCTTAATTAAGGCCACGGCCGCTTCCTTCCAACTCCTAGGCCTTTCCTATCCCATCGTCGCCATAAGACCTATCTGTGTCGGTGCGACGTAAAGCCCCTAGCAAAAAAAATCACTATCCTCCACCACAATAACATGTAGTTACCTTCACATGGCAGATGCCGTCCACAATCATTGGACGGTCTGCTAGAAATAGCCACGCGAAATTATTATTATTATTATTATTATTATTATTATTATTATTATTATTATTATTATTATTATTATTATTATTATTATTAATACGCCCTCCCTCGCTGGTTTCGTATAATATTGTTTTACGAAATATATCTTCCTCAATTTGTCTCACATGTCCCCGTCAACAATGTCTGTACATATCTATAGCTTCTTCCATCGAGTTCTTTCTTAACCCACCCCTTTATCTTTTCATTACGGGCATCCTCCTAACATTGTTATCATCTGTGTTATATCGACAATCGTTTTCGCTTCTTCCATGTCTAAATTAAACTATGCATGCAACACTGAAATGTCGCCTGTCTGTCTTCCGAAGCGACATTACCTTTCAGCTACTGAGCATATATTTCTGGGATATTTCACGAACATTCTTCGAGGAAACTGACATGTTCTACTTCAAGATATTGACCTGGAAACATCTTATTTACGAACATATTTGCTTGATAGCCTGTAAATGAGGCAGTG
This sequence comes from Anabrus simplex, assembly GCF_040414725.1. Lineage (NCBI taxonomy): Eukaryota > Metazoa > Arthropoda > Insecta > Orthoptera > Tettigoniidae > Anabrus > Anabrus simplex. The sequence continues at coordinate 182,559,368 of NC_090279.1, read as the reverse complement.
TCTGTTTCCAGATCAATCTCGTTAGAGCTGCGGGACGAATTTTGCTGAAAATTTGGTATGAGTATATCTAAGACGCTCAATTCATACACACCGTAGGTCGACATCGATTTTGCAATATTTAACCATTTCAAAATATCAGTGCTTTTTATGGAGTTATGTACTGAATTAGTGCGTGCTTTATCCAGTAAATTAAAAAAATAGGAGAGTTGGCCATGCGGTTAGGGGCGCAAATCTGTGAGCTTGCCTCTGGGAGATGGTAGGTTCGAACCTCCATTTGCCGACAGCCCTGAAGATGGTTTTTCGTGGTTTCCCATTTTCACACCAGGAAGATGCTGGAGCTGCTCTTTAGTAAAGGCCACGGTCGATTCCTTCCCACTCCTAGGCCTTTCGTATCCCATGTCGCCATAAAACGTACCTGTGACGGTGCGACGTAAAACAAATTCAATATACACCTACTGAGCAAATGTTATGGGATAGCGGAGCACTGATACGCAGGTGTGTTGTCTGCGCACCACACGCCTCCTGTGCCAGCGGCAGTTGTATAGGAGGTCTTGTGAGCAGTGGCTGTGCATGTGACAGGTATAACATAGAACGTCGTCGTGAGCTGACAGCGTTCGAATGGGGTATGGTGGTCGGTGCCCGACGGATGGGAAGTGCGATTTCGGAAGTGGTGCGGGAATTCGGCTTCACACGATCAACAGTGTCCAGGGTGTATCGTGAATGGTTGAATGCGGGTGTCACCGTTCACAACAGACGAACGACCAGCCGTCCAGCCACCCTCGATGACCGTGACCGGCGACATCTGAGACGGATTGTCAATAGTGACAGACGGGCAACCGTGCAACAAATCACGGCTCAATTCAACATAGGCCGTGCTAGACACGTCTTCCAGTGGACAATCCGTAGGAACATGGGTTCTATGGGGGTATGGGAGCCGGCGCCGCACACGGGTGCCACTGTTAACCCAACGTCATCGGACACAACGACGCGCATTTGTCGCCAGTCACCAGGGATGGACAATGGAACAATGGCGTAACGTGATATGGTCGGACGAATCACGATTTCAACTGCACCATGCTGATGGGAGACACCGTGTATGATGCATACCACATGAAGCGATGGATCCCACTTGCCTCGAAGCTGTGGTCCAGGGCGCTGGTGTCTCTGTTATGGTCTGGGGTGCATTTTCCTGGTATGGAATGGGCCCCCTAGTTGTTATGGAAGAGACTTTGAATGGTACGCGGTATGTTGAGCTGCTCGGAGACCATCTCCACCCTTTTTTTGGCCTTCCAGCGCCCAGACGGTTCTGCGGTGCTTCAAGATGATAACGCGCCGCCACATCGCTCCCACGTCGCCCGGGAATAGTTCCAGGAACATGCTACGGAGGTCCAACGACTGCCATGGTCACCCAGGAGCCCCGATATTAACCCTATCGAGCATATCTGGGATATCCTGGAACGCAGGCTCCGTGCCATGGATCCTGCACCCACGAACAGACCAGCATTGGCGGCCGCTCTGCAAAAGATATGGTGTCAGCTGCGTCCAGAGGACTACCAGGGACTTGTCGACTCACTTCCACGGCGTCTCACTGCAGTTCGCAGGACCAGAGGAGGCCCCAACGCTATTAGGTGACTATCCCATGACATTTGCTAAGTGTATATATACGTATATAATATATAGGTAATGGGTAACGGCTTATCACAAAGTGAAAGCCACCATATCGACTTAAATTTCCTAAAAAAAACCAAACCATTTCTCCTCAAATTTCATTCCAGGATAATACTCTTCCATGGGATCTCGACACGTTGAAAGAAAAGAGTGTGAAGGATTGTTTCCGGGAACATGTTGCACAAGGACTAAATGGAAAAGCTGAAGAAAACACTATAGAGGAAGGACGGACAGTCGTGAGACTGAGGTCGGTAGCGCTGTTGACGAAAGGTTAGGAAGAAAGGAAAGATCAAGTAAGAAACAATGGATAATGGAAGAACAAGAATGCAAAAAATGAGGAAGGCAGAAAGAATATAGCCGATTAAAGAGTGAAGTGTGTAGAAAGTGCAAGACACCTAAGGAAGAATGGCTGAAAGGAAAGTGCAAGGATATGGAAGGTTGTATGGTCCTAGGAAAATCATGGAAACCTTTGGAGAAAGGAAAACTAGGTATATGAATATTAAGAGCTCAGATGGAAAGACAGAAGAAGGTCGGATAGAAAACCTAAATGAAAGAACGGATAGGAGTAAACTACGATGGTTTGAACATATAAAGTGGATGGGGGAGAAATGAACGCCGAAACAGACGATGGAGATGAAGTGCGAGCGAAAGAGAGCGAAAGGGAGGCCTAGAATAAGGTGGATCGAATCAGTCAGAAAATCAGAGTGCAAGGAGGAGGAGGAGAAGAAGAAGAAGAAGAAGAAGAAGAATCTGCACTGGGAGGAAATTATTTAAGAGGAACGCTGAAAAGACAGAGGGAGGTGAAGGAGGGCTATAAATGCTCCGACCCGGCAGAAGCTGGCTAAAAGGAAAGGAGAATAATGATGAATTTGAAAAAGTAAAAACATGAATTATGAGTATTTAAAAATCAAAACTCTACTTCGAATGTTAAAACATTTTCAATTACCTGCACATGAGGAGGTGTTCCAAGAGCATAAAGTATAGTATCAGCAATGTCTTCTGCGTAGAGGCCAGGCATCTTACGAAATTCCTCTGTATTGTATTTGGGAAGACTATTCCAGATTTCAGTCTTCACAACTCCAGGGCTCACGCACTGAAATAACATGGATAGAAATTACTCTCTCATACAATGGAAATACTTCACAGTATACTGCACCCATAACCCTACAACCAATGTTTATCCGAGGAATGTCCGGTTCCATGGCTAAATGGTTAGCGTGCTGGCCTTTGGTCATAGGGATCTCGGGTTCAATTCCCGGCAGGATTGGGAATTTTAACCATCACTGGTTAATTTCTCTGGCACGGAGGCTGGGTGTATGTGTCGTCTTCATCATCATCATCATCATCATCATCATCATCATCATCATCATCATCACGCGCAGGTCGCCTAAGGGATTCAAATCGAAAGACCTGCACCTGGCGAGCCGAACATGTCCTCGGACCCTCCCGGCACTAAAAGCCATACGCCATTTCCATTTCATCTGAGGAATGGATGGTGAAGGAAACAGTAGTAAATAAAACTAGAATTCTGTTCCGCGGAGTCATTTTCACAGGTAAGTGGGGACGCGGGAGATGGAAGTTTGGGAAGCTAGTTTATTATTTAGTGCAACTAACGTCTGCGATTCTACATCCGCGTAGAGCACACACAAAATGGGAAGAAAAACAGGAACTTCATGATGGTTGCAAACCTCTGTAAAGAGTCAGCACCAGAAGAAGAAGAAGGAGAAGAAGAAGAAGAGAAGCTAACATACAAGAGTCACATCCTTTTGTCGAGAACTGTAAATTCCACACGGTAGTTAAAATATCATGTAATATTGCCAAATGTTTGATTCTTTGCCGACTGGTCAGCGTCTTGGCATTCCATTGACGGTGTACTGGATCGGAGTTCTAGTTGCATCTGGTTGGCAACATGTGTGACGGAAGTTTAACCATAGCAACCGTGCATGCGCTTATTCGGTTGGTAAGGGTGTCATAAAGCCGCTGTATCCCCTCCTGAGGCAAGCTGGTCCACGGCTGTTGTAACTGGTCCTTGATATTGGCACTACGACGCAGTTGACGTCCGAACTGGTCCCACGTGTGCTCTATTGGGGATCTTGCTGGTCACGACAGTACCTCAACATCACGCAGACAGATCCTAGAGACACGTGCCTCTGTGGACGAGCATTGTCCTGTTGAGCAATCAATCAATCAATCAATCAATACTGATCTGCATTTAGGGCAGTCGCCCAGGTGGCAGATTCCCTATCTGTTGCACCCTAGCCTTTTCCTAAATGATTTCAAAGAAATTGGAAATTTATTGAACATCTCCCTTGGTAAGTTATTCCAATCCCTAACTCCCCTTCCTATAAATGAATATTTGCCCCAGTTTGTCCTCTTGAATTCCAACTTTATCTTCATATCGTGATCTTTCCTACTTTTATAGACGCCATTCAAACTTATTCGTCTACTAATGTCATTCCACGCCATCCATCCGCTGACAGCTCGGAACATACCACTTAGTCGAGCAGCTCTTCTTCTTTCTCTCAATTCTTCCCAACCCAAACATTGCAACATTTTTGTAACGCTACTCTTTTGTCGGAAATCACCCAGAACAAATCGAGCTGCTTTTCTTTGGATTTTTTCCAGTTCTTGAATCAGGTAATCCTGGTGAGGGTCCCATACACTGGAACCATACTCTAGTTGGGGTCTTACCAGAGACTTATATACTCTCTCCTTTACATCCTTACTACAACCCCTAAACACCCTCATAACCATGTGCAGAGATCGGTACCCTTTATTTACAATCCCATTTATGTGATTACCCCAGTGAAGATCTTTCCTTATATTAACACCTAGATACTTACAATGATCCCCAAAAGGAACTTTCACCCCATCAACGCAGTAATTAAAACTGAGAGGACTTTTCCTATTTGTAAAACTCACAACCTGACTTTTAGCCCCGTTTATCAACATACCATTGCCTGCTGTCCATCTCACAATATTTTCGAGGTCACGTTGCAGTTGCTCACAATCTTGTAACTTATTTATCACACTATAGAGAATAACATCATCCGCAAAAAGCCTTACCTCCGATTCCACTCCTTTACTCATATCATTTATATATATATAAGAAAACATAAAGGTCCGATAACACTGCCCTGAGGAACTCCCATCTCAACTATTACAGGGTCAGACAAAGCTTCACCTACTCTAACTCTCTGAGATCTATTTTCTAGAAATATAGCAACCCATTCAGTCACTCTTTTGTCTAGTCCGATTGCACTCATTTTTGCCAGTAGTCTCCCATGATCCACCCTATCAAATGCTTTAGACATGTCAATCGCGATACATGAGAGGATGCAGGATGTCCGTGATGTACCGTTGTGTCGTCAGAGTACCCACAATCACTACCAGCCGTGAACTGATGTGGCATGCCACACCATGACGCCAAGAATAACACTGCTGTGCCTGTCCAAAACATTGGAAGAAGGGGACCTCTCTACAGGTCACCGCCATACTCGCAGACGATGATCATCCAGGGTAATGCAGAGACTTGATTTATATCTGAACACAATGCGACGCCATTCATAAGCAATCCATGCTTCCCGGTCACGGTACTGCTCCAAACTCAGCCGTTAGTGTTGTGGTCTTAACGCATTGGACGGTAATTCCGTAGTTCAGCTGCTGGTAGACTCCGACTAATAGTGCTGGATGACAGAGAATGCTGCACGGAGTCCATTACTTGTTCTTGGATTGCTGGTGCAGATGTGAAGGGGTGACGATGTGTTTGGTGCCCAATACGGCGATCCTCCCATGTGGTGGTCAGACGTGTTCGACTGGAACCTTGACGATGAGTATGCATACCCTCACGTTTCCATACAGTCCAACATCAGGCCACTGTCACATCTGAATGCCCCACCAATCTGGATATTGCACGATTCGACCAGCTGGCCAAATTGAGACCCACAATGAGGCCCCTTTCAAACTCGGTCAGGTGCTAATAGCGCTGTCTCACATGAGTTCGCGGCAACTCCGTGTCTTTTACAGTGATCTCTCAACAACTTGCACTGTTCACGTCCCTTATGTACCCTACCAAGTCCTGGTAACAACACTAGAACGCACATTGAGAAGCAGTTGGCCGCAGAGCAGGACAACGTGGGGCTGACGAAACTGCGAAGTATTTTGTAATATATATATTGTCACAAATAGCATTCACAGCCATCTACGGATGCAAGATAAGAGCTGGTGACGAACCCGATTAAAATACAACTTGTGAAATATTATAGAGGGGAAAAGTTTTAATTGGTCAGGTCAGTACACCAGAATATCTAACCGAACTAAAGGAAGCTCATAACCTCAAAAACAAGCAACACACTTATGAAGCCTCTTTACTGACGGACAACTTGGCTAACATCAAAGGGACCGCGTAGAAATTGAGCTGACTCGCAAGATCATAACACGGGACATGGTATACGTACCTTGACGCGGAGTCTTTTTCATAAGATATGAATTTCGTGATGAAATGAAATGGCGTATGGCTTTTAGTGCCGGGAGTGTCCAAGGACATGTTCGGCTCGCCAGGTGCAGGTCTTTCGATTTGACTCCTATAGGCGACCTGCGCGTCGTGATGAAGATGAAATGATGATGAAGACAACACACACCCAGCCCCCGTGCCGGAGAAATTAACCAATGATGGTTAAAATTCCCGACCCTGCCGGGAATCGAACCCGGGACCCCTGTGGCCAAAGGCCAGCACGCTAACCATTTAGCCATGGAGCCGGACAATTTCGTGATTATCCGTATTGACAAAAAATCACAATTATAGAAATTGAAGAAGTATCCACCTAATCAATACACATCAATATTTTATTAAATGCACCATGGGACTAGTTTCGATCCGCTAAGGGTCATCTTCAGCCATGTAAATTAAAACGGGCAGTTAATGTGGGAAAAATACAAAACATAGGCTACAGTAACTTTTAAAGTAAACATTTCAAGATTTAAACCTATGAACTGTTATGTGGATGATCAGAATAAAATTGTGGTTTTTGTCAGTCATAGCTAACATTCTAAAATTATCGATACTGAAGTCCCCTGGTTAAAATTGCGTCAAGAATGACATAATCGTTTGGCATTAATAGATAATCTTAAGATTGATCAGTCCTATCACAGGCACACAAATAAGCTCACTGGAAAAATCATTACAGGCACCATTTAATACCTCTGGACTTGATAACCGCCTGGATTTGTGAAGGTACGTCACTCGCTGAGAATTTGATCCTGCAATTCTACCAAATTTCAGGGATGCTGATGTCGACGTTTTACCCGCCGTTCCCACATGTTCCATAGGTTTTCAATGAGGTTCAAGTCAGGTGATTGTGCAGGCCAATCGAGATGTAATAGGATGGTGGAGTGTTCATAAAACCATTCATATATGCCTCCAGCCCGATGAACTTTGTTGTTGACTGAAAGATAACACTTGATCATCCAGAATGTTCAAATAAACATGCTGGTTAATGTTAGTGGTGAACTCAGTGAGCGGGCCCAATCCATGATATGGAAAAACATCCCGAAAACATCACAGAATCACCTCCGGCTTGAACTTAACTTTGCACGCATCCAGGATGAAATGCTTAATTTCGGTTTCGGTGCACTCGACGACGTGCGTCCTTGGAATACAGGCAAAAGCGTGATCGGTCAGACCACATTACGTTGGGTCAGTCAGTTACTGTCCACGTTCGATGATTTCTAGCCCATTGAAAACTGCAGCTTTATGTGTCTGTGTGAGCAATGGCCTCTTGAGAGGTGACCTACTCCAAATGTTGGTTGCATGCAGTTCCCGTCGCAATGTTCTCCCGCTAATAGGTTAGGATGCATCTTCATTCACTGACTATAGCAGTTCCTGTCAGGTTTGGAAGCGATTTTGATTCACAACCCTTGAAACACGTCTCCGGTCCCTCTCAGTCACGATCTTTTTTTTTCCGACCACAATTCTGACGTAGTGTTTCGTGGCCACGTGTAGTACAACACTGCTTGTAGACACGTTGAACAGTCCGCTGCGCAACACCAACCAATCCAGAAAATTCACGGACAGTATGGCCATTGCACAGCCAAACACGATTGCCCCTTTTTGCCACTCTGTCATATCCTTTCATGCTCAGGTAGAGGCAGCGCGCGTGCACACTAGTGTGACTATTTTTTTTTTGTCCGGTGAGCTTACATATGCACTTAATAAACACTTCAAAATCAAGTCTATGTACTATTGTGTAGACATCCTTAGCGGGTGGAAACTAGTCATATGGTGTATTTAATGTGAATATAACTTACATTAAATGTGAATGTGTATTGAATTGGTGGATCTTTCTTCAGTGTTTATAATGGCGAAGTATATTGTACGAGAGTTCACTCAGGTTTGTACACTGCTCAAAATGAAACTTGATATTACTGAAGACACTCACCGTCACTTTCATGTTACTCTTGTGTTCCACGAAGTCCTTCCTCAGTCCTTCAGCGAGAGCCAGTACGGCGAACTTGGTAGCGCTGTACATGGCACTTTCGGGCAACGTTACGCTGTGTCCAGCAACGCTGCAATACAGGAACATTAGCTAAAACATATCTCAGGGGAGGGATGTATACATAAACAGATTAGGAATTATCAGAAAATAACTTCGGAGATTCTAGATCTGTCGAAACACGAAATATAAGGTTTAGAACACTATAACATACCTCATTCACCAGTCCATATTACCTCTTAACTTAAAAATAAGACTGGTTCAAACTATTGTGATGTTGTGTTGCTAGGTGCTACCAGTGAACAAAATAAGAAACTGCGAGATGCTGAAAATTTTGACTAACAAAATTAACCTTTCATAACAAGCACATTTACGTTACTAGAACAGCATCAAATTAATATCTACCAGGAGGAATTCAACAAAGACTATCATTACTTTGAAATAACTGGTTCAGTAAAATAATTTGTTATAGGCAGAATATTATTGTATAGACCCTCACCAATACCAAGTCAAAAGTGTAGTTTAGGGGTGAAACATCAGAGACATTTGAAATTAAAACTGGACTACGGCAGGGAGATGGGCTCTCACCACTATTATTTAACTGTGCTCTAGAAATGGTAATGAGGGAATGGTTTAGAAAATGTCCCCCCAAAATAAAGATTGGCCGAAAAATCAAAACAAATTGCCTGGGTTTTGCTGCCGATTTAGCATTACTAGCAGTGGACATAAAAGAAGCAAAAACCCAGATATCAGAACTTCAAAACATTGCAAATAAAATTGGCCTCAAAATATCATTTGAAAAAACAGAAATTATGCCCCAAAAACCAACACAGCTAAAAGAAGTCACCATAAATGGTAATAAAATCAAAATAGTAACACAGTTTAAATATCTTGGAGAAGTAATAACACATAACTTAAATGAAAAAATCTCAATCCAAGTAAGAACAAATAGATTAGCTAAAGCACAAAAATTAACATGGGATATCTACAAAAAGAAATGTCTATCAATAAATACAAAAATAAAACACTACAACACAGTTATAAAACCGGAAGCTACATATGCAGCAGAAACACTCTTTTACCTGAATAAACAATCAAAGACTGACAGACTTCAGAAAATTGAAAGGAGGATTGGAAGAACCTGTATCAACAAAAAATATCAGAAAGATGGACAGTGGCGGTTAATACCTAACAAAGTCGTGTACAAAGAGCTAGAACCCATTACAGATACTATGCGTAAGAGGAGACTGGGATTCTTTGGACATATCATGAAGATGCAGGACTCGAGACTTCTGAAACAACTAGTACAACACAATCTCATCTCAAAAAATACCACAACAGGATGTAAATGGATCAGAGAAGTAAGAGAGGATCTGAAGGAAATAGGCCTTACAACAGAAGACACCAAAAATAAGATAAAACTGAGTACAAAACTCAAGAATACAAACCTCCGCTTTACCCTTACACAAAACAAACCAACAACACGCACATTTTCAACTGAGGAGAGGGCACGAAGATCGGAGCGTCTGAAGAAGTACTGGGAGGACCGCAAAGCCTGAACAATCCCTTCAAAGAGACCTGAACGACGGACTGACTAAAGTGATCCTATGTGGTCATAAAAGAAGAAGAAGAAGAAGAATAGGCTACATTTGTTACATTTTATGCAGTCCATAGGCTTCATTTAAACAATCACATTCAGTATGTTCCAGAGTGATGATGATGCATGGAACCTCTAAAGCCCATGAAAAAGAAAAGTTATTTTTTTCCTTTCCAGTTTACACCAAATCTTAACGTGAAAAACTTCTTCAGATCTTCCTTTATCTTCCTTTATCTTGCTTGATAATGGCAGAACAGGTCTGTCACTTATGGAGAGCATCTTACGTCACCGTTTTGCCAATGTTGTACATAATTTAGAAATGTCATCAAAGTAATAAATTTTTTTTTAAAAAAATTGTATATCCTGATCAGAGACTCAACTCAATTTTGACGTTTTCAAAATTGTTCCTTTTACTTCACTGATACCATCTAAACCGAGCTCGATAGCTGCAGTCGCTTAAGTGCGACCAGTACCCAGTATTCGGGAGATAGTAGGTTCGAACCCCATTGTCGGCAGCCCTGAAAATGGTTTTCCGTGGTTTCCCGTTTTCACACCAGGCAAATGCTGGGGCTGTACCTTAATTAAGGCCACGGCCGCTTCCTTACCACTCCTAGCCATTTCCTGTCCCATCGTCGCCATAAGACCTATCTGTGTCGGTGCGACGTAAAGCAACTAGCAAAAAAAGATACCATCTAAATTGAAAATATGTCATTGGTGTACATTACTGTATAATACGTAATAACTGTATTAAACAGTCCGACTCGTACTGGCCTTCGGTTCAGAGGGTCCCGGGTTCGATTCCCGGTCGAGTCGGGGATTTTAACCTTAATTGGTTAATTCCAATGGCACGGAGGCTGGGTGTATGTGTTGTCTTCATCATCATTTCATCCTCCTCACGACGCGCAGGTCACCTACGGGTGTCAAATAGAAAGACCTGCACCTGGCGAGCCGAACCCGTCCTGGGATATCCCGAAACTAAAAGCCATACGACATTTCACATTTCACTGTATTAAACAGAATGTGTACATTAGGCTGGGTTTGGCTTTCACCAGTCCTTTATCAGCGTGTTTAAAGATTGAGTTCTGTTTCCACACTTCGCTTGGTTGGTTGGTTGGTTGGTTGGTTGGTTGGTTGGTTGGTTGGTTGGTTGGTTGGTTGGTTGGTTGGTTGGTTGCAATTTTCCTTGGGTTCGTGGCATAATTCATTCTGACATATTTTCCCGTGGAAACACTGGGCGTGGAAGATCGGTCCCTCCCAGGTTTCTGTTTTCATCACTTCTGTGTCTTTTAACTATCTCAGTTTCTTGCTGGCTTTGTTATGTCTCTCCTCGATGACGGTTTTGTATGCTTGCGTTTGTGGTAGCCCGAGGCAGATTATTATATCTTCGATGACTTGGTGGACATTAAACGTTCTGATTCACTCATCCACATGGACAACATACGATTTGCTTTATTCGCTCACTTTCAAAATATTATCTGAATGTTACAATATACAGACAGGTGAAATCTGAATGCGGGAACACGTAGAGCACGAAAAATACTCCCTGAAACTGCATCAAACTCAATTTTGTCCAGAGGTGGACATAGTACATTTTGATTGGTTACTCCTCGTATACAGAATATAACAATAAGGTAAGCCAAAGGTTCGGATAGAACTGACACGAAGAAGAATATATATGTAATATGGACGCTTTGTTTCTATGTGAGAACTCATTTTGTATAATTAATCACGGGAAACATGAAATGTTCGAAATGGCCTCCGTTAGCAGCGATCAACCCGGCGTGACAGGGATATATCAGCGCATTCCCGATTCAATATATCAGTGGGGACTCATTTTGGAACGTAAGTCACAAAATAACATTGCTCACTCTCTGTAGCAGACAGTGCCCAGTCTTTTATTTCGTTTCTAACAGCCCGACCTTGCTCGCTGAAATCTCCATGTCCTTCATATACCCGTATCAGTTCCATGCTCGATTTTGAGAGCAAGACTACGTCATCAACATTCACCGTTATAAAAGTTTTGGAGCTCGGAATACTGTAGAACTTTCTGTAGTCTTATACACTCAAGTGCCCAAAATCTCACGCGTGTGAAACGAGGCGCAGAGGCTCTGTGCACCGTGCATCGCTCCGACTGGGATTTGTTCCGACCAGTGTTTTGTCTCGGGGCGAATCGGATAAGCTCGGCTCAAGTCGGCTCGGATGGTGAAGTGCTGCAGCGGGAGTGAGGAAGGGGGAGACAGACGGGGCGAGAGACAGCGCTATTACTTAAAATCGAGGAGTGGGGCAGGTTTTACATGTAGGCATCTTTCTATTTCCACCTATGTGGTTTTGTCTTGATCCTTATCACCCGATTACACCGCTATTTAATACCCACCACCACATCTGGCCTGGTAACATGCTAAGCATGGGGACAGACAGATACTCCTGTAGTATCACAATCCCACTCCACACTGCTATCTTTCTCTTCTTAGAACTAATAGCATGTCGGAGGCAATGTAGAATAGGACGATTGCCACGCGGGGGGAGCGGGCTTCGGGGACCCCCCGAAAGAAAAGGGGGCTGCACTCTGCTCAACCTAGCGAAGTCGTCTTTTGCATACTGAGCCGCGCAATGCACCAGTACATGCACCTTGAGTTGCCCTGCACTAGAATATTTATTGTGTTTAAAAATCATAACATCTATTCCTTATTATTACCTGCTCATATGAATGATGTGTCCATCATCCACTCCTCTTGCCCTCATATTCTGAACAGCTTCACGAGTACAGATCGAGAGTCCAAGAACATTAAGATCCAACTGCATCTTCCAATCTTCTGTTGGAGCAGCTACATTAGAACAGAGAGAAATATAATGTTATCAGCGAGGAAAGCCATGAAGGTAGATATAAAATACCGACACCGTATCAAGTCTGAAAACCCAACGTTTTATATGAGAAATCACTGTATCATAGATTACCTTATTTTATTTTATTCCGTATTTTTCTCCTAAGGGAAACGAAAACTGAATGCATATACTTATTTTCCTAGTAGAAAGAGAAAATCTTATGTTTTTATACGGGAAATGACTATCTCATTACAGGCACGTCTGCCCCAGTGTTAAGCGGTAATTTGTAGGATCAATTGGTTTCTGTTGCTTCCAGGAGTGAATGTAGCAGGCGGTGACGATAATTTTATTTTAGACATTCCAAAACGCCCTCTTCCATAGGTTGTATCAAACTTTTTACGTTAGGGGGCAAACACAAAGCATGAATTCCATCATATACTAGTTTCTTGTCATCTGGAAGTGACCCTGCGTTGTCCAGCAATAAAACTGCTTTATTAGGCACTTCCTTATTTCCGAAAAATGTTTGAGTTTCAGGCACGACAACAAATACAGGCATCATCTGAGGAAAGTGGAGGATCAATACGATAACATTGCGGGAATAAGCAGGGAAAGAAATACTGTAGAAAACTCATGTTAAATTTAAGAAAAGATGACGCTCAGATTAAACGGATATGCGAGACTCTAGGTATAGGCCACGGCTGCCAACCCTTCTCCGAGCATCTCCTTCTACACCACAAATCTCCTGGCCTGAGAGATGGCGTCACCGTCTAGGAGGCCCGCCTTCCCCTTCGGGGAAGGAATTAAAACAATTCAGTAGTAGAAGTAGTCATGGCAAAGAAATACTTCTGTCCGTGACACAACATAAGGAAGTAGCTATTGAAAATGAATATCCACAGCCTGTTTCCAGTCATTCGACCGGGTCACGAACGGAATGAATGAAGTCCCCATCTAGCGGCGAGGATGGGAATTATGTCGGCTGCCGAAGTCTGTAGCACTCCTCTGGGGCAATGCTTAATGAATGACAGATGAAATGTTACTGGAGAGCGTTGCTTGAATGAAATATTACAGGCGACACCGGAGTACCCGGAGAAAAACCTGTTCCGCATCCGCTTTGTCCAGCACAAATCTCACATGGAGTGACCGGGATTTGAACCATGGAATCCAGCGGTGAAAGACCGCCTGAGTCACGGAGGTTCCGATAGAGACAACTTTACAGGTAGACGCTAGTTAAACACAACGTAACATGTGTTTTTACACAACAATTTTAGTGATGGCCTTATAAACCAAAGTGATGTGTCTGCCCATGTAACAATAAGAATCAATAAGAAGCAAGTGGCCGTGGGGCTTGGGTCATTCGGGAGATAGTGGGTTCGAACCCTGCGGTCGGTAGCCCTGAAGACGTTTTCCGTGGTTTCCCACTTTCACACCAGGCAAATGCTGGGGCTGTACATTAATTAAGGCTACGGAGACTTTATTATACTCGGTCAACGAATGAATACGTTAATAAATCAATCAAACACCTCTAATTTAGGGCAGTTTGCAGATTCCCTGTCAGTTATTCACTTAGCGTTATCTTAAATAATTTCAAAGAATTTGGAAATTCATTGAACATCGCCCTTGGTAAATTATTCCAATCCCTAACTCTCCTTCTTATAGACCAATATTTGCTGCAATTTGTCGTCTTGAATTCTAACTTCATCTTCATATTGTAATCTTTCCTACTTTTAGAAACACCACTCAAACTTTTTGGTCTCCTAACACCTTTCAACGTCATCTCCCCACTGACAGCTCGGAACATACCACTTAGTCGAGCAGCTGCTCTCCTTTCTCCCAAGTCTTCCCAGTCCAAACTTTGCAACATTTTTGTAACGCTACTCAATTGTCGGAAATCACCCAGAACAAATCGAGCTCCTTTCCTTTGGAGTTTCTGCAATCCTCGAATCAATTAATCCTGCAATTATAATCTTTCCGGAGACTTATATTGCCTCCTTTTTTACATCCTTACTACAATTCCTAACTACCCTACTAACCATACAATCCCGTTTATATGATTACCCCGATGATGATCCAATGGAAAGCCAATTAAGAAACTGGAAGCCAGTTCGGACACACAGATATACAGAGTAATATAATTTGGGCTTTAATGGTTTTACCAAATCAAGTTAAACATAAGTACGGTAGTTCTGTCAGTAATTACCTGTCAGACCGGTATCCCTCGCAATTCCAGCATTGTTGACCAGAATATCGACACCACCCAGTGTTTCCTTTATCCATTTGAAGAGAGCCAGGATGTCTTCTTCCTTAGAGACGTCACATTTCTTGGCGTGCAGTTTACCAGGCTTCGCTTTGGTTTCGTGATAACGACCTCGGCTTTTTGCTTCCTGCTTCGTTTTGGCTACGGCTTCCTGAGGAGAAAAGTTGCTCCCGTAAGTATTTTACAGAGGAAAAAGGAAAAGTAAGACCATAAACGTTGCATTTGAATCAGGATGTAACCGGAAAGAAAGGTGCAAGCCTGAGGTCTGGGTGAGAAACGGCAAATTATTCACAACCAAAAGCAACATAACAAATTCTCTAAAATAAAAACGAATCAGTTACAATGTCTGTAGTCATATGAGTTTCCCTGTTGTAGTTGGCGTACTTCAAGGTTCAGCCATAGGTCCAATTCTATTCAACACTGGCATTAACGATCTGACAGAGCAGCTGAGGCCATAACTACGATGGACTCTTTCATACGCGGACGACATCGTGCTAGTTGGTGAAACATGTGAAGAGGTCGAGGCAGGCTTAGAACTTTAGAGGGAAGCTTTGGAGACGAATGGACTCAAACGGGGGTACATGTTCTGCAACTTCTTCAAGCCAGAAGTTCAAGATCCACCTAATATAGTCTACCTTGCGAGTGAACCACTGGTAATGACGGACAAATTCAAGTACCTGGGCTGTGGCACTCCCACTGATACCACGATTGATCACGACGTGAAGCAGCACGATGAACAATTGTCCCTACGTCACGCAGATGTGGATGCTGCGATGGTCAGCGAGTGTCATTCACTCTAACTGATTGCGTAATGTGCACGTGTGAGGACCATTCAATACTGCCCCTATCAGTGAGAAACTGGAGGAGTGGCAGTTGCGATCAACGGAATTCTATAAACCGAGCGAGTTGGCCGGGCGGTTAGGGGCGCGCAGCTGTGAGCTTGCATTTGGGAGATTGTGGGTTCGAACCCCACTGCCGGTGGCCCTGAAAATGGTAAAGCAAATTATAAGACAAAATTATTCTGTAAGAAGGAAGTCAGCTCCCAGAAGGATTTATCTGTACAGGAGTGAAAGTTAGTGAACTCAAGATATCTTATTTATACGTCAGAAGTACCAGGCATGGAAGTAGCATGAATGAGCGACGGTGAAAGCAGATGGGAACAATGACAGGAGGGTACTCGGCATGAGAAGAAGGTTAATTTATGAATTAACTCGATGGATGAATCGGTACACATAAACCGGCTACGGAAGGGGAAGGGTAGGTTACCTAGAAGAATAACGGACACGTTCATGGAGGGTAAGAGAAGTAGAGGGAGACCAATACGACGATGGTTGGACTCAGTTTCTAATAATTTAAATATAAGATGTATGTAATTATATGAGCCCACAGGTATAGTTACAAACATAGAATTGTGGAGGCGTTTAGTAAATTCATAAAGGCTTGCAGACTAAATGCTGAGAGGTACAGCAGTCTATAATGCCCAAACTGGCTAGGATAAGAATTTCAGGACCATCATGGGACTCTATCCAGCTCACCAGAGAACCAGTAGAAACGGAGAAAGATTAATTGGCTCCTGCGGGAATTTTGATTTAAAATAATAATAATAATAATAATAATAATAATAATAATAATGATGAAAATGAAAATCCACAGCCTGTTTCCAGTCATTCAACTGGGTCAGGAATGGAATGAATGAGGCCCCCATCTAGCGGCGAGGGTAGGAATTGTGCCGGCTGACGAGGCCTGTCGCACTCCTGACATATGAGATGATATGGATAGTGTTGCAGGAATGAAATATGACAGGGAAAACCGGATTACCCGGAGAAAATCCTGTCATACCTCAGCTTTGTCCAACACAAATCTCACATGGAGTGACCGGGATTTGAACCACGGAACCCGGCGTTGAGTGGCCGCCGCGCTGCCACCTGAGCTACGAAGGCTCTAGTAATACTAATAATAATATAATAATAATAATAATAATAATAATAATAATAATAATAATAATAATAATAATAATAATAATATTTTCCCGTGAGTGTTTCCTGTTCCTCTATCGGGTGGGTCCCAGGTGGCGGATCGGGTTTGTCCGGAGGGTTTGAGGAAAATAAAATACCTCTCGCGGGCCAAAAACAGGTACAGCCAAAAAACAACACGAGGCAACCTCTAAGGCTCAACACCTTAGTTTTACCAATGAGGTTGACGAAGGTCAATCTCCCCATAACTTACTAGCATGACGGAAACGTCAGTTCAGGACACTACTACCCCAGGCCCTAGTATTCATACTAGTCTTTCTCGGTCATCGGATTCTGGGGGATCGAGAACATCATGCGGGAATCAATCGGAGCTTCCCAAATCTCTTCGCCTAAAATGCAAACATTTCATTGGCATCTTAAACACCAATACTCTTCTTAAGACTGGAAAGCTAAAACAACTAACTAACATACTAGATAAATTCAACGTCCAAATGCTAGCACTCCAAGAAACCAGGTATGCTGATCAAAATCGTTTCGATTCAGACAGTTACAGAATTTACAAAAGGCAAACCAGCAACTTCCCTCCCTAACAAGCCAGATCAGTTTGGTACTGCGTTTGCAGTGAGGAGAAATCTTACAAACTCAGTACTGAACTTCACGTCTCCTTCTGAAAGAATTTCATTACTCTCAATTAAGTCAGGAAACAAAGCCTATACATTAATCAGGGGCACATACACCTACAAACAACTACATCAAAATGATTCAAGGAAAGTAGACGACTTCGGGAACAACCAGATGAAGCTACAGCCGAAATTCCGAAGCTTCATATCAAAATCATTTTGGGAGATTTTAATGCCAAAATTGGCTAGGATAAGAAGTTCAGGACCATTATGGGACTCTATCCATCTCACCAGAGAACCAGTAGAAACGGAGAAAGATTAATTGGCTCCTGCGGGAATTTTGATTTAAAATTAATGTCAACTCATTTCCTGGCACTACCATGAAAGAAAACGTCTTGGAGATTCCCTTACTTTCATTCAGGGGAATTCCAGTTAGATCATGTAACAATTTCTAAGAAAAATAAAAGAGAAATCATGAATGTTAAAGTCAAGAACGAAGTTATTGACTCTGATCACCACTTACCTCTATTTAAATTCAAATTTCAACCTAACAGATCCAAAATCAGAACAAACAAGAAACTGCAAATCGATTCGGAACATCTTAAAGAAAACTTAGGTTCCTTTATTGCAAACATCTCCAACCAAAATCTATCCGACTGGTTAGAACTCAAAGAAGCATTTATAGAAGCTTCCAAAAGTATAGGCATCCCTCCCAGGAAACGCAAGCACAGATGTCGCATGAAACCTGCGACGAGGTCTGGAGAGTTTGGAATTCCCATACAACTGGAAAAAACTTGGCAGGAACTCATTAAGATCCAGAAACAAACCTCTCACATAAAAATGGCAGAAATTGAACTGGAATTCACAAAAAATAACACATGAAACTTTTACAGAACTTTCAGAGAAGAAATATCAAATTACGAAGCACCTAGCCTTTGTCTCAAACGTCAAGATGGAACTCCAGAAACAAATAACCAGGAAAATTGCAGACTGCTAGCAAATAATTTTCAAAAACTTTTAAACTGTGGATCTCCTGGAGAACAACTCACCTTTAACAAACCCACGGCAAATCCAGATTCAGAACCACCTACATTAGAAGAAATCCAACAAATTATCAGTGAACTGAAAAATAACAAAGCTCCAGGTCAGGACGGTATAACTGCCGAAATGTGGAAAAATGATGGCGAAAGTTTTTTCTCGAATCTTGCTGCTATTCTCTGCGATATCTGGATCACGGAAAACATTCCTGAGGACTGGAAATGTGCACTAATTCACCCACTGTACGAAAAAGGCCATGAAACTGACATCAACAACTATAGAGGTATCTCCTTGGCATTATTTACCTACAAAATTGTTCTCCAAAGTCCTACTGAGAACTCTTGAAAGACAAACATTGGAGAATAACAGACAGGTTAGGAGAAAGGGCAGAGCATGCACAGAACAAATACTCAATCTCAAAAATATCTTACAAATGCGCAAAACTAGACAAACAGTGAACACCTTCGTAGACTTAAGAAAAGCATATGACTCCATAGACCGACAGACACTTTTCAAAGAACTCGAAGAATTTAAAGTAGACAGAAAAACAATAGAATTGATCAGACAAACATTAACTGACACTATTTCCAAAGTTAAACTCTTAGGAGAAATATCTGAGCCTTTTGATGTCAACAAAGGGGTTTGACAAGGAGCTGGACTGTTCAATTTTATTCTAGAAAAAGTAATCAGAACCTAGACAAAAAGAAGTTAAAGGAATAAATCTTGGTAGACAACTGAAAAACAGAGTTCACGTGCGGTGTCTAGCTTTCGCAGACGACCTGGAAATTCTTTCTAATAATAGCCAAGAAGCAATCCACTCCCTCGGAAACCTACATGAATTTGCAGCCGAAACAGGACTTTAAATATCATATGAAAAAAAACCAGTACATGCAAGGAGCCTATCGGTTTCTAGATGGGCAAGCTATGATGGTTAAATATGGACAAATTTTCCAAGTTAATAAATTCAAACCAGGACAGATGGGCACATAGGACAACCACATAGGATCCCTACACAGGCAAGGGAAGCTGCGGCAGACCAAGAAGAAGATGGGCAGAGGGTTTCAGGCAGCTACTAGGACCACGCTGGACCAGGAGAGCGCGATCGAGAACCGATTGGAAAAGGATGGAAACACAGTGGTTCAAGTAAAATCGGGAAAGTGAAAATTGTGGAAAGTGGTCAAATAAGAGTTAATAAATAGATTTATAGACAGATAACTTACATGAGTGTAGATAATAGTGTCGAAATAAGTACTAAATGTGCAATTAGTAACCAAAAGCTCACACAAGGGAAACTGAAATGTTAAAAGTAGGTACAAGCTAAACTAGTGGAGAAAGACTAAAAAAAATGACAGAACAACCATCTGTAGACAGTAAGCAGGTTCAGGATATAGAAAGTGAATGGGTGGCATACAGGGATGCTGTAGTAGAAACAGCAAGGGAATGCCTAGGAACAACTGTGTGTAAAGATGGGAAACGGCGAACATCTTGGTGGAATGATGAAGTGAGAGCAGCCTGTAAACGTAAAAAGAAGGCTTATCAGAAATTGCTCCTAACAAGGGCCGAGGCAGACAGGGATTTGTACCTAGATGAAAGAAACAGAGCGAAACAAATAGTTGTTGAATACAAAAAGAAGTCATGGGAAGATTTTGGTAACAACCTGGAAAGGCTAGGTCAAGCAGCAGGGAAACCTTTCTGGACAGTAATAAAGAATCTTAGGAAGGGAGGGAAAAAGGAAATGAACATTGTTTTGAGTAATTCAGGTGAACTCATAATAGATCCCAGGGAATCACTCAAGAGGTGGAGGGAATATTTTGAACACCTTCTCAATGTAAAAGGAAATCATCCTTGTGGTGTTGCGAACAGCCAAGCTCATGAGGAGAAGGAAAATGATGTTGGTGAAATTATGCTAGAGGAAGTGGAAAGGATGGTCAATAAACTCCATTGTCATAAAGCAGCAGGAATAGATGAAATTCGACCTGAAATGGTGAAGTATAGTGGGAAGGCTGGGATGAAATGGCTTCATAGAGTAGTAAAATTAGCATGGAGTGTTGGTAAGGTACCTTCAGATTGGACAAAAGCAGTAATTGAACCTATCTATAAGCAAGGGAACAGGAAGGATTGCAACAACTATTAAGGTATCTCATTGATTAGTATACCAGGCAAAGTATTCACTGGCATCTTGGAAGGGAGGGTGCGATCAGTCGTTGAGAGGAAATTGGATGAAAACCAGTGTGGTTTCAGACCACAGAGAGGCTGTCAGGATCAGATTTTCAGTATGCGCCAGGTAATTGAAAAATGCTACGAGAGGAATAGGCAGTTGTGTTTATGTTCCGTAGATCTAGAGAAAGCATATGACAGGGTACCGAGGGAAAAGGTGTTCAATATACTGGGGGACTATGGAATTAAAGGTAGATTATTAAAATCAATCAAAGACATTTATGTTCACAATTGGCTTCAATGAGGATTGATGGTAGAATGAGTTGTTGGTTCAGGGTACTTACAGGGGTTAGACAAGGCTGCAATCTTTCACCTTTGCTATTCGTAGTTTACATGGATCATCTGCTGAAAGGTATAAAATGGCAGGGAGGGATTCAGTTAGGTGGAAATGTAGTAAGCAGTTTGGCCTATGCTGACGACTTGGTCTTAATGGCAGACTGTGCTGAAAGCCTGCAGTCTAATATTTTGGAACTTGAAAATAGGTGCAATGAGTATGGTATGAAAATTAGCCTCTCGAAGAATAAATCGATGTCAGTAGGTAAGAAATTCAACAGAATTGAATGTCGGATTGGTGATACAGAGCTAGAACAGGTTGATAATTTCAAGTATTTAGGTTGTGTTTTCTCCCAGGATGGTAATATAGTGAGATTGAATCAAGGTGTAGTAAAGCTAATGCAGTGAGCTCGCAGTTGCGATCAGCAGTATTCTGTAAGAAGGAAGTCAGCTCCCAGACGAAACTGTCTTTACATCGGTCTGTTTTCAGACCAACTTTGCTTTACGGGAGCGAAATCTGGGTGGACTCAGGATATCTTATTTATAAGTTAGAAGTAACAGACATGAAAGTAGCAAGAATGATTGCTGGTACAAACAGGTGGGAACAATGGCAAGAGGGTACTCGGAATGAGGAGATAAAGGCTAATTTAGGAATGAACTCGATGGATGAAGCTGTACGCATAAACCGGCTTCGGTGGTGGGGTCATGTGGGGCGAATGGAGGAGGATAGGTTACCTAGGAGAATAATGGACTCTGTTATGGAGGGTAAGAGAAGTAGAGGGAGACCAAGACGACGATGGTTAGACTCAGTTTCTAACGACTTAAAGATAAGAAGTATAGAACTAAATGAGGCCACAACACTAGTTGCAAATCGAGGATTGTGGCGACGTTTAGTAAATTCTCAGAGGCTTGCAGACTGAACGCCGAAAGGCATAACAGTGTATAATGATAATGTATGTGTGTGTGTATGTATGTATGTATGTATGTATGTATGTATGTATGTATGTATAATAATAATAATAATAATAATAATAATAATAATAATAATAATAATAATAATCATTTTTGCTAGTGGCTTTACGTCACACCGACACAGATAGGTCTTATGGCGACGATGGGATAGGAAAGGCATGGGAGTTGGAAAGAAGCGGCATTTGCCTGGTGTGAATATGGGAAACCACTGAAATCCATATTCAGGGCTGCCGACAATGGGATTCGAACCCACTATCTCCCGGATGCAGGATCACAGCCGCGCGCCCCTAACCGCACGGCCAACTCTTCCGGTTATAATAATAATAATAATAATAATAATAATAATAATAATAATAATAATAATAATAATAATGGAATTTGCTTTACATCCCACTAACTACTTTTACAATTTTCGGAGACGCCGAGATGCCGGAATTTGGTCCCGCAGGGTTTCTTTTAAGTGCCAGTAAATCTACCAACACAAAGCTGACGTATTTGAGCACCTTCAAATACCAACCAGGATCGAACCTCAATTGATTGATTGATTGATTGATTGATTGATTGATTGATTGATTGATTGATTGATTGATTGAATAGTTATATGGTAGGTAATTTGTAATGAATGAATGTGTTGCAAGAAGTGCGGCATTAAACTAGTCTATAGAAACAACATAATATTTACGATATTGTATATCTCCACTCTTGTACATTGTTGATGGCCAAATGTCCTAAGGACGAAGGCAATAATAATAATAATAATAATAATAATAATAATAATAATAATAATAATAATAATAATAATAATAATAATAATAATAATAATAATAATAATAATAGTCCGACTCGTTGGCTGAACGGTCAGCGTACTGGCCTTCGGTTCAGAGAATCCCGGGTTCGATTCCCGGCCGGGTCGGGGATTTTAATCGTCTCTGATTAATTCTTCTAGCCCGGGGACTGGGTGTTTGTGTTTGTCCCAACACTTTCCTCTTCATATTCACACAACACACTACACTAATAACCACCACAGAAACACGCAGTAGTGATTACATCCCTTCATATAGGGTTGGCGTCAGGAAGGGCATCCGGCCGTAAAACAGGGCCAAATCCACATGTGCGACGCAGTTCGCACCCGCGACCCCACAGGTGTGGGAAAAGCGGTAGAAAAAGAAGAAAGAATAATAATAATAATAATAATAATAATAATAATATATCCCCACTCACCTCTATCTTGTCCGCTCTCCGAGCCACAGCTACGACATTAACTCCGTGGTCTTGTAACTGGTAGGCTACAGCTGCTCCTATACCGGAACTAGCTCCTGTCACCAAAGCTGCACGTCCCAACCAACGCTGCATGATAATACTGCTTAGAAACTTGTTCTCTGTGCGGTACAGCTCCTTTATACTCTCTAAGACAAGCCAAGTCAAGGCAAGGCAGGTCAAGGTTAGCAAGTCCTTGCGTATTACAAGGCGACGGTGCAATTAATGTTCCCAAGAAGAACGAGATTTTTTGTTTTCCTTTAGCGTACCGGTAAGGGTTTTAGTGCCGGGAGTGTCTGAGGACATGTAGTGTTGGCCGACAACGTTCTTTTCATGTAACGGTTACTTGTGTCTCAGTTACAAAGAAATAACGAGTATAAATAACAGTTAAAACAGTTCTTTACAACATTACGACGGTGTTTACCAACATGAGTGCACGCAGGTATTCCGGTATTCCTGAAAGTGGCCTCAGACACTGTATAAATTGAAAAGAAAAATCGCCCTCGAAAATGTTTCCGCTACAAGGATAATAATAATAATAATAATAATAATAATAATAATAATAATAATAATAATAATAATAATGTGGCGATTCCATCGCCCAGTGGGTAACCACTGCAATTAGCCACCCGAGTAAACCGAGAAAAGCATACCTAGTTAGAGTAGGAGGAAATGCTTGCTCTTAGCCAGAAAACATCGTGAGGCTCTCCAAGGCTCACAACCTTGGTAGTATTTTGGTCAGTGTGAAATATCACTGACCCCAATCAACAGTTTTTCAAATGTCTAAAGCATGGAGGAAAGTTCAGCGGAAGCTACTACCCTAGGTGGTACCCAATCCACCTTCGCCTTGAGGGAAGCATGCAGGCCTTCGGATTCTGGGAAGCCTGCACCGACATGCATGGAGGTATCGGAGACTCCAGGCAAGGTCCAACACAAACGCCGGGTTCTTTATGCGACAACACGAATTCCCTTCGGAAAATTGGCAAATTGAAACAACTAACTGATACTTTATCCCACCATCAAATATTGATTGCAGCGATTCAAGAAACAAGATTCACTGATGAAGAAGTCTTTGAGTCAGAGGGTTACAGAATCTTTAAAGGAAAAGCCGGTAAACGTGTTCTAAAAACGGTTCCCCACCTTGGCACAGGTTTCACAGTCAGTAGGAAGATTCTGGATTCGGTCACTAACTTCACTTGACCTAGTAGCCGAATTTCAACACTCTCCTTCCGGAGCAGAAACAAAGTTTACACTATTGTGAATGTTCATGCGCCAATCAATCAAGCGAATAAGAGAGACCCAGAAGGAACAGATAAATTCTCGGAAGATCTTGAGGACGTTCTTTGTAAGATCACAGACAAACACACGATTATATTTCTTGGAGATTTCAATACACAGCTGGGTAAAGTGAGAAAGTTCCAAAACATTATCGGAAACTATCCGGCACATCAGAGAACAAAACGCAACAGAGAGAGGTTGGTGGAGCTATGTAAGGGCTTCAAGTTGGTTTTCAAATCTACAGCTTTCAAACACCTACCCAGGAAGCAGAGGACTTAGACATCTCCGAATCCCAATCTCGGGGAGTTCCAAACTGACCACGTCGCAGTCTCCCGTAAAGCTCAGAGAGAGAGACAGAATGTGAAGGTTCTAAGGAATGCCACTCTAGATTAGGATCACTATTTATCCAAAATCAAAGTTGAATTGTTTTCGAGAAACACCAGAAAGATCCACTTGAAGAAGATCAATCGATTTGATACTGGAAAACTACGCTCATGTCCTGAATTTTCGAAGAAATTAGAATCCCTGAATCCACAGAACTGGGAAGAGCTACAGCACACTTTGGTTACAACAGCAAAGGAAACAGTCCCACTGATGAAGTCAAAGAAACATGCCTGGTGGAATGATGAATGTGACTCAGTGGTAAAACAAAGACAACTCGCCTGGCAAAAATGTAATTCGGTAAAGAACCAAGATAACTGAGAAAACTTCGTGAACGAGGGACAATGTACGGCAAAAACTATTCGCAATGTAAAACGTGCCTACAACAAGAATGAACTAACACAGATTGAACAAGATTTCCAGAGGAATAACACACGGGACTTCTACAGAATCTTCAAACGCAATCTAAAGAAGTATAATCTAATAAGCTTATAGTTCAAAAACTCGGGTGGGAAACTAGCTTACAACAACAAACATAATATTGCCAGATTCTAGCGAAGTAGAGCCTCCGTGGCTCAGACGGCAGCGCGTCGGCCTCTCACCGCTGGATACCGTGGTTCAAATCCCGGTGACTCCATGTGAGATTTGTGCCGGACAAAGCGGAGGCGGGACAGGTTTTTCGCCGGGTAATCCGGTTTTCCCTGTCGTCTTTCATTCCAGCAACACTCTCCTTTATAATTTCATAGCATGTATCACTCATTAATAAATCACTTTGGGAGTGGCGACCCCATTGTAATAACAGCCTATATATGTTTCATTCATTACATCCCTGACCCGGTCAATGACTGGAAAACAGGTTGTAGGTTTTCGTTTTCGTTTTTTCGTTTTCTAGCGAAGTACTTTTAATCTCTTCTCAATTGTGAAATTCCTGTATCCACTTTCTCATTTGAAGATAACATACACGTTCACCCAGATTCATCCCCTCCAACGTAAGAAGAAATCAAACAGATTATCCAGTCCCTTAAGAATAACAAGGCACCAGGCGAGGACTCGATAACTGCTGAATTGTGGAAGTATGCTGGTAACAATATGATTGATAAATTGACTGACATCATCAAAAATATTTGGAAAACTGAGAAACTTCCACGTGACTGGACTTCTGCCTTGATTCACCCACTGCATAAGAAAGGGGACAAAACGGATGTCAGCAATTACCGTGGTATTTCCCTCCTGTTGGTATCTTACAAAATTCACTCAAAAGCTCTGCATATTAGGGCAGAACAACAACTTGATCCACAGCTGGGTGAGTAACAAGCAGGGTTCAGGAAAGAACGCTCATGTGCCGAGCAAATTATGAATCTGAAATCTATCCTCTCATATCTGAAACTAAGGAACAAGAAATTTGTTGTGACCTTCGTCGACTTCAAGAAGGCCTATGACTCTATTGATAGAATCACGCTTATTCAAGTCCTAAAAGAATTTGGCTTGGATAAAAAAACTAGGGCAATCATCGAACAGACCCTAACTAACACAACCTCCAGAGTTAAGTTCAGAGGAGGAATTTCAGACTCTTTCAAGATAAAGACAGGAGTTAGGCAGGGAGATGGGCTCCCTTCCCTGCTCTTCAGTTGCGTCCTTGAAAAAGTCATCCATGAGTGGCGCAATGAAATTAATAAGGATGGGTTCCAAAATTGTGTGAGATTGGGTTACAAGAATATGAACCTTTCAATTGATTGCTTAGCTTTTGCAGATGATCTAGCAATTTTGTGTGATTCTTTGGACATGGCTACAAAGCAAATTAATCACCTCAAGACATAGGCGAAAAAAGCAGGCCTCCAGATATCATTGGAGAAAACGCAATTCATAACTAAAATCAAGGCAGCACCAAGAGAGATAAAAGTAAACCAGGGGTCAATCAAACGGACAGGCGAGTGGATAGAACCAAACATCTCTGAAAAGGAAGCTTTCGCATCACGCATGAATAAAATGGAAATGGCTTATCAACTGACCAAAGACGTTTACAAAAAAAAAGTCCATATCCTTGAACGCAAAACTGAGACATTACTGCACTGTCATAAGACCAGACAGAGGCTTTGTATGCAGCGGAATGCCTTGTTATGAACAAGAAAGGCCTGATAGAAAAATTGGAAATTAAAGAGAGAAAGATCTTCAGGAAAATTCTTGGCCCGATTAAAGGCAAAGATGAATATAGACGTCGGTATAACAATGAGCTGTACACTCACGTCCAGAAGATCTCTGATGCCATGCGGAGAAGGAGAATTGCACTTTATGGCCACTTGTTAAGAATGAAGCCAACACGATTATCGAACCAGATCTTTACCTATTTTAAAGATAAGAAGACTCAGCCAACTTAGTTCAAGGAGGTGGAAAGGGACCTACAGGAGATGGGAATCACTCATGAAGATAAACAAGAACGTAACCCACTCAGGAGGAAGCTAAAAGACCACCAGGGTTTTCAAGAAAGGCCAAAGTTGAAGACGGGAAAGACGTGGACGGTAGAAAGAAAAGAGCAACGCTGGCAACGAGTGAAGGAACACTGGGAAAGATCAAGGCCCAGAGAAGAACGTGGTCCTTAGTAGGCCGATACGAACAAAGAAGAATAAAAATAATATTGACTTTACGTCCCACTAACTAATTTACGGTTTTCGGAGACGCCGAGGTACCGGAATTTAGTCCCGCGTGAGTTCCTTTACGTGAAAGTAAATCTACCAACACAAAGCTGACGAATTTGAGCACCTTCAAATACCAGTCAGGATCGAACCTGCCAAGTATGGGTTTTTGGGAGTAGAAGATGTGAGAGCATGTACAGGTTATTTGATGGTTTCCCTCTTAGTAGCCTCTTACGACATGCAGTTGGTGCAGATACACCCACACGAGAAAAGAGAAATCGAAAGAAAAATATTACTGTATCCACAGAAGAACAATAAGGCTCATGAATTGTGAGAAAATGTCCGACTCGTTGGCTGAGTGGTCAGCGTACTGGCCTTTGTTTCAAAGCGTCCCGGGTTCCATTCCCGATTTTAACATTCATTGGTTAATTCCAATGGCTCGGGGCTGAGTGTTTGTGCTATCCCCGACATCCCTGCAACTCACACACCACACACAACACTATCTCTACCACAATAACACGCAGTTAACTACACATGGCAGATGGCGCCCACCCTCATTGGAGGGTCTGCCTTACAAGGGCTGCACCCGGCTAAAAATTGCCACACAAAATTAATCAACTAACTATTATTTATTTATTTATTTATTTATTTATTTATTTATTTATTTATTTATTTATTTACCCTCGAGGGTTGGTTTTTCCCTCCGATTCGGTGAGGGATCCCACCTCTACCGCTCCAAGGGCAGTGTCCTGGAGCGTGAGACATTGGGTCGGGGATACATATGGAGAGAATGACCAGTACCTCGCCCAGGCGGCCTCACGTGCTATGCTGAACAGAGTCCTTGTGGGGAGCCGGGAAGGTTGGAAGGGACAGACAAGGAAGAGGAAAGGAAGCGTCCGTGGCCTGAAGTTAGGTATCATCCCGTCATTTGCCTGGAGGAAGAGTGGGAAAACACAGAAAACCACTTTCAGGATGGCTGAGGTGGGGATCGAACACATCTCTACTTATTTGACCTCCCGAGCTGAGTGGACGCCGTTCCATCCCTGGTACCACTTTTCATATATTGTGGCAGAGCCAGGAATCGAACCCGGGCCTCCAGGGATGGCAGCTAATCACACTAACCACTCACCACAGAGGCGGACTATTATTATTATTATTATTATTATTATTATTATTATTATTATTATTATTATTATTACCCAGCCCTGTGGTGTAGAGATAGCGTGTCTGTCTTTTATTCCAGGACCGTGGGTTCGTATTCCGGCCAGTTCAAGGGTTTTAATTCTGTACTGAGGAGTAGAACATTGTTCACTTGATACGAGATTTTCTCAAGCTCTTAGTTACAGGAAGAAAGCACACAGTGAGAAGGTGACGTTACAGCCCTATTGTCGTGGCCACTACATTAGGCTGGTTAGCTAAATTACACTGTTGCCAAGGTCACATAGCAAGTGGTGAGGAAGTGGCTAATTGAACACATCTTTTCCCAGCGCCAGACAGTTTGTTCTATCCCAAGCTCCTGATGTTACCTCCTACAATGTTGAAAAACGAATAGAATTTCTAGCTTCAGAAAGTACTGCAGTTTTCAGTGGTATAACTGTCTGGCTCCATGATTAAATGGTTAGCGTGCTGGCCTTTGATCACAGGGGTCTCGGGTTCTATTCCCGGAAGGGTCGAGAATTTTAACCATAATTGGTGAATTTCCCTGGCACGGGAACTGAGCGTATTTGCCATTTTCATCATCGTTTCATGCTCATCACGAAGCGCACGTAGCCTACGGGTGTCAAATCAAAAGACCTGAACCAGGCCTCTCCGGAAGCAACACGGCATTTCAGCGGTATAACTGTTTTCCACGTAAACCAAGTAAAATAAGAACCTGAACGAGTAAAATTTAAATCCGTAAAATCATGTACTGATATTTTCAGTGAACGGCTACGTTTGTGTTTCTTGAGCGGGAAAAATGTAGAACTCGTCTGAATTTTTTTTCTGAAACATGTTTCCATGAATCTTTTACTTTTCCTGGATAATGGCTCGGGAAGTGGGCATGCATATAATAATGTCGTATGAGGTCGTTTGGGTCACGCATGCCAGCCCGGGTCACAGGACACGGTAACTACTTTCGGGTTAAGTATTAATCTGTATCAATAGTATTAAAATATTCTTATTCGTTTATAGTTTACAATATAACTTGAAATATTTGAATCCTATATGTTGGACTGTGCAATATAGAGATAACAACTACTCAAAAGAATACGACTGTTAGTGAGGTTAGCCGCGCGCAGCGGCGAGCTTGCATCCAGGAGATAGTGGATTCGAACCCCACTGTCGACAGCCCTGAAGATGAGTTTCCGTGGTTTCCCATTTCCACACCAGGCAAATGCTGGGGCTATACCTTAATTAAGGCCACTGTCGCTTCCTTCCGATCGTCGCCATAAGACTGATCTGTGTCGGTGCGACGTAAAGCAAATTGTAAAAAATAAAAGAATTCGTGGACCTGGAAAGGACCGTCTTCGACTAAACAGCACTGCATGTTCAATGGGGAGGCCAGAAATAATAAAATTAAATGCACATACGTATTAGACGTACCAAATTTGAGTTTTAAGTTCATAGCTCTATAAAAAAGTACATTTTACCTAACAAAAGATCATGTAGTTTTGGATTTTGGGTATGTTGTTAGTACCTATAGTCTGCCTCATCATGTTTGAGAGTCGAGGAAAACAATCGTAATCACGGATTTTGTTCCGAAACAGTTTTCTTTCATTCATTAGACTGTTTCGCTCGCGCAAACCGTTCTCATTCCTATGTGGAGAACAATAAGCCGTTCATCCTTGCCGGACGCAGATTTCAACCCACTCGATAATACCCTAAGAAATCCATCTTTACTAAGTTTTATAGTTTCATCTTTCCAAATTTTCGTAGTAGTGTGCCCTACATTTATCTACGTTTCATCAAGGAAATAAATAGATCTACCCTCTTCACGAAATTTATAATCGGACCTAAATACTTTCCTCTCCACAACACTATTTCATTCTTTTCAATAAGCGCCCACTGGCGATTTCGAAACACATAAGTGAAGTTCATAATTTTCAAAAGTCTGTGAAGAGATGAACGAAATAAATTGTTTATCAAAACATTCATTTGGAGTGTGCTGCTATATGCCTGTGAAGGATGGACTCTCTTGAAGGAGGACGTGAAACGACTAGAGGCGGTGGAAATGTGGCAATGGAGGAAGATGACAAGAACTAGCTGGATTGAGAAGAAAACTAATGATTATAGAGCCCGGATTTTTATGCAGTAACAGGTTAGATTGCAAACTAATTTGGTTAGTAGGAAGTGTCGGCCACCCGCTCTTCCATAATGTAGCAAGAGTAACATAAATTATAGGAGCTCTGATGGACCGTAACCCTAATGTTTATGCGAACCCCACAGCTTAATCGTTGTGAAGGTAGACTATACTTGCTACTCGCTTCAGTAAGTTTGCATTCTAACCTATTAATGCATAAAAATCCGGGCTCTACTAATGATGCAGTGCAGTAATCCTCCTTTCTCGCATCACATCAGTTATTTTCTCCACATGCGAGTACAACTCCTGGTTGTGCCGTCTCCTAAACTCGCCGTTGTCTTTGACTGGACCTAAGATTTTTCTCAAAAATCTTTCTTTCCTTGGCCTCCAATTTCTCCATCATGTCTTTTTTGTTCATGGCGAGACATTCCGCTGCATTTAGAGCCTCTGGCCGGATAACAGTGCAATAGTGTTTGATTTTTGCATTCAGAGATAGAGATCTTTTGTTATAGACATTTTTAGTCAGATGGTAAGTCATTTCCATTTTATTCATGTGTGAAGAAAAGGCTTCTTTTTCGGACAAGTTAGGTTCTATCCATTCACCAAGATACTTAAATTTTTCAACTCGCTTGACTTTTCCGTGAGTCCCTTCTAGCTTGCAAACTAGGTGTGAAAATGGGAAACCACCGAAAACCATCTTCAGGGCTGCCGACAGTGGGATTCGAACCCACTATCTCCCGGATGCAAGCTCACAGCCGCACGCCTCTAACCGCACGGTCAACTCTCCCGGTGGCACAATTCCTATCCTCGCCGCTAGATGGGGTTTCATTCATTCCATCCCTGACCCGGACACTGACTGGAATACAGGTTGTAGATTTTCTCTCCATTATAGGCTACTGTGTAGTATTTATCATAATACATACGTTTATTTCTTTTTGCTTTACAAATTTGCTTTACGTCGCACCGACGCAGAGAGGTCTTATGGCGACGATAGGATAGGAAAAGGTTAGGAGTGGAAAGGAAGCGTCCGTAGCCTTAATTAAAATTAATTAATCATTTGGCAGGTGTGAGAATGGGAAACCACGGAAAACCATATTCAGGGCTGCCGACAGTGAGGTTCGAACCCGCTATTTCCAGAATGCAAGCTGATGGTTAAGTGACCTTAACCGAAATAATACTTATCATAGAAGTGAAGCTTCTACGGTGTTAAGGGTTATTTAGTTCTGTACAATCCGTACCGACGTTTCGAATACATTGCAATACTCTTTGTCAAGGCAACTGAAATGCCCTTCCTCGAACCGAGGTAATCCACTCCCAGGCAGCAGTCAAACTGTAAGGAATGTACAGAAAACAACAACACCATTCAACTCGGCAGAAGAACTAAGAATCTTTGCGTTCGGAATTGTATTTAGTTTGCCCCACTTTAACAAAATTCCTGGTGACGTCCCTGTTCCCTAGGTTCTGTATGGTCCACCTGTCTCATAGAGCTCCTCTAACGCTCTGTAATGCGGGTGGTCAGTTGTGCGTTTGATCGTTTAATGTATTATCCAGTATAGGTAATTTATGTGCAGTATTAGTGATTTGTAAGAGTATGAGTACTGGTCACCCATCCAGTGGATGACCACGCCAAATGTTGCTTAACTGTGGTGGTATGTATAGTTATGTTTTTGAGTGTGTGAGTTAAGTACACTGTATTTTTATGTTAATTGTGTGTTGAACGTTCAGTACGAGAAACGGTATAGGGGATATAAGTTGATACAGGAAGAAGACTAAGAAAAAGACAATACAGTATTAAAAAAGTTAATTTATTTTAATTCTTCAACACCAAATTCTGCAAGTTATTTCCAGCATCTCTCTGAATTTAAAATTGTCCAATTTGGAGAAATGAAACCTTTGTATGCATCTTCATCTTGATTGATGTATTACACCTTCATTTCTTTACATGTATACTAAGTAAGATTTACCTATATTTTGATCAAAGTTCCCCAAAATAAATATTACTTTTATTTAAGTATTTACAACCTCTATGCATCGAATATTTATCAAGGAGGGTAACACAAGCATTTTAATATTATATTGTAATAAGATGTGTGTCCTAGAGTTTTGTGGGGTTACGGGACGGCATGCAATATTTTTGATTGAATTACTGTTCTCCAACAGGTTTGATGATAATCTCGTGAATCTGAAATCATACGAAATAAAAAAAAATATTGTAAAGACATTAAATAAATGAATAAATAAATGAATAAATAAATGAATAAATAAATAAATAAATAAATAAATAAATAAATAGACACTACAGCACAGTTGTAAAGCCAGAGGGTCACTACACTTCAGAGAGCCAGACAGTGAATAAACAGGGTGAGCTTCAAAATCTCGATAAAAAGGAGAAGAGAATCTTAATGAAAATTTTAGGACCATAGAAAAATGCTGATGAAGAGTGGAGGAATAGAAAAAATGATGATCTCTACAAATACACCGAAAAAATTACTGTCACCATGCGAAAGCGAAGGCATCTAGAAAGAATGGATGAGAAACGGTTAACTAAGAAATTATTCGAGTACATCACTGGACTGAAAGCTTCGGCAAAGTGGGTCGAAGAGGTAAAAAGAGACGCAATATAAAGTGGACTTACAAAGGATATGATTCACAACAGAAAAGAATTTAGAAGCATCAAAACATTTCAGCAGAAACCACCAAAATGTAGACTCAGATTGGTCATATCTGAGAAAGAAAGGAAGATTAGAAGTGAAAGGATGAAGAGGTTCCGGAAGAAGAATAAGAAGAAGAAGAAGAAGAAGAAGAAGAAGAAGGAGAAGAAGCTTTAGGTTCAATGTGGTTCATAGGCGGCCAAATTCGGAACAAAAAGAAGACGAAGAGACATGCACATATCGCCGTACAATTCAGCAGCAGTACGTGTTACTCCAGTAACCGTTGTCGACACTGTCATAACGAGATCGAAAACCTCCCACATGCCTTAGATTTGCACGCATGATGAAATACTAATAATAACGCTAGTCTACAAGAAAACAAAGTCTGCTACTCTGGCTGGCAATTCTAGCACATTTATGGGGTTTCCATTTAAAGCATGTTGATTTTGAGATTTTGTAGAGATTTTGGCCGTTATCCAATGACATCTGGTTATCATTTTTCTTGTTCCAGTTGTTCGTTAAAAAAACAAATATTAAAGTTCTACGGCCACATTCTCAGAACGAATAATGACAAGCCCACCAAAAGGATTCTCAACCTTGCTCTCTCAATGAAACTCAAGAAGAACTGACTTAGTGAAATAGAAAGAGACCTTAAGAAAATTTGCATCCCACGGGAAATTGTTCAAGATCGACTACAGTTCAAAAAAGAAAAAAAAAGCAGTCAAGAACCATCATTTTGCTGAGAAAATGAATACCAGCACCAATAATCATGGAGTGAAGAACGGAGGAAAGTGTTCGGTGGGAGAAGAAAAGATCAGCGTCAGCTAAATAAGTTGGGCAAAACGCTGTAAAAAAAAAATAATAATACAGACATGAAGTCGCTGAACTGAGCGGCTCAGACAGTTGAGGCGCTGGCCTTCTGACCCTAACTAGGCAGGTTAGATCCTGGCTCAGTCTGGTGTTAGTAGAATTACTGGCACGTAAAAGGACCCTTGCAAAAGTCGTTTAGTGGGACGTAAAGCCAAAAACATTATTATAGACACGAAGTCCAAGGTTACATACAGTGGGGAAATCA
Organism: Anabrus simplex; assembly: GCF_040414725.1. Classification (NCBI taxonomy): domain Eukaryota; kingdom Metazoa; phylum Arthropoda; class Insecta; order Orthoptera; family Tettigoniidae; genus Anabrus; species Anabrus simplex. The sequence goes on along the minus strand of NC_090279.1, from coordinate 182,524,890 downwards.
CATCCCTTTGAAATCAAAACGGGAGTAAGACAAGGAGATGGACTCTGTCCTTTTCTCTTCAGCGGTGTCCTTGGAAAGGTCACACGAGAATGGCGCAGACACAAATTAGTGTTCAAAATTCACCAGTTCGCCTTTGTGGTGTGGTGGTTAGTGTGGTTAGCTGCCACCCCCGGAGGCCCGGGTTCGATTCCCGGCTCTGCCACGAAATTTGAAAAGTGGTACGAGGGCTGGAACGGGGTCCACTCAGCCTCGGGAGGTCAACTGAGTAGAGATGGGTTCGCTTCCCACCTCAGCCATCCTGGAAGTGGTTTTCCGTGGTTTCACACTTCTCCTCCAGGCAAATGCCGGGATGGTACCTAACTTAGGCCACGGCCGCTTTCTTCCCTCTTCCTTGTCTATCCTTTCCAATCTTCCCATCCCCGACAAGGCCCCTTTATTGGAAAGATTTTTAATAGGAAAGTCTTACAAATGGAACGATTCCGAAGGAGAAAGGAAAATAAAACAGGCACAGTGGACTGAAATGAAATGAGATGTCGTATGGCTTTTAGTGCCGGGATATCCCAGGACGGGTTCGGCTCGCCAGGTGCAGGTCTTTCTATTTGACCCCCGTAGGCGACCTGCGCGTCGTGATGAGGATGAAATGATGATGAAGACATCACATACACCCAGCCCCCGTGCCATTGGAATTAACCAATTAAGGTTAAAATCCCCGACCCGGCCGGGAATCGAACCCGGGACCCTCTGAACCGAAGGCCAGTACGCTGACCGTTCAGCCAACGAGTCGGACACAGTGGACTGAAGACAGGAAAAAGAAGCACAGTGAAACAATGAAAGAATACTGGAAGAAAAGGGAAGAACAACTAAGGAGGAAGAATTGAAATTGTAACGTGGTCCTTAAAAGGCCGGAACGCAAGAAGGAGAAGAAGAAGAATCACGGTAATAAATAATTAGTGGATAAATATTACGAGAAGAATGGATGTCTAGGATGAGCACATCATCGAGTGCTATTAAATATTTTGGTGATTGAAATATCAGGCTAAGACTATCATATTCTATTGTAATACTTATGAAGTGTTAGGCTGCAGTGAGTGTCGATCAGCAAATGATTAAAGGTAAAATAGCCTCAGATACGTGGATTGTATAATTTTGGAATATAAATGCGATTTCCTGTGCAGAATGTCCTTATTTACGGTGTAAGAACACTTTTATATGTATATACTAACCTGAAATCGGCTCGCATTATAGATAAACTTGTACTTGGAATATAATTAATTACCTGCACATGAGGAGGTGTTCCAAGAGCATAGAGTACAGCATCACCAACATCTTCTGGGTTGAGATAAGGCAACTTATACAGTTCTTCAATATTAATATTGGGAAAGTTATTTGCCAATTCAGTTCTCGTAAGTCCAGGGCACAAACACTGAAATAACCACAATAGAAATAACTTTTATCATACAATGGAAATCAATTTACGTCTATACTGGAGGACCCGTGCTTCTCTACAGCATTCCTTATAAATAGGTCTATAACATGTTTGGATATGACATTGCTCCGTGTACTACCCGGGTAGTTTTTGAATATCCACTCTCAGGATTTTTATTACCTCTTAGTTATGTGTCAAGTGAATTTTTGTAGATTTTTACTGTAATGCTGATTCGCATCTTACGAACTATTTTGCAGTTTTTGTGCTACTTAATTAAAGGTTTTCTTCACGTGGAGCTTACGCTTCGTTGCAGCCCATATTGTCTGTGAAGTAGTTGATCGTTTCAAGTAAATATTTAAAATAACTCGTAACTGTACATACTTATTTACGCATCGCCCTATAGTTATGATGTTCACGATTCGAACTGACAATGAGATTGTCACAAATAATCCTAGAGAACACGAAAATTGTGGATTCAACACTAATATCGATCATTTTGGGCATTTTCCTTTTCAATGTTTTTCACCTCCCTACCCATGCCGATGGAGGTTGAACTTGGACTTAATGGCATCCGGAGTGTCACAATTCATCTCAGCGACCCAGAAAAGTATAGATTCGACAATAATGTTGGTCGTTTTCTATGATTTTCACATGTCAGTCTCTCCCCACCCCAACCATAGTGGTGGTAGGGGTGTCTTACCCAGAGAGTAAAACATATATGTACCACGTTTCGTTGAGAGCTATGCTGGAACATGTACCGTATGTTGTACCAGGAAATGGCCGTTCATGACTAGCTTGAAGAGCATGGGTTTTACGCAGGGCGTGTACGGTACAGTGGTCGTTGAGTACAGAGGGGGTTATTTTGAATAACTGTCTATTTTGAAAACTGGATTTATTCAGCAAGAACAAGTTCGTATCACCCCCTTACACAGTTGATGTTGAAGAATGGTCCCGGTCTTGCGGCTGGCGATGTCCCACGTTGACATTGATACGCCCGTTCCTCCTATTGAACAGCACTCGGCACCATAGTGCCAGGCACCTTTCCACCGAAGGCAGATCACGGCAGTCTAGTTGCAGGGTTCACTCGTTCAAAGTGAGGTGAATACTCGAGTTAACAGAGGCGACAATTGACAACATGTTTGAAGACTTTCATTTTCCCAATGAAGGAATTTAAAAAATGTGTTACTATCGAGTGGGATGTTAATGAGATCACACAGGAACATTTCTTTAATGAAACAAACTTGTCATTAAATATTTTGAAATTAAAGGTACTTTTCTTCTTCCTAATGTTAATAGAATCGAACACGTCCTTCTGGCGTAAATTTTACTTGGCCAGTTCTCTAGTTTACACACTAAAGAAATACTTAATTGTGCACTTCACTCTTTGTTACAAGATAATGCTAATATTCAAATGGTTTACACTATTCGTTGTAAGAGAACACAAAAGCATGAAGAGTTTTAACACTGTACTATGAATTTTCAGGAATATTTACAGACTTTTCTATCACCTATTAATTCACAATTTTACGATAGTAACTTCGCTAAGATTCATGAAGATTTATAGCTGCGTGAGAAATTAGTTCTGTTCATACATAAACAAAGATAAGACTTTGCAATACTATTTACTCTAAAGTGAATTCAGTCCCGTTCACTAAATTTAACACTTACTAATCTGAACGGTGGAGTTAAATATTGTAACATTCGAGTCTGCACTAAGCTGCGACGTTAAAGTCCTTCCTACACGGAAATATTTCTATTACCTGTCACGGTGCACTTCGTTGAATTTGCACAAAACACTTTCGTACTATCACGACGGAGAATCTCCAACAGCCAACGTACGGCTGGGCTGTAGAATACCACTGGTGACTAGGCCTTCTCATCCTGTCCTTTTTATAAGAAATTTGCCTTGTGCAACACGGAATTCTATAATCGTTTTAACCTGCTAAAACTTTGTTGATTCTGCACGGGTTTTCCTGAACCTAGGAAGTAGTTATGTAGCCTTTAGTGTGGGCTATATGATGGTGTACTTCTTGTAATTATACGATTATTATTTTGGAAGCTTCTAATCGTATAAATAAAATTATATTCTATTTGACGTCAATTATCGTTGAACGACTGGCTATGAGCTCACTAGAAGTCTGCTAGCGGGGTCGGCTCTCCTCGCGCACAGCGCGTGTTTTTGAACTTGAAATACTTCAAACAGAACGCTGAACCAGTGTTTCCGGTACATTCCCTCCGGCACAGGGAAATAAATCTGGAACAAGATTTTCTTTCTTTATTCTTCTCTTTTCAAGTATTTCTTCAGGTTCGCCGCTTCGTAAACTCCTTCAAGGTCGCCACACAATTTATTCACTTGATAGGCCCCGTTAGTGAGGACCTTGGCGATCCTGTATGACCCCACAAAGAGAGGACAGAACTTCGCATATACCTTAAGTTCAGGGTGCGATACTGCCGGTTTTCTGATTAATACCAGATCATTAACTCGTAGAGGTTGTCGGAAGGCACGATTCCTTTGTCTTCTTTCTCGTATCTGCGCCGCATGTCGTAATTTCGCTACTGCGGTGGTTTTACAGTCATGATGAGTAATTACTGTATCTGGAGGAGCTTGCAATATCTGGTCCCATGGTCGATCAGGTGTGATGTCCTTATGCAGCCACAGAGGAATGTCCAGAAAGGATTCATGAGTAGTCGAATGACGACCTATGTATAATAGTGAGTACCTCAACACTTTTCCAGTTTCGTGTACCGCAATAGATCTTGCATAATTTTGCGACTGCACGGATAACGTGCTCTGCAGGGTTTGCCTCTGGATGTCTGATTGGATTCATTATATGCCAGATCTCAAGCTCTTCAATGCTATTTGGAATTCAACAGAGGTAAACTGCATCTCATGGTCCATCAATAAGTATTCTGGCTTAGACATCTCTGGAATTATGTTTTCCTTGATCTACGGAGGACGTTTTCAGCATTGGCCGCCTCGATAGGCAACAACATCGTATGTTTAGAAAATGTGCGTATTGTCGCGGATTGCTATGGGTAAAGGGCCATATAGGTATAAAGCCAGTATTTCTCCCGGTTTCTTGGGAATAAGAGGACTTGGAAACTCTCAGGCTTGATCTTTTGGAAAGTATCGCAAGTCCTAAAGATACTGCGTACATCACGTCTCAAATATTCCCATGTAAGTTTCTTTTGAATAAAGCTGGCAATCTTGTCTGTTTCCGCATGCCCAGATGCGGAGTGACAATGCCACAAGATGGCTGATCTCATCCTAGGAGGAGCATAAATCCTGTGTCTGACTTTTTCAGGATCCAAGTACTTATGATTCAGACCATCGTGCTAACAGAATCAACGAGTTACCCGTGATATACGTGGGTAGACGCCATCGTTGGCAGGAGTCGAACCCTGGAAAAAGCGAACGAGTTCGCGTCTTTTCCTGTCCCTCCCCTGTGCCTCAGGTAGATATCGAATTCTTCGGACGAGTTTCTCCTCTCCTCCACTCAATACTTCAATCGGATGATCTGTGGTTTTCTCGACCGGATTGCGGTTTAATGCATCTGCTAAGACATTCCTCCTTCCGGGCTTGTGTAATATTGTTGTAGAATTTGAATGAAGTAACAAAACAACAGTTTCAACTTTTGGATAGTGATCACAGTGGGTTGAGTGACAAGGCCAAAGCCGGCAAGGAAGGAAAACTTCCGTAGAGCAGAACTTTCTTTTCAAATTTCATGGCAATACTAGAATCCAGCGTTGATTAATTAATGCTAGTAGAATAAATTTTAAATTATTTCTGGGAGGTAGTGGATTCGAATCCCACTACGGCAGCTCTCAAGATGGTTTTCCGTGGTTTACTATCTTCACACCAGGTAAATGCTGAGGTTGTACCGATTAGGGGTACAGCCGCTTCTTTCCCATTCCTAGTCCTTTCCTATTCCATCATTGCCTCTCTGTGTCGGTACGATGTAAAGCAAATTGAATATATATATTTTCTGGGAAGAACAACTTCGAAACCATAAGATATTGAAGATATTTAAAATAAAATATTAAATTTTGTAAATATATGTGTGTTTTCCCGCTGATATATAAAATATGTACTAAAACTGGAAATATAGACAAATATGGAAAATAAAATGTGTTTTAAATCACTAGAAATATCCGAGTTCGTAAGCACATGACAACTTTTTACTATAACTAACGGTTGAGCAAACAGGTGTTTACATAGACATCCCAGCCTTGCTAATGACTGTTGGAATCGTGTACATAATATCGACAGTGCGACGGGTAAATACATGCATTTATCACTTATTTTTATCCCAAAGTATGAACTACTTCCCAAGCAATCTAGGTTGCCACAAGGACAAAATTTAACGCGAAAAAATCTAAAATTAAACACATATCAATATCTCTAAAACGACAAGATTTCGTAAAATATTGACGTCAAAATAAAAACCACCTTGGAAAGTTCACTTCACACAATTAACAGGTGATACAAATCTTAAAAGTAAACATTTTAGAAAGTACCCGGGCAGTACCGGGTAAACAAATAGTAATATATATTATAAAGTGGCTCATTGCTCAGAATATAACATAACATTAACTCACCGTCACTTTCATGTTACTCTTGTGTTCCACGAAGTCCTTCCTCAGTCCTTCAGTGAGAGCCCTTACTGCGGATTTGGCGGCACAGTACATGGCAATGTGACAAGTCAGTACTTCATGCCCAGCAGTGCTGTAATGTAAGCACACAAGAAAATATCTCAAGAGGATGAAAACAAATTAACCCAGAAAAATAAATTTTAGTATGATACTTATGCCGATACTAGACTAAGCGCTGATTTACTGTTGCCGGTCACATGACTGTGACATTTCAAAGCGCGGGAAATTTGGAAAGTGGACGCGCGCTAATTGAAAAGTTGGCGTGGATGGCCACTTGTGCATCCTTTAGCTAATTCTGATAAGATGATGAGGTTGTGGAGGAGATGGAGGGGAGGAGGAGGTGGGGGTGGTTGCGGAGGTGGAGATCATACTCGAAACTTTAACCTACTGCTATGTTTAACGCGTGGAACATAATAGTGGGACAGGTCACGTGTCAAGTGACAGCTCTCTAGGCTGTCTTGTGCAAGGTTTAATGAAATATTTGCCTCCTGGATTCGGAAATCCAACCTTATGCAGCGGCAATATGTAACTAATTACTGCCACTTGAGCCAAGGAATTGAACAACGGACAGGTGATTGGTAGAAAGGTATTCCTTATCGCTTTCTAGCCATGATCATGAACGCTTATTTGTCAGGAACAGATTTAGTGTTTGTTAAGGGTTGTGAAAAGAAGGAATGGTTGCGTGAGTATCTGCCATCAACATGTGAAGTTATCGATCTAAATGTATATAATCTGCATAATTTTAAACTCTTCTCCAGGAGCACAGTGTGGAAACGATGAAGTGACCTTTATGCCATGTGTGTATGCCTTATGATTGCTTGTTACGCAATGCATGCTCGTAGATGAGCAACATAATATGTAAACTGCAGTGTTCAAATCTCGTCAGTGAGAAACATTTTGTAGAGTAAAGGAATCATGTATATCCTGTTTGATACTAAGTGTAACGGATGTTAAAAAGGTGATCGTAATATGTTATGCTTGCAGTAATAAACTAAACACTTTTACTGAAGAAGAGTTGAAGGCATTATCAAAGGCATTTCTAGTGAATGTAGCTGCGGGCTGTAAGGAATGTATGGGAGAAAGTGCCTCGTGAGTGGACGGAGCTTCAGACTTGTAGACTACATCATCAACGAGTACGTTTATCTAAGAGACCCTCAGTGAGACAGTGTGGTACGTGTCAACTGTTTAAACTGTGCCACGGACCTAAAGCTAACGGGTTAACTTCGCTTATGGACACTTACCTTGACTGGGAAGAGAGCGCACAAGCAGGCGCAGAAAAAGATGAAGAGATTTGCTGGGAGAAAGGTGAAAACGCATGCTGGGCATGGACTTATCAATAAAGCAATTCCTCTTGTTCCTTTTGAGCTTCATCTTCGTAGCTAGCAATACTGTGGACCTGGCACTCGATTCGATGTTCGCTTAGTGTGTGGAGATCCTGGTATTAATATACTGGATGCTGCTTACAAAAGCATTATTTTGCCTACCGTGCTAGTAAACGTGAAAACAAACCTGAACTGAGACGTGTAGCTGATGAAAATATGCTTCGTAGAACTATGCAGCGTATGACGTCACGTGAAGATAGCAACTCTTGTCATTGCCGATGCAATGAAAATGAAACTATTGCTGGGTGTAGACATTAGAAGACGAATACAGAAGAGAAAACCTATGTGAGACAGGACTAAATAGATTTACTTGATGAATGAAAAATGTACACATGCTATAATAAATACGATTTATGAAACAAAATGCAGTTGTTGCTTGGTCCTACTTTACTCCAAATACTTATTTAACTAGTAGTAATGATGTTGACTAACATGTTTAAGAACCAGTCGAGAGGAGAGACAGAGGTTCTAGGATAAAACTAATCCAACGTTTAAAAGCACGTCCTCTTTATTAATCCATTAATTGAAATTGTTATTAAAACTAAGTCATTTTACATACAGTTTATTACCACGACGACGAATAACACGTTTGCTTAAATGGGCGCCTTCCAACGTGTTGCTCCACAGTGAAAGCGTTGCCCACGTTTTCTTCAGACTAATCAAGGTAAAGAGTTTACATCGAATTGTTTTCTTCTTATCTCAAGTCACTCAGTATTTATCATTATTCTACGTACAGCAATATTTAATTTACAGCTCAAGGTTCTTATCGCTGGATTGATCTGCTACCTAGACTTGTGTCTACCTACAATACGCCTCATCGTGCCATCGGGACAAAGTCATGTCTTGTTACCAAAAACACACCACAGTTAGATGCTATTCATCTTGTAATCGCAAACAGCTGATCCACAGCGCCATCGCTTTCAGAAGTGTGATTTTGTTCGTATCAGGAAACACAAGTCTGCCTTCGCAAAAGGATACAGTCCTAACTGGAGCATATAAATATTTCAAATCAACAGTGTTAAGTTCACTAATCCAGTAACCTATTTACTTCACCATATTTCGGACAATCTATCAAAGGATGATTCTACATCGAAGAGCTGTAGAAAAAATATCCTGATCATATTTATAAGAGTAACGCAGAATTGATCCTTGTTAATGAACAGGAGAACTGTCCATCACAGGAAATGCTGGAAACCGTGATTTCGATGCACCAATCAGTTGCTGTCACATGTGTGCGCGTGCGCATGTTCTGAATACGTCGCCGTGTCATTACGTGTGAGTGAGAGGAGCAGACGTGTTTAGTGACCAGTTGAATGGTGCTCACGATAAAACAGCGAGTGTTTATAGTCGAGTGTTATTCAAAGCACGATTTGTGGAAAACCTGTACAGAACTGTTTGCGCAAGAGTTTAAGACTGGAAATGTTTTGGCAAAACTTCCAGCAAAGTGTGCAATGCAAAACTTAGTGGCAAAACAGCTCGAAACGGGCTCTGTAGCGAATAAAATCCGTAACTATCTGAATCGAATACCAGAATACATTGTTCGAGTAAAGGGCAGCCTGGAACGAAGGGCGACGAAATCGAAATGCCGTTTATCTGTGCAAGTGGGAATTAAGAAATCGTCGTGTCAAAACGTTAACAAGAAGAACCTGCATCTGTATCCTTATAAATTTACTGTTGTGCGTGCCTCAAAGTGCCCAGACGAATCTTCGCGTGTTGAGTTCTGCCGGTGGTTTCTGAGTGAAGTGGAGTCAAGACTTTTGGATATTCAGTTTTTCATTTTTAGATAAGACCATTTCCAGCATCATCTGTGATGTTCATTAACAAGTCCCGCGTCAGTCCTATTGTAAATAATTTCCAGGTGAGTTTTATTTCTCCCACCCAGTATGTATAAAGAAAACTCATATTATTCGTTTTCACAGTACAAAAATGGTAATTTTGTTCAATTACAAAACTTTCTATTCTATATTCATGTTATAACGACGTTAGAGACCACCGATACAATTTCTTTATGTACATATATATGAGTGTTCGATTGTTGCAGGGTATACTTTTATGAAACTCGGCATACAAAAGATACAATCGTGCTAACAAAGATACTGGGATGATTGGTTTTACGATATTTGAAGGAGGAAAGGGTTAAGACGAGTGGTGGGGAAGGAAAGGCTTTGGAATGATTTCTCGCTGATATTTAGATATATTTCGTATAAAACTGACTTCAAACTTAATGTTAAACCTTTTGTGTAATGACAGTGTTTTTGATAGAGCCAAGCCCGCCTGACCGACGAATAACGTAGGAAATGGTAATTTTGCACATAATTTAGATTTGGAGACTTTATTTAGAAAAATCAAACAAACATTAATTCGCACAATTTTCGCAATCCGTGTAAAGAACAGGCATGTAAGCAAGGTGCTTCAAACATTAAATGCTGCCAGAAGTTAAGAAATACGTCCAAAGATATAAATACATTTCTCTTTTTGATGTTCCATTTTTCGTATGTGATTAGCATTTAAGATGGAATGGTTGCCCAGTTCTACGTTCTATTCAGACAATAACTACTACCTTAGGCACAAGAGTTCTAAATTAGGTATAATTAGATTAATATTTTCCCTAAATTAAGGTATTTGGAATATATATATGGTAAGTGTACCTGCTGATATGAATAATGTGCCCATCATCCACTCCTCTTGCTCTCATATTCTGAACAGCTTCACGAGTGCAGATTGAGAGTCCAAGAACGTTAACATCCAACTGAATCTTCCAGTCTTCTGTTGAGGCATCTGCATTCGAACAGAGAGAAATATAGCTGTTTACCAACGAAGAAACTCAACCACACATATCAGTTTTTTAAGCATTGATAGGTTGAAACACAATCTTATAGGTGACATGAAACCATCCTGACGGAGTCCGTCACCTTTCACGAATAAATACTGTTTTTTTAACATACGAACTGAAGTTTGAGTCACCTGCTTTATAACACAATTTTCATAAATATACCAAAGGTACCCCTTTAAAAAACAAGAAAACAGAGTTTTTTATACATTTCGCCACTACATGGAAGAAAATAGAATCATGGATATGTTTTGGACTTACAAGACGAGCAAATTCGGACACTTTGGTTGTACACCTCTGACTGAGGGGTAGGCCTACACTCTACCTACAGAGGAGATAAAGTGTTCCGATAAAAGGGGGGTTTTCTGCCCGAAGGCAGGTCCGAACATCCGCAGAGGTGTGCCTGAACCGTAGTTTACGTACGGTAGGGTGGCCAGTTCCTTTCCGCCCCTCCATCTCCTTAACCCCGACCATCAGCGCGTGGCTACCCATCCATATTTTGACCACTCCCAATGTTGCTTAACTTCGGAGATCTCACTGGATCCGGTGTTTCAACACGGCTACCGCCGTTGGCAGTTCCGAAACAACGAAAGAAATACGTAGCGTCTTGATCTACGTCCAAAAATATGGCAGCTCATCCAGCACACAACATTCTCTTGCCATGTCACAGGAGAAAAATTCTGCTGCATTTGGTGACGCCGTGTGTTAGGTGCTTTGCCCTGACCTAGACGAAACACCAGTCAAACACAGTGGGAGATAGTTTAAATCTCGGCGGAATTTTGATCTACTGTATACAGAAGGCAGAGTTCTGTCACACGTGAGGAAGATGACGAATACTGGTTGCCTGGTTACCACACTGTCGGTTTTCTATCCACGCTAATTGAATGGCAATAATTCCAGGTGGATACCCAGCCCGAAAAACATTACCATGCTAAAACGGTTGGTAAAACACTGGTTTAACTATATGCTGTTAATCATAAGTACGGTAGCTCAACTTACTTGTTGTACCGGCCATCTTTACAAGTCCAGCGTTGTTGATCAGAATATCGACACCGCCCAGTGTTTCCTTTATCCATTTGAAGAGAGCCAGGATGTCTTCTTCCTTAGAGACATCACATTTCTTGGCGTACAGTTTACCAGGCTTCGCTTTGCTTTCGTGATAACGTCCTCGGGTTTTTGCATCCGTCCTTGCTTTGGCCACGGCTTCCTGAGGAGAAAATCGCTACCGTAAGTTTTTGTTTTTTCATCAACTATACCTGTATCGCAATATACAGAATCCACGTCACCTGTGGATTTGATACACCAAAACAAAGAGAGAACTCTACATGGACGTGCATCCCATTGTACCTTGTTTCCAGTTGTTTAACTAGAGACTTCCTGGACCCTGGAAAAAGTTTCAATCAAGGAACACGGTGAACTCTTTCACCCCAAGAAAGAAGGTGTTAGAAATAGAGCACAGTGTTGTGATGGGGGACTGTGTGTGGGGTATAGTATGAGCAGAGGAGTAAGCCGTTCTAATGTACATATTTGAACGACACCATTATTGTATGAAGATTCCATTTTACGCCCTATTTTCCCATTTATTCCAAATAATTCTCGAAGTACTGCATCTCTAGTTGTACTCTAGTTGTATATGCATGCAATTTTGGCATTAATATTCATTGCCACATCCACAATATAGACAATTAAGGAAAAATACTGATTTATTCATTAGGATCACCAAATTAAGCGGTCCCAGGGGCTCTGAACTTTAGAGCGTGGATTGGGGACCACGGGGCCCTTAGCTGAGTCCTGGCATTGCTTCCACTTACTTGTACCAGGTTCTTCACTTTCATCTATCCTATCCGATCTCCCTTGGTCAACTTTTGTTCTTTTCCGACCCCGATGCTCTTAAGGCCGGTCTCCACTGATTAACATTAACACCAATATGTTAAATTTAACACGTTACAATTGACATGTATATTGTGATTGTGTCTTCCAATTGACTTTGCATGTTAACTCAGAATGTTGAAGTTAACACTTTTAACATGTTGGCGTGTTTTCCGCTCCAAGTGGAAAACATGTCAAGTCAATTCGTTGTTCGTGAGATGTTGACACAGCTTCGGCAACTTCCTTTCCATTTCCATGTCAACAGATAGCCAAACAATGCAAACGACGTGCTTCTCGTGAAGTAGAATTATATTTACAACATTCCGCAACACTCATTCTCTTTTAGTTGTAAGCTACAAATACAGTACCGGTATGCGCACGTGTGTCGTTCTCTCTGCACTATACTAAAATTTATAGTCATAAATGGAGTGGAGCAACATTAATTTTGACTTAATTAATGATATAATAGACATGCCTTGTTTGTCGGATGTCTCATCAAAGGAGTACAGGGATAAAGCGAAGAAAGCCGACATTATTCAGGAGCTCTAAATTATCTATAATTGTTCCCGCGAGTGCATCGGAAAAACCTAGCATCCCTCCGCTCCCAGTACAGTCAAGTATTGCAAAAAGAAATAATAATCAGAAAAGTCGGGGGCGGGAGGGGATAAAATTTATACTTCAAAGTGGGTTGCTTTTGAAGCAATGAGCAGGATGAGGGGAGGAAATGTGTCTAATAGAACTGCATTTCTAAATAATAACAAGAAGCAACAATGGCAATAACAAAGCCCAAATCCTCTTCATCTGAGTCCATTGTCCTTGTTTGAAAATACCAGACACCACCTAAATGTATTACCACAAACTGATATGATGAACTACTTGTATATAAACAAAGGAAGTCAAGTTTATCATGTTTATTAAGTGTGGACACAATGTCAAATGAAACAGTATTCAACATTTAACATTTAACATGTTGATGGTGTCACCAGTTAACATTTAACATGTTGTTGTTAAATGTTAATCAGTGGAGATCGGCCTTTAGGTTTTCGAGGACTAGGGAGTCCTTCATTTTCACGCCCTTGGTGGCCCTTACCTTTCTTTGGCCGATAGCTTCATTTTTCGAAGTGTCGGTTCCCTTCCGGTTTTTTCTCTCTGATTAGTGTTATATAGGAGGATGGTTGCCTAGTTTTACTTCCTTTTAAAACAGTAATCACCACCATCACCACCAAATTAAGCGACAATATACACAAAAAGTGAAGCGTACAGTTGAAGAAGGATGAATGTCCACAAATAACGATAATTGAGATGGCGCTACTGGACGTCGCAGAATTGGGTGTAGGATCTATTCGTACTGTTCAACTGAACGGTCAGCGTACTGGCCTTCGATTCAGAGGGTCCCGGGTTCGATTCCCGGCCGGGTCGGGGATTTTAACCGTAATTGGTTAATGCCAGTGGCACGGGGGCTGGGTGTATGTGTTTTCTTCATCATCATTTCATCCTCATCACGACGCGCAGGTCGCCTACGGGAGTCAAATAGAAAGACCTGCACCTGGCGAGCCGAACCCGTCCAGGGATATCCCGACACTAAAAGCCATACGACATTTCATTTTTTTGCTTTTAGTGTGTTGTGTACTGTTGGTGTATGATTTCCTTACGTTAATTGCTGTTTTGCAATATAATTTATTGCTACAGAATGAACGATGAATGTGTAGGTGATATTGGTGAATTGCAAGATGAACAAAAGCATGTTACTTCAGCCAAGGAAAGAATTAAGTATGGACGCATGGAAGTTGTGAGTAAGAAACTTATGAAATGGGACCAGACTGTCAGTGTATACGGTTGAAGTGTTTTGAAATTTTTTCACAAGAGGAAAGATTAGAAATTCTAAAAAGCTTAATTCTCTTTCCTCTTATGATGAACAGTCAGCATATTTCATCTCACTTATTTCATGTCATGGGATTCAAACACACAAACCATGCAGGATAGAAGATGAGGATTCGCTAGAGCTATAAAGCTAGGATAGTTAGAGAAGAGGAAGTACTTCACGAAATTCCTATCTGCTAAAAAGCTTCTTGTCAATTCATGGTATTTCGCCTAAACGGGTGCAAGCCATTCAGATCAAAATGACCGAAGGAAATGTTTATAGTGATGGTCGGGGAAAATAAAGCAACGGACCCAATGTTTTATCTGCTGAAGTAGTGAACCATGTGTGTGATGTCCGGAAAATGTCTCAAAAGTAGTCTAACTACATCAGACCCCTCGGTTATACCATCTAAGTTCTGACAAATCATGACACGGGCCAAGAAATATTCGGTCATAGTGACTCCTTCATGCGGTTTGTACCTCCCAAATACCACCCTTTCTCTCTCCCGAGCTTGTACCGTTTCGTTCCAGAATTTCTCTCTAAACTTATTTCTGAATTCTTTCAGGTTCGTCATCGTTTGCCTATATACCATGAACCAAGACAGAGTTTCTCCTACAAAAGCATGGTCAATATTTTCTATAACGTCTTCCCAGTCCATAGACTCTTCCTCTAGACGCTTTTCAAACCGTTTTTCTATCATCTTAAGGAAATCTAGCGGGTTCGTTTGTTTCCCATTAAATTTAGGTAGTTCAATTTCCCTAATGTAGCTATTTCCTAGACGTTGCCTTGCCGTGAAAACCTGTTTATCCTTTGCCACCTGTTTTAACTGATTTTCTGCTTTCTCCATCCGGCATTCTACATCTTTGTCTCTCCTATCAATTTCGCTCTCCAAATTAACCTGCTTCTCTTTCAGTGTCCTAATTTCAATCTTATTCTCTTCAGCTATCGCAAACCTTTCTTCACTTGCCCGTGTCTCATCTTCTATTCTAAGCTTTACTGTGTCAATCTCTTGTTGGACCTGGTCTTTGAATACCCGTATTTCCCCTTTTTGAGTCTCAACTCTCTTATCAATACTAGTGACTTGCCTCATTACCTCCTCCCTAGTAGAGTTGCTTCCCTTCCCCATTAATTCCAGGAATTTACTTCTCTGCTCCGCAAACTTTTCTTCTACCTCTTTCCCTTGCCGTTCACATTCACTTTTTTGTTCCTCTAATCGCTTATTAAAATGTTCATTTTTTACCACCAGATCGCGTAACTGCCTACTGTGTTCGTCCATTCTCCGATTCGCTTCTTCTTTATTTTCCCTCATCTCCCTGCTTAATTCAGCTTTAGTTTGCTCTAACATTAAGAAAATGTACAATATATACCTTGAAACGTACCCAGACTATCCTTTAAGCTGTGAGTCATACCGTACCATATTCAATTCAAAATTTAATTTAATATCAGGTTTTGCGATGAGTACACAGCAAACTCTCTGACACTCGAGGATGATATAAAATTGATACTATGCAAGATATAAGGAATAAACTGAAATAGGTAGAAACACAACGCGTTTTGCATCTCAAGAGAGCACATACATTGTACGGACGTAAGAAACCAGCAAGGTACACGGCACAAAAAATATTCGAAAGGAGGCTATTGTTTTCAATTTTCAGAAAAAATGAGCATTCCGAACATTACTACTAATGAGGTACATTACCGTTGCCACCTTTCATGTGTTTTGGTTTGTGTGTACACATCTTAACATCACAGCAATCAGTGTTTTACACTTACACAGAGACACGTGGTCATAAAGGTGCAGATGAAGTATCATCACTTATTTTTCATGTCATTTTTAATTACTTGGACACCGACGTACAAGATCTCCACATACTTTGTGACTCAGCAGCAGGCCAAAATAAGAACTTTACTGTTTTTCACACTCTGCATTATATTGTTCATGAAGTGAAGCGCTTGACCTTTCCCATTCGTGGCCATTCATATAATATGACCAAAATATGGGGTTAATGAATCAGCGGTCACCTGTAGAGCGGAATGATGTCATTGCTAATTCAAGGACAAAACCAACTCCATTTGAAGTAATTTCGTGCGAGGATCAGATGCTGTTTCGTTCTTGGACTGACTTTCTTGGTGCAGAATACATGAAGAAAAGCCCTTTCAAGTCCAGACGTATAAAAGAACTGTTGATAGTCAGGGAACATCCTCGTCTACTCTATTATCGAGACATGTATAATTGTTTTTGGGAACATTCAATCACAACACTTCCAAGGGATTGACTTTACCACCAGGAGAATTCAGGCTTCCCAAGTTGAAGAGATATTGCAAGAAAGAACATCATGCTTTCTTCGATGGTTTGCCATACAGACCTGCTCCTACACCCAGACGACGAACTGCAACGAATTCCCAAACCACGAATGAAGGTCAGAAAAACCCAGCAACAAGAGGTCTTAAAAATCAGTAACCTTTTCCTACAAAGTAGGAAAAGAACAAAGTTAGAGTGTTGTTTCGTTTTGTGACTTTGTGAAATTTATGGACATATATCCTTTTTCCCTTGTAGTTTAGGTCTTCAGTAAATATTTTGATAAATTCTATATCATTGTAATAATTTGCATCTGTGGCGTAGTGGTTAGTTTGATGAGTCATCACCCCTGAAGGCCCGGATTCGGTTCCCGGCTCTGCCATGAAATTTGGAAAGTGGTACGAGAACTGAAACGGTGTCCACTCAGCGTCGGGAGGTCAACTTAGTAGAGGGGGAGGGGTTCGATTCCCACCTCAGCCATCCTCGAAGTGACTTTTCGTGCTTTCTCACTTCTCCACCAGGCAAATGCCGGGAAGGTACTTAACTTAAGGCCACGGCCACTTCCCTCCCTCTTTCTTGTCTACCCTTTCCAATCTTCGCTTCCCGCACAAGGCCCCTGTTCAGCTTAGCAGGTGAGGCTACCTGGACAAGGTACTGGTCCTCCTTCACAGTTGTAACCTAGACCCAATGTCTCACGTTCCAGGCGAGAAAGGTGGGATCCCTCGCTGAGTCCGAGGGAGAAACCAACCCTGGATGGTACATGGGCAAAGAAAGAAAGATAGAAAGAAAGAAAGCAAGCAGATTTCAGCAAATTATTTTCATATAAAAACAACTCTTCACCTACACAGAACTCCTTCGCTTGTAAAGAACTCGCACAGTCAAGTATTAAGAAAAAAGCGCTAAAGCGTGTACAAGCTACTAGCACGGTAAAGCGCTAGTAGAAGTGAGACGTTCCCAACCACAGCCTAACATACATTTATGCATCACCAGGGAACCAAAACCGTGTTAAACGTAAGACATCCTTTCATCAAAGTATACTTCCACACCTACATAGTATAAAAGAGAAAACGGCCCTCGCTGGGGATTTAATGTCTTGAGCGAATAGGAGAATGGAGTTTGCGGTGAAACCTGCATTAAAATAACCTCACAACCTCCATGAACCTGACTGATATTGTGGATGTTCCAGGCTGAGTGGCTCGGACGGGTGAAGCGCTGGCCTTCTGACCTCAGCTGGGCAGTTTTGATCCTGGCTCAGTCCGGTGGTATTTGAAGGTGCTCAAATACGTCAGCCTCGTGTCGGTAGATTTACTGGCACATTAAACACTCCTTCGGAATAAAATTCCGGCACTTCGTTGTCTCAGAAAACCGTCCATACTTAGTGGGACGTAAAAAATAACGTTATTATACATACATACATACATACATTATCATTATAGACTGTTATGCCTTTCAGCGTTCAGTCTGCAAGCCTCTGAGAATTTACTAAACGTTATTATTATTATTATTATTATTATTATTATTATTATTATTATTATTATTATTATTATTATTATTATTATTATTATTATTATTATTATTATGCGTAATGGTCCCTTTCGGAACACATGAAGCTTTATTTATGATTTCTTTTGCGGAGGGTCCAGGATGCTTTTATCTGTTTACCAAAGATCCTTTTGCTTTCTTCCGTCCATTTGGTACCTGCTCTTTTTGGTACTTCATTCCCTGGAGTAACTTCCCACTTGTCAATTTTCTTTCTATATATATTTCGGTTCAGAATTTCATCAGGTTGAATCTGTGAGTTCTTTATGTCCGCTTTTGTTGTGTCAAAGGGAAATAAATCTTCAGTTTATCAACTCTTTCAAGGATCTGGTGGGTTA
Organism: Anabrus simplex; assembly: GCF_040414725.1. Taxonomy (NCBI): domain Eukaryota; kingdom Metazoa; phylum Arthropoda; class Insecta; order Orthoptera; family Tettigoniidae; genus Anabrus; species Anabrus simplex. Next base: position 182,506,693 of record NC_090279.1, on the reverse strand, counting down.
GTTTGGTTTCTGGAAGCCTCTGAACATGTCCATTAACTTTAGCCTTCTTTTCCTAAAGTATGCCGCAATAATAGATCATTCTTCTGTGGATTTCCGGAACTGAAGGCGGTACCCCTTTTTCCTTTATTATTATTGTTACCGTGTTTTTGTGGTAGTTAGAGGTGAAAGAAGGTGCGGGGTGGTGAACAGGTCTCAAGCTACGAAAGTAAAATTAATTTAAAATTTAACAAGGTTATATTTTCTTTTCAAAATTAAGAAATAACAATTACGGCAGGTACAGAGTAGCAAGGCAACAAAAGGGGCAATTACAATATTTACAGTATTTGGGCTTCGAGCCCCGGATTCACACTTCTAGGGCAATTAGCCCAACTTTACTCCAAAATAAGTTTTACCAGAGGGGCCGAAAACCCCATTCATGTTCCAGAGCACTTGCTCCAAATTACACAGAAAAGCCTCCTCGAGGCATACAACACTTAATTTTCAAGAAAGAGCCACACGCTCTCAAACTTTAAGCCTCTCAAAGGCCACACCAAACTCCACCTTCAAGTTGTCCTCTCAGGACATAGACACAGGGGTAACATACCCAACCTACTGAGGTCTATTAAATGAAAAAGGGTAATTACATGACCTCTAAAATAACAATTTGAGAGGAGGCGATCTGCACTCCTAATGTATTTGTTTCAAAACCTAATTTGGCTCTAGGCCACTGATGTAAGGGCTAATCCCATACTACGGAGGTGACTTTAGAAAAGAAAGAAATTTACATAATGTTAAGGAAGAATAGGTTGAGAAAATAAGTTCACCTCAAAACAATATGAGTGGGAGCTCGAGAGGGTTAAGCACTCTCTATCCCAATATGTAGTTTAAAAGATAGAATAGATACAAGTTTCTTTACATTTTAAGGAAGGTTACATAATGGAAAAACTTCGGACCCGCCCCGAGAGTTAAACTGCTGAGCAAGCAAGAAAAGAAGTAATTAATCGGCCATTACCTGGTTGTTGGCTGCCGCCGAAGAAAGAGGCGCTTCCCGCCCCCTGCTATGTACTTTACACACGAAAAGATGGAACAGAAGTGGCCCGGAGACCCTAAAATCAGCAGTTTATATACTCTCGCGGAAAGTTCGAGGCGTTTGGGGAATGAGAACACCCTCCCACAAAAACTTTATTGGCTAACCAAGAAAACCCCTACACAATATGAAGAAGAAACACATAATTGGTGGAAAATTAATTCAAGAAATTTGGGATTGGCTAAATTCAAAACAAGGGGAAAGAAAGGGTTAATATTGCCAACTTAAACAATGACTGAAGGAAATTTAGCAAAGAACAAACTTTTGAAATTAAATTTTCTCCAAAAAAACAGTTCTTTCACTCCGCACTAGGGTGCACTATTGTTGATCTTCAGTAGTGTCCTCTAGAAGAGAAAGTTCACACTTCTTACTACAAGCAAAACAAAAATACGTCGAAAATGACACAGTTCAAAAACTCCAAAATTTCCAGGTAGTGACATCTTCTGAGAAAGTAGAAAATTAATACCGTAGATAAAGTTCAGACTTCCTCCAGCAGAGGAGTTTCAACTGGCGCAAATTTTAAATTAGCGGCGTGGAGGTGTACCGCCCGGTACAATTATTATTATTATTATTATTATTATTATGATTATTATTATTATTATTATTATTATTATTGCTATTTGCTTTACGTCGCACCGAAACAGATAGGTCTTTTGGCGACGATGGGAGAGGAAAGGCCTAGGAAGGGAAGGAAGCGGCCGTGGCCTTAATTAAGGTACTTGCCTGGTGTGAAAATGGGAAACCAAGGAAAACCATCTTCAGGGCTGCCGACAGTGGGGTTCGAACCCACTATCTCTCGATTACTGGATACTGGCCGCACTTAAGCGACTGCAGCTATCAAGCTCGGTTATTATTATTATTATTATTATTATTATTATTATTATTATTATTATTATTATTATTATTATTATTATTATTATTATTATTATTATAGTGTGATAAACCGAATGTTTCCCTCCCTTACTTTACTCTAACCATCTCCCTCTCTGGATCACTCGTGGTGTGTCGGCCTCCGGATCTCAAGAACTACCCGGCGGAGGTAGTTGGAAGGGCAGGAAAAAGTCCATTCAACACTCCATGTCGTACGATGTCGGCATGTGAAAGATCTCTGTGAATCCCCTTGTGGGTGGGAGACGCAGACGAAGAATACAATCCACGGTACCCCTTGCCTGTCGTAACAAGCGACTAAAAGGGACCTTAGGGGCTCTGAATTTGGAAGCGTGGGTTGGCAACCTCTGTGCCATTAGCCGAGTCCTGGCATTTTTTCCACTTACTTGTGCCAGGCTGCTCACTTTCATCTAGACAGTAAAGTAATAAACAAGACATTAGTTGACACACTAGTCGGAAAAGGTTGGCATCCCTGGAATAGATTATAATGCTATCATTATCTTCTATATTTTCTCTTAACGAGGGAAAAGTAAATGAAATTGCAGAAAGATTAGAATATATGCCTACAAAATACCTAAGACGACCTGAACAAAAGCGGGGATTTCGTAGAGCTCATCATGGCAGGCTACAAAAATGTTAAAATCTCCTGTCATAAGGTACGAGCTTATTTTCTTAATCCTTAATTATTATTTTCTTAATAATAATTGTTATGCTGGGTTGAGTGGCTCAGACGGTTGAGGCGCTGGCCTTCTGACCCCAACTTGGCAGGTTTGATCCTGGCTCAGTCGGGTGCTATTTGAAGGTGCTCTAATACGTCAGGCTCGTGTCGGTAGATTTGCTGGCACGTAAAAGAACTCTTGCGAGTCAACATTCCGGCACCTTGGCGTCTCTGAAACCAGGACAAAATTCCGGCACCTCGGCGCCTCAGAAAACCGTAAGAAGTAGTTAGTGGGACGCAAACCAAATAACATTATTATTATTATTATTAATTGATATACCGAGCTCGATAGCTTCAGTCGTTTAAGTGCGGCCAGTTTCCAGTATTCAGGAGATAGTGGGTTCGAACCCCATTGTCGGCAACCCTGAAGATGGTTTTCCGTGGTTTTCCAATTTCATACCAGGCAAATACTGGGGCTGTACCTTAATTAAGGCCACGGCCGCTTTCTTCTCAGTCCTAGCCCTTTCCTGACCCACCGTCGCTTTAAGACGTATCTGTGTCGGTGCGACGTAAAGTCACTAGCAATAGTAAAAAATATTTATTGGTATCTCATGTCAAGCACGGATAAAATGAGCGAAGTGCTGTACTTGTTGCTATGCGGGCAGTGATGAGTCAACGGGAGGCAGATAAGCTGGGCGCGCCTGCCGGCCAATCGATAAGAGAAACTCTTCTTCTTCTTCTTCCCCTTAATATGTTTACCCTCCATGGTCGGTTTTTCGCTCGGACTAAGCGAGGGATCCCACCTCCACCGCCTCAAGGGCAGTGTCCTGGAGCTTCAGACTCTGGGTTGGGGATACAACTGGGGAAGATGGCCAGTACCTCTCCCAGGCGGCCTCACCTGCTAAGGTGAAGAGTGGCCTTGTTGGGGGATGGGAATATTGGAAGGGATAGACAAGGAAGAGGGAAGGAAGCGACCGTGACCTGAAGTTAGAAACAATCCCGGAATTTGCCTGGAGGAGATGTGGGGAAACCACGGAAAACCACTTCCAGGATGGCTGAGGTGGGAATCGAATCCACCTATACTCATTTGACTCCCGAGTCTGAGTGGACCTCGTTCCAGTCCTCGTACCACTTTTCAAATTTCGTGGCAGAGCCTGGGCCTCCGGGGATGGCAGCTAATCACGCTAACCACTACACCACAGAGGCGGACATTATTATTATTATTATTATTATTATTATTATTATTATTATTATTATTATTATTATTATTATTATTATTATTATTATATCCAGTTCAGTTCCTCCTCAGGTATTTACCACATGCAAGTTTCACAAACACTCGTTCTCCAGATATCGACGCGGTCCTATAACATTTGTATACACAGTATCATGGCCCATTATTGCCAAGGAATTCTGCGATGTTAGCCGCACTGAAGCGTCTTCTCGCCGCCTTGAGTCATCTTTCTCGCCGTGAGCAGTATCAGTAACTCAAAATAAATTATTAATTTTTGAAGTTATATCCCCACTCACCTCTATCTTGTCCACTCTCCGAGCCACAGCTACGATATGAACTCCGTGGTCTTGTAACTGGTAGGCTACAGCTGCTCCTATACCAGAACTAGCTCCTGTCACCAAAGCTACACGTCCTGACCAACGCTCCATGCTGTCTGCCTGTTAGCAACTTGCTGTATGCGTGGTGGAGCTCCGTTATATTCTCTAAAGCGAGTCAAGGCGAGGTTGATGAGATAATCAAGTTCTTGAGTGTTACAAGATGACAGTGCAATTTATGGAGTGAAAAGAAGTAAACATCAAACCAACCGTTGTTACATAATTTTTATTGAGGTTATTATCGGCGATACGACGTCTGCAGTGTATAGTAATAGTCACGTAGTGCTTGCTATAAACTAAAAGAAAAATATTACCGCCCTATTCTCTTTTTGTTAATGGCTCACCACTGCTGCCAACTTGACTAGTTACATGTTGAAATCACGGCACAAAACCATCAATAAACTAACCTCAGTGTAAGTATCAACAATGGAGGTTCCCTAACCCAAGCAAATGATAATAAATGATCAATAAAGATATTCATAATTGAGTCGGTTTTCAAGTTTAATATGAAATTAAGGAAATACACGCACTCTATCTCACTCAATTTAAAATTGTCCGACTCGTTAGCTGAATGGTCAGTGTATTGGCCTTCGGTTCAGAGGGTCCCGGGTTCGATTCCCGGCCGGGTCGGGGATTTTAACCTTCATTGGTTAATTCCAATGGCCCGGGGGCTGGGTGTTTGTGGTGTCCCCAACATCCCTGCAACTCACAGACCACACATAACACCATCCTCCACCACAACAACACGCAGTTACCTACACATGGCAGATGCCGCCCACCCTCATCGAAGGGTCTGCCTTACAAGGGCTGCCCTCGGCTAGAAATAGCCACACGAAATTATTATTAATTTAATATTATATATTTCTGCCGCTGCCTGCTGTCATTTCTTGATGGATACAGTACTTTTACATCCATCTCTTGACACAGGCCAGAGTAAAGTGTAGCTTCCACCGAAGTCCCAGTCAACACCCATGGCTGTGACAATATGGAATAGTTGCTGGGGTATGGGTAGTGCTGAGTAATGACATTCAGAGCACGACTAGTGCATCTGAGTGTTATGAAAGGTGCTGCTCATAGGGTCAGTCATGCTGCAATAGTACTTTCTGACCCAGTGAGGAAAGCAATGGCAAACTACCTCACTCCTCATCTTGCCTAGTACGCCTCATTTTGGTGCTGCCATTGGTTTTTGGGGTTTCCTTATAACCTTTGGTGGTGCTATTTGAGGATCCAACCAGCCTCTGGACATATTTCTGCAGTTATTTTGATATATGCATTATTATAAATGCCTTTGCTGGCAGGACCTAGTGTTTACAGTGCACTATGTCTTCTGGTATAGGCTAGAGCAATTTTGTTACTTTCATAGATCTGTCTCTGTCTTATCCTTGGCTTTGACAATATGAAAGTGAGCGATACTAGTAATGCCATTCCTTCTGCAGCCAGTCCCTGCTATGAATGGTGTGAAAATGTTGTTCATAGGGTCAGTCGGTGCATGCATTTCAGTGGGCTTGGCAGACTGATATGTAATAGCAACTCTGGCTCGGTGAGGAAGGCAACGGGAAACTACCTCACTCCTCATTACCCTAGTACGCCTCTTCAGTGATGCCTAGGCCATCTATGACAGCTGATGGCAGAGCTGTTGAGGATCCAACCAGCGGAATCGCTGACGGACTGAACATACGTACATTACTATACCTCGGATTTTTAGGTGGTAATAGGTTAGAATGAAAGGTAATTTGGTTTGTAGGAAGTGTGATGCAACCCGTTGTACCACAATGTAGGAAGAGTAGCATAAATTCAAGGAGTTCTAGAGGCTGTACCCCTAATATCTATGCAAATCTCATAGCATAATCGTTGTACAGTGTAGGGTATACTTGTTACTGGCTTTAGTAAGTTTGCATTCTAACCTATCAGCACCTAATAATCCGGGCTCTATACATTACTATAACCATATAGGTGTGAACAGTATTAAATCAGAGGAAACAAGTTGTCAATCAGTCAGCGAAATATGAGCCGAGTTATGGATTCCGTCTCGGCAGTGGAATACAGGCGAGACAGCCTACATGTTGAGCTAGGTCATCCGCGCACATGTGGGCTGTCACACGAAGGAGTGGTGAGGAAACAATATTGACAACTTAAGGGGTCTACGAGGTTTCGATTTCGGAGCCTCGTGAGACGGGTCTGGTCGTGACATCCCTGGGAAGGGTGGTAGGAGTTCCTCATCAGGGGGGATGTCGCGACCAGACAGATTTAGGTTAGATTTAGTATATATTTAATGTAAATTTGTCATTTTGATTCTAACTTTTCTTTTCATGTTATAACGTAATAAATAAAAATTCGTTCAATTAGTAAGATAAGGTAGGGAAGATACATGTTGTCCTAGACTATATAATATTGTTAATGTCTAGGACAAAATAATTCATATTCAGTATAGTAACAGCCCCGAATGCTCTCTCCCCAGCTCCAGGCGATCCGGAATTGGGGGACGGGAGTATTCTATTCTATTCTATTCTATTCTATTCTATTCTATTCTATTCTATTCTATTCTATTCTATTCTATTCTATAACCATATTCTTCCGTGTTTGTGTTGAGTAAAAAAATCAGCTCCCTTCTTGAAGTTTGCTATTATTTGTCGAACTGAAGAGGAACCAGGATGTAAAAATACACACAAGCAATTATATAACATGTACATGTGCCGTAAGTCAATAAGAATACACAAAGGCTAAGTTTGCAAACCTTACCAAAGTCGTGACAAGACAAGGTTACGTTAAGTTAGGTTAGGTTAGGTTAGGTTAGGTTAGGTAAGGTTAGGTTAGGTTTGGTTAGGTTAGGTTATATTAGGTTGATAACGAAATTTTCTTCCATTTGAACTGAACTGATCTTAAAAACATTTAAGCTTTTTAGGCTTTTTCAATCGTGAAATTACCAGCGTCCAATCAATCAATCAGTCACTACTGATCTGCATTTAGGGCAGTCACCCATGTGGCAGATTCCCTATCTGTTGTTTTCCTAGCCTTTTCTTAAATGATTGCAAAGAAGCTGGAAATTTATTGAACATCTCCCTTGGTAAGTCGTTTCACCCCTGTGTAGCAATGGGCTCATAAGCTGGAATGCTACACCTTTCCAAGACGCAGGCGCTGGTGCGCCGTTGAGACACCACTGCAAGCCTCCTATGTAGGACAGTGCAGTGACAGTGCACTAGGGGAATCATGTGCCTCCACTTGTATAAATGCCTGCCATTGGCCTTTATATCGTCCCTGTTCTGCCAAAACGGCGAATGTTACAATGCTCTTCCTATCCATTATTTCCCTTAAGACTGGTCATGTCTTCCAGCCACATATTGATATTCGGTCCATCAGAACAATTTCCGTTGAGTTCATTTTCCTATGTGCGTGTGTAAAGGAAAATGAACCTTACTGTACCATACTGAAGGAATGTATGTTTGCATGACCTTTGCCCACTCCTAAAGTGTGATGTATTTAAGGTTCATTTTCCTTTACACACGCACATAGGAAAATGAACTCAACGAAAATTGTTCTGATGGACCGCATATATATCAATATATAGCTGGAAGGCATGACCAGTCTTAAGGGAAATAATGGATAGGAAGAGCATTGTTACATTCGCCGTTTTGGCAGGACAGGGACGATATCAGCTCTCAATATCAAGCACCTCATTGCGAACACATTGCCAACATTTACGACAGCAAAACAATATAAATAAAACTAGAAATGCGGCAATTTGCGGTATACAGCCTCCTGTCAGTGATCAAAAGAGCTTAAATGTTTTTGACATTTCCAATTGATGAAATTAAATTATGGTTTCCTTCTAGGAACCTTATTTTTGAATTGATCTGTACAGTGGAGGTAATGTTGCTTTTCTTTTCGGAGGAGTCCTTTGCGGATTTTTCTTGCATCTTAGACATCCTAATCGAATTCCATACGCAAGTATTGGACGAAATAAGACCGTAATTCACACAATGCTGCGTTCGTCACTTAACGCTAGAGGTGTGACAAACGGTTATTTCTTGTAACTGCTATATCTGTCACTGCTACAATAAAGTAACTGTGAAAAGTATCAGTTGAAAATAACGTCCAACGTTACTCACCTTTTATTGGTCACGGCTTCAAGCTTGTCTGTGTTGCGAAGTCCCATTCATTCACTCGCACATGCGAGCACGGATCACTACACTGTTGAAAGTCGGTGCAGCAAAAACACGCATTCCTATTTGATATAAAGTTAACGAGAGGCAGACAATGGATGAAATGAGAAGAGAACATAGCATCTTTTCTGAAATCTAGAGAAGTGAGTTTGACAATGCCCCGTTCAAGGATTGAAGACAAGAAAACATGATGATCTGTCTGCCAAACCTCGACACAAACTGCTACAAGAGGATCGTAATGTTACGTTATCTGTAATATCAATATGGAAAGCTAGCTTACTAATTTATTTATGGTACAAGAGAAATTATACGGTTGAAACTTATAATAATATTATAATGTAGGTTGTCCTGCACGATGTCTGAGTCAACGATTAAGGCTGAACAGTTTACATTTCAGTTACCAGATGACAGCAGCAACATAAACAAGTACACTAGAGAGTATATTATACACTATAGTGTATTTGACTTAAAGCAATCTCCTACTAAAGCGCTCTCACATGGAGGACATGCGCACTATCTGAACTCTGAAGGTCACATTCTGTGTCTGTAAGCTGCTACTAGCGACAGTTCCCAGTTACTGCACCCCAGGGGCTCTGAAATTTGGAGCGTGGGTTGGCGACCACGGGGCCCTTAGCTGGGCCCTGGCATTGCTTCCACTTACTTGTGCCAGGCTCCTCACTTTCATCCATCCTATCCGACCTCCCTTGGTCAACTATTGTTCTTTTCCGACCCCGACGGTATTAAGTATGGAGGTCTTGTGAGTCTTTCATTTTCACGCCCTTCGTGGCCCTTGTCTTCCTTTGGCAGTTACCTTCATTTTTCGAAGTGTCGCACTCCTTCCATTTTGTTCCCTCTGATGAGTGTTATATAGAGGATCGTTGCCCAGTTGTACTTCCTCTTAAAACAATAATCTTCGAATCCCACTATCGGCAGCCCTGAAGATGGTTTTCCGTGGTTTCCCATTTTCACACCAGGCAAATGCTGGGGCTGTACCTTAATTAAGGCCACGGCCGCTTCCTTCCAACTCCTAGGCCTTTTCTATCCCATCGTCGCCATAAGACCTATCTGTGTCGGTGCGACGTAAAGCCCCTAGCAAAAAACAAAAAACAAAAAGAAAAACACAATAATCACCACCACCACCATCACCCAGTTACTGTTTTCACTAGTACGTTATTCTGTTATCATTACTCGATAACTTGTCCTCATTACATCAGTAACAGTGACAGGCATGTAACTGTGACAAAGTAACTGCTACGTCATTTTTCAGGCATCTATACTTCACACGAACTACGTTGTCACATACATTATTCGAGCATGCCACAGTTCTACTTACCTAGTATTACCCAAACAGATTTAAATATATAGATAGACAGATAGATAGATAGATAGATAGATAGATAGATAGATAGATAGAAAGATAGATAAGGAATGGGTGAGCCCTGCCTTCGCAGGACTCCACACGTAGGTCTATGAAGACACTTTGTGTCCACCAAACAGATTTACAATCCCACAGGAAAAGATAATGTGCTTTACTTACACCCGTAACTGTAACACTAGTGATTTTAACAATACGCCAGTGGCAATACGTGATTCTGACAAGTCACGAAATAAACCATGACTGTTTAGTGACAACGTGCCAGATTAACAGTAACTGCAAGACGTCATATCTGCAAGTACGGTCCCTAAACTGTATGGTTAGCAACAGTGTATTGAACCCAACAGTTGAAAAATAACTAAAAATCACTACAGTCGGTATTAACAGGGGAGAAAGTGTAAGGTTGTGCCCTTAATGTATAGGCTTACGTGCCAAGGAGTATAGCTTTGTTCATTGTTTGAAAGACATAAAATATTTTCATTCCCCTCCCTTGAAGGTAACGCCTTCACTCTGGCCGGGAGTTTCAGTTAGTTGGGGAAGGAGCATTAGCGTAAAGAGGAGGGTAAGTTGAAGTGATGAATGAGGAGGTGTGCGCTAGGAGTGAAGTTTAGATAAGGGTACCAGGATGGAGATGGAAGGTTAGGAGGTGCAGGGTCGTAGGAAACGTATGATTTCGTACGTCGGAGGTGGGGAGGGGAAGAAACGAGTTAGGGGAGGTGATGGACTGGCAGGTTGACGAGGTTACATTTAGTTTTCCCAAGAGCACAGTTGTTAACGCCGTTCATCGACAGCGGATACAATGAAAGAAAATATTAAGAAGCTCTTAGTGTTTGGTTAGAACGCATTTATCACCGAGAATATTTAACGTACGATTATGTTTAATGTCTCAATTGGCAGATAAAGGAGGACGCTACTTGTTGCAAAAAAAAAAAAAAGAAACAAACAAAAAAAACCGTAGTTTTCTTGAAATAACGCTTCAAAGTAAGGTAAAATTGTGCCGAATATGTGACGTCACTCGCATACTCTGTTATAAGATGGTGCTGTGTTGACTTGCGCGCTCAGTTGGAGGTTTGCTGTCGTGGTGAACACACTGTAGTCAGTTGTATGCAATAACAAATTTAATAATGGAGAAAATAAAAGATTTGATTAGCATTCGGCAAAAACGTGCAAAAGAAAGATTTGCTATCTTTTTTTTTTTTGCTAGTGGCCTTACGTCGCAGCGACACAGGTAGGTCTTATGGCGACGATGGGATAGGAAAGGGCTAGGAACTGGAAGGAAAGGGCCGTGGCCTTAGTTAAGGTACAGCCCCAGCATTTGCCTGATGTGAAAATGGGAAACCACGGAAAATTTCCTTCAAGGCTGCCAACAGTGGGGTTCGCACCCTCTATCTCCCGGATGCAAGCTCACAGCTGCGCGGCCCTAACCGCACGGCCAACTCGCCCGGTAACAAAGATTTGAAACGAGAAAAGTGAATGATGAAGGAATAAAAGAAAAAAATAAAGAATAAAAGAAATGAAATGGGAAGAGAGTAAACTATGAGAAATAGAAACAGCGAAAACAATTTACAATAAGTAACTACATACTTTGAAGTAAATGAAGGTGCACCTACATCAGCACCCTACGCCGTTAAATATTCAGTTTTTGTTTGCTTGTTTTTTAGCGTGCCGGTAAGAATTTTTGCATATAACCGTCGATCTTGTCTTAGTTACAAAAAAAAAAAATAACGAGTACAAATAACAGTTTAAAAATAACAGTTCATTAGAACATTACGACGGTGATAACCAAGTATCGGTGCACACACAGGTGTTCCACAATGTGGCTTCAGTTCATGGTTAAGAAAAAGTTCTGCTTCGTTCATTTTTGTCCGTGACATGGAAAAGCAGAATATCATGAATGTGGTTTGGGCGTAGAAGACGACAGAGCTAGTGTAAGTTATTTCAGTAGTCTCTTACGACATGCAGTGGGTATAGATAATGCATCCTTTGACTGCACCCACAGAGAAGATAAGAGTTGCAATAAATCGAATAAAAATGCCTGTATCCACAAAAGGGTGATAAGGATTATCAGTAGTGGAAAAAATAGAGGTGGGAGTTACATGATACCGTATTCTATTCCACAGTGGCGTACGGTGAACATTTTCATTACCCCAGCTGCAAAAAAAGGTTTAAAAAAATATATAAACAATCATAGCCCCACTAAACTCTCTAAAGTCAACATTACCATTTTATAAGGCTGTCGAAAGGTCTACCTGAGAAATATATTTCAAGAATATTTTCAACCACACGCTCGCACATACTTCCAAATTGATATTCACGGCAGTGACGACACCATCATAACTTAATCTGTAGCAGATTTTAAACAATGTACTTACAGTTTCATCCGGTGACGCTTCGGGATAGTGCAGTCATGGTTTTCACAAAAATACACTGGGACTATTTGTTTTTTACTTTAAAAACCTAATCTAAACTTAAAAATTTAACTGATAATTTACTGTCGTTGAAGTTTTATAGTTTCACTCGCATACTGAGTGTACGTGCATCAACGACAAACGAGATAAAATATTTTTCACGACGTATAACACACGTTATATTCATGAAGAATGCCACAGAACTCGCGAAACCTTCACCTATAATACAAGAGAAACACTACAAAAATTCACCATATACCACCATCACAGACAACCAAATACAAAATTCTTTTACTTCGCACTTAACACTGCGTTCATGCTGGGCAACCTAAATAATTTTCTGCGGCTGTCGGAACACATACTCTACACGTGCCATCAATGAATTGCTCGAAGGAACTGTATACATGCCGAAACCCAAGACTAAAATATATTCTTCTGTATTACAACTGATTTCATATACTGGCTCTATTTTTATTATCAAGACGAAGTGCAATTGGCTATACTGTTAAAATGTTGATATTTTTCTTGTAATATCTAGTGTGTGGCGCTGAAGACTTCGACTGTCAAGTATTAAAACTAACATTACCTTACCTAAGCTAGCTGGCCTGTCACCGTAAATTGCTGTCGGGGGAGGGCCTACAGCTCCGCCCACCTCGCAGAACAAGAAAGCTTCAAGTGCATGCGTCAGCCAAGCTGGGATAGCTCTCTTTCGCGCCGGCAAGGAAACCTAGCTCACTGGAGAAACAGAACTGCGGTAGTGCGAGCGGATTCTCGAGACAGCTGTAATTGGCTTGGCTTAGATGTTAGCAGTTTTTAAACATTATAAAAAGCGTTCTAAGGAAAGAAAATGTTAATACAAAGTTCTTTACCCCAGCAGCGTTGGGGTAGATTAGGTTCAGTACACGCCACTGCTATTCCATCATAGTAAGCTGTTCCAGAGCCATTATATTCCACTGTAGACCCTAATACAAAAGTAACTGTCTGAGCGAAACCAAGGAAAGGTTAGGTAGTTTCTGGTTGACTGACGGATATTACGAAATATAGCAGGTCCCTTTAAGAGCGCTTCATGCGCAGGCGCGAGCGATAATTTTGTAACAGTTTAGAGGCAGTACTGATATTCCTACCCTGGCCGGTTACAGATATTCTTCAGTTATTTGAAGTGCTTTGTATTAGGCACACTGACACTTCCGGCACTAAACGCCATACGCCATTTCATTTTTTTATTTCTTTTTTTACAGGTACGTTATAGTGTTGTATTGATGTTTAACTTGTGTGTTCGACAGACTGGAAAGCTTTTAAGTTACATTTAATGTAAGTGACAATTTGACCATCGACTGTAAACAATTTTAATTCAAGAAAATTTAAAAATCCATAAGGCAAGCAAAATATTGAAGTTGTCGTAGAAAGAGCGACGCACCTCATTTTATGTCCTTCACTGCGAGAAACTCTACTCGATAAGGGACCCCGAAAACAGCATTTTAAGGCCATAAAATCAAACATAAGGTTCCAAGACCCTGTAGTAGATGTATTTTTCTCTATTTTTCCGAAACAGATAGGCGGCAGATTTACAAGACATGATTCCGGGAAAGAGATGCTGTAAGAACGTACGCCAACAGATACGAAAGAGCATTCAATTACTCCAATATTATTATTTTTATTTCTTTCTTCGTTATGCCCAGCTAAGGAGGACGATTGAACTTATTTAGCAGATGTCGTTGCCTTTTTCTTCTCGCTGTGGCTTTTCTTGCGATCTTCTGACCAGGTTATGTTGGTGGTAGAGCTTGGATGTTTAAGCGGTGATTGTCGATTAATTTTCTAAACTTAGATCTGGCTAACACAGCTGTCACCGTAAATTGCTGTCGGGGGAGGGCCTACAGCTCCGCCCACCTCGCAGAACAAGAAAGCTTCAAGTGCATGCGTCAGCCAAGCTGCCTATTTCCTGAAAATCTTTTCTAACTTCGAGCAGCCAATTGTTTTTAATTTCTTCTTCTTCTTGCTTCCGAATTTGGCCAACTGTGGACCGCGTGAAACTTAATGCTTTCTGGCCAGCCTTCTTCTTCTTCTTTTCTCTTCCCTGAACTTCTTTATTCGTTCACTCCTTATTTTTCCCTGCTCCTCAGATATTACAAATTATGGCCTGTTCTTCCGCTGCTCTTCGTGGAATTTGTGGTCATCTACTCGAGTTATGAACTTCTGTCTGTTGAGGATCAATTCTGGTGTTATTTTAATTTCCTCTGGGTCCTTCTTAACCTCTTCCACTCATTTCGCTGTCCTCCTCAATCCAATTATATATCCAAATATTTTTTCAGTCAGGCGTTTGTCATTCATTCTAACGAGATGTCCGTAAAATTTCAGTCTTCGTTTTCACAATGTGTCCGTGATCTTTTCGGAATACTTGTAGAGATCCTTATTTCTCCTTTTCCTCCATGTCCCATCAGTCGTTTTCTGATGTCTAAGAATTTTCCCGTTTTTTATTTAAGATAAAGGGTTTTTTTTACTTTCATTGATAGCGCTAGGTTCAGAAATCTTTTGGTCAATCTATGATTACTCATTCTGAGTATCTGTCCACAAAATTTCGAACGTCTTTTCTTAAATGTGTCTGAGATTTTCTGTGAGTATTGGTACAGGTCATGATATTTCCTTATCATTCAGATTATTATTGTTTTTATTATTATTATTATTATTATTATTATTATTATTATTATTATTATTATTAATGTTTTAGATAAACAGAACGAGAACTGTATTTCAGGGCTATGATAATGAATGTATAAAGTTTTAATTTACCTACTGAAACTCTGTCCGTTTGCTATATTACCACTTGTCACTTCTTGACATGTTTGATGCTAGTAATACTCTAATACTTGCTATCACTATCTCTAAAATGCTTAAGTCATATTTGACCTTTTTTAAGGCCATAGTTGGCTAGATTTTAGGGCTTGTTTGCCTGCATATTTTGTACTTCTGAGGTCCTTAAGTTCCGAATCCTATTCATCAAGTTGAACCTACGATGTTCACGGTTACGAGCGTAGCTGAAGAGTTGAAACTCACTGACAGAATGGCGAAATTAAAAATAAAAGAAACCAAAGTAGGAGGTAGGCCTATACGCGAGAAATCATAAGGCATACTGTAATTAGTGGAGTTAAGCAGAGGACATATGGTGTACTGTATACCCTCAACTACAACCCTGTCTTTGTAGCCCGTGGATAGCGAGCGTATTGAAATTCCATAGCCTTTTTCCAGTCATTCGGCTTGATCAGGAATGGAATGGATGAAGCCTCCATCTAGCGGTGAGGATAGGAAATGTGACGGCTGCTGAAATGAAAGACAAACCGGAATACCCGGAGATAAACTGCCCTTCCTCCACTTCGTGCAACACAAATCTCACATTTACTGACCGGGATTTAAACCACGGAACCCAGCGGTACCGCCTGAGCCACGGAGACTCTCAGCCAGTGTATTAACAAAATAAGCTCGCCTGATGGATGCGAGGTGATGTCACCGGGAGATACATTGCATCCTCCTACCAACAATTACGCTATGTAATCTACTTACATAAAACAAGTCAATAGATAATTTCAGTCCTGCAATGCTCGACTCACTCCGGAAAGTAAAGAACTACTTTGCATGGAAATTACTGATGAAATTCTGACTATCATAAAAGATCTCCTGCTTAATTGTTCTCCATGCATCGACGGAGTCCTATAAGAATTGTCGACATGTTTGTTGGTGTATGGCTGAATCTTTAGTAGGAAATGCAGTTATTGGGAGGTGGGGGGGGGGGAAGGGAGGAAGTTGACATAGGAAAAAGTATAAGAAATTAGTAATTCAACTTCAAAAATGAATATTTATTATATTTCTCCAGTGCAAAATTCTGGAAGTAATTCCAAACATATCTGTGAATTTAAACTTGATGATACTGAGGAAATGACAGCTATATCATATCACATGAATTCTTACACATTGCTTATTTTACACAAAAGTAAGTTTTATCGATTATTTTGACAAACGTTTCCCGAAAATAAGAACTATTTCAGACCTTAATTAAGCACAAAAACAAAATTGTGTAAAATGTTGTGTTCTGAAATTCTGTATGGTTATGGGATGGAACGTAATGCTTAATGGAATTACATCACTGAAGGAACTTCAAAAGGCTTCTCCAACAGGCTTGACGATAATCTCGTGAATCTGAAATTATAAGAAAGAATAGTGAAGAATTTTATTCACATAGTGTAGATCAAATAAGTAAATAATTAATACTTATTCATTATGGAGTATTATTCCTTTTATCATTCAGTCTACAAGCCTCTGTCATTGAACTAAGCAATGTCAGCATTGTTATTTCTTACGCATCCTGTCCCTATTATGAATGGTGTGAAAATATCGCTGATAGGGTCGGTTTGTGCATGCATTTCTGTGGCCTTGGCAGACTGATATGTAACAGAAACTTATGGCTCGGTGAGGAAAGCAACGGGGAACTACCCCACACCTCATTTCCCTTGTACACCACTTCACTGACGCCTTGACCATCTAATGTATAGCAGCTGATGGAGGAGCTTTTGAGGATTAAACCAGCCTTTGGGCTGAGAACCTAATATACATATACATACACCAGTGATCATGTCGCAGTAAATTTGCGCAAACTTTGAAACTAGTTACGTGTGCCCTGTTTGGTTACTAAACTTTACCCATATTATATTTGTTCGTAATCTTACTAATACTGTATTTGATTCACGAATTCCTCTGAGAATACCTTTTCTCTTACAAAATATATCTTATATTTTACATTTACAAAGTTATTCTGGGCTCCATAAACTCAATCGTTACACAGTCACAAGACTGGCATTTAAACGTACAAGCACACCGATTCCTGTGTAAGTTAAAAATGGGAGAAAACATGTACACATAATGATCTATGAACTATATTCAGAAATCTGGCAATGAAAAGCTCAATATTTTATAAGTTACGGTTTTCGAGTTAAGTGAAAACTTGCAGCAGTATGAAAGTTCCTGGGAACATGTAGGAATGTGAAGAAAATTAAAATGAATGCAGTAATAATCTTTTGGCTGATTGTAACAACTCCAGTATTTAACTACTTTTGGATACAATGCAACGAAACTATGAATAGAGAAAGTGATTTTGAAGAAATACATAAAAGACTTAAACTAAAAGCTTTGCCATGAAAACAATGTCGTCCCCACTCTGGCAAACTAGCGAAAGTGACAAACTAGGGAATCTTTACTTCTGAAGTTTTGGTGTAGATTTTATTGGTTAAATATTGTCTACCCTCTGACAAAGTCTCACATCTGCAACCCGTTCCTTATGCCTAACACATGAAACCAATAATTAAATATAAAAATTGATTTGACATGAGTAATCACAACTTCTTTCAGCTCCTCCAACCTCTTGACAATTTGCAGATTCGCTAGTTTGCCAGAGTAGGGACGATGTCATATCTGATGAAGAAAGAGCTGCGAGGTCGGAAAGAATTAAGATATTTCGGAAGAGTACGAAGATGTTGGAAGCTAAATACCCAGTGTATTCATTGAAAACTTAGATGTGTATAGTTTAATTTAAGTGCCCCAGTGAGGGTATAATATATGTAAATGAATAAAGATCATTTGAGTATAATTATTTGGAATCCTCCATATTTACAGCAAATTCCCTTCATTATTACTCACTAACCCCGCTAATATCCGGTCACAAGTATGGAATGAGAAAGGAGGAGGGTTAGCTGGGTTGACAGATATCTGCAAATTTGTTGTTTAGAGAGCGACGGGAGATCTGAATTTACCAGATGTCAATTGGGAAGGAAATCCGAACGACAGGAATCGTGGCCAAGAAATGGCAAATACGTTAATATGGGAATGACAGTTGATTCAGAAAGTGATGGAACCAACTAGAGGGAAAAATGTACTGGATGTGCTGGTGGTAAAACCAGATCAGCTCTGTAGGGAAACTGAAGTAATAGATGGTATTAGTGATCATGAAGCTTTTTTTTTTGTCGTAGTTAAAATAAACGTGATGAAAAGGAAAGTCTTAAAAGTAGGACTATTAGGCAGTACCATATGGCTGATAAAGCAGCCATGAGGCAGATTTAAAAAGTCACTATGATCGGTGGAAAACGGTAAATAAAAATGTAAACAGACTTTGGGATGGGTGTAAAGCAATTGTTGAGGAATGCGAAAACAGGCTTGTACCTTCGAAGGTGGTAAGGAATGGTAAAGACCCACCTTATCATAATATGGAAATGAAGAGACTAAGAAGGAGGTGCAGACTGGAACGAAATAGTTAGAAATGGCTGTGGAAGTAAGGAGAAATTGAAGGAACTTACTAGGATATTGAACCTAGCAAGGAAGGCAGCTAAGGATAACATGATGGCAAGCATAATTGGCAGTCATACAAATTTTAGTGAAAAATGGAAGGGTTTGTATAGGTATTTTAAGGCAGAAACAGGTTCAAAGAAGGACATTTCAGGAATAATTAATGAACAAGGGGAGTGTGTATGTGAGGATCTTCGAAAGGCAGAAGTATTCAGTCAGCAGTATGTAAAGATTGTTGGTTACAAGGATGATGTCCAGATAGAGGAGGAGACTAATGCTGAAGAAGTATAAAAATTTACATGGTAACAATGACATTTACAATAAGATGAGAAAGTTGAAGACTGGAAAAGCAGCTGGAATTGATATGATTTCTGGGGATATATTCTACTAAAGACAATAGGTTGGGATATAGTATCATATCTGAAGTACTTATTTGATTATTGTTTGATTGAAGGAGCTATACCAAATGAATGGAGCGTTGCTATAGTAGCCCCTGTGTACAGGCCAGGAAGTTTGACATGAGTTGCATGTAAACGTTGGGAAAGCATTCTTTCTGATTATATTAGAAATGTTTGTGAAATGAATAACTGGTTCGATAGAAAGCAGTTCGGTTTTAGGAAAGGTTATTCCACTGAAGCTCAACTTGTAGAATTCCGGCAAGGTATAGCAGATATCTTGGATTCAGAAGGTCAAATGGACTGTATCGCGATTGACCTGTCTAAAGCATTTGATAGAGTGGATCACGGGAGACTACTGGAAAAAAATGAGTGCAATTGGATTAGACAAAAGAGTGACTGAATGGGTTGCTATATTTCTAGAAAATAGATCTCAAAGAATTAGAGTAGGCGAAGCTTTATCTGACCCTGTAATAATTAAGAGGGGAATTCCTCGAGACAGTATGTTTGGACCTTTATGTCTTCTTACATATATAAATGATATGAGTAAAGAGAAGTGGAATCAGAAGTAAGGCTTTCTGCGGATTATATTATTCTATATAGAGTAATAAATAAGTTACAAGATTGTGAGCAACTGCAACGTGACCTCGATAATGTTGTGAGATGGACAGCAGGCAATGGTATGCTGATAAACGGGGTAAAAAGTCAGGTTGTTTCACATATAGGAAAGGTCCTCTCAGTTTTAATTACTGCATTGATGGGGTGAAGTTTCCTTTTGGGGATCATTGTAAGTATCTAGGTGTTAATATAAGGAAAGATCTCCATTGGGGTAATCACAAAAATGGGATTGTAAATAAAGGGTACAGATCTCTGCACATGGTTATGAGGGGGTTTAGGGGCTGTAATAAGGATGTAAAGGAAAGGGCATATTAGTCTCTGGTATGGTTCCATTGTATGGGACCCTCACCAGGATTACCTGATTCAAGAACTGGAAAAAGTCCAAAGAAAAGCAGCTAGATTTGTTCTGGATGATTTCCGACAAAAGAGTAGCGTTACAAAAATGTTGAAAAGTTTAGGATTGGAAGAATTGGGAGAAGGAAGACGAGCTGCTTGACTAAGTGGTATGTTCCGAGCTGTCAGCGGAGAGATGGCGTGGAATGACATTGGTAGACGAATAAGTTTGAGTGGTGTCTTTAAAAGTAGGAAAGATCACAATATAAAGATAAAGTTGGAGTTCAAGAGGACAAATTGGGTCAAATATTCATTTGTAGGAAGGGGCGTTAGGGATTGGAATAACTTACCAAGGGAGATGTTCAATAAATTTCTTTGAAATAATTTAAGAAAAGGCTAGAAAAGCAACAGATAGGGAATCTGCAACCTGGGCAACTGCCCTAAATGCAGATCAGTATTGATTGATTGATTAATTAGTTCATATGAGAAAATATGTTTGGTGACTTAACCGTCGCGTTTCTAGGGTAACGTTAAGAGCTATGCAATTAAATACAATCTTGCTCACAACGTGTACACTAAAATTCCGTATACAATGTAGAATTCCGTAGCGAAGCACGGGTACATCAGCTAGTATTCTATAAACCAACGACATGAATTAAAGATATAAATGTAACTTCCAGTGCAAAACATCCTTATTCATGAAATATGAGAATTTTGAAATCGAAATATTGATTCGAATGTTACAGGATAGGTTTGTGTTTAGTAGCAACAGAGTGCGCTGTCGGCGTTTACAGTACCTGTGATTAGTACCACTAGATGAGGAACACTACGGGATAGTACGTGTCCCTGTGTTTAGTGATGAACACCATAGGTTTGCGTTGCCTGTAAATGGCGCCGCAATGTGCAAAACACCACAGGTCTCTATTACATGTGCGAATTTCATTACCTGTGAGAAGTACCATAATGTGTGAAATACCACTATTCTACGCTACTTTTGATTAGTACCGCAACATGAAAAATACCATGGTTCTACTTTCCTAGCGATAAGTACCATTATATGGGGCCGATGACCTGGATTTTGGACCCCTTTAGACTGCAAGCATCATCATCAATTCGAATGTTAAATATTTGCAATTACCTGCACATGAGGTGGTGTTCCAAGAACATAAAGTACAGCATCAGCAAGATCTTCTGAGTAGAGACTAGGCAAGTTCTCACACATCCCTTTGTAGTAGGGAAGATTATCCCGGAATTCAGTCTTCACAAGTCCAGGGGTCACACACTGAAATAAAAGGATATAAATTACTCTATCATACAATGGAAATAAGAGATAGTGTACATCGCAGTGTTAGCAATCAATTTGTGTCAAACAATTGGCCGCGCGATTTGATCCTTGTTTCAATGACGGTGAAATCCTGACATTCACCTCCCCGGGGTAGAGAGGGGGCAACGACTGCATATAAAAATAATATTTTTTATGCAGGTGGCTAACGAATGAAGGGACTGATAACAAAATAATAATAATCGTATGGCCTCTTTTTTTGTTAGGGGCTTTACGTCGCACCGACACAGATAGGTCTTATGGCGACGATGGGATAGGAAAGGCCCAGGAGTTGGAAGGAAGCGGCCGTGGCCTTAATTAAGGTACAGCCCCAGCATTTGCCTGGTGTGAAAATGGGAAACCACGGAAAACCATCTTCAGGGCTGCCGATAGTGGGATTCGAACCTACTATCTCCCGGATGCAAGCTCACAGCCACGCGCCTCTACGCGCACGGCCAACTCGCCCGGTAATCGTATGGCCTCAGCTACCGTGTGCAGACATTTCAATTAGACGCCATCTGGCTGTCTGCTCGTCAGTTTCGACGTTCCGTTTTACTCTAGGCCCACTAGATAGCAGACCGAGTAAACCGAAACTCTCTTGGGCTTCTATGGCTGAGATTTAATGAATTTTGTCGGGTAAACACCAAATGTGTCACCAGAGATCTTTTACATGCCGACATCGGACGACATGGAGTGTCGAATGGACTTTTTTCCGCCCTTCAAAAATCCGACTACCTCTGCCGGGTTTGAACCCGCTATCTTGGGATCCGGAGGCCGACACTCTACCACTGATCCACAGAGGCAGCTAAAGGACCGATTATCTCCCGGTATAAGGAGATCCCCTATACCAAGTGCCAACATTCTCTTTGAGAGTGGATGAGCGGGTATAGGTAAGAGCACTCTGTTGCCCTGGGGAAAAGAAATTATTCCCAAAGGCGGAAGAACCAGTTTAGTCAACAGCATTAGGATGCAGAAGGCAACGGGAAACCACTGCATTAAAGATCCTGAGAGATATTCCAATAAATCCACATGGCATGGCTGCAACGTCAAGATCGGAGCTGGCCGTGTGAATCGTCTACCTCCGTTTGGAGACGACGTCGTAAGAATAATAAGAAGAAGCTCTCAACTTGCAATGAAGAGATAGTGGGCTCGAACTCCACTGTCGGCAGCCCTGAAGATGGTTTTCAGTGGTTTCCCATTTTTACACCAGGCACATGCTTGGTCTGTAAAACTTAATTAAGACCACGACCGCTTCTTTCCCACTCCTAGCCTTTTTCTATCCCATTGTCGCCGTAAGACCAACCGGTGTCGATGCGACGTAAAGTAAATTGCAAAAGAAAAATCAATGGCATTTTCGATCAAAACTCACACACCTTCATGTCGTAAACCCTATTTCTTCGTAACACTTCGATATTTTGAAACTGATTATGCAGCAATCTTCTATAATCTTTAGTAGGTTAAAAAACTCTTCGCAGGGCTTGCCAAAATTTATTACAATTTGATGCTCTGATTTTATTAGTTCGGGTGGACATCTGTTTCTAACTTCAGTCTACTTGATACTTTCAGGGGATTTCAGGATATTAACGAAATCACTGATAATTTTAGATGCTAGTACGTTTTTCACTAACATTTCTGTCTTCATTTTGCCTCAGCAAAGTTTTACAGCTGTTTCTTAAATATGCAAATATACGCGCCATCAATGTATTTCCGCAATCAATAACTGAGGCAATAATAACAGAGATAATAATCAAAACAATGTGTATTTTTGTTACATTAAGGTTAAGAATTGGCGCTGGTAATAATACAAAATCGAGACTTCGTGGGCATGCTATAGAGGTCCATTGGATACCCCGGAAACGTGACTCTCTCCCCCAAAGTGAGGGTTACCACAGTAGTCATCCTCAGTCCCTTCATATCAAATCAGCTCCCGGCAATAATGGTCTACGCAAAATAAAATATAAAGTATACATTCTAAAATATTCTACATACCTTTATTTATCATTCTCTGATGCTAATATCACATCACTCCGCTCAGCTGCTGGAAACTGCGCAACCACAGGTGCATTTGCTGACGACGAACACCATCCTTGGTCAACTTTCAAATAAAGACTGTGCATTTTATTATGATAGATCATTGCTCGGTACAAAGCTTAATGATCCTTCCATACACGATTGCTCGATGTTTTGTATTTGGAAATGTACATTGTTTACAGGATTCTAGCCTAAGCAAGCAGCGGGGACCGACGTGCCGTGGCGAGTGTGCTAGTTGAGAAGAGTGGAGTAGAGGGGGAGTGCACGGGTCAATCGGAGTGTGACAAGGAAGATGATCGTTTTGGAGCAGTTTAGGGTCGCTGTAGGAAGACGGCAAGGAAGAATAAATAAGGGAACAACCAGAAGAAAAGAAGGAGATAGGACTGAAGGGGGAGTTTCTGTTGGTGGCAGCGGTGGTCACAGTACTGTTAGTGATTGGGGGCATAGAAGTAAATCCTGGCCCTCAGAACAGTGGCAACATGAGCTGAGAGGATATAGAAGTTATAAGGAAGATAGTTAAGGAAGAACCTCTGCTCGTTTGAACAGCTAAAACGGATATTACAGGAGCAAGTTAAGGAGCATAAAAGACGCGGCAATGGATCCAGGAGAAAATGAAGGAAACTAGAACTAAAATGGAAAGCAGTGACAGGAAAATTGTATCACTAAGGGAGAAAATAAAAACTTTGGAAAAGGACGTGAGGAACTCGAAGCAAGAAATAGCAGACGACAGTCAAGAACGTAGGAAAAAATCAATATTTATTTATGGTGTGAAGGAAGAGAAGATAGGAGCTAAGGTGGACATTATTTATAAAATGGTAGATATTGTTGAACATAAAATAAAAATCAACTTCAGCTTGGTTGATATAGACGATGTTGTGAGAGTAGGAGAGATGAGGGGGAGTAGACCAAATAAAGGTGACACTGCTATCCACATTGATGGCAGACATTGTGGTAAAGAATGCTGGAAATCTGCAGGGTGATAAAATGTCGATGAAAAGGGACATAGGAAGAGACGGGAATGAGAATTACAAGACTCTAACGAAACATCTAGTGAGGGCAAGTCTGAAAGTGTTGATGGCGCATATCAGGGGCCAGATTCTGGTAGTGTCCAATGGGAAATGGACGCGGAGGTGGTCGATGTCCAAACTCAAGGCAATGGAAGAGGGGATGGGAGTGAGAGTGGAAGAAAGGCAGGTTTTAGAAAATAGTCCCGGAGAAGATGGACTTGGTGCTGAAGAAAGGTCAATAGGAGGCTGTGTGTTGAGTGAGTCTAGTATAGAGGCAAGATCCGAGGAGAGGCAGGTCAGAGATATTATGGAAAAACTCGTTGAGACATTAAATTATATGAGAAGGTGGCGAGTGGAGCTGGCAGAACCCCAAGAAATGGTAAGTGGCACAAGGCATAGTGAAAGTGAAGTTACGTGTGAGACGGCAAAGAGGAGAGAGACGATGACTAAAGGGAAAAGCCTAAGTCTAAAGGATGTGGGGTAAGAAAAATAACAGTGAGGAGGGCATAGTAACAAGAAGTAAGAAAGATAAGTTGAATGCTAAGAGAGGTAGTGTAGTGTAGTGGGGAATGATGAATGAGCTGGTAGCAAGTTAGTGATGAATCTGTGTCTTTTTTAAATATATACCAATTGTAATGTATAGCGAGCTTGATATGGTACATGATTAACAGATGGGTTTAGTAATTTAAATGAAGGTGGCCTGGATTCTAAGTAATAGTTGATTGTGGTAATTGGTGGCTGGAGGTTGGTCATATACTGATCGGAGTTATTATGTTTGAATGAAAAGAAAGGTAGTGAAGTTTAGTTGGTATGTATGGATGATTATTTTAGTAAGTTGCTGGTGGATCTAAGAATTTAAAGGTGGTTTGAGGTTGGTCGTAGAGTGATCAGAGTTATGTGAATTATAAGGGAATGTAAGAGTGATTGTGGTTGATTGAGAAGATATTGTTTTGAAGAGGTTGAGTGGAAGTTTGGTGAGATAAGGATGGAGGCTGGTCATAGAGTGATCAGGAGTTATTTGAATTATAAGTGAACGTAAGAGTGATTATGTTTGTTCGAAAAGACGTTGTTTTGGAGATGAAGTTAGGTATTGCTGTCTGACAACAAGGAAGTAGTGCATGTGGTAAATGTAACGTGTGGGGTTTGTGGCACACTACCGTGGCATGTATTGCAACATGGTGGCTGGCTCAGCAAACCTGATTATGTCAAGAGATAGGGCAATAGCTAAGGTGGAATGTGCTAGGTTTGCGAGACCAGCCAGGAGTGATGTGAAGGTATTTAGTCTTCTTGTGCCGTACTGCCGAGGTTTTATTTTATTTTGTGTTTGTTTTTTATCCAGCTGCTTTATTGCCATGGCTAACGGATATCCGGAAGTGAGTTGACCGTGGGCCATTTGTTTCTAATTACTATATTGTTTTGTTTTATGTTTGCTTAGCTGTTATTTGTTATGTGTCTGGTAAGTTGAGCAGGAAGAAATTGGTTAGGCTTAAAGATTCCACAGCGTCAAACATGGAGGCAACTCTGTACAGACCCGTTGAAATAAATAAATAAATAAATAAATAAATAAATAAATAAATAAATAAATAAATAAATAAATAAATAAATAAATAAATAAATTGTTTACAGTAGCGTTTTCTCAGGATGTGTAAGTTGTGTGTTAGTGCTCAAATAAAATCGAAAGAAAAATGATAAATTACAAAGAGCACTAGGAAAGTTTTGCAATGTGAGTGAACGCTGTCGACCTTTTCAAAATAATTTCCAACACACTCAATACACTTCTCCACACGTCGAAACCAGTCACTGAACCAACTCTGCCACTTTTCTTCGGTTACATTTTCACACTCTTGATCCCATGCTGCTAGAAGCTCCTCGCCGAATGCAAAGCGCCGCCCTTTCAGCTTCATCTTCACTTCTGGGAAGAGTGCGAAGTCACATGGGACAAGATCAGGACTGTATAGAGGGTGATCAAGCACAGTAAACCCTAATCTGGCAAGAAATCCATTGTTACATTACCACGATATGCTGGAGGATTGTTGTGATGCAAGAGCCAAGTGTTGAACCGTGACTTTGGACGGAGCCGCTTGAGAGCCTGGATGACCTGAGGCAGACAAGTCTCACTGTACCACTTCGCAGTAACTGTCCTTTGTGTTTATAGCACAACCCGAGTCAGGATGCTCCGTTTAGTGAAGAATACTGCAACCATCCTTTTATTCACTGACCTTGACCTTCGCACAGTCACAGGAATGCCCTCATCTTCAAGCAGCCACATCTTATTGTGGGATTTTGCTGGGACATCATAATAATTAAGCCAAGTTTCGTCACCTGTAATGATGCTATTGACGTTACGCAAAGTCCCATTTTCAAACTGTTTTAGCATTTTCGGCACCATTTCACTCGATGTGCCCTTTATTTCTCTGAAAGTAAATGGGGCACCCAAAGGGAACAAACCATTCTAACATGGAGATGGTCGTGTAGAATTGAATGAATAGCTGGTGCAGCGATGTGGAGGGTCTCTTCTACCTGCCGATATGTCAGCCGCCTCTCTTGCTGCAACATTTTCCTCACAGCTTCAATGTTTTCCTCAGTCACTGATTCAGACGGTCGCCCAGAACGAGGATCGCCTTCAACCCCAAAATTTCCCCTCTGGAAGTCTTTGTACCAGTGGAAAATTGTTGTCCGATGTGGACAGTCTTTCCCCAACACAGGAGTCATTTCCTTCAGGCACTGGTCAATGGTTAATCCACGAGCAAAATTGTAGCGGATGATTGCGCGATGATTGGTAACAACTGGTGTGAAGGTCGCACCTTGCTGTCTTCTAGACCGGTTTTCACCCCTCTTTTCATCCCTCACCATAACAGAGGTGTACAGGAAACCGTTTCTGCGTATTGCAAAATATTCCTAGTGCCCTTTGTATTTTATTACATTTGTTTAAATGTAACGTTACATTATAGTGTATTATGGTTCGTTTTTCCGCTCCATATACTGCAGTTACTCCCAGCACAGCCTGGCTCTATGGCTAAATGGTTAGCTTGCTGGCCTTTGGTCACAGAGGTCCCGGGTTTGATTCCCGACAGGGTCGGGAATTTTAACCACTATTCGTTAATCTCTCTCGCACTGGGGCTGGGTGTATGTGCCGTCTTAAACATCATTTCATCCTTATCACGACGCGCAGGTCACTTACGGGAGTCAAATCAAAAGACCCGCACCTGGCCAACCGAACGTCTTCGGACACTCCCGGCACTAAAAGCCATACGCTATTTCATTTACTCCCAGCACCATCCGGAACCGTCTGCAACGCCGCCAAGACGTTGATTCTCTTTCAAACGACTCGACTTCTTTACTCCCTGGAATTGCGCATGCGCACGCACGCTCTCATTCCCCTTGTCTCGTGCTTGCTAAACCTGGCCAAGGCGTTGTTTCAGTTTCCAACGCTTTATGTTGATTTTTACTTTCGAGGTCAGCGCAAGTGTATTATTGCTTACACAATCAAGTCGGGGGTTTAAATGTTTGAATATGGGTTGTGGAATCATAGGAACACTTTAAACACCAGTTTAAATCACTTTCTTATAGCGAAAAAGGAAATAAATGATGGACAGTGGCCGATCATGCCCAGCTACTTTCAGGATGGTGGACTGTTAATTTTCTGTGCTTTAGTTTTGCAATATTTATATTATTAAAGTAAGTTATAAAACATTTTACAATGGTGAAGTGACTGAACTGGCCAAAGTACTCTACGTATTTCACCCCTGAAGAAAAATCGTAATTCTCTACAGATTTTCTTTTTTTTCTCCATGCCTTCCTATTACATTAATTCATTTCAGGATCTGAATTAACTGGTAAAGATATAGGGGGTTGGGGAGACGAAATGTGCGTGTTTACATTTAATATTTATCTATAACAGCGCCTGAACTTCTGACCCAGGAAACGCCACTGATTATTTAGAAAGAGACATAATATTAACTCACCGAGACTTTCATGTTGCTCTTGTGTTCCACGAAGTCCTTCCTCAGTCCTTCTGTGAGAGCCATCACAGCATGCTTGGTGGCGCCATACATGGCACTTTTGTGGTTTGACACCCGGTGTCCAGCAACGCTGTAATGAAAGAAAAGTTAGCAAAAATATATTTCTGAGGAGGGACTTACACAGTTGAAACCGTTTATTGCGACCTTACTTTTATCTATGTACTGGATATAACGGCCCCGTCTAAATCCTATATAAAGAATGTACTTAAAATATCGCTTAGTACGACATCGCTTATAACGACAATCGTATTAAATGACATATTTTATCACTTTTTCGGAGAAATGTATCGTCTATAACGTCCAATGTTGATATGTGTTTTTTGCGCGTTTGGGGATTGCTGAACTTAATGTAGAGCTTATTTTGAAATTCTTGTTTTCAGAATATTGTAGATTTCAAATCAGTCTGTGTGTTAATCATTTGCTTAATTTTACGTTTTACGTAGTATGGGGACGCCTACTTTGTGTGCTAAGAAAAGTTTACTACATTAAAACCCGCTTTGTGCGACTATCGCCTATAACGACCGTTATTTGGCGGTCCCTTCGGAGTCGTTATAACCGGTTTGTGCGACTATCGCCTATAACGACCGTTATTTGGCGGTCCCTTCGGAGTCGTTCTAACCGGTTTCGACTGTACATACACACACATTTCGAACGACCATAAATACATCCAGCATGAATAGTAACGATGTTACAAGCAAACTGACCAGCAAAGTAAACAACTGAGACAACCACAGAGCCGGTAATGCTGCAAATAACTGTCAAGATATGGGAGCAATGCATGATATAGTGATCGTAGTAACAATTCACGTCGTGATCAGTCTGAGACACGCTCGCTAAGTAAGGACGTTGCGGTAGTCTCGATATAAATAAATATCGATAGTCGACATGGATATTTTGTGGTATAGGTAGTATTTAATGGTAAAGTTAAGGATTAGTGGCATTAATCGAAAGACTTCGCGAATAGTCTATTATCCTAAAAGAAAGACACGACGTTTACTTTGCGCAGTACCACAGGGGGACGGACTCCAGTCCTCAGACCTTGATGCTACTCTTAATCATTCAAAGATGGCGAATCGAGTAGGCGGACTTGTTGTAAATATGGGTTTGTTTTGGTTTGCTGTTATCGTATATAGTCAATGTAATTTCATGAAAGATGACAATAAATTTTAGTTTCTTTGTAGAGTGTAATTATGTGAGTGTATGTATATGAGTCAGTGGACACTTAGGATCTGTAATACGCAGTAATGTGAGAATGTGTTTGTTTTGATGATGTTGTGTACCTGGTTTAAGTCTAACTATGGCAGTGTCTCTCATAACTGTTCTTTATGTTTTATTCCGTAGAAAACGTAAGAGAGAAATGGATTAGGAATATACATCGTGATTATTTTGAAGTCGAATACAAAACTGTAGTGTGCATACATCAATTTGAGAATAAGTCTGAGGTTAGGGATGACTTTCCTCTAATTCCAAACGATGAACCTATTCGTGTTCCTGGAAAAAAATATTAATTTAGATAGAATATAATTGATAATGTTATATTCCGTCTATCGTCGCCATAAGACCTATCTGTGTCAGTACGACGTAAAGCAAATAGCAATATATATATTCCGTCAGTGTCTGAGTGCTTCAAAGTGTCGAGTGATTTAGATGCAAGTGTATTTCACAATAATCTGTGCTTGCCTGCAGAAATGATCTGCTGGAACTTGGAGTACAACAAAACTTATAAGTGTGACAGATGGAGCAATATGTATACTGTTACACAGAAGAAATAGGCATCTTGGAGAGTTTAGTTGCATTTGTAACACAGGGTTTTACACTACCAGCACCTTCCGAATCATGCTGTGGTTACCTGTTATTAAGCAGACTACACCGAACTGAAGCTTATCCATGTAGGTTAAATATCAATGTTTAGAGTCAATAAAGTTTTTGCACTTATGCTCTTTAATAGGTGAACATCTGTTATATCTTTTAGTGTCTGAACGTTTCATTGCTAAGGTTACCATCATTGTATGAAGTGCTGCGGGCCGTCTAATGGTTTAACATTATCATTTCGGGTGTACTGTTGCTGAGTGGCTCAGACCGCTGAGGCGCTGGCCTTCTGACCCCAAGTTGGCAGGTTCGATCCTGGCTCAGTCCGGTGGTATTTGAAGGTGCTCAAATACGTCAGCCTCGTGTCGATAGATTTACTGGCACGTAAAAGAACTCCTAGCGGGACTAAATTCCGGCACCTCGGCGTCTCCGAAAACCGTAAAAAGAGTAGTTAGTGGGACGTATCATTTTTGGTGTACTTCCCTTTCATTGAGTGCCGAATATAAGAAATTGTCCACCACTTCAAAACTACGGCAACGAAGTACAGTATGTTTCATAGTTCCCATGACAGGGAATAAATTGAGGGATTTTGCACCTTGATTTATTTTGAAACATTCAAAATTATGTTATAAATATCATTTTAAGAGTTTTATCATGTATTCCAGCGAAGTGAAATCTAAGAGGAAACTTTATATAACTACTTGAAATTTCTAAATAATTAGCTTTTCTCTTTTCTGGTATAAAGTATGTGATTCTAGTTGATTATATGTAGTGCGTACTTTCCGGTGAAGCGTTTTCTTGCGTGAAAAGGTGTATTTTCCCTATGGTGTTACATTTATCATGTTCAGTTACCGCCGTTTGTATAATATGTACGTGATATTTTCGTGTTAGCCAATACCAGCTGTCCGACTACTTCGGCCGCCATGTTCTTTTTATATTACGGTCTGAGGATTGAAGTCCTTCTTAACCACAATGTCAGGAACACCGTTAACCTACGTTACTTGTGAGCAGTACCGGTGTATGAGGAACACTACGGCTCTACTTTACCAGCGATTACTACCATTATAAGGGACCGGTGACCTGAATTTTGGACCCCTTTAGACAACAAGCATCTTCGATTTAAGATTTACTTTTGAGAGCAGTCCCTTATTCAGTTCATACCACTGTTTCAAATTATTGCATGGGAAGGTAGGGCATTGCGCGTCGGATCCACTGATTGTTTGAAGTTCATAACCAGCAGTTTCTCGCTGGCTCTGCCCGCAGTGTACAAAGTATGATGTTGTTCGTTACTATCCTCACGGATGTATTTGCAAAGTTTCGAGTTAATTAAATAAAACACATGATCTGCTGCGCTAATACAATGTAATATTATGCCAACAAAACACGTGAATATACATCACACAAAGAAATTGAATTAAATGTTCCTTGGAACAATACTACGCGCCGAACCGTTAAAACGTCCTTAAGAGATCTTCGTCACGGAGACAAATGTACTCATAACTTTTCTCATAATCTACCAATTTAAGTCGTTATTACCTCAAAAGAAAGCTCTTGATCCACTGAGTGTGTTTCGACCAAAACGAGCTGCGTACCTCAATTAGAACGAAGGATATGATTGCTTCAATGATAAAAAATGTTGAAGGAATGAGACGTCAAATTGAATGTGCACTCATAACATTCCTCAGAATCAACCAGTTTTTAGAGTTAAGAGCTGAAATGAAAGAGCTTGATGCACTGAGTATTTTAGGTCAAAACGAACTCCGTACCTTAATTAGAACCAAATATATAACTGCATCAAGGAGAAAAATTGAAAAATCAAATAATTTGAGGAAGGCGGAAGTGATTTATAGTACCTGATGACAAATCTGTGCATGAATACCTTCAAGTTAAACAAAATGAAGGAAATTGACCGGATAGAATGGCCAGACCGACTGACTTCAGTTTTCATAATTTTTTTCAATAATAAAATAATAATAATAATAATAATCGTATGGCCTCAGCTACCGTGTGCAGACATTTCAATTTGACGCCATCTGGCTGTCTGCTCGTCAATTTCGACGTTCCGTTTTACTCTAGGCCCCCACTAGATGGCCGACCGGGTAAACCGAAACTCTCTTGGGCGTCTATGGCTGAGATTTAATGAATTTTGTCGGGTAAACACCAAATGTGTCACCAGAGATCTTTTACATGCCGACATCGTACGACATGGAGTGTCGAATGGACTTTTTTCCGCCCTTCAAAAATCCGACTACCTCTGCCGGGTTTGAACCCGCTATCTTGGGATCCGGAGGCCGACACTCTACAGCTGATCCACAGAGGCAGCTATTTTTTTCAATACAGTATATAGATAATTTTTCATCGTCGTCTTTTTGAATTCTGGTCAGTGGATGGAATTTCGATTTATTTTAACTTTCAGTATTGTGAGTTGGATCCCGGGATTATTGTAAATTCATATGCATATGCGATACACTAAATAAATGTATTACATGATAATTTTACCTGCTGATATGAATGATGTGTCCATCATCCACTCCTCTACCCCTCATATTCTGAACAGCTTCACGAGTGCAGATGGAGAGTCCAAGAATGTTAACATCTAGCTGGATCTTCCAGTCTCCTGTTGGGGCACCTTCATTGTAACAGACAGAAATACAGCGTAGGATTTCTCCTATCAGTGTGGAATGTGTACAAAAAAATAACGTCATGGTAATTTTATGTTCATAATGTAAGATCATATTTTTTGTTAAATTCTGCATAGATTTAACTCGAGATGGCCCGGTTTATTCAAATTCAGTTAATATTTAACTGCATGTTAAAATGATTTAACGGTGAACTTAACCAGCTTATCATTTAATAAACATTGGTGAAGACTAACGCTCTGTTAAACTCTCACTTAACTTAACTTAACTACCCAGGTTCAAGCAGTTAAATTCTCTGTTAGCTCAAAATATGGCAGGTGCATTAGATGCAGAACTTCTGTATCTTGAATATTTGGAATATAATATACCTTTTCCAGAAAGAGTTAGACACAGAAGAAATTATTTTTACACAGCTGTTTCAGTTGCTAGATCGTACGTTGGCTAACGTCAGTATGCACATTAAATTCACTACAAATTTTCTGCCAAGAGTCACTCTTGAAGTTTTCATAAGTTTGCTCGAAAATAATTTCCGAAAGAAGAGAAATTTGAACCACGCATTACCTTCTCGACTTTTTTAATATTGGCATATAGAGCAATAGCAAATTTACGCTCAAGACAAAAGAAATCTAATAAATGTTGACTTCACGCGCCTCGGTTTACAGCTGTAAAAGCACATCCGAGCGCGCTCAAAAACTGCATGGTTCTGCCACTGCCTTCTTGATTCTCACTGATTGTGAATCTTGTGAGAGTCAACACCGTGCTAGCTAACAGTTCCCAGGAAATGTTTGTGTAAACGCAAGAATCTTAACTTCCTGCTACATTTTTTACGCTATGTTAAAAAACAGTGCGTTAGTGTTCTTTTAACTGAGACGGAAATAACTGGGTCTATAACTTATAAGTAGGGCTATGATGTTTAAGACCTAAAATTAGCCCAAATAAGCAAGCAAATATGACATCAAAAGTGAAGAAGTATGAAGTAAAAATTACAGAATATGACCCGAGAAAGATTAATATTAATATGCCAATTTTGAAATAAATTATAAATTTAAACTGCAAATCCTTTGATACATATTTTTTAACTAAATTATTTATTCTTACTTTCATATTCATTTTCTGAATATACATGTCTACCAGTTATTCATAGTCTATTGACCTCGATTCACTTATCAATCATCTGTGAATACAAACCTATAAAGTACTAAGTTAGCTAAGATTTTCAGATCACACATCATTTTCAGAGTCAAAACATGTTTGCATCTTGTGTTGGTGGTTTGAAGTACTAGAAAACTAGAAATCAATCTATTTCTTAAAAGAAATATTTTGGAACGTTTAAACCCAGATTTCATTAATATTATTCAAATGCGTTAAAGTTTAAACTGAACACCACTAAACGAAATAACTAGATGTCTTTAAATACATTATGATAGGGCGGCAGGGCCTATAGTGCAAACTCACTCTTTCATTCTGTTCCACGGGTGGAATTGAAGTGTACGACAAGATTCATCTTCAATGCATCAGGCGTGAAAGATCTCGGATTAGCCTATCACTTAACACATTCTTTTAAGGAGAAAATCTCCTTTCTACGACTTGCATTCTATACGAAGGGTGGTATTCCACTTGTATTAACTGAATATGTGATACCGAGAAGCAGTTTTGTGAACAATACTTTGCATTCGATAAGTTGAAGATGATTTTGCATAGCTACAGCTGTCGTCAAACTGCCGAAATATGAAGTTTAAACGAAAATAGCTCAAAATATGACCTACCGACAAAGGATAGCCAAAATAAGCATTTATATGACAAATAAAATCACTTAATTTTAACGATAATCACCTGATTTGCACCAAAATCCAATCAGGCAAGAAAATAGAGACAGAGAAAAAATATGACATTTCCTAAACATCCGAGCCCTACTTAAAGGGACAGCTGAGGACTTGTCGATGACAATCTTGACGAAACCCGCAGTATATAACGGGGTTCATAGCAATAAGTGCACAGCACTGTTTTGTAACCAGCACGTAGCCCTCAAACAAGGGCGAAATACGCACCTGAAAATTGCACGATTCACGGCAGAGCCATCCACTAGGAACAGTGAAGAACCTGTTCTGTTTGGCAGTCAGTGTATGGATCTGGATACCGTCTGGCTTTAACACAATCCACCGCCTTCCACCCCACTCCACTCCATAACGGGTGTAGAAAAGGCCCGGGAGTATACAGACGAGGCACTTCTCGTGGCGCCTCGTCAACAGCAGGCTGCTGTTATCCGGCTTGAAGTCCTTTCCACTGTTGGCCACAGGTAGCTAATGTGACCATGGTCCAAAATATTGTTCTGAGACGCAAAAGATGTGGTGGGGACTAGAACTTGCCGGAAGTGGACATCAAGGAAAATCAGATTGTCTGAAAAGTGGAGTGAGTGGCGTTGAATACGGTGGACCGTGTGGAAACGGCCTTAGAGTCTTTACGTATTAATTAGTGTCCCAGTGAGAAAAGATTGTATGCAACGTCAAGAAGAATGGCGTACGGGACAGAAGACTATGAGTACTGTGCGTGTGTTAGTGTGCATTTCTGTGGACAGAGGATTGACGTGAGTTAGCGATGGAAGCAGCTATCGTGAGTGTGACTGGAACTGTGTTAATGGTCATTGTTGTGAGGAGTATTGTTATACTATATAGCATTGTTGTGAGGAGTATTGTTATACTATATAGTACTGTTGAACTGTTGCTGTTTAGTTGTTCACTGCATGTGACTGTGTAAATTACTGGAGTCATCGTGTGTTGTGTGGCTAGTAGCCTGTGTTCAAACCTACCTGTCTGCACGCAGCTGCTGTGTAGGGCGACTGGACTCGGAGAAATGAAAGTAAGGCGAGGCTGCGAATAGGACTACAGACCTTTCAAGTAATACCAAAGAGCTGGGACTCCCTGCTGACACCAACATGGAGCAAATAGTAATTGTGGCCATTCATGGTTGAGTAGAATTGTGTGTGTGTGTGTGCATTTGCACTTATTGGGTCATCTTGAAATAAATTAGAGTAATTAGGTGGTTTATTCGTAATAGCACATTAGTTCTACTACCAAGCGAGTTGGCCATGCAAATGCTTGGGCTGTACCTTAATTAAGGGGGGGACTGCTTCCTTCCCACGTATAGACCTTTCCTATCCCATCGTCGTCATAAACCTATCTGTGTCGGTGCGACGTAAAGCCAATTGTAAAATGTAGTATTACTTGTACTTACCTGTAAGACCGGATTCCTTCGCAAGTGCAGCGTTGTTTACCAGGATATCGACACCACCCAGTGTTTCCTTTATCCATTTGAAGACAGCCAGGATGTCTTCTTCCTTAGCGAGGTCACATTTCTTGACGTACAGTTTACCAGGCTTCGCTTTGGTTTCGTGATAACGACCTCTGCTTTTGGCATCCTTCTTTGCTTGGGCCACGGCTTCCTGCGGAGAAAAAATATTGCTCCCATAAGTATTTTACGGAAGAAAATAAGAAAAGAATAGCCAGGATGCTACCGGAAAGGAGGGTGGATGTCTGGAGAATCTGCATGAGACTGGTGAAAAGAATGTGTTCGAAATTATCCCATTTAAGGATGAAATACATGGAGTGTAAGTACTGGGAGGCAAAGAATGGAATGTTTACAAGAACAGAAGCAGGACCGGATAAAGAAGCCAACAAGGAAAGAACTAGAAACTGGAACTAGACTACAGGCTAATACAGAAGGGATATAATAAAAGGGAGATATGCTACAAGGCCAAAATCAGCCACGGTGAACATCTGTTCCCTCAGTACCCTGTCATATACCTTCTCTAGATCTACAAAATTCGAGTAATCGAGTTTCGAGTTATGGAGGTTCGACTGTAGTTTATTCTTAGGTGTAAAGCTTCCACTGAAACCTGCATTACCGAGCTCGACAGCTGCAGTCGCTTAAGTGCGGCCAGTATCCAGTATTCGGGAGATAGTAGGTTCGAACCCCACTGTCGGCAGCCCTGAAAATGGTTTTCCGTGGTTTCCCATTTTCACATCAGGCAAATGCTGGGGCTGTACCTTAATTAAGGCCACGGCCGCTTCCTTCCCACTCCTAGCCCTTCCTTGTCCCATCGTCGCCATAAGACCTATCTGTGTCGGTGCGACGTAAAGCAACTAGTGAAAAAATATTTCTTTCTTTCTTTCTTTCTTTCTTTCTTTCTTTCTTTCTTTCTTTCTTTCTTTCTTAATTTCCAAGTTTTCTATGAACCCTTTCTTATTCATATCAAGGCATACCGCTACATACGAAGCCTCTGGTCTTGTGACAGTCTGAGTTTTTCATTAAAGGATATGGACTTTTTGTTGTAAACATCTTCTTATTATTATTATTATGATATTTCATTATATATAATTCACAATTTTATAATTGGGTTTATGAGCTTCTTCGGTACAATGCACATAGAAGAAGTAATATTTGGTACATACGCACATATGCTTCATACATATCGGTATATACTTAACATTGCTGACAAATAGACTTGACAGATATTTATGAGATATTTACTACATACAAACGGCCAAAATTATTGGTGGACGATTCTCATTAGTCCTCTGTGTATGGTGAATGGTTCATGCCAATAAACTTTCTTACGCATCCGGGAGATAGTAGGTTCGAACCCCACTGTCGGCAGCCCTGAAAATGGTTTTCCGTGGTTTCCCATTTTCACATCAGGCAAATGCTGGGGCTGTACCTTAATTAAGGCCACGGCCGCTTCCTTCCCACTCCTAGCCCTTCCTTGTCCCATCGTCGCCATAAGACCTATCTGAGTCGGTGCGACGTAAAGCAACTAGCAAAAAAAAAAAAAAACCCTGCATTGGTGGTTTTCAGCGGTCCGGGGGCACGGTCTGTACGATCTACAGCATTAGAATTCATCATAGGTAAGGCCCCATTCTCACAGACGCGCAAGTCGCCTTTCGGGAGTCAGCTCGGTGTTTGCGACTAGTTTATCGTAACGTATGGCCACTATTGACCAGAAACGAAGAAAGAAGTCTAATATGACCTCCCAAGGGAAGGAATTACTGTTATTTCATTTGGTGGCAGATAACATTAACATCATAGAAAATAAGAAAACAGATTCTAGCCTGCACATTTATTCACTTAAAAAATAATGTATTGTTTCCTAGATCATTAAAAATCATACCGAATCGTTTGCCATACAAGATATATAAAAATATATTCTAAGCTATAATCGACAATTCATCATAACTAGGGCCCGGACTTTTATGCATAATAGGTTAGAATGCAAACTTACTGAAGCAAGTAGCAAGTATAGTCTACCTTCACAACGATTAAGCTGTGGGGTTTGCATACAAATTAGGGGTACGGCCCATCAGAACTCCTATAATTTATGTTACTCTTGCTATATTATCGAAGAGCGGGTGGCCGGCACTCCCTGCTAACCAAATTAGTTTGCAATCTAACCCGTCACTGCATAAAAATCGGGCTTTAATCATAACGGTTTGTTGAGAATTCAGGTTATGTTCCATCAAGCATAACACTGACAGTGTCGAAGCTTTAGATAACATAAAATGTATTTCAAAATCAGTACCATAGTAGTCCTCAAAGTATGTAGCGTCTTATCTTATCGACCTAGGATACTTTTATTGCATGACTAGCAAATGTACCCGTGCTTCGCTGCGGTATTCTATATTGTATACGGATTTCTCCATAAATTATTGTAAAGGCAATGAGTAAGATTATATTAATTTGCAGTTCTCTTAGCGCTATCCGAGATGCAAAACAGGGAGGACACCATACGTTGCTTCCCATGTAAGGTAAGCTATTGGGGAAGTTATGTTGGGCCACATTTCCTACGACCAATCACAATCGAGTTCCGGAGTTTCTACTATAACGGCAGGCTCACTCGGCGACTGCCATTCACAGTAGAGATGAAGAGTTTTTATTATAAATACAGGCCCGTTTTCCTAATGCCAGTCACAATGGATCTGGAGAGATTTCATTATAATCGTGAAATGCAGCGCTATCTAACATATCAACAATCGAAACACGCAAATAAGTCACAGGACCAAAGTTGTAGATCTCTCCAAATTGAACTGCAATTTTACTGTCAGTTTTGTGATACGACATTCCGTTTAGCCACCAACTACCTCGAAACGAAGGCCTGCATAGTCATTAAAATACATCCATATTTCGATATTTCGCGGGGCCAAAAGTTATACATTTGAAGAGCTTGGAATATTTATTCAAAGAAAAGAGTGTCCATGTTTCGGGATTAGCACTCGCATACATACGGAGTAATTAAGGAAGAAAGTAATACAGTTAAGGAATTTGAAATTAATAGAAAATAGGATTATATCTGAGGACAGCCGGATAGGACAAATATGTAAATAAAATGTAGATGTATTTGAAAATAAAATGCCCCTCAATAAATTGTACGGTATGAGTTACGGATATAAGAAGGCGGTAACAGAGGAGTAATTTAAGTGCAGAGATCCATAGATGAACAGATAAGAAGATGACTTATGGTATTATTACTTAAGCTTAGAGAGGCAAAGCAGAGGCAAGAAATTAAAGCGGAGAACAGAGGTAGAACAGAAGCGAATACCAGAGAACACCTTACGGTGTGAAATAATGGGTTACATTTCGCGGTACTGTTCAAATATTAACAACGCAATACGTTACTTCCCTGCTGACAAGCAGTCAGAGACGTTGCTATGGTAACCGGTAGGTTCGCTGTCGGTCTGTCCGTCACTCATTGCAGAACATGAGACCCGCAGAAAGTAGTAATTTTCTCCGTCATTTGAAGAGTAAACGAAATTATGAACATAACAAAAGTTGTTTAAAACGAAGGGACGTTTCACGTATCGTCCACGGATTTTACAGAAAATTAAACGGAAGAACACTACTCAGAGGTATTAAATAATATGCATATCAAAACCTTTCCCGGGATGACTATACTCTAAATAAAAAGTTTGGTCAAGATCTATTGAGCCGTTTCGACGTGATGGTAGAACAAACAAACAAACAGACACGAAAAATAAAAACCACAAATACGGTCTTGAGTTGACCTAAAACGTTAAATATCTGAAAAATTGGCAAAACGAACGAAATTACAGACAGCGAACCCCCTACAACTTTATTTCTATAGACTTTGTCATATTCTCCGTCACTGTAATTTTCTCTTTCAGTCAAATAACTCTATGTGAGTGCAAATGTCGCTTACGAAATGTCATCTTGAAAGATTTCCTGTTTTACTGGACAGACTTTCTCCAGTAAAATTTAAAACGATATAATTTTGTCGGCAAATACAAATTTAACTTTTATATCTTTTTCTTAGCTTTAAAGCAAGATGAAATATTTTACTCGCGTTGACGGATATGGGCCTACGTGTGTATTACGTCTTCGGTCGAAATGGATATGGAGTCTGTGCTGAGCGGAAAGATAAACAGATAAACATCGTAGAGGGATGCAAGTTTAGCTTCCACAGGAGAATGAGTAGTGGAGAACAATCGAAATGCCGTATGGCTTTTAGTGCCGGGAGTGTCCTAGGACATGTTCGGCTCGCCAGGTACAGGTCTTTTGATTTGACGCCCGTAGGCGATCTGCGCGTCGTGATGAGGATGAAATGATGATGAAGATGGCCAAACACCGAGCCTCTGTGCCAGAGAAATTACCCAATGATGGTTAA
The DNA here is from genome assembly GCF_040414725.1 of Anabrus simplex. NCBI lineage: Eukaryota > Metazoa > Arthropoda > Insecta > Orthoptera > Tettigoniidae > Anabrus > Anabrus simplex. Next base: position 182,466,359 of record NC_090279.1, on the reverse strand, counting down.
AATTCCCGACCCTGCCGGGAATCGAACCCGGCACCCCTATGACCACAGGCCAGCACGCTAACCATTTAGCCATGGAGGTGGACTGGAGAAGAAAGATCGGCGTTTTCTACAAAATCATGTTGCTAGTAATTTCTGCGAATTATGCACATAAGATGGCAGTTAACCATAGCGGCGATTGGAAATTAGAAGTGTGACGTGGGGGAGGGAGAAAAATGTATAGACACCAATACCGGGGATGTGGGGGTAGACAAAGCAAAGCAAAGTCATCTCCGTACAGGCCATGAAGGCCCTTGAAGGAGTGGAAGGTAAAGGCTTCCACTACCCGTAATCTTGGCACTTGTTGGGGTAGAGTGGTTAGCTCTACGACCGGCCGCCTTTGCCCCCAGGAATTAACCTGGTACTCATTTTTGATGTAGGCTGAGTGAACCGTAGGGTCAGGAGTACCTCCGAAAGTGGAAATCTCGTTTCTAAAATGTTTGGACTTCCTGACTGGGAATCGAACCCACGTCCTTCGGGGGGAAGCGAGCACGCCTTTACCGCTTCGGACAGGCAGCCCCTAGAGCGTAGACAACAAAATTTAAAAATAGCACGAAATGATAAGTCTTTGATGGTCTCTGAGCAAATTTCCACTGAAAATTATAGGTTGACAGTTTGTCAACTTATCGAGGTAATAATAGTGTTTTGAGATTTTGATCCAATATTATACAATAAAACTGTCATCATAGAAGCAATAATTGCACATGTATTACAATTAAATCGAAGTACGGCGCGAATATACAATAAGAAAACCCATTTAGTATTTGACTACACACTAAGAAAGTAAGGGACACTACACAGAACTATACAGACACACTGACTAACGAATGCGCGTGACTAGGGGGTGATTCTTACCTCATTGTGTACGACCCTGGCAAATCAATATCCCAGCTTCCCTTCCTCACAGCACATGCTAGAAGTGTGATTACTATCTGACGGTACAAACATGCACGAAACCCATAGATTGGAGGGGAAATTAGGGGAGGCGATAACTACTGCTGAACTAATGGGAGCGAATTGAAACTTCGTCACCCTAACGTCGTCGCAAGGAGCCGACGTGAACACTTCCGTAGCAACTAGCGCCCCTCAGGCACGCTGTAGCACAAGGACTTGTCCGCATACAAAACTCATTTAGTGCGCAACTAAGTTTTACAAGCTGCTGTGCGAGTTTCCACTACTTGCTGTGGTGCTGAACGAATCAGTTAGCCGCGTCAAATTGCGTTTTATGCGTATTTCCGCTAAGAAATGTTGTAATATTTAAAGAAATTAAAGGAAAGTTATGGTGCCGGGCTGAGTGGCTCAGGCGGTTCAGGCGTTGTCTTCCGGACACTTACTTGGCAGGTTCGATCCTGGCTCAGTCCGGTGGTAGCCTATGTGAAGGTGCTCAAGTAGGTCTGCGTCTTGTCGGTAGATTTACTTGCTCGTAAAAGAACTCCTGCAGGGCAAAATTCCGGCACCTCGGTATCTCCAAAACCGAAAAGTATTTAGTGTGACGTAAATCCAATAAAATTGAAATTATTTGTAAAATAATTAGGTGATAAGAAAACAGGTTTTGTAAAATTTTTGTTTATCATTCCTACATGTAAGTGGCCAAAATGGAATCAAAATGTATTTTTCCCCACAAAGTGGGGTGGGGGGCGACTGCCCTTTTCCCTCCGCCCCCTCCTAAATGGCACACTTATAAACAGAAAGTACGTTCGCACTCTCGTACCAAGAGGAGGAAATTTATGTATAGTACGGTATGGAACACTGCCCCATATCCCGGAACGTACCCGCTGTCTGCCAGCTTGAAGTTACGCACGTCCTTCGAAATCGATTAGCGCCATGTATACTGATTACCTCGGATCCAGTAGAAGTATTTCAGTCGCCTAGACAAAGAACACTGCAGTGTATTCGAAACATCAACAAACTGTACAGAAAATAACAAGACGGTTCCGTCGGGAAGAAGACCTTAATAACTCTATATACCGTGGAAGCTTCCACTAGCGGCGCTAAGAAGCTCGCACCCCCGTCCCCCGCAATAATAAAAATGGGCCCCCCTTTTCCTTACAAGGAAAGTTAGAAGTTCATTTCATATTACAGGGTTGTATATTATTCTAGAGCCCGGATTTTCATGCATTAATAGGTCAGAATGCAAACTTACTGAAGCGAGCAGCAAGTATAGTTTAACTTCACAACGATTATGCTATGGGGTTTGCATAAACGTGAGGGGTAAGGTCCATCAGAACCCCCATAATTTATGTTACTCTTGCTACATTATGGAAGAGCGGGTGGCCGACACTTCCTACTAACCAAATTAGTTTGCAATCTAACCTGTTACTGCATAAAAATCCGGAGTTTAATTGTTACAATGAACAACAATGACGCAAATATAATAATAATAATAATAATAATAATAATAATAATAATAATTAATAAGTACATAATTTAGTTTTCGAAACCTAAGGAATTAAATATGGTACCAACACACACACAGACAAGAAATATATATTCCAACTATAGTAACCAAAACACGCTGACCGTCACAATATTAAGAAATAATCTCGTTCCTGGAACTAAATAATTTTCAACTGAACCGTCAATCGTACGCCTACTTAGCTACAGACTGCTGAGAGTTATAAAGAGGCTCGAATCTTTAGTATTTAGAGTTTAGATAAAGGGGGATGTCTTTGTTATCGCATCTTCGCAGACTACTGGGTTCTCATAACTGGACCCCCTGTGGGTGGGGGCGGTAGAATAACACCCAAGGTATTCCCTGCCTATCGTAAGAGGCGACTAAAAAGGGCACCAAAGGCTCTGAATTTTGGAGCGTGGACTGGCGACCACGGGTCCCTTAGCTGAGTCCTGGCATTGCTTCCACTTACTTGTGCCAGGCTCCTGACTTTCATCTATCCTATACGACCTCCCTTGGTCAACTCTTGTTCTTTCCTGAATCCGACGCCATTAGGTTTCCGAGGCCTAGGGAGTCTAATTTTCAGGCCCTTCGTGCCGTTGTCCTTTGGCAGATACCTTCATTTTTCGAAATGTCGGATACATTCCGTTTTTCCCTATGATTAGTGTTATATAGAGAATGGTTGTCTAGTTGTACTTTCTCTTAAAACAATAATCGCCGCCATCATCACCACTCTCAGAACTGGCTGATTACTTCAAAAGCCGTGTAGATTGTTGTGAGTGGCAGCAAGGGATGGTTATTATTGGAACAGGTTGGGAAACACACTACAGTACTCCTGTTGACGAAAGAAGCTCTGCACTACGACAGCCTAAGTTTGGAATACCTCTCTGTAATACAAATAATGTGCTGTGTGCTCTAGCTTTATCAATTTATAAAATCACTCTTCAGCTACTGAATTAAGAAACAGGCATGGGCCCCTCACAAGCCATGGACCTCCCCGCCCTGCATGGTTGCTTATCGCCGCCATTGCAATCTTCACACCTAAGATGGAATTATCAGATTACGTTTATAGGTTGTAGTATGGAGCGAAGCACTCGATTCGGAAGACGAGTAAGTTGGAGTCCATTGTCGGCTGTCCTAAGAATGGTTTTCTTTGGTTTACCATTTTCACGTCAGGCAAATGCCGGCACAATTTATTTTCATAGATCACAGCCGATACCATCCACCTTCTTTACCCAATTTCATTCATCATAATTCATTTAATTTTTATTAGCTCCTCAAATGGCTTCAGGAAGGGCACCCGGCTGTAAAACATGACATATAAATTCATAACATTTCATCTCCGGCCATCAAGAAATGGGGGTAGAGTGTAGATATACAAGGTTATAGTGTTACCTGATGAACAGCAATTATTATTATTATTATTATTATTATTATTATTATTATTATTATTATTATTATTATTATTATTACATCCATTTAGGAAGGCTCGGCTTATGCCGGTAACATAATGGGCTGACTCGGCCTAAGAAAGGAGTCACCCTCTTGCTTATGAAACTATAGGTGCATATATTTACAAATATTTACAACAGAAATAATTACAAAATATACATTTATGCAATAAATATGCTCAGATGATGTTGCTAAACAACTTTTTATCTCCCCATTTTGGGAATCTGTTCTTCGGTATTACTGGAACTGCGGCCTGGATCTTCATGTTGTTTGATGTAACTCAAAGGAAAAGTCATTCCTAGAAACTTTCTCACAATGTGGCAGGTGCTCAGGACTGCGGCTTTCTGTAGTTCTACGTACGTGTGATGATGCAGGTTTAATGCGCCAAGAGAGCTGTGTAAGCTTCTCGGAATAACAACAGTATATTGGAATTGTGATGACCGATTCTAGTTTCCACAGGCGTTATATTTCTGTTACCAGTTCTGTGTATTTTGTTAGCAGATGGAGGTGTTTGGACAAGCAATTTCTATAATTATATATATATATATATATATATATATATATATATTATATATCGCCCTACTAAGGAGCACGTTAATTCAGCTGTCTTCTCTGGGCTTTGATCTTTGCCCAATGTTCCTTCATTCCTTTGCGGTGTTGTTCTTGTTCTTTCCTCCGCCCACGTCTTCCTCCTCTCCAACTTTGGCCTTTCTTGAAAATCCTGGTTTTAGTTTTCTCCTAAATGGGTTGCGTTCTTGGTTATCGCCATAAGCGATCCCCATCTCCTGTAGGTCCCATTCCACCTCCTTGAACTAAGTTGTCTGTGAGCTTGCATCCGGGAGATAGTGGGTTCAAATCACACTGACGCCAGCCCTGAAGGTAGTTTTCCGTGGTTTCCTATTTTCATACCAGGAAAATGCTGGAATTGTACCTTAGTTAAGGCCACGACCGCTTCCTTCCCACTCCTAGCCCTTTCCTATCCCATCGTTGCCATAATACCTATCTCTGTCGGTGCAACAAACAGCCAATTGTAAAAAAAAAAAATAAAAAAAAAATGAAAAACCAAGTTGGCTGGGTTCTCTTATCTTTAAAATGGGTAAAGATCTGGTTCGATAATGGTGTTGGTTTCATTCTTAGCAAGTGTCCATAAAATGCAACTCTCGCATCAGAGATCGTCTGGGCATGAGTATACAGCTCATGGTTATGCTGATATCTATCTTCACCTTTGTCTTTAATTGAGCCATGAATTTTCCTTGAGATCTTTCTTTCTTTCTTTCTTTCTTTCTTGCTTACCGGGCGAGTTGGCCGTGTGGTCAGGGGCACGCGGCTTTGAGCTTGCATCCGGGAGATAGTGGGTTCGAATCCCACTGTCGGCAGCCCTGAAGATGGTTTTCCGTGGTTTCCCATTTTTCACACCAGGCAAATGCTGGGGCTGTACCTTAATTAAGGCCACGGCCACTTCCTTCCATGTCCTAGGCCTTTCCTGTCCCATCGTCGCCATAAGACCTATCTGTGTCGGTGCGACGTAAAGCAACTAGTGAAAAAATATTTCTTTCTTTCTTTCTTTCTTTCTTTCTTTCTTTCTTTCTTTCTTTAATTTCCAAGTTTTCTATGAACCCTTTTTTATTCATATCAAGGCATACCGCTACATACGAAGCCTCTGGTCTTATGACAGTCTGAGTTCTGCATTAAAGGATATGGACTTTTTGTTGTAAACATCTTATTATTATTATTATTATTATTATTATTATTATTATGATATTTCATTATATATAATTCACAATTTTATAATTGGGTTTATGAGCTTCTTCGGTACAATGCACATAGAAGAAGTACTATTTGGTACATACGCACATATGCTTCATACATATCGGTATATACTTAACATTGCTGACAAATAGACTTGACAGATATTTATGAGATATTTACTACATACAAACGGCCAAAATTATTAGTGGACGATTCTCATTAGTCCTCTGTGTATGGTGAATGGTTCATGCCAATAAACTTTCTTACGCATCCGGGAGATAGTAGGTTCGAATCCCACTATCGGCAGCCCTGAAGATGGTTTTCCGTGGTTTCCCATTTTCACACCAGGCAAATTCTGGGGCTGTACCTTAATTAAGGCCACGGTCGCTTCCTTCCAACTCCTAGGCCTTTCCTATCCCATCGTCGCCATAAGACCTATCTGTGTCGGTGCGACGTAAAGCCCCTAGCAAAAAAAAACAACTTTCTTACTATATGGCAAGTGGCCAGGATTGCTGCTTCTTGTAATTCTCTGTAAGTGAGAGGGTGGAGATTAAGGGATTCAATGCTCCTGTGTAGTGTCTTTGGTATAATACCATCACATGTAATCACTACTGGAAGTATGGTAACATTGTTGAGTTTCCACATGGTTTTTATCTCTGTGGCCAGATCTGTGTATTTTGAAATCTTCTCTGTATGTGTTGATTGAAGACTGTGAGCATTAGGGCATGCTATGTCAATTATGAAGCAGATTTTCTTGTTTTTATCTACAAAAGTTATATCTGGTCTATTGCAGGTAATAGTTTTATCAGTGATTATACTTCTATCCCAGTAAATTTTGTAATTTTTCACTTTCCAAGACTGATTGGGGTTTGTACTTCCAATATGCTGTGGGACAATGGACTATTATTATTATTATTATTATTATTATTATTATTATTATTATTATTATTATTATTATTATTATTATTATTATTATTATTATTATTATTATTATTATTATTATTATTATTATTATAGCTGAGACTGAATCAAGGTGCAGCAAAGCCAATGCAGTGAGCTCACAGCTGGGATCAACAGTATCCTGTAAGAAGTAAATCAGCTTCCGGACGAAACTATCTTTACACTGTGTACGGGAGTGAAAGCTGGGTGGGCTCAGGGTATTTTGTTCAGAAGTTAGAAGTAATAGGCCGGTAAAAACAGGTAGCAACAGTGGCAGTAGGGTACTCGGAATGAGGAGATAATGGCTAAGGTAGGAATGTACTTGAATGAATGAAGGAAGCGAAACGCAAAAACGGCTTCTCACCAGTGTTCCCTCAGTCTCCTGGAAACCGCGGAACTTTTGGACAAGTTGTCTAAGTATATTTCTGTCCATGATAATATTCTCCCGGAACCCTACATTCCTCAAGTCCAACCTCACATCTGGAAACCATTTCAGCCCTGTATTCTTCTTCCTGAAGAATTCAAAGATTCTCTTCTTTAGTTAGTCACTGTCCATCCTCAACAGTCCATAGAACTGTGACCTTTCTTCCTTATGATTCAACCACTCCTTCTGTCCTTCTGTTCTTTGATACAATTCTTTGTTAGATCTGAGTATCCTCATTCCATTTTTGACGTTAGGACCTAGAACTCTTCTTGACATTTTTCTTTCTCTTTTCCGTATATCTTCAAGCCCACCTTTTCTAATAATATCCATCCATTATTAGGGACTATTATTATTATTATTATTATTATTATTATTATTATTATTATTATTATTATTATTATTATTATTATTGTACCGGGCGGTACACCTCCACGCCGTTAGTTCAAATATTGCGCCAATTTAAACTCCTCTACAGGAGAAGTTTGGAACCTTGAAAACTGAACTAATTGTACTATTTCTTAAAAGATGTCGCTACGGTAAATGGTGTAATTTTGAAATTTTCTGAACTGTGTCTATTCCGACGTGTTTTTGTTTACTATATAGCAAGAAGTGTGGACGTCCTCTTCTAGATGTTACTGCCTAAGAACTATAATTATGCACCCTACTGCGAAGTGAAGGAACTGTTTGTTGAAGAAATTTGGTATTCATAAGTTTGTTCTTTGTTAAATTTCTTTCATTCATTTTTTGGGTTGGCAGTATAACCCTTCTCTTTCCGCCAGTTTTGATTTTAACCAATTAGTAATTTCTGTAATTAATTTTCCTCCAATCATAGCTTTCTTCCTCAGGTTTCCATGTGTAATTCCTAGTCTACCAATAAAGTTGAAGGGGTGTGTCTATTCATTCTTGAAAGGTCTCGAATTTTCCACGAGCGTATAAAAACTGCTGATTTTCTTGTCTCCGGGCCACTTCAGTAACATCTCTCTTAGTGTGGAATATGTAGCAGGGGGCGGGAAGCGCCTCTTTCTTCAAGCGGCAGTTCATCTACAAGGTAATGGCCTGTTAACATCTTTATTTCTTGCTAGCTGAGCAGTTTAAGTCTCGGGGAGGGTTCGAAACCTTTAGTATGTAACCTACCTTCTTAAAATGTAAATTCTTTTCTGTCTATCTATAATTTACAAATCTGTAAAGCGGGGATAGAGAGTGCTTCACCCTCTCGAACTCCCCTTCATTTTGAATTTGAGGTGACTATGTTTTCGTAACCGTTTTCCTTTTCCGTCTTAAAGTCTTAAACTTATTTGCCGACTAGTCACCTCCATAGATTGGGATTAGCCCCTGTATCATCGGCCTAGCGCCACATAGGTTTTTTGACAAAAACTTGGTGTAGGAGTGCAAGTTATCGCCTCCATTCTATTTTTGCATTATGGGCCAGTAACTTAACCTGATGTTTTGTTTTCTTCATGTGAAGGCCCTGTAGGTTGGGTACAAGATACCCCTGTTTCACTGTATGTGTGCCTTGAGGGCAGTTAGGAGTGAAGTTAGTTGTGGCCTTTGATAGGCTTGTAAAATTGAGAGCAGGACTGCTCTTTCCTAATTTGATCTCTGCGTGCCTGTAGGATGCTTAACATTGTAATTAGGGGCAAGTGCTCCTTGGAATGATGGGGTTTTCTGCTCCTTTGTTCATTTGGTAACTGGGTAAAGTTGAGCTATTCGCTCAAAGGTTGTGAGTGTGGGGCTCGAAGCCCAAAACTTGGTAAAAAAAACCCTGACGGGAAAAATCATTTTGTACCTGACTTTCATTGTTATTTCACCTAGTGGAAATTGTTGAATGTTGTTATCTGTTATTTGTTGATTTTGAAGAGAAAATATAACCTTTGTTAAAGTTTTAAATTAACTTTAATTCTGTAGTTGAGACCTATTCCAGCCCGCACCTTCTTTCACCTCTAACTACCACGGATAACTCCGTAACAATTATTATTATTATTATTATTATTATTATTATTATTATTATTATTATTATTATTATTATAATATACATGCGTTCTTGCCGTCGGTTTCTTTCTTGGGCGCAAACTTGTGGGTGTTGAACTTTTGTCTGTATGAAGTCCTTGTGGTTTCCAGTGGGTCAAGATCGATTTCTGCGACAACTTTTTGGGTGTCTATTAGCCAGCCCACTTTGGTTTGTCGTGTTCCATTGGTAACGAAACATATTATTTTGGTCAGTCGTGAGTCATCTATTCGTGCTAAATGCCCGTAGAATTTCATACTTCTTTTGCAGGCAAGGGAAGTGAATCGCTTAGTCAATGAATAGAGTTCATGATCATCATCAGCATTATTATTATTATTATTTTTATTATTATTATTATTAGTCATGTCGTATACTTCTGGCTTTGATATCTGCCTAGTAATTTCGCATGCGTTCTCGGTGTCCTTCTTTCCTCTCCTGTGTCCATGACTTTGCTGTTTTTAATTCTGACTTCTCCCAGAACACTTCTGAATGTCATTATGTGTGATTCCCACTTCTTCAAGGTCTCTATACACCTCAATGAACCAAGCCCCTTTGGTTTTCTTCTGCTGAAAGAAGGTAATGATGCGGTTGGTCAGCCTTGTTGGGCGTATTCGTGTCACATGTCCATAAAATGTACTTTCTCTTTTCCGGATCTTCTCTACGTGGGTGTATAGCCGTATTGTCTTTGACGGGACCTAAAATCTTTCTAAATATCTCCCTTTCTTTGGCCTCCATTTTCTCGATCGGGCCTTTTTGTTCATTGCAAGACATTCTGAAGCTTATAATAAATAAAAATAATAATAATCGTATGGCCTCAGCTACCGTGTGCAGACATTTCAATTTGACGTCATCTGGCTGTCTGCTCGTCAATTTCGACGTTCCGTTTTACTCTAGGCCCCCACTAGATGGCAGACAGAGTAAACCGAAACTCTCTTGGGCGTCTATGGCTGAGATTTAATGAATTTTGTCGAGTAAACACCAAATGTGTCACCAGAGATCTTTTACATGCCGACATCGTACGACATGGAGTGTCGAATGGACTTTTTTCCGCCCTTCAAAAATCCGACTACCTCTGCCGGGTTTGAACCCGCTATCTTGGGATCCGGAGGCCGACACTCTACCGCTGATCCACTTCTGGACGGATGACACTGTAATAATGCCTCAGCTTTATTTTGTCTTTTGTTGTAGATGCCCTTGGTTATCATTATTGTTATTATTATTGAATCATAAGGAAATCTGATAGGGGGCTCACATTTTTCTTCCCATTGGGGACCATAAAGCATGAAATTTTAATAGATGAAGCTGTGATTCAAATAGGTGGAGTAGTTTGGCTAGAAGAGGTGATAGATAACATGATTAGATATAGGCTATTAAAGTCCGTCCAAACATTGCGCACGAGTTAATGGCAGACCTTTGCTGCATGATTGCGCAGTTCTACTACTTATGTAATTTTAGAAGTCCGCCTCTGTGGTGTAGTGGTTAGCGTGATTAGCTGCCACCCCCGGAGGCCCGGGTTCGATTCCCGGCTCTGCCACGAAATTTGAAAAGTGGTACGAGGGCTGGAACGGGGTCCACTCAGCCTCGGGAGGTCAACTGAGTAGAGGTGGGTTCGATTCCCACCTCAGCCATCCTGGAAGTGGTTTCCCACTTCTCCTCCAGGCGAATGCCGGGATGGTACCTAACTTAAGGCCACGGCCGCTTCCTTCCCTCTTCCTTGCCTATCCCTTCCGATCTTCCCATCCCTCCACAAGGCCCCTGTTCAGCATAGCAGGTGAGGCCGCCTGGGCGAGGTACTGGTCATACTCCCCAGTTGTATCCCCCGACCAGGAGTCTGAAGCTCCAGGACACTACCCTTGAGGCGGTAGAGGTGGGATCCCTCGCTAAGTCCGAGGGAAAAACCGAACCTGGAGGGTAAACAGATGATGATGATGATGATGATGATGTAATTTTAGAAGTGGCGCCAGACGACAGAGTGTGTATTACATCTACTTACGTTGCATTCAGTGGCGTATGCTGGGATCAAAACGTGGGCTACCACATGATTCGTTTAATGAGTGTGTATTCTTCAGCGTTTTGAAGAAGCCTGTTGTGTTATGAAGGCTGCTTCACAAGCTACTGCCCTGGCCTCCGCTACTGCCAATGCTCAACCCCTGGTCAGTGGAGACCGTACCCTAAGGTTTAGCATATTAAAGTCCGGCCTTGTGGCTAAATGGATAGAATGCTTCCCTTTGATCCAATGGCCCCGGTTAATATTTCAGAATCAACACCCTCATACTGTTAATTCCCCTAGCTTGGGGACTGGGTGTTTATGATGTCTTCGCTATCTTCATTGGGTCACCACCAAGCCTATACAGATGTCATGCACCATTTATTATTATTATTATTATTATTATTATTATTATTATTATTATTATCATCATCATCATCTGTTTACCCTCCAGGTTCGGTTTTTCCCTCGGACTTAGCGAGGGATCCCACCTCTACCGCCTCAAGGGCAGTGTCCTGGAGCTTCAGACTCTTGGTCGGGGGATACAACGGGGGAGTATGACCAGTACCTCGTCCAGGCGGCCTCACCTGCTATGCTGAACAGGGGCCTTGTGGAGGGATGGGAAGATTGGAAGGGATAGGCAAGGAAGAGGGAAGGAAGCGGCCATGGCCTTAAGTTAGGTACCATCCCGGCATTCGCCTGGAGGAGAAGTGGGAAACCACGGAAAACCACTTCCAGGATGGCTGAGGTGGGAATCGAACCCATCTCTACTCAGTTGACCTCCCGAGGCTGAGTGGACCCCGTTCCAGCCCTCGTACCACTTTTCAAATTTCGTGGCAGAGCCGGGAATCGAACCCGGGCCTCCGGGGGTGGCAGCTAATCACGCTAACCACTACACCACAGAGGCAGACAAGGTTAAAATCCCCGACCCGGCCGGGAATCGAACCCGGGACCCTCTGAACCGAAGGCCAGTACGCTGACCGTTCAGCCAACGAGTCGATTATTATTATTATCATCATCAAATAAAAATGTTGAATTTTACAGCGGTCGTACCCATCGTTCACTGGTTAATTAGCTTCCTCGGGAGATCAGTGATGGTGTCCGACCCAAGATCACGGGTTCGATTTCAGCCAACAAAACAGAACACGATACCTGAAAGATTGCATTTCATTTTAGCAGATCTACCAATAAAACGAAAACGATATTGCTCCTATAACAGCAGCCCTCCAGTGTCTTCCTACAAGAATGTAGAAGGAAACGGGAGTGAAATACCAGCACTCTGTTATCTATATAATTAAGTCAGAAGTATGAGGTGAGGAAGTATACAGGGTGAAGCGAAATTCGCGCACTCGGGCGTCGCAGCGCGACTCCTCACATGCCACCAATAAAAAATGTCTCTCACGAAACTTCGTCCTGCGAGTATATCCGGCAGAAAAAGGACGTTAGAGTGGCAATCTGGCAACGCTGTAACCACATGTAGGGTAACTACCTCTGTCAGAACATGTCAGTCATGCTGTACAGTTGGTGCAATGGGTAGAGTTTTGATAGCATGCACGGGGTCGAGGGGTCGATCCTGGGTTGAGGCGTATGTTTTTTCTTTCGTAAATGTAGTCCAGGTGATATGGTATCTGGCATCTTAATCGTCAACAGAGAATAAATTCACGCCCACGACTTGGAAAAGGCGTCTTTCAAAGCTGACCAATGAAAACGACTGTTCGTCCATCTCTAGGATCGTAGTATGTAAGTGCAACTGGTTTCTAGACGACCCGTTGCAATCTCTGTTGACGATTAAGATGCCAGATACCATACCACCTGGACTACATTTACGAAAGAAAAAACATTCGCCTGAACCCAGGATCGACCGCTCGACCTCCTGCATGCTAACCCAAAACGCTATCCACTGCACCAAATGTACAGCGCGACTGAAATATGCTGACAGAGATAATTACCCTACATGTGGTTACAGGGTTGCCAGATTTCCACTCTTCAACGTCCTTTTTCTGCCGGATATACTCGCAGGACGAACTTTTGTGAGATACATTTTTTTATTGCTGGCATGTAAGGAGTCGCGCTGCGACGCCCGAGTGCGCGAATTTCGCTTCACCCTGTATACGATGAGTAACGCATGGGTCATAGTTGGCAGTGGCGATCTGACGGACCGAAGCCTAGTACACCTATCCCCCTGATCCCCGCTCTTATTTGATATACAACAACAAGCCGCGTGTGGTGGGTTGAGAGGAGAGGGTCGAGAGTCTAGGCTGCAATATACTATCAGTTTCCGATGCCTTGTTCTCAGAAATACTGAGACGTTTTTTCCTCACTGCTGTTGTAAATGGAGCAATGTCTCAGATGCTTACATTATAATGTGTTTTAGACTTCCATCATTCCCAATTGAGGTTTGGGTTTCACTGATAGCCTTGGTAGCCCTCAGTATACGCAACTGGTTGCATTACATGATATCACTTGGGAATTATTCACGTATTCCATAAACATGATCGTGAAACAGAATATACACATAGTATTTGGACGTAGAGGTAAAGCAAAGCAAAGTCATCTCCACCGAGCTCGATAGCTGCAGTCGCTGGGGTGTGGCCAGTATCCAATAATCGGGAGATAGTGGGTGCGAGTCCCACTGTCGGCAGCCCTGAAGATGGTTTTCCGTGGTTTCCCACTTAACACCAGGCAAATGCCGGGGCTGTACATTAATTAAGGCCACGGCCGCTTCCTTCCAATCCCATCGTCGCCGTAAGACATACGTACTGTGTCGGTGCGACGTAAAGCAAATTGAAAAAAAAAAAAAAAGTCATCTCCGTACAGGGAAGAAGGCTCTTGGAGGGGTGGAAGGTACAGGCTTCCACTATCCGTACCCTCTGTTCTAGATTTGTGAACTCTGTGCCCGGCTACCTTTGTTCTAGCTACAGGTCTTCCGAGTTGACGCCCACAGGCGACATTTGCATCTGTGAAGATGGGAAACCGCCTAGAGTGGAATCTAAGGTTAAAGACGGCACACACACACCCAGTTTATGAGCCAGAGGAATTCATCTATAAAGATTAAAACCCCGACCTTCTCGGAAATCGATCCCGGGACTCATAAAACCACTTAGCTACAGAGCCGAGCGAAGAATTCGTATTATCGTCCGTGGGTGATGCAGGTCGGTTCAGGCACACCACCGATAGAGGAGAGCTGCATGCATCTTCCCAACAATTTTTTTTAACTAGTTGATTTACGTGGCACTGACACAGATAGGTCTTATGACGATGATTGAATAGGAAAGGGATAGCAGTAGGAAGGAAGCGGCCGTGGCCTTAATTAAGGTACAGCCCCAACATTTGCCTGGTGTAAAAATAGGAACCAACAGAAAACCATCTTCAGGGCTGCCGACAGTGGGGTTCAAACCCACTATGTTCCGAATGCCAGGTGACAGCTGCGCGCCCCTAACCGCATGGCCAACTCGCTCGGCAAGAAGCAATATTCCAGCTCTTCTATAATATTAAATTTCTGGCAGTATCGGGAATCGAACCCGATTCTCGGAGGACGGTAATAGTGCTAACCGTTACACTACTTCAGTGAATAATAATAATAATAATAATAATAATAATAATAATTGTACCTTCTCCGTCCGGTTGAACTGCGCGCCTTCTAGAAGGCCATCTGTGCTATGAATCCCGAACTAATGTAACTGAAGATACTTCGACCTTCAACCAATAGATGTCTCTACTATCGGCCTATGTGCCCCCTCTGACGGGATTAAGGACAATTAATTCTGAAGGGAATTTCAGTTTCTTTAAGGTGACAAACCTTAAGTTTTTTAGATGTTTTAAGTGTATCAATGTTGTCAACACTCCTACGGCTTCCTTAAGTTATTAACCAATCAGGAATATTGTGTATATTTCTCTACCCAATGAAAATTTAGGGTGTGTACAGGCATTCTTCCTATCTCAAGAGAGTTCTGGAATCTTCCCCTCTGAGATGCTATAAATCTGGGCGCTTTAGGGCCATATTGTTATCTTTATCGCTCCATTCTAGTGAGTGCGGCGTAATTAGGAGGCAAGGGCAAGGCCCAACTACTTAAGGTAAAGGCAGAAATTTCTTAACATGTGATAGCTTCAGGCAGATAACTTGAGGGGAAGGTTTCAAACTTCTTTTATTGATGTAAAGTTATAAAGCCATTGTTTAAATGTAAATTTTCGGCAAGTCTGAGGACTCTGTTCTAAGCCCTGCTGGAAAACATGTAAATTAAGGGAACAAAGAATGTTTTCCCTCTGTTGATTCCCATTTAACTTGGTTTGGGTGACTAAATTTTTCTAAATCTCTAAATTCTTAACATATTTTTGGTATTTAATATATTTCTCGTTTAGTCGCCCCTCGCCTTGGCCTCTGCAACTTCGGGCCATTAAGCCCATTTAGGGTTTTAAGAGTTTTTCTAAAAGAAGTGCAAGCGTTTCGCCTCCTAGCCTTTTGTCCATGGTTGTTCGAGTTAAACTTTTTATTTTAAATTTAAGGCCATTTAAAATGGGTACTCATTGCCCCTATTTATTTTTGGTAATTGTTTATAGACGAGTATGTAAAAGACTGTTAAGCAAAACTGACTGTAAATACCGTTTTAAAATTGGTTAGGCATAATTTTTTAAGAAGCTAGTGCCTCTTCGAGGCTGGACTACAGTAATCTTTCGCAGCTATACTCCGTTTTAGCAGATTTTGGCTCTGTCTGGTGGTTATGCGCTGAAGCATAGACATCCAACCAATCCCAAGCTGCCATTCATATCGATTTATATCGGCAGAGCACGATCTCGAAACCTAGTTGCCAACTCTAATATTTCCATTCGCCACGTGGTTAACCTATCTCTCTCAGCGTGTATGGTATTCGGTACGGTTCGCGATCTTTTGCATTTTCCTTCAATATTTACAGTAGTGTGTTTTTCATATTGTTGGAGGGTTCCAGTGACTCTGAGATCAGTAGAGTGTTCCCTTTGTAGGCCATCACCTCTTTTCTGTCCCAGCCATTAGCCGTTAGTGATGCGTTATTTCCTCATTCTCTTTTATTGTTAATAATATATTCTCTTTTAGTGCCAGATATTGTTGGAAAGTGTAGTTCTTGTGAATTTGTTTTCAATCCATATTCATTCGTTTTTCTGAGTACTGTATTACAATTTACAAGGGCTGTTTACCGCGGTCATATTGCATCAGCTGTTCTCGCAAGCGTAGCGTGCTGGCAACAGAGGGAAGGTGATGCTCATTTGTTTTGCGAAACTTCATTTTAGAAGTAAGGCCGTGCGGAGTATAAGTCTCTTAGAATAAAAATGAGCGAAGCAATGATGCTCTGATAAAAGTGTACAGATTCAGAGAGATTACGCTCATTCCACGTATATTATTGTGTCGATAATTTTTTCTATTGTACCTGATTTTTGGACTTGTAGTCCTCTGTTGTTATCAGAGCTGGCGAGCTCATTGTTAACTGTTATTTGTTGTTGTTTGTTTAGGTTTTCTAATTACCAAATTTTTAACTTATGCTCAGGTCATTTCCTTGTCCGTCCATTCACCCTGACACCTTCTTATACCTCTGCGTTCCATGAAATCTCAGAAATAATAATAATAATAATAAGAAGAAGAAGAAGAAGAAAAATCGCTTTCGAGATGCGTCTGTATGGAATTTCGAATCAACAGGTTCAGAATGGTATCTGGCCGCATTTGTGATACTGCCATAATCAACATTTATGCACCACCAGGATTTTCATCTATCCTGTCTGACCTCCCTTGGTCAACAATTGTTCTTTTCCGACCCCAACGTTATTACATTACGGAGTATAGGGAGTCTCATTTTCACGACCTTCGTGGTCCGTGTTAAACGCAAGACGTTCTTTCAGCAAAATATACTTCCTCACTTGTATAGTATAAATCAGAATAAAATCCTCGCCGGGGATTTAAATTGTATTCAGCAAATAGGAGATTCGACGAAGCAAAATTCTGTTGCGAAACTTAAATGATCTTATAACCTCCCTCAAGCTTATTAATATTGTGGAAAAGCCGAACGTTTCCCTTCTTGACTATACTTACATATTCACTAAAACTCTTACTCACGCATTGACTGCATGTATGTTCCACAAACACTCGCTCAACCTAGGAATCACCGGGCGAGTTGGCTGTGTGGTTAGGGGCACGCGGCTGTAAGCTTGCATCCGGAAGATAGTGGATTCAAGCCCCACCGTCCGCAGCTCTGAAGATGGTTTTCTGTGGTTTCCCACTTTCACACCACGTAAATGCTGGGACTGTACCCTAATTAAGGCCACGGCCGCTTTCTTCCCATTCCTATACCTTTCCTGTCCCATCGTCGCCATAAGAACTATCTGTGTCGGTGCGACGTAAAGCAAATTGAAAAAAAAGTTTTGCTAATCATGCAGTCGTATGCACAATTACTTATTTATCTACTTATTTATTTATTTATTTATTTATTTATTTATTTATTTATTTATTTATTTATTTATTTATTTATTTATTTATTTATTTACTGATTGATTCATTTTTTATTTTCCTAATTATTTACTCATTTATTAATTTATTTACTTACTTATCTATTATTTATTTATTGATTTATCTATCTATTTATGTATTTAATTTCATTTATTTATTTATTCATTTATTTATTTATTTATTTTGCTGGTGGTTTAACGTCGTACTAACACATCGAAGGTTTTCGGCAACGAAGGGCTAAGAAGGTAAAGATAGCGGTCATGGCCTTAATTAGGGTACAGCCTCAGCATTTATCTGCTGGGAAAATGGGAAACCACGGAAAACCATCTTCAGGGCTGCCGACGGTGGGATTCGAACAGACCATCTCCCGAAACGCGTGGTACAAAAAACTATCCACATATAGTCTACTATATAGGCATGCCTGAGTGGCTGAGACGGTTTAGGCGCTGGCCTTTTGTCCCCAATTTGGCAGGTTCGATCCTGGGCCCCATGGGCACTTAACTTGGGAGCGCGGATGGGCGACCACGACTTTAGTTGAGTACTCGCATTGTTTCCACTTTTTTTTTTGTCAGACGCCTCATTTTCATCTATCCTGTCTGACCTCCCTTGGTCAACAATTGTTCTTTTCCGACCCCGACGTTATTACATTACGGAGTATAGGGAGTCTCATTTTCACGACCTTCGTGGCCCTTGTCTTTCTTTGGTCGATACCTTCAAAGTGTTGGATCCCTTCAATTTTTCCGCCTGATTAATATTAAGAGAGAATAGTTGCCAAGTTGTACTTCTTCGTAAAACAATAATCACTACCACCACAACCGTTAGATCCTGGCTCAGTCCGGTGATATTTGAAGATGTTCAACTACGTCAGCCTCGTGTCCGTAGATTTACTGGCACGTAAAATAACTCCTGCGGTACTAAATTCCGCCACCTCGGCCGTCTCCGAAAAACGTGAAAGTAGTTAGTGGGACGTAAGCCAATATAATAATAATAATAATAATAATAATAATAATAATAATAATAATAATAATAATAATAATAATAATAATAATAATAATAATACAATAATATTATTATTATTACAATAATTATTACAATAATTACAATGATTTCTCAAAAATACTTCTGTCAAAACAACGCCAGGAACTTGAATTGCAATTATTGGGATATAGGAACTTGATTATTATTAGTTAACCGCTCATAAATACTGAAAGATCGAGGGTGTGAAATATAAATTACGGACACTGCCTTCTCAGAACTACAAATGATCGAAATACAAGAATAAGCTGATATGTTTTCTTGATACACTACACTGCAATATTTGAACACGAAGAGCGACAATAATCAATAACAATACAACGACTGTTAAATATTTCGCCAGTGAAATGCTGTATATTCTGTTGAAATTCTTTCTTTAAACAAAATTTACAACAGTATCGCGTTATGTAAAGAAGAAGTAGTTATTACCTTCGTGATAGGTGGAACAGTTGAACTGCTATTTGAAATATCCTGTCAATTGCCTGCACTAGTATAACCGCTGCCGAAGTTACGACTCTTTTTTATCCCGTCTTTGTAAGTATTTTATCAACAAACCTGCTGATATTTTAATAATAATATTAAAAAGAAAGAGATATTTATTCTTTCACGCAGTCCTTTTTGCTAGTTGCTTTACGTCGCACCGACACAGATAGGTCTTATGGCGACGATGGGACAGGGAAGGGCCAGGAGTGGGAAGGAAACGGCCGTGGCCTTAATTAAGGTACAGCCCCAGCATTTGCCTGATGTGAAAATGGGAAACCACGGAAAACCATTTTCAGGGCTGCCGACAGTGGGGTTCGAACTTACTACCTCCCGAATACTGGATACTGGCCGCACTTAAGCGACTGCAGCTATCGAGCTCGGTCACGCAGTCCTAAATTACAGCTTGTAATCTAGCGAACGTTTACGGAACTGCTCAGTGTGAAAATTGTAAATAAATACCACTAATCGCAATTACAACAAACACTAAACACCAATATTTGTCGAACTAAATGTATCACACACAAAATTTGCTAATTTTTTTACAACTATTAACTACTTTATCACTAAGATAATACAGAGCTCTTGGAAGTGCCACCCACTCGCTAGCGCATCCAACAATGGAAATTTCGATAACTCGAAATAAAATTTATCTACGTACGTGTTTCGAGATATCGAGGTTCGACTGTATATTTATATGAGATGAAATTCGTATTTTACTATAGTTTGAAAATTTAAACGTGCTGACACAACTTTTAAATTTTGAATAATTACTTAAATATGTACAAAATTGTTACATTTCGCACATAATCTGTAAAAGCATGTAAAATTAATGAAAATATGTAAAACGAAACACAGGTACAACCATATCAGAATCATAATTCGCTGACATTCTCCAATTTCAGTTATTTACAACGATAGGAATGGAATACATAACTACATGGGAAGCCTGGCCCTTTTAATGACTGACAGATGAAATTAAATTATACTGGATATGGTAAATGTTAGCCGCACTATCTTGAAACTTCTTATCGCCCGAGCACTACCAGTAACTCAATTTTACCGATTTGATCGATAGAGTATTTCCGCAATAAATTATTTCATTTTAAAATTGTAATCCCCACTCACCTCTATCTTGTCTGCTCTCCGAGCCACAGCTACGACATTAACTCCGTGGTCTTGTAACTGATAGGCTACAGCTGCTCCTATACCAGCACTAGCTCCTGTCACTAAAGCTACACGACCCGACCAACGCTCCATGTTGTCTGCCTGTTAGGAACTTGCTGTGTGAGAGGCAGAGCTCCTTTATATTCTCACAGGCAAGCCAAGGTTGGCGAGATAAACAATACTTGAGAGCTGTAAGATGACAGTGCAGTTTATAAAGTGATGTTGCGAACGTAAAAGTACTCGTTGTTATGTAACTTGTGTTGAGATCACCGCCGTCTCAATCTCTATAAACTGCCTGCTCTGTGCCGCGAGAATTGCGTTTACAGCGACATTGCAGATGGCAGCACTTACCGCACCCTGAACACATGTTGGTTAAATGAGAGTTCGTTCGTAACACAAATATAAAATTAAAAATTTTTCTCAACATGTTACTAACTGAGAATATAATGCACATATAGAAACTAACATTTCACCTTTGACCTTTGTTTAAGATACAGGAACGTAAAATATGTAAAATCTTACCAGTTACAGTAGATAAATTATTATCATCCCACTGGTTCATGGTACATAAAAATTTCAGAATTTTCTCGACACGAGTAAAGATTAACGAAGCAACTTTTCAGTCCTTTTTACATTGTTATTTACCAGCGGTAGACGCACACTTTTTTCTATCACTATTTCGCTAAGCCTTTGTTCATGACCAGATTTCAGGATACGTTTCAGTGGCGTATACTGAGGGCTACCAAGTCTATCAGTGAAGCCCAAACCTCAGTTGAGAATGATGGAAGTCTAAAGCACATTATAATGTTAGCATCTGACACATTGTTCCATTTACTGAACTTGAGAGCAGTGAGAATAAACGTTGCTCGTATTTCTGAGAGCTAGGCATCGGAGACTGATATTGCAGCCCAGACTCTCGTCTTCTCCCATCGACTCGTCCCTGCGCCTTGCTTCTGTATATCGGATAAGAGCGGTGTGTGTCCTACAAAACACCCATAAATACATTTTATTCGGCCGGGTTAACGCACCCAGCCGACGTAACAAAGCAAATAGGCCTGACACCAAGAGGAAGTCGGCCTCCCCTATAATGTACACCTGCATTGCCTATGATGCTGATCTAGCGATTCCGGTTTAAGACATCCTGAAGGAACTCCGTTCGACCGGCGCCAACCAGAATGAAGGCGGCGCACCCACAAGAAATGTACTTCCATATTACCCTCACTAAAGGACTAATCCGAAGACAGCAGTATCATATAGGAGAGGCACCAGCGAAGCTATTCGCCCAGCTAGTGGAAGAACAGCAACCCATTGCCTTTAGTAAATCCCCAGAAATCTTATCAATTCCAGCTGCTTTTCTAGTTTTCAACTTTTCTATCTTCCTGTAAATGTCATTGTTATCATAGGTAAATTTTAATACTTCTTTATTATTACTAATCTCCCCTATCTGGACATTATCCTTGTAACCAACAATCTTTACATACTGCTGACTGACTACCTCCCCTATCTGGACATTATCCTTGTAACCAACAATCTTTACATACTGCTGACTGACTACTTCTGCATTTTGTAGATCCTTGCACACACACTCCCCTTGTTCATTAATGATTCGTGGAATGACCTTCTTTGAAACTGTTTTTGCTTTAAAGTACCTATACATACCCTTCCATTTTTCACTAAATTTTGTATGACCACCAATTATGCTTGCCATTATGTTATCCTCAGCTGACTTCTTTGCTAGATTCAATTTCCTGTTTAGTTCCTTCAATTTCTCCTTAATTCCATAGCCTTTTCTAACTCTATTTCTTTCCAACCTGCACCTCCTTCTTAGTCTCTTTACTTCTCTGTTATAATATAGTGGATCTTTACCATTCCTTACCACCTTTAAAGGTACAAACCTATTTTCACATTCCTCAACAATTGCTTTAAACCCATCCCAGAGTCTGTTTACATTTTTATTTACCATTTTCCAGCGATCATAGTTACTTTTAAAAAACTCCCTCATGCCTCTTTTATCAGCCATATGGTACTGCCTAATAGTCCTAATTTTAATACCTTCCTTTCTTTCACATTTACTTTTAATTACGACAAAAACAGCTTCGTGATCACTAATACCAGCTATTACTTCGGTTTCTCTATAGAGCTCATCTGGTTTTACCAGCAACACATCCAAAATATTCTTCCCTCTAGTTGGTTCCATCACTTTCTGAATCAGCTGCCCTTCCCACATTAACTTATTTGCCATTTGTTGTTCATACTTCCTGTCGTTCGCATTACCTTCCCAATTGACATTTGGTAAATTGAGATCACCTGCTACTATCACATTCCTTTCCCTATCATTTCCAACATAGCTTATTATCTTATCAAATAATTCTGAATCAGCGTCAGCGCTACCCTTTCCCGGTCTGTACACTCCAAAGACATCAAGTTGCCTATTATCTTTAGAGATGAGCCTTACACCCAGAATTTCATGTTTTTCATCCTTAACTTTTTCGTAGCTTACAAATTCTTCTTTCACCAGAATGAATACTCCCCTCCTGCCATTCCTATCCAATCTCAACGATACACACTCCAATTCCGTGAGAATATTTCTGTATCCATTATAACATTTCTCAGCCATGATTCAACTCCTATTACAATATCTGGTAAGTGTATATCTATTACATTACTTAATTCGATTCCTTTGTTTACAATACTTCTATAGTTGAGCACTAACATTTTTATGCCATCCCTACTTGATTTCCAGTTCCCTGTTCCCTTAACACCACTCCCTAGGCCACCCCGTTTCCCTGAATGTACCTGCCTATAACCCTCTAAACAAATTTCCTAACTTATATGGACCACTGCGGTTTAAGTGAAAGCCATCTGAGCGCAGATCCCTGTCTCCTACCCGCCCATTAGGATCTAGAGAACTCACTCCTAGTTTCCCAGATACCCACTCCATAGTCTCATTTAAATCCCCAATCACCTTCCAGTCAGTATCCCTCCTACATAGTATTCCACTGATAACAATCTCCGCTTCCTTAAACTTCATCCGTGCTGCATTTACCAGATCCCACACATCCTCAGCTATGTTGGTACTTATACCTGCTTGTCTTACGTTGTTAGTACCAACGTGAAACACTAACACCTTCAACTTTCCCCCTTCCTTCTCTTCTACTTTCTTCACCATCTGCCTCAACCTAATTCCTGGATAACACTCTACCCTGGTTCCCTTTCCTCCACACACTTTCCTGACATGTCTAACGATGGAATCCCCCATGACCAGAGCCTCAACCCTACCCATCTCATTTGATCCCCTCCCCTTCTGGTCAGCCCTATCTTCTCTCACTGCTGCAGAAGCTATTTCCTCTTCCCTTTTCTACCTCCCATGACCCTGTTCCACCTGTCTTCCCTTTTCCATTACACTACATTTCCCTTTCCTACCTTTTCCCTTCCTCCTACTTCCACACATCTCAGCAACAGTTCCCTGTTCCTCATCTTCCCTCAGTTGTTCTACCAGCAATGACTCGTACCGATTTCTCACAGACACTTGTCCTGAATTCTGATCCTGAACAGAGCCCTTAGCCTGCAATCTCCTTCCCCTTAAAACATTAGACCACCTGTCTTCTACAATTCCCCCATATCCTTCCCATTCCTCCTTTACACCTACTGTATCCTGTACATTATTTGAGGAAGACCTACTTTCCTTCCTGTCCTCTGAGAGAATCCTAATTATCTCCCTCAAACTCTCCAACTCCTCCCTCAGACTCCTTAATGTTTGGCCACACCCACAGTTCCTACACTTGCACTCCTTATCCATTATTTACGGAATAATGGGAAGAAAAGGAAAAATAAAATAACTTATTCTGTGCAAAATAAAATTGAAAGGAAAGAAATATTGCCTATAAAAATGAAAGGAAAGAAATGTTGTCTAGGATAGTTCACAACGATCACACAACAACAAGGTAATTAATATAAGCTACTACTACACTACAATACTACTTAGTTGAACGAATTTTTATCTACAACACCCTAACAGAATGAAAATTGCTGTTAATTACTGAGAACTGAAAGTAATACACAAGAATTAGGCCTACACAATTCTTAACTGCAGTTAAGTCTACCCTAATTACTGCAACAGAATTCTAATAAGAGAGTTAATACAGATACCACAGATACTATGGACACTACAGATACTATACTACACAAATATTTCACAGTAATAGAATAAACACACTAATTTATAATAAGATACCTACTACGGTAAGACGTATCCTAATTATAATACAATAGGTTATTACTAAGAACAAACTGAAATGGAAATTACAATTAAAGTTTGAAATTCGCAAGACTACTCAAAATAATACATACATACATACATACATACATACATACATACATACATACATACATACATACATACATACATACATATCTTTATTATCCACCCTAGTGTACACCATCGGCTTACAGGTAATAAAGACAGAGTGTAACACAGAACAAACAAACAATAGGCACTACATCTTTCCTGAAACTACGTAACCTAATTATCTACCTCTACATCTACTCAATGTCCTCCCATACGTACGCGGATAGCCAGCATACGTGCAGGAAGCACCGCACTACAAACTACCCTATTCCTCTTCTCCTACCTACCACCTAAAATGTTAGTAGACTGGTCGCTGCGTCAGCCCTGGTATGGAATACATGGCCACCAACCCGTTGACCGCAGCCACCAGCATCGCCACGTGAGAACTGATCTCATATCTCACCTACACTTTCTGACACTGCATTCCTACCCTACCATGTGTGACAAGCCAACTTGGTGGAAACCAGACCCAACACATGGCCTGCCACACACTTCCGCTATGTACGTCACACCTACTCTGTTCATTGTCAGCTCTCTATCTTACCTCTCCTTTTTCTTCCCGTGCAGACATGCTCAAGCCTAACTTCTTTGGGGTGGGTCAAGACCCAACCCCTCCCTCTTCCCGTGATACGTTACCTTCTCCTCTCTCGCACTATTCTCGCCCACTACATCTCACCTTATTAAACTTAAGACTTAACCATCAACTAAAAACCATTTAACATCCCTCATCATCGCACTTAAAACAATTTAACCTTTTTTTCACATCTCACTACACACAAACAAACAGTTACCATTCCAAGTCCATTAGTCAACTCAGTCTTCTCAATCTACAACACCACACTTACATCAAACTGTTAGACTTATCCTACTTCTTTAGTTCTTCCATGCTATTAGACTTAGTATATAAATATCAAGAATCCGTCATTTTACAATCCTCATCAAGATATCTACACCATTTAACTCTTTTATTTCATATGGCCTACTTTCATAATTTCCATACTGTCAACATTTTCTCCTTAACTGCAGTCCCACTTAATCTATCTCGATTCTATTACACAAATACACTTAGACAATCCATTTTTTCACTACTCATTTACACACAAACAGACAGTCCTCCATTCCAAGTCCATTAGTTCACTCAGTCATCTCACTATTTTTTTGCACCTAAGCTTCATTTCAACTATCCACGATAAACTTAAACTGTATACCAGATTCTTAAATTGACACTATCCTCAAGCCTACTCAACCTCCCCCTTTCTCAACTCTTACCTAATTTTCTCAGGCTTTCCCTTGTTACCAATTAATCTCATAAACACATCTACTCTCATATTCCTCAAGTCATTAATCTATCACCTCCTCTCATCCTATACTTCTCTATCTACTTCCCAACAACTTGCCCCAGGCGGATCACCTTTCCACAGGGCAAGGTGCTCTCCCCCTTTCCCCTAACACTACCGCCCCCCTTCTGATATCATGATTACCATGATAACCTTCCCGCATCTGCTCAGGGCGGATATCCATTCCTCTGAGCAGAATGCCTTCCTCCCTCGGCAAGAACCAAATTATCTACACAACCCCTGTTACTCCCTCAATTTCTTTATAAATCTAGCTCTGGCCACATTTAAGAATTTCCCTATATTCGTTCCTTTCTCCCACTCTCTACATAACCAAGATGTCATCTTATAACTTTCCCCTACCACATCCAGCTCCTTCTTACTTAGTAGTTTGATCTTTATCTCCTCCAAAGCTCGGCATTGATTAAAAATATGCAGGTCCTCCCACTTCTCTCCACATAACACACATCTATCACTATTCTCCCTACCTACCCATCCCCTGTTCCTCGGAACACCCAATACCCACCAATACAAACCTCTCTTATCCCTTCTACCCTCAAACTCCGTTTTCGGGTTTATTACTTCCACCAATTTATTTAACACGGATAAAGAGACTCTCTCACTACATTCCCCTATTAAGCTCTGTCTTTCATTATCTAGTAGTCTTCCCTTTATTCTTTCCCATGCCAATTTATTCCTATCACCCCCCCCCCCAGACCTCTCCATATACCACCAATCCAATCTTTTGTAACCATTTTTTGCACTTACTCACCCAGTAAACTTCATTCGTCATATCTTTCTGAAAACTAAACGTTTCTTGTACTAATGCCCCACCCTTCCCTTCCTCCAATCTAATCCAATACTTGAACACCCTCTTAGCTATTTCAACCTCTATCGATTCTTAGAGACTAATCTGGCACCGGCATTGGCAGTACAGTTCGGGAGGTCCATCATGATCTTACTAAATTTAGCCACCACCTGGTTTAGTTCACCCCTGGCCTCCTCCATTCCCCATACTTCGACCTCAAATAGCATTTTGCCCATTACCAGTGATTTAAACACCGTTTTCTGAATTTTGTATTTAACATCTAGAAATTTCTTTTCTAATACCCCCACTGCCGCAAGCGCTCCTCTTCCTTTAAATTTTGCCCTCTTACACTGATTTTTCCAAGAAGCATTCTTACAAATTATTACGTCTAGATACTCGATTTTTCCCCCTGGTCTAATTTCTTCCTGATCTAGCCTCCAGACTTCCTTATTCTTTCTCGCACCCCTTTTCCTACACAACATTATCTGAGTCTTTCTTACATTTACTCTGAGAGACCACTTCCTAGTATACTCAACTACTTTGTCCAACCCTTTTTGCAACCCACTCACCGTCAAAGCCAAAATCAATAGGTCATCCGCGAAGAGCAACCCCGGAACCTCCATTTTTCCTATCCAAGGGCATTGCCATGCCTCTCCACCATGATCCTCTTAAATACTATTTATAAACAACATAAATAATATCGGGGATAGCTTACACCCCTGTCTCACCCCGCTTTTCGATTCAAAACACTTACTCATCCTTCCATTCTGCAATTTAATCACCACAAACATTTCCTCATAAATTGTTTCTATTGCCACCCACATTTTCTTCGACATTCCAACCTCCCTTAATCTCAAAAATAGCGTCTCCCTACTGACCGTATCGAAGGCTTTTTCTAAATCGATCGCTGCTACATATAATTTACGCCCTGCTATCCTCACATACTTTGTAATCAAAGTGTCCAGAAACCAAATATTATCGACCGTATTCCTTCCTTTCCTAAATCCATTTTGGAACTCAGATATCCTACCGTACTGTTCCGCCCAAGTTCTTATCCTATTCGCCAAAACCCCTGTGTACACCTTCGACAACTAGTCTAGGAGTGTAATTCCTCTATAGTTGTTAGGATCACTCCTAGCTCCTTTATTTTTATAAATAGGGCATAATACCCCCTTCCTCCATTCTCTAGGAAATTTCCCCGTTTCCAGCAACCTATTAAAGAATTTCACAATCCCCCTCAACATCGGTTCATTTTCCCCAACCTCCTTCCATACACTATTGGAAATACCGTTCACACCTCCTGCAGCCTTGGGTCTAGCATTTTTAATACTCTAATTACCTCCTGCCTTGTTATCTCCCCATCCAATATTGTAATGACTACTTCTAATTCCCTTCCTATATGTGACTTGTCTATTTCTCTACCCAATTTCCCCTCCCCTTCTAAAAGCCTTTTAAAATGCCTAACCCACTCGTCTTCTCCTATTTTATCCCCCTTCCCCACCGGTTTCGTTCTTCTGATCTTGTTTATTGACTCCCATATCCTCTCAATTTTTTCTCTACAATATCTATTTAATTTTTCAGCTTCCACTTCCTTCCATCATCTTTTCTTCTCATTCAATACCTCCTTATATTCCCTTCTCAATCTATATAAATAAAATTGTTTCTGTTTGTCTGTTTGTCTGTCTGTTTGTCTGTTCCACCATCACGTCGAAACGGCTGGATAGATCTCAACCAAACTTCATATTTAGAGTATACTGACCCCGGGGAAGGTTTCGATATGCATATCATTTTAAAATCTTTGAAAAGACGGGGGTTTTATAGGAAAAACGGTTTTCCTCCATTTTCTCTTATACTATTATAGGCAAAATATCGAATTTGTCGTATAAGGACGAGACAAAGCTCAATTTAATCCTCTTGACGCAAAGAACAAAACTCGGTAAGCCCTACGGGCCCGAAAACCATGTTTTAAGGCCCTAAAACCAACCGTTACGGAGATATTGGCACCACACTACCCCTGCTCTAGGAATCGGATAAAGAAATGAACTGCCGTAACCATGGCAACGTCAGCTCCAGGATTCTAGAGCAGTGAGATTATGCATGTACGTTTGGGCATAGCTGTCAACCAAAATAGGTACAAATAAGACTTAATATCTGGGAAAAAAATATACTGTTGTGTAAGGCACTCATAGGACTCCTTTGGGCGGGGATGGAAAGGGGGTGAAGAACGAGTGTAAAAATCTATATAAATAAAATTGTTTCTGTTTGTCTGTCTGTTTGTCTGTTCCACCATCACGTCGAAACGGCTGGATAGATCTCAACCAAACTTCATATTTAGGGTATACTCATCCCGGAGAAGGTTTTGATATGCATATCATTTTAAAATCCTTGAATAGACAGGGGGTTTATAGGAAAACCAGAATGGTTTTTCCACCATCACGTCGAAACGGCTGGATAGATCTCAACCAAACTTCATATTTAGAGGATACTCATCGCGGGGAAGTTTTCCATATGCATATCATTTTAAAATATTTGAATATATGGGGGGTTTATAGGAAAATCAGAATGGTTTTTCCACCATCACGTCGAAACGGCTGGATGGATCTCAACCAAACATTGTATTTAGAGTATACTAATCCCGGGGAAGGTTTAGATATGCATATCATTTTAAAATCCTTGAATAGACGGGGGGTTTATAGGAAAACCAGAGTGGTTTTCCCACCATCACGTCGAAACGGCTGGATAGATCTCAGCCAAACTTCATATTTAGAGTATACTCATCCCAGGAAAGGTTCCGATATGCATATAATTTTAAAATCTTTGAATAGACGGGGTGTTTATAGGAAAACCACAGTGGTTTTCCTCTATTTTCTCTTATACTATTGATTTTCTGTAAACTTCGTTTACCGTACGTGAAACGTCTCTTCATTATAAACAACTTTCGTTATGTTCATAATTTACCTTACTCTTCACATGACGGAGAAATTTACAATTTTCTGCTGGTATCATGCTCTGCATTTAGTGACCGACAGACCGACAACGAACCTACAGGTTACCATGGCAACGTCTCTGACTGCATGCCAGTAGGGAAGTAACGTATTGCCATTTTCCTCATCATGCTTTTAAATTCGTGATTGTTCCTTGGGTAGATGGCAAGAGAGGCATCAATCGGCTCATCTGCGGGATATTGGCGGAATATCGTTGGAGGTTATAACCGCCCTCGAATAGATTAAGTAATAACACCATTAGTCATCTTCATATTTGTTTACCTAAGAATCACTGAACCTAAATTTCTCCTCTGTTAGCGCTTTATTATATCCATAACTCACGGCATTTATTTATTTGTCGTTATCCGGCTGTCCTCAGTTATAATCCATTTTCTATTAGTTTCAACATTCTTAACTGTATTATTTTCTTCCTTAATTACGCCGTATGTACGTGAATGCTAGAAACTACTGGATGCATTTCCACCAAGATTCGTATTTAGAATACACCTGTCCTTGATAGGTTTCAGGGCAAATATTGTTTCTAAATCCCTGAACTAACTGGGGGTTTATACGAAACCGAAACAGTGATTTTGCACTTCCAAAAAATATACACAACAAAAGTTTATGGAAGTCTACCTACCTTGGTAGAAATTAATGTCTAAACCTTTTTTTCTCATGTGCATCATTTCGATACGAGGATCAGTAAGGGAGATATCATTAAAGGACCGTTTTTCTGTACAAGTCCCATCGGACTTAACTCACGAGCGGGTGCGTGTAAAGCGTATTCCTTACAACTTGAAAACTACTGAAGACATTCGAAACAAAATTTATATTTAGCATCCACCTGTCCAAAGGTAGGTTTTAAACGTAAATAACATTTCATGTTCCGGAATGGACTGGCGGTTTATAAGGAACCGAAATGGTGATTTTAGTCTTCCACAATATATACAGAACAAGACCAACCTGACTGGAAATCGACCAAACCTGATGGAATTCCACCTCTAAACCTTTTTTTTCATGTGCATTTTTTCGTCAGGAGGATTAATAAGGGAGATATCATGAATGGTCACTTTTGCAGGTTAAGTCCAGCGGACATAGCCCAAAAGGTGTTTTACATGGAGCAGATTCCTTATCTATATAAATCAAATCGTAACGACTGTGTACCTCTACACTGACTATTTTGGCGAAATTTTCGTACAGCTTTCCGTTTAAGGGGTAATAATAACAATCTCCATAATTTTTGATTTCCTGAAAGTCCTAATTTTTACCCGCCTCGCCCAAAATCCACATTGTGGCATAATCTGCCAGAAGAATAAGAAGATAATTGAAATTTGACAAAATTATACGTTTTAGCCTGTAACGAATGAAAAATCCTATATCATTAAATTTTTCATTTTTTATCCCCGAAGAATATCGAAATATGCAGGCAATTTTAATGATGGTGCAGACCTTCGGAAATTCCTATCACGTAACGGATTGCACAATCTCCGTTCAATTTGGAATGATCTACAACCTTGGTCTTATGACTTTATGCCGTATCTGTATCCCTTTTACGTTTGATTTTTCTCTATTAATCGATGTTAAGTCAATTTGGAATTTTCACATGCATTATTCATACTTTCAATTACTTATATGAAATACAGAATCATCAAACTCTTCACGAAAATTGGCCCACTCAGTAGCCATATGTGAGCCAAATACTACGTATGTAGCTGTCACATTATTATCCGAAAAGTAATGTAATGTGAGATGATCTTACAAAACCTTTACCCTGTTCCACGTTTCTAAATCTGACCCAAGAATAGATGACATATCATTGGACCAGCCATTTAGGCCACTAAATCCGGCGTGTCTTATGGTATAATCCTTTGTCGATATGACGTACGTTTAGTAGCAGTTAATCTGTAAATGAAGGTCTTCAATATTGTAAACACGCATATACTTTCGTATGTCGATCTATATATATTCACTGATGTCGATTTAGCGATCGAGAAAGGGTCGGTCTGCTATTGTAATCAGTACTCCCCACACCGACTTTGACTGGCAGTAGGAAAGGGTTCCTTCTCCAACTCCTGTGTAACTGTCATTAGTAAGGAAGGCCTACAATTGTAATGAATAGTTCCCTTCTCGATTTGACTTGCAGAAGGTAAGTGAGCATGCAGTTTTGTTTAAAACTCCCCTACCCGATTGTGTTTGGCAGTAGGCAAGGGTGCCCGCCATTATAAAGAAATGTACTCATCTAAAATGTGACTGGCATTAGGCATAGTGGCCTGCTATTTTGATGGAAACTCACCAACTTGGTGTGACTGGCAGTACGCTGGCTGGCAGTAGGAAAAGGGGCCTGTCATTATAATGATAACTGCACAACTCAATTTCGAGTGATAGTAGGGTAATTGCCTGCCATTATAATAAAAACTGTAATCTGTCTGGAGGTAGGAAAGGGGGGCTGCCATTTTAACGAAAACTCCCCAAATCGATTCTGTCCGCATAGTAGGCAATGGGGCCTGCAATTATAATGTAAACTTCCCAACCTGATTGTGAATGCCAGTAGGCAAGTGAGCCTGCCGTTATATCACAAATCCGTAACAAACACTTTACATTGGAAACGTACGGGGACCTCCCCATGCTCTTTCTCGGATAACGCTAAGAGACATGCAATTTTAAAACTATCTTATTTACTGCATGTACACTATTTACTTCGATATTCGAATACAATGTAGAATACCGTAGCGAAGCACGGGTACATTCGCTAGTTTACAATATTCCTTCCTTTTTTCTTGCACACCCTCCTTTCTAAACTCCGCTAAGTCTCTCATTACAACCTCACGTTTTCTCCTGCAGTCTTCATCAAACCATCCATTCATTTTATTCTTTTTTCCCTCTACCCTTCTCCTCACTTTCTTCCCCACCCTCCATACAGGGTGTTCTATTAATTTTAGCACATTATCCATATCGTTCCCTTCTGCCGCCCTTTCAATTCCTACCTTAATATATCGCCCTCCTCTTTCAAATACCGTCTCAATTTCTCTTTAGTATTATCATCCCATACATACTTCCGACCTCCATTCCTATATCTTTCCCTACTTTCCTCCATCTTTCCTTTCTCATCAGCAACAAAAGTTCTCAATGCTCACAATAATAGAATAAGCACTCTAATTTCTAAAAGTCACTACAGTACACTACAACAGATGTTAAACTACGTTCAGACGTATCCTAATTACAATAGATTATTAGACTATTAATCACAAGTAGAAATGAAAATTGCAATTAGGCCTAAAGTTTGAAATTCGCAAGAACTACCGTACTCAAGGATTACCAAAAAATTTAAACGTGTGGACAGAAGATTATTTTTTTAGTATTACTTGATCCTACTATGCTCTAATAGAAATGAAACCTTGCGTTTGGTTAAATGCGTAAGTATCGAAAGGATTGCCGAACACAAAGAAAAACGCGAATATAACAGGCAAGATACTATCTGATATACCGTATCTTCACTACAATTCTCAACTAAAATGTGGTTCTGTGATTATTACAGCTGGTGGATTACTATTATTTTCCCTACTCCACGGGACGGAGAATAAAAGTGTCCTTAATTACTGAAAAATACGAGGTTGTCTGCAATAGTTTCTCAAATATATTTCTGTCAAAACTACTCCTACTACTTCAGGGACTTGAATTGCAATTACTGGGATATATGAACTTTATTATTATTAGCTAGGGAGCGAAACACAAAATACGGATACTTTAACTACCTAATCAGAACTACAAATTTTTGGAATACAAGATCAGCTGATTTTTATTTATATTTACTTGACTACACTACCGGTACATCCTTTGTTCACTACTGTACCCAAAAATGCAATATTTGAATATGAAGAGCGACAATAATCAATAACAATACAACCACTGCTATTTCGCCGGTGAAATACTGTATATTCTGTTGAAATCCTTTCTTTAAACAAAATTTAAACAGTATCGCGTTATTTGAAGAAGTTGTTACCTTCGTGGTAGATGGGACAGTCGAACTGCTATTTGAACTACACTGTCAATTACCTGCACTAATATAACCACTGCCGAAGTTACGACTCTTTTTAATATCCCGTCTTTGTAAGTATTTTATCAACAAACCTACTGATATTTTATAATAATATTTAAAAAACTTTTCTCTCACGCAGTCCTAAATCACAGCTTGTAATCTAGCGAACACCTACGGCACTACCCAGTGTAAAAATTGTAAATAAATACCACTAATCTCAATTGCTACAAACCAGCACTAAACACCAACATTTGTGGAAGTAAATGTGTCCTGCACACACAAAATTTGCTAAATTTCTACAACTATTAACTACTTTATCACTAAGATAATACAGAGCTCTTGTAACAGCCAACCACTCGCTAGCGCATCCAACAATGGGATGTGTCCCTGTTAAACCGAGCAACCCAGTGGAATGTTGGGTAACCAATCCCAGTGGGAAACAGGTTCGGTGAGCCGATCAGTTCTGGTGGCTTACAACCTTGATAGTTAAAAACCCGTTACCTTTTAGATAACCACCATTACGGCTCTCGTAATACCCGAAACATGGAGACAACGAATATTCAGAAATGTACCCCAGGTGGTAAACAATCCACCCCCGCAAAATCTGGGACAAGCAGGTCATCGGATTCTGGGAAAACTGCACCTTCATGCTTCCCACTTCTATTTAATTCTGCAAAAACGACAACCAAAGAGAAACATCGGGTACTTTGCTACAGTAAACATGAATTCCCTACTGAAGGTAGGTAAGCTCAAACAAACGCTTGACGTGCTCGAAAAGTACAAGGTTATGATAGCAGCGCTACAAGAGACTCGGTTTACCGATGAGCATACAATAGAGTCCGGAGTGTACAGAATCTACAAGGGGAAACCTGGTGAAAGAGTAGTAGTAGTAGTAGTATTAGTAGTAGTATTTATTCATTCATCATGTCGTTTACATATTTACAGGACTCTGTTTTATATATACATAACTCTTCTAGTAACATTCTTGCTTGAGAAATATTATCTTGTAACTAAACCACATATATTACAGAAGTAGTAGTAGTAGTAGTATTATTAACATAATAATACTTAAAATAAATTGAACTTGCAATTATCTCTTGCACACATTAAATTATTATTATTATTATTATTATTATTATTATTATTATTATTATTATTATTATTATTATTATTATTATTATTATTATTATTATTATTATTATTATTATACAAAATCACACCAACCTCAACAGAGTTGAGTAGATATCAGTAAAATACCACGTAAGGTGAAACCTTGTGTGTGGTAATTTAGAATATTAATTACATAGAGAGAAATATATTTTAAAATGATGCCTGAAGTACGAGTATGGGTATGAGTGAATGACGGATATGATCAACAGCACATGGTGGAGCATTGAATAGAAATTGGATATGGTGACGTGATATTCTCATTTAGTTATTTCTTCCATAACAGTTTTATTATCCCTGACAAGGGATTTAAGACACTTCAGACTCATTTTTTGACCTAATGAAGTAGTTTGTAAAGAACCGGGAAGGACATTAAAGAATTTTGGAATGAAGTACAAGAAATTGTGCTTTGTTATGCTAAGTTTGGGTTTGTATAACATACAACGGTGGTTCATCTTACTGCGTGTTGAATATTCATGTTTAATGTTCTCAATTATATTTTTGTTTTTGTTAATATATTTGTATATTGTTATCAAGACACTTCCACAATTTGGTACTGGGTTTGCGGTACACCACAAGATGGTTAGATAGATAGATATGATTTATTTTAACTGGCAAAGTTAGGGACACGTGTCCCTGTCTTACACTTAACCAGTGAAATGCATAAATAACATAAAAATATATAAAATACTGAATAAATAAAAAAAGAGACTGAAACAAATTACTATGGTACTATGCTATCCTGCTGTACATAAAAATAACTATTATAATACACAATATAAATTAACATTTTGCTTCCTACGAAGAAATTAACATACAGCATACAACGAATTACAATTTCAATAATAATAATAATAATAATAATAATAATAATAATAATAATAATAATAATAATAATAATAATAATAATAATAATAATGTAGATAAACCTACTAATATTTACAATTAATTTGTCCAATTCCAGAAATATATCACATTGACGAATGTTATAGTTTTCGTGTGTTTACTGTGGATGAAAAACATTGCAAAATGGGGATAGGGATAAGGATAACTATGCAGGAAACCACAGCTGAGTACTTTCTAATACAATTGAATAATAATAAGAAGAAGAAGACGAACCATGAGGAGAAGAAAACGAAGAAGAAGGACCATGAGGAGGAGAAGAAGAAGAAGACTGTCGCACTACGAGCTCGTTTCATAGAGATATATTGAACACATACTTTTAAATCTTCCGTGGTTTGATATCCCTCTGACCTCCTGTGGAAGGAAGTTCCATTCACGGCTGGCCACAACAGTGAAGGAATTGTTGTAGGTTGAGGATTTATGCTTAGTAATAGCGAGCAATGTCGAGCTCAGCGCTCTGGTGTTTTTATCATGGTGTTCAGAAAGGCTATGAAATCGTTCATACAGGTAAGATGGGGATTGTAAGGTAAGGATTCGGTGCAATGAAATGAAATGTCGTATGGCTTTTAGTGCCGGGATATCCCAGGACGGGTTCGGCTCGCCAGGTGCAGGTCTTTCTATTTGACGCCTGTAGGCGACCTGCGCGTCGTGATGAGGATGAAATGATGATGAAGACAATACATACACCCAGCCCCCGGGGCTTTGGAATTAACCAATTAAGGTTAAAATCCCGACCCGGCCGGGAATCGAACCCGGGACCCTCTGAACCGAAGGCCAGTACGCTGACCGTTCAGCCAACGAGTCGGACTCGGTGCAATGAAGTCAGGGTATGCAGCTTGCGTCTGTCTTCAAGGCGTAGCCATCCGAGGTCGACGTAAGACTGGGTAACATGATCTGAAAAATTTCAGATTACATATAAATCTTACACAGGCATTCTGTGCACGTTGTAGTTTATCTCGAAGCTCGGTTTTCACATCTTTGTAAAGTACGTCACAATAATCGAATATTGGAAGAACGAGGGTTTCAACTAGTTTCTTCTTTAAACTGAACGTAAAAGTAAATTTGAAATGATTTAATATGTGCAACGTAGAAAAACTCGTCTACTGACAGATATTATCTGATCCGTCCACAAGAGGTGCTGGTCAATGGTTACTCCGAGATCTTTACGCTCTTGCAGCAGGGCAAAGCTTGAAGTTCTACGTCAGGGATGGACATGCGGTAATTACTGAAAATAAGTCTTGGGTGGGCAATTACTATAGTTTGGGACTTTTTTGGGTTCAAAATAAGTCCATGCTGGGAAGACCATTTACTTATGGCCTCTAGATCCATGTTAATTTTCTCGATTGCTGTCAAAACGTCTGTTGGTTTTGCATGGATGTACAATTGTACGTCGTCAGCATAGATGTGACGTTTACAATGTGTCAGCTGATTAGCTAGGTCGTTGATATCGA
This sequence comes from Anabrus simplex, assembly GCF_040414725.1. Taxonomy (NCBI): domain Eukaryota; kingdom Metazoa; phylum Arthropoda; class Insecta; order Orthoptera; family Tettigoniidae; genus Anabrus; species Anabrus simplex. The sequence goes on along the minus strand of NC_090279.1, from coordinate 182,429,193 downwards.
CAGAAAATAGCAAAGCAGCAAGGGTTGACCCTTGTGGGACACCTCTTTTTACATATTGCCACGAAGAAAATGCACCTTGATTGATGACACGTTGTTGGCGTTCGTGCACATAAGCTCCCAACCATCTCAGAGTACTGTAGGAGAACCCTAGGTGATAAAGTTTGGATAGGAGCAACTCATGGTCTACAGAGTCAAATGCTTTGCTGAAGTCCAATAATACTAGGATAGTCAGTTTTTGCTCATCAATAGCCTGTCTTATATCGTCAGTCGCGCTTAGTAAGGCAGTACATGTACTGTGATTGCGTCGGAAACCTGACTGGTGTGGGTCTAATATGTCGTGGTCGTTGAGATAGTTGGTGATTTGATTATGCACAATGTGTTCCAGTCCCTTGGCTACTATTGACAGTATATTTATAGGTCTGTAGTCACTGTTTAGTCTAGGAGATTTTATCTTCGTTAAAGGGCCATTTTCCAGACAGTTGGAAATACACTATTTTGAAGGGAGAAATTGTATATGAATGTCAATACTGGAATAATAATAGCGTCGATAATTTCCTTTAGCATTATAATACATATATTGTCCACCCCTGTGGATTTAGTTTTGATTCGCATGATAGCCGCTATCACTTGAAGGGGTGAGACATAACTAAAATAAAATTTGTCTCTGCCTACGGGTGGTGTGTTGTAATTTGCACACAAAAGATTTTCTTTTGCTTCTTCGTTTAATTGTGCATGGGAGGATACGAAGTGATTATTCAATTCATCAAGAGAAACTTCCAAATCGTCTACCTTGTCCGGTTTATTTAGTCCAAAATGGCGGATTGACTTCCATAAAGTAAAGGGTCTTACGTCAGGTTTTATAAGGTCATGGGAGTACCGTAGTCGAGCGTTTCTTACTGTCTGAGTCGTTTTATTACGTAGTCGTTTGTAATAGTTAAAGTTTTCCTCTGTCGGGTAATGTTTATATTTCCTATGAGCTGCATCCCGCTTAGCCATCATTGATCTAATATCATCATTTAGCCACGGGGAGAGTCTTTTACAGACGCGTGCTGTTCGTATAGGGGCATGTTTGTCAAAAATATGTAGTATGATGTTATTGAAAGTGATGACCATGTCGTCAATATTAGTTTTATGAGTTATCTCCTGCCACGGCATCGAAAAAGCGTCTTCCAATAATGTTTCGTTGTTAATACGGCTATAGTCTTAGTAAGTCACGTGCTTAGGTTTATGTTTGGGGCATTGCAGTGCGTAAGACATAAAGATGATGTCATGGGCTGACAGTCCGGGAGCAGATGTCTGGCCGTGATGTAATACTCTGTCAGGTTTGTTCGTTACTATTAGGTCCAGTAGTGTGTGTGAAGTTTTAGTGTGGTGAGTGGGAGAAAGTGGGAGGACCGCCATGCTGCATGCCTGAAACGTATTCAATAGATGGGTGGCTTCGGAAGAATCTGGATCTAGAATGTTTGTATTGAAATCTCCCATCATTATAAAATGTTCGTACATAGGTAACAGTCTGTTAATATCCGTCTCTAAGTCATTCAGACGGCGAGCTTTAGGCGGTTTGTATACAACACCTACCAAGCATTTAACAGTAGCGACCTGTATCTCTATGAACATGTACTCAGGTTTACGCTCGTACTGTTGAGGCGACTGACATATAATTTGAGGTTTCAAACGCGAAGAAACAAAAGCACAGACCCCACCTCCCTCTTTGCCAAGTCTGTCATTCCTCAGAAGGCAGTAGCCAGGTAATTCCAGATTCTTAGCCTGATGTTTGACTTTCAACCAACTTTCACTGCATAAGATGATATCAAAGGACAGTGGAATGAAAGTCGCTTTTAGTTCATCTATACGAGTTTGAGAAACTAAACTCTGGGCATTAAGATGACATACGTGAAGTGCGCTTTTATGTCTATTTAGGGCTGACTGGAGAATGTTTGTTGTAGCTTCAAGGGGTGGGGTTCGGGTCAATGGACTAGCAGGTAGACAGGTTGAAGGGATGGGTGGGGAAGGGGAAGTGTGACAAGGAAAAGTATTGCTATGGTCAGAGGGATTACTGCTGTTAGTGGTATGCATTGTCAATTGCTAGAATGAAAACTAACTAGAAGTAGAACACACCATGCGAATACATCCAATGAATAATCAGCAATTTACGTATTTTAGATAGCTAAATTGTCTATAATGATAATAATAATAATAATAATAATAATAATAATAATAATAATAACATGCAACAGCAGATTAGGCGTACAGAATAACTCGAGTAGGAGCTTATTCTACGTAGTGTTGATGCTACATCTATGTAGACGTAAATAGTTGTAAATTGTTGCAGATGATTCTTTCAGTTTCCTTTTCTTCGTGAAGACGTCCTGCCGTGAGCGATAAGACACAAATTTCACTAGGATAGGTCGTGTTTTTCCTGGATATCGAGGTCCTACTCTGTGATAACTATCGATGTCATTAAGTCTCACATCTGCACCTACTGCTTTGCACACGTTGAGCACTAATTCATCGCAGTTTTCGTTCGAACTTTCAGGAATGCCGATAATTCTTACGTTATTTCTCCTGCTATATTGCTCCAATGAATCACACTTAGCGTCCATATCCTCCTTCAGTTTGCGGATTTCCGCCTCATTCTTATCAATTTTTTCAGATAACTCTGACAACGCTTCGATATTAAATTTTAAACTTTTTTCAAGTTCTTTTATGACCACTTCTGTTATGCGGGTCGAAATGGCCTACACAATCTTTTCAAGGAAGCTGTCCGAGTTAATGAAGTCGTCCAGCGCGCACTTCACGAGGCGGTCTACGTTGACATCACTGGTAAAGGCTGGGCTTCCAATTCCGTTGTTTCGGCGACCCATGTTCTTTACAATGCAAATTTGGAAGAGAAATTAGATCAGTACCAACAAAACGTGTGTGTATTTTGATTGGTAAATACAAATGTAACGCTTCCGCAAATTTTTGTCACTTTCACTGCTGTATAACACCTTCAAATCACTTGATTACTGTGGAGCCTCACTCGCTCACGTCCGTCACCAAACCAAGCTATATGGACCATATTTTAGATTTCACTTTACCTAACGGAATGACCTCCATGTTATACTTCAGGTCTCGTAATAGAGCATACACAATCGTAAATTTCCACTCACCCACGAATGACACAAACCGTTCAACCCTGGAAAATGTAGAACAATGCTGGGCCACCTTAGAAGAAACTCTAGATAAGATCCCTTCCCAGCATTCCATCATACTCATGGGAGACTTCAATGCACAAGTCGGTAAGGAGTGGAATTACCGGAAGATAGTAGGCTATTATCCAGCCCATAAGAGAACAAACAGAAATGAAGAAAATCTCATTGAACTCTGTGACAAGTACAAATAAGACCTGAAATCAACAGCCTTCAAACGTCTACCTAGAAAGGCCAAAACCTGGAAGAGTCCAAATCCTATGCTTGGTGAATTCCAGTTAGACCATGTTGCTATAGCACGGCAACATCATATGGACATACAGAACGTGAAGGTATTACGAGGAGCCAACATAGAATCTGATCACTACCTTTCACTTGTCAAGATTAATATGCAACCCTTTAGGAAAACACCAAATCTCCAAAGTAGTCATAAGATATCCAGGTTCAACACTCTGCGACTGTGCGATGAGGATTGTGATTTTCAGGATACCCTCAGGAAGAATACAGAGAAAGGATGATGGCCTGCCTTACAAAAGGCCTTGCTGGATGCCGCTCAAGAAACTATCCCTGCCTCAACAACCAAAGGCAAACACCCATCGTGGAGTACAAAGTGTGATTAGGTTATAGAAAAAGGCGTAAAGCCTGGACTAGGTGGAACCAGCATAAAATTGAAGCCAATTATGAAGCCTTCCTCATGCAAAGAAAAGCTACAGATAACACCATCTGCAGTGCCAAGAGAAATTACCTCAGGAGCCTAATGCAACAGGCTGAAAATAATTTTCAGAAAAACAACTCAAGAGACCTGTACAAAGGACTTAAGAAGCAAACGGCCCAGTACACAGCTCCTACCCTCATCCTCCACGGGCCAGATGGAAAACTTCAACTGAACAATAAAGACTGCACCAAAACTCTTGCAGATTATTTCCAGAAGTTACTACATGCAGAGGGACCTGAAGAAAAGCTTATTTTCCGTGAGCCTTCACACAGGAACTCTGATTCTCAACCACCTACGAGAGAAGAAGTAATGGACATCATCAGTGGTCGCAAGAAAAACAAGGCTTCAGGTGAAGACGGCATAGTTGCCGAGATGTGGAAACATGCAGATGACCAGCCTTTGCAGAGCATCCATCAAATCATAAAGGACGTATGGGCAACAGAGTCCCTACCCGAAGGATGGACGTCTGCCGTGATTCATCCCCTCCACAAGAAGGGAAGTAAGACAGACCTCAACAATTATAGAGGTATTTCCTTGTTACAAATTACCTACAAGATCCTCTCTGTAGCCCTGCTCAATAGAGTCACCACACAGCTAGAATCACAGTTAGGTGAATACCAAGCTGGTTTCCGTAAGACTAGATCTTGTCCTGAACAGGTACACAATCTTAAGACAGTTCTCAATTACAAAATCCGAGGTGGATATCCCTGAGTGGTGGTGCTAGTAGATTTTCAGAAAGCTTATGACTCTGTGGACAGAGACACCCCTTTCTCCATACTATGGGAACTTGGTCTGGATGGGAAGACCCTACGATTAGTTCAAGCCACTCTGAGGAACACGACGTCCAAGGTCAGATTCAGAGGTGAACTATCCGAAAGCTTTCCAATCAGAAAAGGAGTTAGACAGGGTGATGGTCTCTCCTGCATTCTCTTCAACTGTGTCCTGGAAAAGATCATTAGGGAATGGAGAACGATGCTACACCGGGAGCTGGACTGAAGCTTGGGTACAAGAGAGATAACCTCATTGTCCCGTGCCTAGTCTTTGCCGATGACCTCATTCTACTGGCAAACAATATAGAGGAGGCTACCTACAACTTACAGAGTCTTTATTGTGTAACGGCTAAGACTGGTCTGAAGATTAGCGTCCAGAAGACTGAATTTATGACCAACATCAAGGAGGCCCCTTCTCCAATTCCTCTCACAAACGCTACCATACGTAAAGTACCTGCAGTTAACTACTTGTGAGAATGGATCTCTGCGAATCAAAGCGAGAACCTAGCCATAGATGCCAGATGTACCAAGTTTGAAAGGGCTTATCATTCGTATCGTAGTACCTATTCATCTAAGTGCCTCTCCAAGAACCTCAAACTCAGACACTACAACTCGGTCGTCAAACCATCTGTTCTGTGTGTGACGGCTGCTGAAATTCTGTTGCTGGAATGAAAGAGGGGAAAACCGGAATACCCGGAGATAAACCAGCCCTTCATCCGCTTTTTGCAATGGAAATCTCACACTTAGTGACTGGGATTTGATCCACGGAATCCAGCGGTCGGAGGCCTGCACGCTTCCGCCTGAGCTACGGAGAATCTCAGGCAGCGCATCACTACCGGAATATAAACAAAATACGCTCGCCTGATGGATGCGAGATGACGTCACCGGAAGATATAAGGAGAGACATTACATCCTTCTACCAACAGTTATACGCTATGTAATCTTCTTATCTAAAAACAAGTCAATGGATTACTTCAGTCCTGCAATGCTCGACTCACTCCGGCAAGTACAGAACTACTTTGCGTGGAAATTACTGATGAAATTCTGACTATCATAAAAGATCTCCTGCTTAATCGTTGTCCAAACATCGACGGGGTCCTATAAGAATTCTATACACAATTATGGCTCATTATAATGAGCAAGGATTCTGGGATGTTATCCGCATTATCTTGGAACGTCTTTTTGAATTGTGTTGTCTGCCGCGAGCAGAAACAGTAACTCAATAGAAATTTAATCATGAATTTGTAAAGTTATATATTTCCCACTATTACGATCTCCCTATATACTCTATGTTTCCCTACCTTGCTTGGCGCTGCTTGCTTCAATTCTACGCTCGCCGCATGATGTACTCTGCCCACCTACTGTCAACTCGACTGATTACGTCAGCTGTGCTACACTTTGCCGTGCTTGTGTACTATGCACCACGTGACTTTATTCTTTCTAGAACTCGCTAGTGTGTATAGCCTTCGCTTCGTTTCTGGAAACTTAATTTCCTCTTTAAATTGCTCTCTCCGCCCATCCATCCTTGATTCGGGCTTTCGTGGCGGAATGGTGGATTTACACACGCTAACAACTGTGTGCTGTGCATTTATGTCAACTTCAGCTGGACATTATCTGCTGCAACTCGGTGAGCAAGGCTTATAACGCATTTGTTTACATTTGGACGTTACCTTCATTCTGGCATTTGCCTATTATAAATACTTTACTCAGTCGAGCGGCAATGCTTCGCTTTAAAACTTTCACATAGACTCTTTCAACTTATGAACTGCGCTACGGACTATTTGCAAAAAGAAAGCTTCTTCAGTTCTCATTTATGATCTATTGCTACTGCTAACCTATTCAATTACCCGGTGAAGAAGATCATTTCTCATCCTAGTCCCCTTTCCCTTCCCATGCGTCCTTTTTCTTTTCAGGGTTCTGGTTTCGATGTATATTGTATACTTTTGTAAATGTGGCACATCTTTTTTTGATTTTTCTTCTATTTCCAAATTTTTATCTGGTTGTTAACTTATGGTTGTTAAAATATATTTATATATTATTTTGCACTGTTATTCTGGTCATCTTCTTTTGGGCCTAGTTCCTTCCTTACTGCGCGATTTTCCTCATCATAGCCTACTTCTTATTATATTTTATTAAGCACGTTTGATCTCCTAACATTATCTTATCAATTATGGTACATTTTATTTCATTGTGGTATATCAAACTATAATATTATCCTGTCGTTGCCTCAACACCACTCACCTATATCTTGTCCACTCAGTGTATTTTACTCAGATGATGGAAAGAGTCTCTCTCTTCATCAATCCCAGTTCTTCTGCATCTTTATCGCCCGACGAGCTCAATTGTGCTTCTCAGCTTCATCAGAATTCTCGTCGACATGTTTGTTGGCGTGTGGCTGAATCTTGAATAGGAAATGCAGTTATTGGGGGTTGGGGGAGGAAAGGGAGGAAGTTCTCACAGGAAAAAGTATAAGAAACTAGTAATTCAACATCAAAAATGTGTATTAATTTATTATATTTCTGCAGTACGAAATTCTGGGAGCAATTCCAAACATTTCTGTCGATTGAAACTTGATCATATTGGGGAAATGAAAACTGAATCATGTCACATGAATTCTTACACATTGCTTATTTTACACAAAAGTAAGTTTTATCGCTTATTTTGACAAAAGTTTCTGCAAAATAAGAACTATTTCTATGTAAACATAGAAACATGTATTTCAAACCTTAATTAAGCGTGAAAACAAAATTATGTAAGATGCTGTGTGTTGAAGTTCTGTATGGTTATCAGATGGCACGTAATGTTTAATGGAATTACTCAATGAAGGGACTTCAAAAGAGTTCTCCAACAGGTTTGACGATGATCTCGTGAATCTGAAATTATAAGAAAGAATAGTGAAGAATTTTACTTACATAGTGTAGAAAAATAAGTAAATAATAAATACTTGTTCATTATAGAGTATCGTTCCTTTTATCATTCAGTCTACAAGCCTGTGCCATTAAACTAAGCACCTCTTTAATTCTACGGAAGAATGAGCAATGCCAGTATTGTTATTTCTTATGCATCCTGTCCCTATTATGAATGGTGTGAAAATATCACTGATAGGGACGGTATGTGCGTGCATTTCAGTAGGCTTGGCAGACTGATGTGTAACAGCAAGTTATGGCTCGGTGAAGAAAGCAACGGGCAACTACCTCACTCCACATTTCCCTTGTACGCCTTGACCATCTAATGTATAGGAGCTTTTGAGGATCAAACCAGCCTTCGGGCTGAGAAAACATACATACACCAAGTGATCAGCTCGCTGTAAATTTGTGTAACCTTTGAAACTAGTTACATGTGCTCTGTTTGGTTACTAAACATTACCTATATTATATTTGTTCCTAATCTCACTAATACTGAATTTGATTAATGCATTCCTCTGAGAAAACATTTTCTCTTACAAAACATATATTACATTTTACATTTAAAAAATCATTTTGGGCAGCACAAACTCAATCCTTTTCCCTGTCACAAGACTGACATTTAAACACACAAGCACGCGATTACTGTGTAAGCTAAAAATGAGAGAAAGGAAGTACACATAATGATCTCTGAAATACATTCAGAAATCTGGCAATGAACAACTCAATATTTTATAAGTTACTGTTTCCGAGTTAAGTGAAAACTTGCAACAGTATAAATATATCCCTCAACCACCCAAAAGTCCTTGGGAATATGAAGGAATGTGAAGAAAATTAAATGCAGTAATGATCTTTTGGCTGATTGTAACGACTATTTAAATACTTTTCGGAATGTAAAACAGAAAATAATTGGTGACAAAGAAGCCCAAGATAGTTTAGAAAAGTTGAATACTACAATGCAACAAATTACGATTAGAGAAAATGATTCTGAAGAAAAACATATAAGACTTAAACTAAAAGCTTTGCCATGAAAACATTGTCATATCTGATAAAAAAAAAAAGAGCTGCGAGGTCGGAAAGAATTAAGAAGTTTTGGGAGAGGATTAAGATGATGAAAGCTAAATTCCCAGTTCATTCTTTGAAAACTTAGATATATATGGTTTGATTTAAGTGCTCCAATGAGGGCGTAGTATATGTAAATAATTAAAGATCTTCTGAGTATAAAAATTTGGACACCTCCATATTTACAGCAAATTTCCTTTATTATTACTCACTAACCCCACTAATGTCCGGTCACAAGACTGGAATGGGAGAGGAGGGGGGTTGGCTGGGTGGACAACCATCTGCAGATTTGTTGTGTAGAAAGTCACGGGATACTACCACATTCTCTATAGAAACTCATAGAATGGGTATCTTTGTAAAAGTACAGTATTCCGGAGGCACAACTCTCCCCTCATTCGGATCTCCGGGAGGGGACTGCGTTGAGATCAGATGTAGATTAGGAGGGTGAAGAGTGGCTTTAGATAAAGAAGATAAATTAAGAATTGGAACTGGAATGTACTCACACTTCTACAGGCTGGAAAGCTGAAAAAGTATAGATTGAGTATTTTGGGAATGTGTGAGGTGAGGTGGGGACTATATAATATTTTACTGAGCAGTTGACAGGTGTGAAAGTAACGGAATGGGTATAATAATAGGAAACTGGCTGAAAAATAAGATTCTGAAAGTGGGTTATCAATCAATCAATCAATCAATCAATCAATCAATCAATCAATCAATCAATCAATCAATCAATCAATCAATCAATCAATCAATCAATCAATCAATCAATCAATCAATCAATCAATCACCACTGATCTGCATTTAGGGCAGTCGCCCAGGTGGTAGATTCCCTGTCTGTTGTTTTCCTATCCTTTTCTTAGATGATTGCAAAAAAATGGAAATTTATTGTACATCCCCCTTGGTAAATTATTCCAATTCCCAACTCCTCTTCCTATAAACGAATATTTCCCCAAATTTGTCATTTTGAATCTTTCTTATATTATTATTATATATTCTATATATATGATATATTATGTATATTATATATTATATTATTGTTTACATCCCCTCAAATTTCTCACATCCTTGGAGTATGTCTTCCTTGGTCTTCCTCTTCCTTCCTTTCCTAAAATTTTTCCTTCATAGATGTTTACTAGGATGTCATTGTGTCTCAGAATATGACTTCTAGGTTTTAACTTCCTTCTTTCCATATTCTTAATCAGTCTCAGTTGCTCATGAATTTCCTTTAGAGCATCTCGATTCGTCTTTTCTTTTATTTGTGTCCAACATGTCCTCATCATTTACCTCCAATTCACATTTCAGTTGCTTCCAATGAATCCCTTTCCTTCTTTCTAATACTCCAGGTCTGACAATCGTAAAGTAGGACACTTTAGACAAAATATTTTACAAAAGCCTTTCTAGTTTCTAAACTTATATGGGTATTTCTTAAGATTTCTTCTATTTTGATTTCTATTGTCTTAATTTATAATGCTTCCTAATCAGCTAAAATGTTGCACTTGTTCTGCTTTGAATTTTCCTATTTTTATACTTGTATTAGCTTCCCTGAAAATTTGCTCACAACTACTATTTTTGTTTTCTTACTATAAATTTTAAGTTTGTAATGCTTCAATGTATCACACAGAACATTCAACATTCTATTTAATTCCTTCTCAGAGTCTGCTACATACAGAGTAAATTTAAAATAGCCTCAGATAAACACGAATGGTAAAGGGATTCAGAACAAAGACAAGAAATTCATCAAGAAAGTAACGCTTAGAGTGAAGGATATCGAGAAGCAGATGATTAAGGCTGAATGTAAGACCTTCTTCTTCTTCTTTATCTTCTTCTCTGCTGGCCGTATGTGTGCCCACAATGGACACTCTCAAGTATCACGCAGGGTCGGCTTTTCTGATCCTTAGAGAGTCCTCTCTGCGGTTGGACGTCTCCCCACGTTGGGCGCCAATTAAGTCACTGGAAAGCCGTGTCTATTCAAGGCCTTTTCGGCTGTACGCCACCATGTCGCTCTCGGATGTCCGCGTCCCTCCTTGGTTCCTCGATTGCAAGAGCTCTCTTAGAGGGACGATCTTCATCTCGACGTCGTACGTACCAGCGCAACTGCTGCTCCTTCAATTTCTAACCGATCGCCTTACTAAATGATCCTCGTATTCACTCATTGCTCACTCGGTCCAAGAGGTTGACACCCGCTTACCATCGCAGTATCTGCCTTTCCATTACATGCATTTGCTGATCATGCTTCTTTTGCCTTGTCCAACACTGAGAGCCGTGAGTGAGGGCTGGTCTAATAACAGTCTTGGAAATCTTGCCTTTGAAATCATCGTGTCACATAAGACACCTGTCAGCAAACGCCATGTGGTGCATCCAACGTTCATGAGATGGTTCACGTCGTCATCAATCGTCGTATCGGTGATAAAAATTGTACTGAGTGGACCTTGAACTTGAACATATACTCTGTCCAGAATGTAAGACTAAAAGAACATTATTGGAATTATATGAAATGATCCGAATGTCAATAAGAAAATAAATGCTTCTAAATAGCGAATTACGAGGTGTGGTGTGATGACAAATGGGGACAAATAAAAATAAACAGAGAGATAGACATAAAGAAAATTATTGTTTATTTTGTGGAGAAAAATAAGAAGCGCGTCTATTGAGAGTACTTAGGAGAACTGTCGCACTTAGAATTAAATATTCGGGTGGTAAATATAAATCAAAAATAGAAAGAGAGAAATAATTCTATACAATTGTTAAATTATTTATGAAAGAATTGATTTCACCGGGAAGAATAGCAAAATTTGTTGATGTATTTTAAAAAATGTAGGCAAAAGGAAATGAAAGAGAAAATCAATAACTAAAAGAATGAAGGATATGACACTTGCTTGTCCTAGAATATGTAGAATCGGACTACAGTTCTAGGACGAAAAAGAAAGGGAAACAGGAACGATAGTTTGGGGAATGAATATCAACATTATTGGCTTTAAGTAAAATATTTTAGGTATAAGGGGCGATAAAAAGTTTCCTTTCGAGGGACGTATAGTCCTGAATCGGGATGCCAATTCGGCAAAATCGTCGTGAACATTGAAGCACTCATCCCATCGAAGATCTTCATGTGGTGGAACACTTGTGTTCTGCTGCGTGAAGAAGTCCGTAACTGCCTGCTGCACATTCTCGTCCGCCAGGCAGTGTCGACCCTTCAAGACCATTTTGAGCGGACCGAAGGTGTGTTAGTCGCATGGGGAGAGATCAGGACTATAGGCCTCATCCACCGCCCGCTTGTTGTTGTCCGTAATGGATGAGGCTGGCTTCCCCGATCGACTGTCGAAACGCACGGAACTTGGTGTACAATTCCAATGCTGACCCGTTCACAGACTTCATTCTCCTATGGATATCCACCAATTTTTGTCACTCTGCTGCCAAGAACAGAATAACAGCACGTTGGTCCTGTTTGGACGCATTTGGTAATAACGTAGCCATGGTTCACATGGCAGCATTGAACGCACGCACCTCGGCATGACAAGACTGCCATTGCCTGCATGTCCGTGATTATATACCTGCATCGGAGTCGCGCTACATTGCACGTCCGCTGCAGCAACGCGCTCAAACGGAAACTTTTTGATCACACCTCGTACTAATAGTTAAGTAATTGTAACAAGATTAATTTAATGCGTGCATCAAATAAATGAATTGGAATAATTGAATACTCTCTCTCCAGTTTCAGGCGATCCGGAATTATGGGTTGGGAATATTATATTATATCATCATCATCATCATCATCATCATCTGTTTACCCTCCAGGGTCGGCTTTTCCCTCGGACACAGCGAGGGATCCCACCTCTACCGCCTCAAGGGCAGTGTCCTGGAGCTTCAGACTCTTGGTCGGAGGATACAACTGGGGAGTATGACCAGTACCTCGCCCAGGCGGCCTCACCTGCTATGCTGAACAGGGGCCTTGTGGAGGGATGGGAAGATTGGAAGGGATAGGCAAGGAAGAGGGAAGGAAGCGGCCGTGGCCTTAAGTTAGGTACCATCCCGGCATTCGCCTGGAGGAGAAGTGGGAAACCACGGAAAACCACTTCCAGGATGGCTGAGGTGGGAATCGAACCCACCTCTACTCAGTTGACCTCCCGAGGCTGAGTGGACCCCGTTCCAGCCCTCGTACCACTTTGCAAATTTCGTGGAAGAGCCGGGAATCGAACCCGGACCTCGGGGGGTGGCAGCTAATCACGCTAACCACTACACCACAGAGGCGGACATATTATATTATATTATATTATATTATATTATATTATATTATATTATATTATATTATATTATATTATATTATATTATATTATATTATATTATATTAGCCAACTGCCGTAGCCATGTTGAAACACCGGATCCCGTAAGATCTCCAAAGTTAAGCAACATTGGGCGTGGTCAGGAGTTGGATGGGTTGCCACGCGCTGTTGGTGGGTGGGTAAGGGAATGGAGGAGCGGAAAGGAACTGGTCACCCTACCGCACGTAAACTCCGGCTCAGGAACACCTCTGTGGAGGTTCGGACCTGCCTTCGGGCAGAATAACCTTTACCTACCTACCCTATATTATATTATATTATATTATATTATATTATATTATATTATATTATATTATATTATATTATATTATTGATGGTAGCAGGTAGGGACCCTCTTCGGAGGTAGCCCTGCCCAGGGATTGGCGCCCCTGCCTATGTGAGTCCCAGAGCACACTGACCCGGTGTGTAGCATCTGGTAAGGGTCCCAGCTCAGGGTTACGAGTGAAGCCCTCAACGGAATCTACAGCAGAGAAGATGGACTTCTGAATGGTGGAGATTGCGGAAGAGGCAGCCCAGTGCTTAGGGAATAATATAAGTACACTTGGCATCAGCAGCGTCTGTTTCCTATGTCAGGGGCGGCTGCAAGGGCGTCTGTTCCCCATGTAAGGGGCGGCCTAAATAACTGCTGGCAGTAGCTCTAAAATGCCTTTGGGAGTGGCGACCCCATTGTAATCAACGCTCCTGAATAAGATATGGAGTGGCCAACCCTGAAGGCGTTTAGTCTTCACCCCTAGTAAATTTCTTTACTAGTTCGCATACGATGATAAACAACGACGCAGATGTCACTACCCCAGGGAGTATCCAATCTCCCGTCACCAATGGTGGCGCATTCAGGCCTTCGGATTCTGGGGAGCCTGACCTCATCGTGCGGGGAAATTCGTAGTTCCCCAATATCACCAACCTATTGAGACCCAAAACTGTCACACACTTTGGAACCATCAATATTCAAACCCTCTGTAAGACCGGAAAACTCAAGCAATTGACGGACATCATGCATAAGCGCAAAATTGCAATAACAGCAGTCCAAGAAACCCGATTTACTGATGATCTGGCTTTTGAGTCAGAAGGTTATAGAGTAATCAAGGGGAAACCAGCATCTAAGAACACACATGGCTCCAGCGTTTTTGGTACAGATTTTTTAATACGACGTGATATAATGGATTCTGTCATCGGATTTACATCAGCTAGCGAACGCATCTCTGTGTTATCTCTAAGATGTGGCAACAAGGGATACTCTATTGTAAATGCACATGCTCCAGTTAATGATGACAATAAGAAGAACCCTGAAAAGTTCGAAAGTTTCTGGCAGATGCTAGAAGACGACATCGGTAAGATCCCCGGTCACCATGTCAAAATACTCGTAGGTGACTTCAACGCTCAACTGGGAAAAGAACGACAGTACCAAGATATACTGGGGCCTTACACAGCACATAGACGAACAAACACCAACGGCAAGCGCTTAATTGAACTGTGTAGATTACATCAGTTGAAGATCATGTCCACAGTTTTCCCCAGAAAGCCAAAATACCAGACCACCTGGCAATCACCGAACGCAGCTATAGGATCATTTCAAATCGATCATGTTGCAATCAGTGTAAAATGCAGGAAAGAGATCATGAATGTCAGAGTTCGTAAAGGATGGAATGTTGAATGTTGATTCTGACCATTTCTTCACACAAATAAAGACCAGATTACTGCCCAAACGAAATATACCTTCTACCACAGTTCCACCAAGGATTGATCCCCAATTCCTGTCGGAGAATAAAGAACGTTTTGCAACCGACATCTTGCAAAAAGATATGAAAGACTGGAACCAACTGAAGTCCACCATATGCGAAACGACCGATAACCTCGGACAACCTCGAAGGAAGAGACGACATAGATGGTGGAATACTGAATGCGATCTTGCAGTTGATGAGCGTGCCGCAGCGTGGACGAAGTGGTACTCGACTAAACGAAAGGAAGATTGGGAGAATTTCAGAATGATGCGGAAACTGTCGAGTAAGACCATCAGACGTGTGAAAAGATCTTACGATCGGTCAAGACTGGAGAAGTTAGATGAAGAATTCAAAATGTACAACACCAGAAACTTTTATCGGGCCTTCAAAGAGGAACTTTCAGGTTATAAACCACAATGTCTTCACTTTAAGAATACAGACGGGGAGTTGGTCACCTGCAACAGCCAGGACGTGGAACTTTTGGCAAACTACTTTGAGCAGCTGCTCAATTGCGAAGAGCCCACGGAAAGATTATCTGTTGAAGATCCTACAGAGATACACCTCCCATCTAACCCACCAACAATGCAGCAAGTTGCTAATGCCATCGGACATCTTAAGAACTGCAAAGCACCCGGGGAAGATGGCATCATTGCGGAAGCTCTAAAAGCAGGTGGAAATAAGATCTCAGAGGCCATACACCAGATCTTGATCGATTGCTGGGAGACTGGCAGGATCCCTGATGACTGGAAATCAGCTATCATACACCCTTTACATAAAAAAAAGTGACCGCAGTGATGTCAACAACTACCGAGGGATATCTCTGCTGTCAGTAGCATACAAAGTGCTGTTAAGGACTTTACTGGACAATGTAGAAAGCCAATGTGATCGAACGATTGGTGAATATCAAGGAGGATTTCGGCGGGGACGGTCTTGTACCGAGCAGATCTTCAACCTAAAAACCATTCTCCAACTAAAACAAGTAAGGAGTATGAACATCGCTGTGGTTTTCGTCGACTTTAAAAAAGCTTATGATTCCATCGACCGCCGGACACTCTTCTCCGTACTGGAAGAACGAGGTGTTGATTACAACACACGCACCCTCATCCAACAGACTCTTACGGATACAACATCTAAGGTGAAGTTCAGGGGAGAACTATCTCGGACTTTCAAGATAAAAACTGGAGTACGGCAGGGTGATGGCCTCTCACCCATTCTGTTTAATCTAGTGCTTGATAAAGTCATCAAGAACTGGGAATGTACACTGAGGAATCTAGAAATCAAACCAGTTGCCATTGGAGCCGGGACTCGAAAGATTGAGATCAGGTGCCTAGCATTCGCAGATGACATTGCAATCCTAACCAACAACTCTAAGGATGATGTCATTGCTATTGAAGCCCTGCACGAGATAGCGGTGAAGGCTGGATTACACATATCGTATGACAAAACTAAGTACTTTGAGACTCGGCATCCCGGTAACCCCCCTTTGACGACCATACATGGAACGATTGGGAAAGTCAATCGCTTCCGCTATCTTGGTGAATGGGTCCACCCCAATGGTAGAGACGGTACATCCATCCTAGAAAGATGTAACAAACTCAATGCAGCGTACCAACTATCCCACAACCATTATAATAAGAGGTGCATTTCGAAAAATGCTAAGATCTGTCATTACAAAACTGTTGTCAGACCACAGTTTTTGTACGCCTCAGAGACCCTCCTGATGAACAAAAAAGGCACAATGGATGATCTAGAGAAAGCCGAAAGACGTATCCTCAGGAAAATTCATGGACCGAGATTGCTCCCAGATGGAACCTACAGACTTAAATCGAACTCTGAGCTGTATCGACAGTTAGAATCAGCCAATACCAGCATGCGACGTAGGAGGCTTAAGTTCTATGGACACCTACAACGAATGGACAGCAACAGGCTTACCAAGAAGATCTTTTCTTTGGTTAAAAGCTACAAGACTGGAAGCTTGTGGCTTAATGAAGTACAGAAGGACTTGGATTCGGCTGGGACTTCAGATATTGATATAGAAGATCGTTCCAAATTTTATGCTATGGTACATTCTTGGACCCCACCACCTAGAGTTCCTAGAAGTCGGAAGCCCCTTTCACAGGAGAGAAAGGAGAAATTATCAGCAGGGCTCAAGAGATATTGGGAACGAAGAAGAGCATCGAGGAAGAACTAGTCACCAGCGCTCCTTAGTGGGCTTAAATCAATAATAATAATAATTTTATTTTATTATATTATATTATATTATATTATATTATATTATATTATATTATATTATATTATATTATATTATATTATATTATACAAACCAACGACATGAAATAAAGATGTATAATTTGGCAAAATAAATGTAATTTCCTGTGCAAAACATCCTTATTAATGAAATATGAGAATTTTGAAATCAAAAGATCAATTCGAATGTTAAATATTTGCAATTACCTGTACATGAGGTGGTGTTCCAAGAGCATAAAGTACAGCATCAGCAATATCTTCTGAGTAGAGGACAGGCAAGTTCTTACACATCCCCTGGTAGAAGGGAAGATTATCCCGGAATTCAGTCTCCACAAGTCCAGGGGTGACGCACTGGAATGAAGAGGATATAAATTACTCTATCATACAATGGAAATGCAAGATAGTGTACATTACAGTGATAACAATCAATTTTGTATTGAATGCGTGGTTTGGGATAGGTAGCTATGAACTTGCATTCGGGAGATAGTGGGCTTGAATATGTTTCTTCAGTTCTTTCTCATTTTCGTACTAGGCAACTGGGGCTGTACCTTCATTAAGGCCACGGCCGTCCCCTTCCCACTCCTAGCCCTTCCCTATCCCATCGTCGCCGTAAGACCTACCTGTGTCAATGTGACGTAAATCAAATTGCAAGGAAATCAATGTGCACTTGATGTACGGTTGCCAATTTTTTAATCAAAATGGAAGGTGTTTTATTGACATAGTTTAAAATAACCCATGACTTCATATTTTTTATTAAATGCCATTTTTGATCGAAACTAATAAACATGTATGTCTTAGACCATATTGCTTCGGTAGGACTTCAATATTTAACTTTATGTAGCAATCTTCTGTTTATTCTTTAGTAGGTTAAAAAACACTTTGCAGGGCATGCTGAACTTTATTACAATTTGGGGGCTCTGATTTTATGAGTTCTTCTGTAGGGAGAGAGCACAATTAGAATCTAACATACAAGAGTCACAACATTTTGACGTGAGGTGGGATTTCACGTGGTAGCCTATTTACAGTGCCATGGAATATTGCCAAACATTTGACTCCTTCATACTTCAGGGGATTTCAGGATATTCACAAAATCACTGATACTTTTAAATGCTAATATGTTTTTCATTAACATATTGTCTCTCTTCATATTGCCACAGCAAAGTTTTACTCCTGTTTCTGAATCTGCGAATATACACATCAGTGTATTGCCACAATCCATAACTGAAGCAATAATACTCAAAACTATGTGTATTTTTGTTGTATTAAGGGGAAGAATTGGCGCTAGTAATAATACAAAATCGAGACTTCGTGGACATGCTATAGAGGTCAATTGGATACCCCGCAAATCGTGACCCCTCCCCCAAAGTGAGGGTCACCTCAGTCCCTTCATGCCACGTCCGACATCTCAAATCAACTCCCGGCATTAAAGGTCCCCGCTAAATAAAATATAAAACATACATTCTAAAATATTTAATTCATTACTCTCAGATGCTAATATCACATCACTCCGCTCAGCTGCCAGCTTGAGGCTGCTGGAAACTGCGCAACCGCAGTTGGTGATGTCATCGTACGACTAGCATCCTAGCTGCCTTCGACAACTTTCAAATAAATACTGTGCATTTTATTATGAAAGACCATTGCTAGGGACATTGTATAATGATCCTTCCATACAAGATAGTTCAACGTTTTGTGTTTGGAAATGTTTACAGTGGCGTTTTCTCGGGGTGTGTAAGTTGTATGTCAGTGCCCATATGAAATGGAAAGAAAAATCATTAATGATTTTATTTCATTTGTTTAAATGTGTATTATGGTTCGTTGTTCCGCTCCATATACTGTAGTTATTTCGGAACCGTCTGCCACGCCGCCAAGACCTTGGTTCTCTTTCAAACGACTCGGCACCTTTACTCCCTGGAATGGCGCATGCGCGCACACGCTCTTACTCCCCATGTCTCGTGCTTGCTAAACGAAACCAAGGCGTTGTTTCAGTTTCCAACGCTTTATGTTGATTTTTACTTTCGAGTTCAGTGCGAGTGTATTATTGCTTACACAATCAAGTTGGGAGTTGAAATGTTTTAATATGGGTTGTGAAAACATAGGAAAACTATTAAACACTAGTTTTTCATCACTTTCTTGTAGCGAAGAAAGGAAACAAGTGAAGGACAGTGACCGATCATGATGCCCACCTATTTTCAGGGCTGCCGTTGGTGGATTGTTAATTTTCTGTACTACAGTTTTGCAATATGTATATTATTAAAGTATTTTACAATGGTGAAGTGACTCAACTGGCCAAAGTACTATAAGTATTTTACCTCTGAAAGAAAATCGTAATTGCCTACATATTTCCTTCTTTTTCTCCATGTCTTCCTATTACGAGAATTGGGGCAAAAGTCATGGTAACTATTTTTTTCTTGTAGATATATGAACGGATCACAAACGTATATGTGTCGTGTGGACGTTCTGCAGGCATAGTGTGTATGCAGAAGAACAGAGGGCTCTGTGATAGCTGGTAGTAGCGCAGCGAGGGCTGGAAAATCAGTCAGTTGGTGAGTGTCGTGCGAGATGGAAGTAACCCGTGTTGAGCTGCGCGCTTACATCAAAATAGCCGTTCTCCGAGGGAGGAATGCGATGAAATGTCGCAGTGAATTAGTGGAAGCCCTTGGGAATAATGCCCTACCATACCGTACAGTAGCACGGTGGGTAGGAAAGTTTCAGCTAGGACGTGTGTCAACCAGTGGTGAGCAACGTTCGGGACGACCTGTCAGTGTGCGGACCGACATGGTACGTGCCATCATCGAGCAGCTCCTGGATGAAGATAGACGATGGAAGCTACTGGAGTGAGAGAGGGCAAGTGGCATCGAGAAACGCACCGTCCACAGGATATTGAGTAATGAGCTGCAACTGCGCAAACTCGCATCGCGGTGGGTACCGCATGCACTGACGCAAGTTCAAAGGTGGGTGTGCTATGCGATATGCTCCGACCACCATGAACGCTGGCAACAGGACGGCGATCAAATCTTCTCAAGAATAATCGCCATCATTGCATTTTGGGCCAGGGCATACGAACGAGAACTGAAACGTCAGTCCGCAGAGTGGCAGCATGCTGGATCCCCAAGGAGGCAGAAGGTCCGTTAGAATCCATCCCCAGTCAAATTGATGGTGATCGTCGCGTATGATGTCAGGGGTGTCATTGTTTGCCACTTTGTTCCACATGGCAGAACAGTTACCGCACAGTACTACAGGAACTTCCTGGTGCGACAAGTACGACGTGGTGTTCGGGTGAAACGTCCGTATCTTGTGGACACTGCAATAATCCTGCACAACAAATGCAACACCACATAAATCAGAGTGTGTAGGGCAGCTACTGCGACGTAGGGGATGGGAAAAATTGGAGCACCCACCGTACTCGCCCGACATTTCGCCGACTTTGATCTCATTCGAAAGATTAAGGAGCCACTAGATGGTAGGCGGTTTGCAACACGAGAGGGCATTGCTAATGCTGTGCACCAACAGGTGACCCGATTCACACATGGTGCGACAAATGCTGAGGCAGATGGTATTCAGCGCCTAACACATCGGTGGAAGTGTGTGGTGTCAGTAGCAGAGGACTACTTTAAGGGTCTTTAGGCCCAGGTTTGTCGTGTCAACTTTATGTGTACTGTGTTGTCGTCTTTTTGCACCGGGAAGGCCATATTGCCCTGTATACTACCGTAATAAATTAGTGTGTTACGATATTTAAGTGCTATTCATTGTCCACAGTAGTTAACACCTTGTCCTTTCGTCTGTATATGTCACATTTTCCACCCGGAGTGATATGTTCCAGAAAAAAATTGTTGCCATAACTTTTGCACCAACCCTCGTACATTAATTCATTTCATGATCTGAATTAACTGTTAAAGATATAGGGGGTGGGGGAGACGAAATGTGCGGGCTTATATTTAATATTTATGTATAACAAAGCCTGAATTTCTGGCCCAGGAAACGCCACTGATCATTTAGAATGAGACATAATATTAACTCACCGAGACTTTCATGTTGCTCTTGTGTTCCACGAAGTCCTTCCTCAGTCCTTCAGTGAGAGCCAGTACGGCGAACTTGGTGGCGGCATACATGGCACCAAGGTGGTCTAACACCTGGTGTCCAGCACCGCTGTAATGAAAGAAAAATTAGCAAAAATATATTTCTGGGGAGGGACTTACACAGTCGGAACCGTTTATTTCCACCTTGCTTTTAACTATGTATTAGACATAACGGCGAAATCTAATGGTCTCGTCTAAATGCTATACAAACAATGTACTTAAAATATCGCTTATAACGACATCGCTTATAACGACAATCGTAAAAGACATATTTCTATCACTTTTTCAGATAAATGTATCGTCTATAACGTCCAATGTAGATTTTTGTTTATTTACGCGTTCAGGGATTGCTGACCACAATGTAGAACTTATTTTGAAACTCTTCTTTTCAGTAGATTGTAGATTTCAAATCTGTTTGTCTGTTAAACAATCAAGACTGTGAAGGCGTTGCAAAAGAAACGGAAAGTGATTAGGATTGAAGAAAAGTACAAATAATATGGCGATTACAAAATGGTATACAAAAGTCATCATCGCGAAGGAATTGAGAGTATCACACTTAATGATTTCTACAATTTGGAAGGACCGAAAGAACGCCTCATTTAGACATGATATATGCTTTTGGGCTTATGCCGTGTCAAGAAAATAAGGCGAAATTCTTTGCTCTGCGCCATCAGATTAAAAATCTCGACTGTCCACAAGAAAGGCTTCTAAAACAAGGAGGTTTGACTTTAGACGTTACCCAATAGAAGTGGAAATGGTACGTTCATTCGTCACCAGATGGCGTCCCGGACGCGGTACAGCGCTAGCGTTCGAAGTGGAAGCTGACGAAACAATCAGATCCAGTCTGAGAGGATCACAAAACAGGTGTACGCACATATGGTCTTGACACGGCATAAGCCCAAAAGCCTATATCAAGTCTATAAGTACGGGCCGTGAAATCGTGAATGGCAACGCCTCATTTATTAGCCAATACCATGATCGACATTACAGATCAGTTTACATTGTCGCTATTTTGCTGGCATATTATTATTGTTGTGCGTGCTGTGTAAAAATTATAAGACAAATTTCCCTTAGCACCATTTCCAGATGCTGTTTCGCAAAAACAGTACTTACTTCACTTATGATTTTTGAAGTTTTAACTTTTATTCTGTTCATTAACCACGAAAGTATACAGCCTAAAAGTTGTAGATGTGACATTTTGAACACCACCAAAAGAATCACAGTTCTAGCTAGCCCGTGAGGTAAGCAACTCAATGTTGAAAACATCCTAGGGACATGAGCTACTAATTTCAGGTAAATAAAATATGAAAATATATTCCTTATTTATTTCTAAAAATTATAATCCTTTTCTTCATCATCATTATGCGGTCGATTAGATTGGTAGTTTGCCTTTTTTCTACCACTACGAGCGCTAATGTAAGTCAATGCATTGTTTGACTTAAGCACCACTACGAGCGCTAACGTGAGTCAATGCATTGTTTCACTTAAGCACCACTACGAGCGCTAATGTGAGTCAATGCATTGTTTGACTTAAGCACCACTACGAGCGCTAATGTGAGTCAATGCATTGTTTCACTTAAGCACCACTATGAGCGCTAATGTGAGTCAATGCATTGTTTCACTTAAGCACCACTACGAGTGCTAATGTGCGTCATTGCTTTGTTTCACTTAAGCACCACTACGAGCGCTAATGTGAGTCATTGCTTTGTTTCACTTAAGCACCACTACGAGCGCTATTGTGAGTCAATGCATTGTTTGACTTAAGCACCACTATGAGCGCTAATGTGAGTCAATGGATTGTTTCATTTAAGCACCACTATGAGTGCTAATATGAGTCAATGCTTTGTTTCACTTAAGCACCACTATGAGCGCTAATGTGAGTCAATGCATTGTTTGACTGAAGCACCACTATGAGCGCTAATGTGAGTCAATGCATTGTTTCATTTAAGCACCACTATGAGTGCTAATATGAGACAATGCTTTGTTTCACTTAAGCACCACTATGAGCGCTAATGTGAGTCAATGCATTGTTTGACTGAAGCACCACTATGAGCGCTAATGTGAGTCAATGCATTGTTTCATTTAAGCACCACTATGAGCGCTAATGTGAGTCAATGCTTTGTTTCACTTAAGCACCACTACGAGCGCTAATGTGTGTCATTGCATTGTTTCACTTAAGCACCACTATGAGCTCTAATGTGAGTCAATGCTTTGTTTCACTTAAGCACCACTACGAGCGCTAATGTGAGTCAATGCATTGTTTCACTTAAGCACCACTACGAGCGCTAATGTGAGTCAATGCATTGTTTCACTTAAGCACTACTACGAGCGCTAATGTGAGTCAATGCATTGTTTCACTTAAGCACCACTACGAGCGCTAATGTGAGTCAATGCATTGTTTCACTTAAGCACCACTACGAGCGCTGTGTGTCATTGCATTGTTTCACTTAAGCACCACTACGAGCGCTAATGTGTGTCATTGCATTGTTTCACTTAAGCACCACTACGAGCGCTAATGTGAGTCAATGCATTGCTTCACTTAAGCACCACTACGAGCGCTAATGTGTGTCAATGCATTGTTTCACTTAAGCATCACTACGAGCGCTAATGTGAGTCAATACATTCTTTGACTTAAGCCCTTATAACTACATTCGGTGCGGACATTTTTCAAAAATCAAGAAAAGTCTGAGGGTACTGAATCAAGGAACACATTACAGAAATAATTATGTAAATAAGTTAATTTGGCTGGGATTTGAATAAAAAATTAAACGAGTAAAGAAACAAGCGATTTTGTGCTGTTTTTCCAGAACTCCCATTTAGGCCGGAAGTGATTGTCTACTTTTTCCATTTTTTTTTTAGTTTGATAGACCTATCCAATAAAATTTGAAACCTTTCCGGGCCCTTTAACACTTCACCTTTCGGCACAGTTTACGTTGTTGGTAGTGTGGGGACCGCTACATTGTGTGATAAGAAATGTTTTCTACATTAAAACCCAGTTTGTGCGACTGTGGCCCATAATGACCGTTAATTGTCGGTCCCTTCGGAGTCGTTATAACCGGTTTGTGCGACTATCGCCTATAACGACCGTTAATTGGCGGTCCCTTCGGAGACGTTATAACCGGTTTGTGCGACTGTCGCCTATAACGACCGTTAATTGGCGGTCCCTTCGGAGACGTTATAACCGGTTTGTGCGACTGTCGCCTATAACGACCGTTAATTGGCGGTCCCTTCGGAGTCGTTATAACCGGTTTGTGCGACTATGGCCCATAATGACCGTTAATTGGCGGTCCTTTCGGAGTCGTTATAACCGGTTTGTGCGACTATCGCCTATAACGACCGTTAATTGTCGGTCCTTTCGGAGTCGTTATAACCGGTTTGTGCGACTATGGCCCATAATGACCGTTAATTGGCGGTCCTTTCGGAGTCGTTATAACCGGTTTGTGCGACTATCGCCTATAACGACCGTTAATTGTCGGTCCTTTCGGAGTCGTTATAACCGGTTTGTGCGACTATCGCCTATAACGACCGTTAATTGGCGGTCCCTTCGGAGTCGTTATAACCGGTTTGTGCGACTATCGCCTATAACGACCGTTAATTGGCGGTCCCTTCGGAGTCGTTATAACCGGTTTGTGCGACTATCGCCCATAACGACCGTTAATTGTCGGTCCTTTCGGGGTCGTTATAACCGGTTTGTGCGACTATCGCCTATAATGACCGTTAATTGTCGGTCCATTCGGAGTCGTTATAACCGGTTTGTGCGACTGTGGCCCATAATGACCGTTAATTGGCGGTCCCTTCGGAGTCGTTATAACCGGTTTGTGCGACTATCGCCCATAACGACCGTTAATTGGCGGTCCATTCGGAGTCGTTATAACCGGTTTGTGCGACTATCGCCCATAACGACCGTTAATTGGCGGTCCTTTCGGAGTCGTTATAACCGGTACATACACACTTTTCGAACGACGAAAGTTGCATCCATCATGAATACTAACGATGTTACAAGCAAACTGACCAGCAAAGGTAACAACTGAGACAAACATAGAGCCGGCAATGCTGCAAATGACTGTCAAGATATGGGAGCAATGCATGGTACAGTGATCGTAGTAACAGCTCCGTCGTGATCAGTCTGGGACACACGATGTTCGATATTTTTGCGATATCGATACTAGTTAATTATATTACTGATATCGAAAAGATCGTTAGGAAAAATTAAAGAAGAGTGGTATTAATCGGAGGACTTCGTGAATAGCCTATTATCCTAAAAGAAAGTCACGAAGTTTACCTGTGATTAGTACCGCTACGTGAAAAATATCATGCTTCTACATTACCAGCTATTAGTAATATTAAGAGGAGCCGGTGACCTGGACCCCTTTAGACAGCAAGCATCATCGTAGAATCAGCCCCTTATTCAGTTTATACCATTGTTTTAAGTTATTTTCTGGAAAAGTGGGGCATTGGGGTTCGGATCCATTGATTGTTTTAAGTTCATAATCAATGTTCATCTTCGTCTTTTTTGAATTCTAGTCAGTGGATGGATTTTCGAATTCTTTTAACTTTCAGAAATTATTTTCACACAGTTGTTTCAGTAAATTCATATCCATATGCGATACACTAAATAAATTATTATGTGATAATTTTACCTGCTGATATGAATGATGTGTCCATCATCCACTCCTCTACCCCTCATATTCTGAACAGCTTCACGAGTGCAGATGGAGAGTCCAAGAACGTTAAGATCTAGCTGGATCTTCCAGTCTTCTGTTGGAGCACCTGCATTGGAACAGACAGAAATATAGCGGAGGATTTCTCCTATCAGTGTGGAATGTGTAATGGTAATTATATGTTCATAATGTTAGGTCACATTCTTTCTTAAATTCTGCATAGATTTAACTCGATATGGCCCGGTTTATCTAATCTCAGTTAACATTTAACTTATTGTTAAAATAATTTAACAGTGAACTTAACCAGCTTGTCATTTAATAAACACTGGTGAAGACTAACACTCTGTTAAACTCTCACTTAACTTACCTACCCAGGTTCAAGCAGTTAAATTCTCTGTTAACTCAAAATATGGCAGGTGCATTAGATGCAGAACTTCTGTATCTTGAATACTTGGAATATAATATGCCTTTTCCAGAAAGAGTTAGACACAGAATAAATTATTTTCACACAGTTGTTTCAGTTGCTTGATCATACGTTGGCTAATGTCAGTATGCACATTAAATTCACTACAAATTTTCTGCCAAGGGTCACTCTTGGAAATAATTTCCGAAAGAAGAGAAATTTGAACTACGCATTCTCTTCTCGACTTTTTTTAATTGGCATATAGAGCAACAGCAAATTCACGGTCAAGACAAAGAAATCTAATAAATGTTGACTTCACGCGGCTTGGTTTACAGCTGTAAAAGCGCATCCGAGCGCGTTCAAAAACTGCACGATTCTGCCACTGCCTTCTAGATTTGCACTGATCGCGAATCTTGTGAGAGTTAACACCGTGTTAGCTAACAGTTCCCGGGAAATGTTTGGATAAACGCAAGAATCTTAACAAGCTGCTAAATTTTTAACGCTATGTTAACAAACAGTGCGTTAGTGTTCTTTTAACCAAGATTGAATAAACCGGGCCCATAACTTACAAGGGACAGCTGCTGAGTTGTCGACGACAATCTTGACGAAACACACAATATACAACGGGGTCCAAAGCAATAAGTGCAGAGCATTGTTTTGCAACCGGAACGCAGTCGTCGAACAAGGGAGAAATACGCACCTGAAAATTGCAAGATTCACGGCAGAGCCATCCTCTAGGAACGGTGAAGAACCTGTTCTATTTGACAGTCAGTGTGTCGAACTGGGTACCATCTGGAGCAGGATGCTGTTAAATGGCCTGAAATCCCTTCCACTCCTGGCCACAGGTAGCTCGTGCGTACATGGTCCAAAGTCCAAGTGAGACGCAAAAGATGTGGTGGGGACAATAAGTTGCCGGAAGTGAACAGCATGGAAAATCAGAATGTCTGAAAAGTGGAGTGGAGTGGCGTGATAGGCGGCCTTAGGGGTTCTGCGTATAAGTTAGCATCCCGATGAGGTAAGGTTGTGTGCGTCCTCAAGAAGAATGGCGCACGGGATAGAAGACTGTGTACTACCTTAGAGTGCTGTGTGTGTGTACGTCTGTGGACTTAGAATCGCCCTGCGTCAGCGACAAGAGTGAGTGTAATTGGAACCGTGTTAATGATCATTGTTGTGAGGAGTATTGTCCTGCTGTTTAGCACTGTTGAACTGTTGTTACTTAGTTGTTCACTGCATGTGACTGTGTAAATCACTGGAGTCGAATCAGGAAAGAGTCATCGTATGTTGTGTGGCGAGTAGCGTGTGTTCAAACCTAGCCGTCTGCACGCAACTGCTGTATGGAGTGACTGGACTTGGATAAGTGGAAGTAAGGCGAGGCTGTAAATAGGATTATAGACCTATCAGGTAATTCCAACGAGACGGGACTCCCTGATGATACTTGTCAATAGACAGCAATTAGTAATTGTGGCCATTCATAATTGAATAGAATTGTGTGTGTGTGTGTTCATTTGCATCTGTTGGGTCGTCCTGAAATAAATTAGGGCAATAAGGTGTTCGATTCGTGACAGTACATTAGTTCTACTATCGAGCGAGTTGGCCGTGAAAATGTTGGGACTGTACCTTAATTAAGGCCAGGACCGCTTCCTTCCCACGTCTTGCCCTTTCCTACCCCATCGTCGTCATAAGGCCTATCTGTATCGGTGCGACGTAAAGCTAATTGTAAAATATAGTTCCACTTGTACTTACCTGTAAGACCGGATTCCTTCGCAATTGCAGCGTTGTTTACCAGGATATCAACACCACCCAGTGTTTCCTTTATCCATTTGAAGAGAGCCAGGATGTCTTCTTCCTTAGAGACGTCACATTTCTTGGCGTACAGTTTACCAGGCTTCGCTTTGGTTTCGTGATAACGACCTCTGCTTTTGGCATCTTTCTTCGCTTGGGCTACGGCTTCCTGAGGAAAAAGTGGCTACCGTAAGTATTTTATAGGGCAAAACAGAAAAGAGTAGCGTTCACCAGGATGTAACCGGAAAGGAAGATGCAGGCCTGGAGAATCTGCGTGAGACTGCTGAAAGAACGGGTTTTAAACACTTCCATGAAAAGATGAAATACATGGAGTATAAGTACTGGGAGAGAAAGCATGGAAAGTTTGCAAGAACAGAAAGTTTCAGTAAGCAGGACCGGATAAAGAAGCCAACAGGGAAAGAAATAGAAACTGGAACTAGACTAGAGACGAATGCAAAACGAATATAATAAAAGAGAGATGTCCTGGAAGGCCAAAATCGATCACGGTGAGCATCTTTCCCTTGGTACCCGATCATATTTCTTCTCCAAATCTACAAAACCTAAACCTACATTGGTTATTTCCAATGGTTCGGGGGCGTGTGTGTGCCGTCTTCAACATTAGAATTCATCACAGGTAGTGCCCCATTCTCACAGAAACGCAAGTCAACTCGGTATTTGCAACAGATAGGGCTGGAGGGAAGAGCATTTGCACGGTGTTGCCACATTTCGGCATTCCTTTCTCACTTGTTGGTTCGTTCAGACCGCTGTGTTCTGTTGTACGTAACTCAGAAGTGAGAGGTTTGGCGACTCCAAGGAACACGAGCCAGCGAGCACGCTTATCTCCATGGCAACGGCAGTGGGTCTGCCCACGTTTCCATGGCAACGGAACCCCCTACTCCCTTCTCCACACCCAGGCAGGCAGTAAACGGACCTCTCTCTCTCTCTATGAACTGTCAGAACATATCTTTCAATATTACGACTATATTTGATCTAAATTTATGTCCACTATTGACCAGAAACTAAGAAGGAACCCTAATAAGACGTTCCAAGAGAAGGAATCGTTATATAATTTTGTACCAGGGAACATTAACATCATAGAAAGTAAGAAAACAGATTCTAGCCTACACATTCACTTTACTTAAAAAATCAGACATTATTCCCTAGGTCTTCGTTATAAACCATACCCAATCGTGTTCCATACAAGATAAAATATAAGCTATAATCGAGAATTCATCCTACCCATTTGTTGGGAATTCAAGGTTATGTGCGGTCATGGACAAGACTGGAAGCGTCCAACCTTTATTTTAACGTAACGTGTTTCAAAATGAGTGTCGTCTTGGGCCTCAAAGTATGTAGCGTCTTATGTTATCCACCTAGGGCTGGGATGGCGAACCTATGCCACGCATGTCATCTAGTGACACGCGAACACGGTTTCGATGGCACACAACATGCATATATTAACGTTTTTATGTACGTTTTGTACTATAGACTATCCATATCTCGTGCATCTGTAGTAATAGTGTTTCAGATTTAAGAAATAAATTCCGACAATCTAAGTTCTAGTTCCATTCAAAGTGCAGTAAGGCAACATTGCAACACTGCTAGGTCCGGAAGTCAAGTGAGATAAATATCAGATGCGACCGGCGAATCATCCGCTCACCCACAACAGTCAATTAGCGAAGTTTGGCTTGTGTGTGCTTGCCAGCATTACGTAATTATTCTTAGTGTATAACTGTTTATTGTTTCGATTTTTTAAGACAAATAGCTGTCAAGAGATTATCCCAATTTCGAGATTTGGAGAAATTATCGCAAATTATTTCAAAACCTGATATTCAAAAAATGAATTATATTACCGTCTTTTTTTTCTTGTGGTTGTATATTGATAGTTCAGAAATGGTGATGACTAAATTTCAGGAAAGCAGTGTATGGGTTGACAAATTCGTACAACCTGGTGAAGCATTGGTGAAAATCGAATGTGCTGTTGATGGTGAATACTCTCTCCAGGAGCCGGAGAACTTCATAAGTACTTAACCAGTGGAACAGCCTCCGACAAAAGTTTTCGGCCGTGAAGAAACTTGCTACAACACTAATTACCCATACGCCTGCGAGCAGCTATTTTCTACAATGAACGTTGTGCAGTCAACAGTTAGAAACCGTCTTGGGTCAGACCTAAGTGCTTCTTGTGTGTTACTGAAGACAAGAAATTACGAACCTAACATAAATGGCAGAGCTACTAAGATTCAGCAACAAGTTTTACAATAAAGTTGAGAACGAGATTTTACTTAAAGTCCTTTATCAAAATTAGTTTTTTTTAATTTTTATATCTAATAATACTTAATGGCGAAGTGTGTTACAGTGGACGCTTATTATTTTTACAAATAATATAAGGTACTCTTAAAACTTAAATATTTAAAAATGTATTTATGCGGAATTGGCAAAATGCGACCACGGAACATACAGTCAAATGTATTCTTTTACAATATATATGTAAAGACATGATACTGTATAGGCTTTTGGGCTTATGGCGTGTCGGGAAAATAAGGCGAAATTCTTAATGTCTCGCAGGGAACTGTGCTCTGCGTCCTCAGAAGAAATCTCGACTGCCTTTCTCGTGCACAGTTCCCTGCGAAACGTTACGAATTTCACCTTATTTTCTTGACACGGCATAAGCCCAAAAACCTATACAGTATCATGTCTTTAAGTACGGGACGTGAAAGCATTAATGACAACAATATATATGTAATAGCATGTTATGAAACATAATTTGAAATTGGGGATGGAAGTCGAGGGTGATTGGGGGGAGGGGTTGTGAGCCATAAGAAAGGAAAAATAACAAGTGGCACAGTAAACAGTTGAGAATAACAAACCAGGCTTAAAATGCCACACTAGTTGGAAAAGATTCGCCATCCCTGACCTAAGGTGTTTTATTGCGTAAGCTTTGTCGTCGCTGTGATTTTCTCTTTCGGTCGGATATTCCAGACGAACTGCCATCTCGAAAGTGTTCCTGTTGAAGGCTTAAAGCACGATAATACCCATTATCCGAGATAATTTTGTTGGCAAATACAAATTAACTGTTATCTCTTTTTTCTTAGTATTAAATCAAGAGAAAATCCTTTACTCGCGTTGCTGGATACAGGCCTACGAGTGTATTTCGCATTCGGACGAAATGGACATTGAATCCGTGCTGAGTGAAAAGGATAAAACAGTTCCAGTATACAAGTTTAGCTTCCACAAGGGAATGAGTAATGGAAAACAAATGAAATGAAATACCGTATAGCTTTTAGTGCCAGGAATGTCCGAGGACAAGTTCGGCTCACCAGGTGCAGATCTTTTCATTTGACTCCCATAGGTGACCTGCGCGTCGTGATGAGGATGAAATGACGATGAAGATGACACATACACTCAGCCCCCGTGACAGTGAAATTAACCAATGATGGTTAAAATTCCTGACCCTACCGGGAATCGAACCCGGGACCCCTGTGGCCAAAGGACAGCACGCTAACCATTTACTCATGGAGGAGGATTGGAGAACAAAGATTGGCGCGTTCTACAAAATCATGATGCTAGTAATTTCTGCGAATTGTGCACGTAAGATGGCAGTTAACCGTAGTAGCGATTGGTAATTAGAAGTGCTTCGTGGGGGGGGGGAGGGGGGAGGGGTTGCACAAAAATGTGTAGACACCAAAAATTTCCGGGGATGTGGGGGTTGGGGTAGACAACAAATTTGAAAAAAATAGCTACAAAATGGTAAGTCTCTGAGTGAATTTCTATTGACAGTTGACAGTTTACCAACTTAACCGGTGTAATAATAATTTTTGAGATTTTGATCCAATACTATACAACAAAACTGTCACCAAAGAAGCAATAATTGCAAATTTATTACAATTAAATAGAAGTAAGGCGTGATTATGCAATAAAAATGGCCATTTAATACTTGACTACACACAGAGGCCCGTGAGTATTAGCTTTTACCTTGGTTTAAAGCTACGCAAACCGAGATAACAATTAAGTATGTTTGTATTCACCAACAACATCATCTGGGGTAACGGGTATTATCTCAGTTTAAAATTGTACCGGAATCTGATTGGTCGGTAAAATGGGAAATCAAGATGGCAGCTCGTAGAAGGCTGGAATGGCAAATTAAAAGAGAAAATCACAGCGACGAGTAATATGATCAAGATTATGCAATTAATAAACGCCCTAGGTAGATAAAAGAACATGCGACATATTTGGAGGACTACGATGACGCCGATATCTGAAGCCTCGACACTGTCAAGTGTTATCCATGATCGAACATAACCTGGAATTCCCAAAACATAGGAAGCAGTGGCTACTCCTGACTTCTGCTTCAGGGAATGTAACTTTTTTTTAAAGTTGCAAACATCAACGCAAACAGACCACCATCCCAAACACATTTTTCAAGAGAAAACAACAAACAAGGCCAATAGAAAAGTTTATTTAAGACCTCACATCCACTAATCTGATGGTCTGTTTCATTCGTATATCTGTTTAAATGACGAACACACGACTTAAGTTGTGTATTTACATTCAGAGTTGGACGCGGTTGTCCTTCATTTATAATTCTGCGTTTCTCCGTAAAAAAAAAAAAAAAAGCTTCTCATAATAATCGTTCAATTAAACAATGGTTAGAATTCAATTCGAATTGCGCGGTACAAACGTGTGACCCTGGCGCTCCTACATCCTGCCTGCTGAACTACTCTCTGATCGGTGTGATGTCATTTCAAAATCGCATCATTCCCACATTTTCTTTGTTTGATATTTACACTAGAAGCGCACGAAACAGAATTTATATATTTATATATATATATATATATATAAAAAATTGGATGTTGGTATCTTTGAAGCTAATAGACTCAAAAATTACTGGACCGATTTCGCTAAAATTTTCACAGTTTGTTCTTTATTAACCGATGACAACAGATGCACTGTGGAAATAAAAAGAAGGATTTGCCTGTGTAAGAAAGCCTTTGAGGAGAAGAAGCAGCTCTTAACTAATAAATCCTTAAATACTGAACAAAAGAAATTATTTATCAAAACGTTCATTTGTCGTGTGCTGCTATACGGCTGTGAAGGATGGACTCTCTTGAAGGAGGACGTGAAACGACTAGCGGCAGTGGAAATGTGGCTATGGAGGAAGATGACAAGAACTAGCTGGATTGAGAAGAAAACTAATGAAGCAGTGCTTAGAGAAATAAACACCCAGAGACATTTAATAACAACGAAAAAAAAAGGAGAAAAGCGTCAGTTTTCGGTCACATTCTCCGGCATAATAACTTCATAAAGAACTTGTTCGAAGGCAAGGTGATGGGAAAGAAAGTCTGAGGGAAACCACGGAAGAAGATCATTGAAGAGGTAGTTGAGATGATGGGATGCCAAGGTTATGGAGAGATGAAAAGGATCGCAGAGAGAAGAGATCAATGGTTGCAGCGACAAGGCGAGAGGGATTGTGAAGTGGTTTGAACGAAATCTGATTGGTAGTTCGGCACTAAGGGGTGAAAAATAAAATAGGGGAAGATAAGCAAACCGCAAGACAAGTCCGATCAGCGGGTTGCCTACCCAACAGTATGTGAAGATTATGACGTGTTCCTTAAAACTTATTTCTGCTTTTATCTGGAAAAATTACTGCAGGGTCAAGAAACCCCCAAAGGAAGGAGGTGAAACTTAAAAATCCGAAAATGACGGTAATAGTGACGAATTCATAGTCTTTGGGGTAGCTGAGATGAACTGTGACACTCTGAATGCCGTTTAAGTCAAAGTTCGGTCCCAATCGGTATGGTAAACATATTATGACTTACTGTTTGGGAAAGAAAACTGTAGGGTAAGACACACATACGGGCGGGATCGTACAACTGAAGATGTTACATACGTTAAAATTGGTATTTGGAATCTTCAAAAATGAACACATTTTTTATTGTTGGAAAATCCATAAACTATATTATCGGTATTAAATGTTCTTAAAATTATTGAAATGGGGAGGAGAAACAGCATGACTACAACAGGCATATCAAGATGAGTTATCTGACCGGCTGTGGAGCAGTGCAGGGGTCCACTAGTAATAGTAATTTATATGACAACAACACACATACCATCAATTATAGCCAAGAAAAGAACCACTCACAAGCAAGAACTCCAGTACTCGTATTTCATGAAATAGCAAATAAATCCCAGCTATAAGCGATAACTTACAGGATTCCACCTTGCACCGCCCTCTTAACGGATGTGACTGCTCGTTCCGCATTCCAACCCCACTAAAGAGATCAACAAACAACAAGGGTTCAATGCTCGTGCTGCCATATCTGGAGTAGTTTGACATTTAGTAACAGTCACTAGCCGGCGACGCTCGTTTAATCCATCTCTGAGTATCGATAACTGTGCGCTTGAATTTTATATATAACTTCCATTAAAATATGAACAATTATTATTTATTTTTCGTTGAAAATACAAGGGATGTTACACATCAATCGCATGTATGGAAAATTCGCCACTGACAGGTATGCATAAGAGAATTCAGAATTATAGCTTTTATCGTGTACAGTACACGACTGGGTGACTTTGTAATGAAAAATTAAGGAATACTGCGTTATTTTTTGAGCGAAATATACAATGTGTAGACTGTAATTTGTGTTGTTAATGCTTTCCGCTACAAAATTCAATAACAATTCACTCTTCGAAACTCATATTAGGCTTCGTTCTTTGCTTATACTCTATAGCGGACGTAATTTATGCAATCAAAACTTGTTTGTAATTGGATAGTGGCGGAAGCACGTAGTCATTTGTTTTCCGTGCTTCAGTATGAAAACTTTGCGATTCAGACACAGATTGAAATGAAAACTTAGTTTTGGTAAACCGAGATAATACATTCTGTAGTGAATACAGAAGTGAGCGTTATCCGAGATAATGACATTATCAAGTTTTGGAAATCTAAGATAACAACAGAAGTAACTGACGGACTTAAGAAAGAATGAGACACTGGACATAAAACACAGTGAGTGTTGATTGCGTGCGGCATACATAACCTTGGCCAAAATATACCTTGCGTCCCTTCCTGACAGCACATGCAGGAAGTGCGACTACTGTCTGATGGTACAAACCTGCGCGAAGCACCTAGCTTGAAGGGGAAAGTAGGGAAAGGAAGGTTGTTTGCTAGTGGCTTCACGTCGCACCGATACAGATAGGTATTATGGTGACGATGGGATAGGAAAGGCCTAGGAGTTGGAAGGAAGCGGCCGTGGCCTTAATTAAGGTACAGCCCCAGCGTTTGCGTGGTGTGAAAATGGGAAACCACGGAAACCATCTTCAGAGCTGCCGACAGTGGGATTCGAACCCACTATCCCCCGGATGCAAGCTCACAGCCGCGCGCCCCTAACCGCACGGCCAACTCGCCCGGTGGGAAAGGAAGGCTAATTAATGTAAGGGTAACTCTTGCTGAGCTATCTGGGGCAAAATGAAGACCCTCACGAAGTCTCCAGGAGCCGACGTGAACACTTCGGTAGCAACTAGCGTCTCTCAGGCACACTGCAGCACATAGACTTGTCCGTATACAAAACTCATTTTGCGCCACCAGATACAGTACCGGTCAAAAGTTTAGGTCCATATAAAGAAATCAAGAAATGTCATCTAGAATCTAAAATCATGCCACTAGATCTCCGTAATTTTCTATCTTAGCTCTTACATCTAATAGGATGTATGTCGCCTGATTTCATTGAGTTAGTCCAAGTATTCTAGAAGTTATGAATTTTTAACTGTTGGAAGGTCACACAAAAATCAAAAAAATAGGTAATATAATTAATGTATACTCTAACTGGTTGTAAGTATCACCACGAAGATTTTTTTGTAGACTTGGCAATATGTAGGGGCCATTGTAGTATAAAAATTCCGAAAGTATGTGGCACCGGCTTGTTTTGTGTGTTTTATTATTATTTTTTTTGAAGCAGCGCCAAGATAGTTGAATTTCCTTCCTTGTCATGGATGGCCAAGGTCTCGGGGCGAGCTATAGGCGTCAGACTTATCTGCTCTGATACTTCCATTTGCACTCTGCAGATGGCATCCAAGAACACATTTCTGATGCCAATAACTCACACTGAGACCTATGACAAGAACAAGGGAAATTTTGACCATCTTAGCGCTGATTTGAAAAAATAATAATAAAATCAATTTCTAACGATTTAAAGATAACAGGTATGGAACTGAATGAGGCCACAAATAGAGGGTTGTGGAGGCGACATGTAAATTCAGAGAGGCTTGCAGACTCAACGCTGAACGTTGAAAAGCAAAACGGTCTATTACTTTTTTTCTCTCTCTCTCTCTGCTTTGTTTCGGCCTTCTATGAACCAGGTTTGACAATCATTGCGGCATTTTTTTAACCTTCTCTCTGGCAGCAACTTTACATTCTTTCGCCTACTTCCTCCTTTTTATCTTCCTAATAAAATCTTCGTTTTCTCACTAGTATTTTCCCAGTCTCCTAAAAACGGCGGAACTATTGGACAAATTGTATAAATCTATTTCTGTCCCAGATAAAATCTTCCGAAACCCCTCGGTTAGGAGCGCGCAACTATGAACTTGCATCCGGGAGATAGTGGGTTCGAACCCCACTGTCGGCAGTCCTAAAGAGGGTTTTCCGTGGTTTCCCATTTTCACACCAGGCAAATGCTGGAGCTGTACCTTAATTAAGACCACGGTCGCTTCTTTCTCATTCCCAAGCCTTTCCTATCCCATCGTCGCCATAAGACCTATCTGTGTCGGTGCGACGTAAAGCAAAATAGCCGAAATCCCCATCTTCGTCAAGTCCAACCTCACTTCTCGAAACCATATCAGCTCTGTCTTCCTATTCTTGAAGAAGTCAAAGATTCTCTTCGTCAGTTGGTTACTGTCCATCCTCAACAAGTGTCCATAGAACTGTAACCTTCTCTTCCTCATCAATTCAGCAACTCCTTCTGTTCTTTGATACAGTTCTTAGCTATATTTGAGTCTCCTCATTCCATTCTTTTTACATTAGGACCTAGAATTCTTCTTATCATTTTTCTTTCTCTTTTCCGGATACATCAAGCCCGCCTTTTGTAATCATATTCATCTATTATTATTATTATTATTATTATTATTATTATTATTATTATTATTATTATTATTATTATTATTATTTGAGTGATTCAAATGAACTCATAATAGATCCCAGGGAATCACTGGAGAGGTGGAGGAAATATTTTGAACATCTTCTCAACATAAAAGGAAATCTTCCTGGTGGTGTTGCGAACAGCCAAGCTCATGGGGAGGAGGAAAATGATGTTGGTGAAATTATGCTTGAGGAAGTGAAAAGGATGGTAACTAAACTCCATTGTCATAAAGCAGCAGGGATAGATTAAATTAGACCTGAATTGGTGAAGTATAGTGGGAAGTCAGGGATGAAATGGCTTCATAGAGTAGTAAGATTAGCATGGAGTGCTGGCAGTGGCGTATCCTGGAATCTACACTGAGGCATGCAACTAGTAACCATGCAATTAACACAATGTATTAAGTAAATTTCAATTCTACTCACCCTAATTACATGTAGGTGAACTCGAGACAAACAGTTTTACTGTAAGTTTCTGGACTGAACGTGCGTACACAATTCTTGTTTTCTGTTTTTAAATTTACGAGGGTACGCCTCTCTGGTGTAGTGGTTAGTGTGTTTAGCTGTCACCCCCGGAGCCCCGGGTTCGCTTCCCGGCTCTGCCACGAAATTTGAAAAGTGGTACGAGGGCTGGAACAAGGTTCACTCAGCCTCGGGAAGTCAACTAAGTTGAGTTGGGTTCGATTCCCACCTCAGCCATCCTGGAAGTGGTTTTCCGTGGTTTCCCACTTCTCCTCCAGGCAAATGCCGGGATGGTACCTAACTTCAGACCACGGCCGCTTCCTTCCCTCTTCCTTGTCTATCCCTTCCAATCTTCCCATCCCCCGCAAGGCCCCTGTTCAGCATAGCAGGTGAGGCAGCCTGGGCGAGGTACAGGTCATACTCCCCAGTTGTATCCCCCGACCCAGAGTCTGAAGCTCCAGGACACTGCCCTTGAGGCGGTAGAGGAGGGATCTCTCGCTGAGTCTGAGGGAAAAGCCAACCCTGGAGGGTAAGCAGATTAAGAATAAGAATAAGAAGAAATTTACGAGGGAAGGTAGAGGTCTCCCGGCTTTAACTATATGAATCCTTTCATCAAACGAACGGCCAGTAAACGGCTTTTCAAACTGATTTACAATTACATTCGTTTTAGACTCATCCATCGTTAATACCGCATGTGCGCAAAAACGACGAATAGCACAGGAACAGCACACACAGAATGAACTCACTAATCAGCAAAACACACAATGAATTAACTCACTAATCAGTTAGCCACAAGTCAAGCACTGGAGGTAAGTCACCCCAGCGGCATTGGTCAGTTTCGTCACGTTGGGTTCTCGCTGGAGGGTAATCTGTGGGTCCCGTTCGCTGTAAAGATGCCGACTTTCTCCAAGTTGCTAACAGATGGCAGAGGGTAGCACGGGTATGGGGTGACAAATTCTGACCATGTTTCAATTGCAGCGACATCGTTCGGAGTGTTTCAGAACTACGTCTGCCAACGAATGCAATCTTAAGATTGAATGCCTTACATCCTTAACTCCTCCATTTGCTGTCTGCTAGAGTGGAGTAGACGGCGAGACTACACCAGCACCACACGTAGTCAAGCAACGGAACTAGTACAGTTGCGCGGACCTTTTGAACTTCTGAGAGATAAAATCGTTAATATTTGACTTGAAACAACCTAAAATCGTACATGAGACAGTTCTTTGTTTATCATAACGCATGCAATGAATGCCTTGCATTCAAGGAGAATACGCCCCTGAGTGTTGGTAAGGTACCTTCAGATTGGACAAAAGCAGTAATTGAACCTATCTATGAGCAAGAGAACAGGAAGGATTGCAACAACTATCGAGGTATCTCATTGATTAGTATACCAGGCAAAGTATTCACTGGCATCTTGCAAGGGAGGGTGCGATCAGTGGTTGAGAGGAAGTTGGATGAAAACCAGTGTGGTTTCAGACCACAGAGGGACTGTCAGGATCGGATTTTCACTATGCGCCAGGTAATTGAAAAATGCTACGAGAGGAATAGGCAGTTGTGTTTATGTTTCATAGATCTAGAGAAAGCATATGACAGGATACCGAAGGAAAAGATGTTCGCCATACTGGGGGGCTATGGAATTAAAGGTGGATTATTAAAATCAATCAAAGGCATTTATATTGACAATTGGGCTTCAGTGAGAATTGATGCTAGAATGAGTTCTTGGTTCAGGGTACTTACAGGGGTTAGACAAGGCTTCACCTTTGCTGTTCGTAGTCTACATGGATCATCAGCTGAAAGGTATAAAATGGCAGGGAGGAATTCGGTTAGGTGGAAATGTAGTAAGCAGTCTGGCCTATGCTGACGACTTGGTCTTAATGGCAGATTGTGCCGAAAACCTGCAGTCTAATATCTTGCAACTTGAAAATAGATGCAATGAGTATGGTATGAAAATTAGCCTTTCGAAGACTAAATTCATGTCAGTGGGTAAGAAATTCAACAAAATTGAATGTCAGATTGGTGATACAAAGCTAGAACAGGTCGATAATTTAATCTATTTAGGTTGTGTGTTCTCCCAGGATGGGAATATAGTAAGTGAGATTGAATCAAGGTGTATTAAAGCTAATGTAGTGAGCTCGCATTTGCGATCAACAGTATTCTGTAAGAAGGAAGTCAGCTCCCAGACGAAACTATCTTTACATCGGTCTGTTTTCAGACCAACTTTGCTTTACGGGAGCGAAAGCTGGGTGGTCTTATTCATAAGTTAGAAGTAACAGACATGAAAGTAGCTGGTACAACAAGGTGAGAACAATAGCATGTGGGTACTCGGAATGAGGAGATAAAGGCTAAGTTAGGAATGAGCTCGATGGATGAAGCTGTACGCATAAACCGGCTTCGGTGGTGGGGTCATGTGAGGCGAATGGAGGAGGAAAGGTTACCTAGGAGAATAATGGACTCTGTTATGGAGGGTAAGAGAAGTAGAGGTAGACCAAGATGACGATGGTTAGAGTTTCTAACGATTTAAAGATAAGAGGTATAGAACTAAATGAGGCCACAGCACTAGTTGCAAATAGAGGATCGTGGCGACGTTTAGTAAATTCACAGGGGCTTACAGACTGAAAGCTGAAAGGCATAACAGTCTATAATGATAATGTACTATTATTATTATTATTATTAACATTATTATTAGAGCCCGGATTTTTATGCATTAATATCTTAGAATGCAAACTTACTGAAGCGAGTAGCAAGTATAGTCTACCTTCACAACGATTATGCTATGGGGTTTGCATAAACATTAGGGTTACGGCCCATCAGAGCTCCTAAAATTTATGTTACTGTTGCTACATTATGCCAGAGCGGGTGGCGGACACTTCCTACTAACCAAATTAGTTTGCGATCTAACCTGTTACTGCATACAAATCCGGGCTCTAATTATTATTATTATTATTATTATTATTATTATTATTATTATTATTATTATTATTATAGAATAATAAGGAAATTTGATAGGGGGCTCACATTTCTCTTCCCAATGGGGATCATAAAGCAAGAAACTTGAATAGATGAAACTGTGATTAAAGTAGGTGGAGTACTTTGGCTAGAAGAGGTGGTAGATAACATGATTAGATACAGGCTATCAGAGTAAAGTTCATCCAAACATTGCGCAAGAGATAACTGCAGACCTTTGCTGCATGATTGCGTAGTTCCACACCTTGTGTAACTTTAGAAGTGGCGTGAGAAGACAGAGTGTGTATTACAACTACTTACGTTACATTACATGATATCACTTGGGAATTATTAACTTATTCCAGTTCGACACAAAACACGATCGTAAAACAGAATATTCACATATTATTTGGAAGTAGAGGGAAAGCAAAGCAAAGTCATCTCCGTACAGGGAAGAAGGCTCTTGTAAGGGTGGAAGGTACAGGCATCCACTATCCGTAACCTCTGTTCTAAGTGGGAGAGAGTTATGAACTCTGTCCCCTGCTACGTTTGTCCTAGATACAGGTCCTCCGAGTTGACTCCCACATGCGACCTGTGCGACTGTGAAGATGGGGAACTGCCTAGGCTGATATCTAAGATTTTAGACGGTACACACACCTACTTTATGATCCAGAGGAATTCATCAATAAAACCCCGACCCTCTCGGAAACCAATCCCAGGTCTCATAGTACCAGTTAGCCATAGAGCCGGACGGAGGAAGTGAACTGCAAGCACCTTTTTTTTTTTTTACAAGCTGAGAGGTCTTATGGCGACCATTGAATAGGAAAGGGATAGCAGTAGGAAGGAAGCGGCCGTGGCCCTATTTAAGGTACAGCCCCAACATTTACCTGGTGAGGAAACCACGGAAAACCATCTTCAGGGCTGCCGAGAGTAGGGTTCAAACCCACTATCTCCCGAATACAAGATGACAGTGCTCGCCACTAACCGCACGGCCAACTCGCTCGGGACCTAACAAAATACCAGCCCTCCTACTAATCTCAAATTTCTGGCAGTTCCGGGAATCGAACCCGAAACTCGGAGGACAATAATAGGTCTAATCGTTACATTACTTCAATGAATTATAAGAATAAGATGATGATTCATTGTTATCGAAAAGGCAGACAAAAATGTTGTCAAATTTCCCTTTGGAATAATCAAAATATCGTAAATATGTTCTTCGTTAAATAAAACACTGAGTAATATAAAGAATGTACCTAATATACAATAACCAAAACGTACTATACGAAACACAGAGTAATGCAAAGCATGTAATTTGCAATAACCAAACCATACGGAAAGCAGCCCACCTCAGCAGTAAACAAATGCAGAACTGTTCCCTTACAGGTATTGTTTAAAACGTTGACCACGATGATCACGGCATCGTTGGCTTTCGGCACATTAAAGGACACCTGTGGGACAACATTCCGGCACTACGGCGTTTTTCAAGAAATAGCATTTGTTATTTTCACTGCAATGCAAGTACAAAACTAACTGGGGCAACAAACCAAACGAAATGCGAATACTGTGTAACAAGCCACGGGGACCACCGGTTCCGTAAACCAATATACTCAGACGGTATCCCTGAACCACCTCCGTAAGTTTGTCGGTGGAGTTCGGCTTCACCCTGATAAGCCCGTGGATAGCGAGCGCAAAATCCACAGCCTGTTTCTAGTCATTCGAACTAATCAAAAAAGGAATGAATGAAGTCCCCATCTAGCGGCGAGGTTACTAAATGTGCGAGCTGCCGAAACCTGTCGCACTCCTCTGGGGCATTGATTAATGACTGACAACTGAAATTAAATGATATTCGATATATGATACTTTATCCGCACTATATTTAAACGTCTTCTCGCTGCCATGAGCCGTCTTGTCTGCCGTGAGCAATATCAGTGACTCAAAATAAATTATTAATTTTTGAAGTTGTGTTCCCTACTCACCTCTATCTTGTCCACTCTTCGTGCCACAGCTACGACATTAACTCCGTGGTCTTGTAACTGGTAGGCTACAGCTGCTCCTATACCAGCACTAGCTCCTGTCACTAAAGCTA
Source organism: Anabrus simplex (assembly GCF_040414725.1). Lineage (NCBI taxonomy): Eukaryota > Metazoa > Arthropoda > Insecta > Orthoptera > Tettigoniidae > Anabrus > Anabrus simplex. The sequence goes on along the minus strand of NC_090279.1, from coordinate 182,386,713 downwards.
CACGACCCGACCAACGCTCCATGATATCTGCCTCTTAGGAACTTGCTATGTGTGAGGCAGAGCTCGTTTATATTCTCACAGGCAAGCCAAGGTTGGCGAGATAAACAGTACTTGAGAGTTGTAAGATGACAGTGCAATTTATAGAGTGCTGTTGCGAACTAAAAATACCCGTTATGTAACTTGTGTTGAGATTATTATGGTTATGTCTCCTGCCGCTAGATGGCACTGTAGAACAATGCAAGGTCTCTCATTATACACAGGTCAGGACACGAATGTTGCTTATCGAATCGCCGTTTTGGGACTCATTGAAGGCGTTGCATACAGTATTTCCATGTTGCACATAGGCATTTTCGGATTTAAAAAATGGATTTAAGAACACAAAACTATTAAAATTAGTTTAATCTGCCTTAATTGGTTGTTTTCCTGTTAAATACCAAGATATCTATATTTTTTGTTAAGAAAGACACCGTATTTACCAGTGTGGACTTATTAAATGTAATAAAATATTTCCAGTCTCTCAGACACACAACAGTTTCAAATGCAAATAAAAACACTATAAGCATAACCTGTAAAAATCACATAATATAATATAATATAATATAATATAATATAATATAATATAATATAATATGTGAAAACTGTATGCCTCAAAGCCTCAAAGCATTTATCAAAGAATGTAAAACTGAGACACTATAATGCAGTAGTCAGACCATCAGTCCTCTACGCAGCAGAATGCCTATCCCTAAATAAAAAGACCTCACTGAGAGCCCTGGAAGTGCAAGAACGGAAATTACTGAGAAGAATAATAGGGCCAAGGATCCTACCAGATGGAAGGCGATGGTACAAACCCAACAATGAGCTCTACCAGCATCAAGAAAACCTCATAGATGCCATCAGGAGAAAACGTCTGACTTTCTATGGACACCTATACAGAATGGATCCTAATAGATCATCCCATAAGATCTTCAAGGTCGCTAACAAAGGCAAAGCTACTGGATTCCCCTGGACCAAACAAGTGGACAAAGATCTTGCAGAGCTTAATACTAATCAAGTCCCATTACTGACAGAAATGCTTACCGTTTAATGGTCAAAACTAAACCTTTCCTATCATCCCTTACATCAGCTAGCCACAAAGGATTCGGGAATTGGTCAGAGGAGCGCAGGAAAGAATTCAGCAATAAAATGAAGGAATACTGGGCCAACAGGAAGGCTCAAGAGGCCACAAGAACACAATCCAGTACGCTAAAAGGGGCAGACGACCACAAAAACACAGCTAGAACACAAGCACCGTGGTCCACAGATGGCCTAAACGCAAAGAAAAAAAATTTAATATGTGATCTTTACAGATATGCTTATAGTGTTTTAATTTGCATTCGAAATATTTGTGTGCCTCACAGATTGGAAAGTTTCTATTACGTAGATATCTATTTTGTCATCTATAAGAACCCGGGTTTCGTGTATTGTGAGCAATTGTAATTGAATTAAAAACAGACTATATGCCAAAATAATCATAATTTTTTCAGCCAGTAGGACCTAAGCATGAACAAAATAATTTAATGACCTGCGATGTTAGGCCCCTTAAAACAACAAGCATCATCAAATAATTTAATGATCAGAGAAGTGCAGACGGTTAAAATTAAGTAATTACATATAGGTTAAGGGCTATAAAAGTATTATTACAATAAATATTATAGCCAGCAATTTAGGCTACATTCCTAGTAACACGAATACACACAAATATTAGAAAACTGTCTTCGTAGCGTAATGGCGTATTAGCTACAGCGTTCGTTTCCCGGTACTGGCAGAAATTAAGAATGAGAGGAGGGTTGGTATGTGATTGAAATGGTACATGCAACTGATCTCCATTGTGGATTTGCCTGAAAAAGGAGCCGCACCATCTCGGGATAAGGACACGAGTCTAGTATTATAATACGTGCTATATAATGGAACAAAGTTTTAATTACACCTGCAGTTGTGTACGGTTTGTTTATTTTAGACTAATGGGCCTACCCCCTTGCAATATTAATCCGTTGCAAAGCGACAATCGGCGTCTTTCTCTTACTAATAAGATTTATGAGTAGTAATTTCTGAGCAATAATTACAATATTTTTCAATTAACATAATGATATAATTTATTTTACCAGTGCCGAGTGAGCTGCCGTGCGGTTAGGGGCACGCAGCTATCAGCTTGCCTTAGGGGGATAGTGCGTTTGAACCCCACCGTCGGCAGTTCTAAAGGTGGTTTTCCACGGTTTCCCATTTTCAAACCACGCAAATGATTGGGCCGATGCGACGTAAAGCACGTTGTAAAAAAAAACAATTACCAGTTCCATGTCCTATTGAGGGCAGCTATCCTTCGATCGGGGCCCTACTGACACTCGAGAAAGATTTCGGGGGATTAGGAAAGTCGAGAGTGTAGGGATGGCATTCTATTTTAGCAGCTTCCTTCCACCTGCTCCCTCTACTCTACTTCCTCAAAGTGAAGCTGCAGGAAAATATTATAATGAAGATATGGTCAGTAAAAGTAGATTGGTAGACAAGCTTTTTAAGAAAGCAAAGATAGTAAACTTGGTGATTATTTCTTGTTTTTCCTATCATAATTTATACTAACCTCATAAGGCTGTGGGTGTTCTGTTGGCTGCCACTTATCATGTCGGCAATTCTGCACCCATTTTTCCCTTTTATTCTTATCTCTCGGGAATCTAAATAAAGTAGTCCCTGTAGATGAGTGACTTTCACACTTTTGAGCGACGCAATAACCCATTCATTATAACTTATATCTTATTGCACTGGATAACATGCAGACGACAGCAATATTAGAGAGCTTCAGTCTCAAAATGGCCACTGCCGCAAAGAATTCTGGGAGCGTGACCAGACCTGTGTATATGGACCTTGGGAGAATGAACGAGTAGAAACGCCTTCTGTCGTGTGTCGGTCATACGACATCTGCAGTGAAGCTTTCTTCACTGCTTGACAGAACTTCTACTTTTCCCAAGAACGTGTTTTTTTTTTTAGTTTTTAATTTAATTTTAATTTTAGAAGTGTCGAGAGTGTCCGAGGACTTTCAGTGTTGATCGACAGCGTTTTTTTCATGTAACTGTTACCTGCTTCTCAGTTACAAAGAAATAATGATTATAAATAACAGTGAAAAATAATCTTCCACAATTCATGAAAACATTACAACGGTGTATATTTCCTCATGGATTGATGGATGTCTTTTGGGACTTAGAAGATAAGAGAGCGAAGGTTATTTCATCAGCCTCACATCATCAGATGATTTCGCTCTAATTCTACTCTCATTTATTACGTTCTGCTTAAAACAAATCCTAGTGCAGCAACTGGTAGCAATATCCCAGTGTTTCTTGCTAAACACGCTGGCAACGTTTGGGCAACAACATTTACAGCACATTAACATGGTAAATAGGGCTACAACAGCTCAAGCTATCACCTACTACACATTAAAGTTTGAATACATATTCTTAACGTAAATTTCCTTCTCTCTATCCATAATTCATTTTTACATTTTCGACCTTCTTGTCTGAATGCTAATGATCGTCTATATGCGTGAGCAGACTGCGTATTACATTTCTTTTAAATCTGTTACATCTGTTAGTTTTAACTTGCTACCTAATTAATCACTTCTTTCTTTCTTTCTTTCTTTCTTTCTTTCTTTCTTTCTTTCTTAATCCGTTTACCCTCCAGGGTTGGTTTTCCCTCAGACTCAGAGAGGGATCCTACCTCTACCGCCTCAAGGACAGTGTCCTGGAGCTTGAGACTTTGGGCCGGGGATACAACGGGGAAGGAGGACCAGGACCTCTCCAAGGCAGTCTCAACTGCTATGCTGAACAAGGGATTATTTCGGGATGGGAAGATCGGGATGGATAGACAAGGAAGAGGGAAGGAAGCGGCCATGGCCTTAAGTTAGCTACCATTCCAGCATTTGCCTGGAGGAGAAGTGGGAAACCACGGAAAACCACTTCGAGGATGGCTGAAGTGGGAATCGAATCTCCCTCTACTCAGTTGACCTCCCGAGGCTGAGTGGACCCCGTTCCAGCCCTCGAACCACATTTGAAATTTCGTGGCAGAGCCGGCAGTTAAACCCGAGCCTCCGGGGGGTGGCAGCTATTCATACTAACCACTACACCACAAAGGTGGACCTAAATGTTCACAACAGCCGTATTCTAACAAAACATCAGGCATCACATCTTTTTTATAAGTGGTATTTACCTTACCAGTGGACCGTATCTCATTTGATCCGTACGCTGTACCTGGTTCATAACATATCAACGTATCAATCAATTCCATTCAGAGTTACATCACTGGTCTGTTTACATACTATCGTTACGTTAGTTGATTCAGAAGCTGTATACAAATACTTATTTACCTCAACAACTAACCAAGTCAATTGTTCCATGTACAGTAGGAGCTGTCCTTTTAGAATACTCAGGTATTACATTTGTCCCTTTTAATAAATCAATTGCACAGTCTCTCTGTACTAACCTTAAAACAAATTCATTTCTTCACACTCTATGAATTTTATATTTACTTATGCTCCTTCACTACTTTTATTTAGCGTGGGGAAAGGAAGCAATTCGTACAACTTACAAGCATCAACACAACAGTCCGGCTCCATGGCTAAATGGTTAGTGTGCCGGCCTTTGCACACAGGGGTCGGGAATTTTAACCATAATTAATTCCACTGACACGGGGGCTGGGTGTATGTGTCGTCTTAATCATCATCATTTCATCTTCATCACGACGCGCAGCTCGCCTACGGGTGTCAAATCAAAAGACCTGCATCTGGCGAGCCGAACTTGTTCTCGGACACTCCCGGTATTAAAAGCCATACGCCATTTCATTTCATCAACACAACATACACTGACATGTTCTTATTAATGAATGCTTTAACGTTTTCTATGTTTTAAATTAACTACACTTGAGTTGTTCCCGGTTAAACTGGTAGGGTCATTGTATGAGGAAATTGATCTCATGACTATACCTCGGATTTTTAGGTGGTAATAGGTTAGAATGCAAGTAATTTGGTTTGTAGGAAGTGTGATGCAACCCGTTGTACCACAACGTAGGAAGAGTAGCATAAATTCAAGGAGTTCTAGAGGCTGTACCCCTAATATCTATTCAAATCTCATAGCATAATCGTTGTACAGTGTACGGTATACTTGTTACTGGCTAAGTAAGTTTGCATTCTAACCTATCAGCACCTAATAATCCGGACTCTACTCATGACTTTTTATAAGCTTTACAATCTGGCAGGGGTCAGAACTTGCATGTGAATTAAGTATACATTATCCTTGCAACTACTACATGATGTTTACTACTACATGATGTTGTTAAACAGCCCTATTATTTGTCACTCCTATGGCTGGGGGATGCAGATGAAGAATGCACCCATGGTATCCCCTGCACGTAGTAAGAGGCGACTAAAAGTGGCGACCAAGGGATGATGACATTAGAACCGTGTGATTACTTGTTATTAGGACCATTACGTGCGGAACACCATGGGTCTACGTTACATAGGAGCAGTGCCATTATGCGAGAAACACCATGAGTCTACATTACCTGTGATTAGTAGCACTATGTGAGGAACACTATGAGTCTACATTACCTATGATTAGTAGCACTACTTGAGGAATACCATGAGTCTACATTACTTGTCATTAGTAACACTATGCGAGGAACACCATGAGTCTATTGATCAGTACCACGATATAATTTCATCTCACATAACATTTCAGGCATTTCACCATTTTATATACATGTTATCACATTACACATTTTACTCATTTGATTAATTTTATCAATTTATGACAAAATATTGTTCCTGGATATCAACAAATAAAACATATACCTTATTTAGGCTGATGATGACCCACACAGGGTCGAAACTAGTCCCCTAATACATTGTAATGCATACATCGGCATTACAATTATTGTTTAGTATTGAGTTAGTGGATTAAAACTTTGCTAATTAAATTATATGTAAAATGGGTAAGGTCAGCCCCTTGCATACTCCTCCTGGAAGATAGATGTTAAGGACTACTTTAGCTAAGTATAGTTAGTGGTACTTGAGAAACGATGAAGGTTAAAATCAGTAAAGGTACGCGATGCCATGCAAACAAAAGATCTGTTAAATTTAGTGGCACGATGGAAGGGAATTTCTAAACTTCTAAACTACCTCGCTCCTCATTTCCCTAGTACGTCTCTTCAGTGACGCCTAGGCTATTTATGACAGCTGTTGGCGGAGCTGCAGAGGATCAAACCAGCCTTCGGGCTGAATGCCCAACATACATACATACATACATACATACATACATACATACATACATACATACATACATACATTATCTCTGCTATGTACCGACTCCGTAGGTTTAAATGCTTTATAAAAGTAGGATGGGGTCTTCAGTTTGAGACTTTTGTACAGCTACTAAGATCTCATGACGTTAATGGAATTTCAACCACTGCAGCTGTATATGATACAATGTTACGTGTCAAGTAACGAACCTATGCGTTTTGTACCCTCTATAGTGTTGTGTTAAAAGTTTCAGAAACTCGTTATATACGACAGAACCATAGTCAATGATCGCACAAGAGAGAGGAGGGAGAGGGTTGCTTCGTGACTATAGTCTTTGACTTTACATGTATTAGAAAAAGGAAGCATGATAATGATTTTTGGAGGAAACAAATATGCTGCAATGAATTAAAGAATACTTTATTTGATTTTACCTTTAGTGATAAAAACTAATAGCATACAATATCGTCCTGAGTGGCCGCCCACTGCCTAAATTCATGCAATACAACCTTATCCACATTTCAGACGTACTTCGTGTCAGAGTAACCTTCAGTGCAATGAATATCTAAAGAAAAAACGGCGTGAACTATTTCTTCACCAGAATTTTAATTCATTTAGTATGGCGAAGAGAGGGAGTTCTTCAGATATGTGTGATCGTTGAGGTTGGTTTCTCTGTGATGTGTATTTCGGTTACTACATCTTTTATATTTAATGATTTGTTTTTACCATCCATGGGTAAAATTTTAAGATATCTACAGGTAGGTCATGTTTCATTTATCACTAGTTTAAAAGTGAATTGCAATTTAATCTTTCGTAAAATATAAATATGTCTTCTTATTGATATTTTCCGACCAAGTCTGCTGTTCGCTTTATGTCGCACCGACACAGATAGGTTTTATGGCGACGATGGGATAGGAAAGGCCTAGGAATGGGAAGGAAGCGGTCGTGGCCTTAATTAAGATACAGCCCCAGCTTTTGCCTGGTGTTAAAATGGGAAACCACGGAAAACCATCTTCAGGGCTGCCGACAGTGGGGTTCGAACCCAAGTCTGCATGAGTGTTAGTACTGTATCTCATATACTTCCAAACTGTTGTAAAATAGTTTTGTAGGTATAAAGTTCAGAAAATGGAGTCCTTATGGCTTGCTTCAATTTCTGTTCAATGACCGATGCAAGAGTAGTCAACAAAAATAGAAGTAAATGAACATTCATTGTTGTTCGAGCAAACAAGGAAATTTACCGCCAATTATTTGCGTATCTGCTGTTGTAGTTTGGTATACTACTAAACCAAGTAATTAAATTCTCCTTTCTTCTAACATAAACTGAGGACAACTTTCTTTTCGTAGATAATGAAATTCGTTGATTGAATGTAAATGTGCAATTTTAATGGAACACGTCTCCCAAGCAAAAGAACATCGAAGCGCAATCAAAAACCTTACGGTTCTCCTCGTACCACTGCCTTCTTTATCATTATTGTTCATAATTCTCCTGACAGTTAACAAAATGTCTTAACATTTCTCTGGAAAAAGCTTGATGAAACTCCAGGATCTTAACGTGCTGGTTAATTTTCAATACAGTGTTAATATGGTGGTAGTGATTATTGTTTTAAGAGGAAGTACAAACAACTGGTTTATATTCAGTTAAGAGTTGTCGTTAAAACCTGGCAACAAAGTATATTTTTTCTGTCGTGCACTCCATAATTTTATCTTCAATTTCTATTGTTTATTTTCTTCCCATTCTCATGTCCAGCGATAACATAATTACTTCTTATTCTTCTTATTCTCTGATCTTCCAAATTCTCATTAACTGCATCAGGCTTTTGTTGGATCCTTTCCCCAAATTACAATTTCAACAAAAACAGTATTATATTCTTTCTTGTACCTTCATAACTTTCCTTCATCACAATTTATGTGGCAAAAGAGCCACAATGGAATTATTGCTCGTCTGCTGGCCACGTTTCTCAAGCAGCGAAGTATTTATTTATTTTATATAATAGTTTAAAATGTTACAAACTGAATATTGTGTTCGTTTCATCTGGTCTTGTATCTTCAGTGGGAGAAGCAGTATTTGGGAAGGATATTTTTCAAAAATCTTTCAACCTTCAATGTGAGAGCAGTACTTAGGAACGGAGGATTTTCAATGGGAAGAAGAAATATTTGGGAATGGAGAATTTTCATTAATCACTCAATCTTCAGTGAGGGGAATCAGTATTTGGGATTGGAGGATTTTGAAACTATCAACCTACAACTTTGGGAAGCAGCATTTTGGAGGAGGTGGCAGATTCCCTATCTGTTGCATTTCTACCATTTTCTTGAATGATTTCAAAGAAACTGGAAATGTATTGAACATCTCCCTTGGTAAGTTATTCCAATCCCTACTTCCCCTTCCTGTAAACGAATATTTCCCCCAATTTGTACTCTTGAATTCCAGCTTTATCTTCATATTGTGATCCTTCCTACTTTTAAAGACACCACTTAAAATTATTCGTCTACTAATGTCATTCCACGTCATCTGTCTACTGACAGCTCGGAACAAACCACTTAGTCGAGCATCTCGTCTTATTTCTCCCAAGTCTTCCCAGCACATAATTTGCAACATTTTTGTAACTCTACTCTTTTATCGGAAATCACCCAGAACAAATCGAGCTGCTTCTCTTTGGATTTTTCAAGTTCTTGAATCAAGTAATCCTGGTGAGGGTCCCATACACTGGAACCATATTCTATTTGGGGATCTTACCAGATACTTGTATGCCCTCTCCTTTTCATCCTTACTACAACCTCTAAACACACTCATAACCATGTGCAGAGGTCTGTGATTACCCTAATTAAGATATTTTCTTATATTAACAACTAGGTATGGTACTTACAGTGATCCCCATAAGGAACCTCCACCCCATGAACGCAGTAATTAAAATTGAGGGGACGTTTCCTATGTGTGTTACTCACAACCTGACTTTTAACTCCGTTTATCAACATTCCATTGCGTACTGTCCCTCTCACAACATTATCGAGGTCATTTTGCAGTTGCTCACATTCTTGTAACTTATTCGTTACTGTATACAGAGTAACGTACAGGTTTCTCAACAATCTTCAACAGGAGAAAGCAGTATTTGATAATCGTAATTTACAGTAATCTCTCAATCTTCAATATGGGGAAGCAGTATTTGGGAATGGAGGATTCTCAACAGTTTATCAGCATTCAATGGAGAAAGCAGTATTTTTACTGATGGATTTTCAAGAATACATCTTGTAAAATAGGCAAAGAAACGAGAATCGGTATTAACATGGCATTATTGTATTAAAAAGTAAGTTAATTGCCATTCTTCAACACAGGTTTATCAGAAATAAATGTAAACTCCTTTTAAGACGTTTTTCCAAACATTTTATTGGCCATAAGTTAATTAAATGTCAATATGACGTTTTGGGGATGAAAAATAAAATCTTCATCAACGAGAACGTATTACAAAGCTCAGTATTCAGCTCGAACATATTCAAAGTTTGAACGAAGTCGGTGTTATAAAGTGCTTGCAATAAGTTGTAGGTGCACTAGAAGCTGTTCAAGACATGAACTCGTTTGTGATGTAGGATTACTTCCCAAGGAGGTAGGAGGTGGCGAAGTACTTGTCCTATGCTGGTTCTTCAAAACATTTCTCCAATAGGCTTGAGTATAAGCTCGTGAATCTGAAATCATAGGAAAGAGTGCATATGAATGAATAGCTAATAAAATGATTGTGATTCCCATTACATACATCCATCTCCATTATAGGCTGTTATAACTAAAGCCCGGATTTTTATGCAGTAAAAGGTTAGACTGCAAACTAGTTTGGTTAGTAGGAAGTGTCGGCCACCCGCTCTTCCATAATGTAGCAAGAGTAACATAAATTATAGGGATTCTGATGGGTCGTACCCCTCATGTTTATGCAAACCCCATAGCATAATCGTTGTGAAGGTAGACTATACTTGCTACTCGCTTCAGTAAGTTTGCATTCTAACTTACTATCGCATAAAAATCCGGGCTCTAGTTATAACTTTCAGCATTCGATCTGCAAGCCTCAATGAAATAATTGTCTCCCCCCAAAATCCTCGACTTGCAGTTGGCATTGTGGCCGTTGTTAGTTTCATACTTGTTATATTTTAATTGTTAGAAGTGAGTCTAACAATAATTTTGTCTTGATCTCACTCCACTTCTCTACCCTCCATGGCTACCTCCCTTACTATCTATCGAATATTGCTCTTAAGGCAACAGGGTTGCCATACCGAACGGCTCTGCTCAACACCATCACGGGGAAACGGCGGCACATAAATTTGTGAAATTCAGTATTTAAGGTCAAGATAAAAAGCGGAAGAAACTAAGCTACAAATTATTTTTATCAACTAAAGAGGACGGGGGGTTTACGGGGGCTATTTATTTTTGGTATGTACATAAAAAAACCTCAGGATTGAAGTGCAAGGTAAATTGGGGGAGAAAATAGGCGAATATTTTTTATGGACTCGAGCGTTGAGAGATGCATTTAATAAATTTCTCCAGGCAACAAAGGCTATAAAAACCGAGGCAACAAATAAATACTGTAGATGACTTCACTACAGAAGTGAGCTGCCGGCGGTTCACAGAGTGAGGGACTACACGAGGCTTGTACCAGAGCAACACAGAAGGGGGACTGAAGGGAGGCAGCGAAGCAGTGGCTGTTCCCGTCATTGTGCTTCCTCCCTACGAATATATTTATGAAAAATAAAATGTTATGTAGTTATTTTAATAACTCATCCTCATCCTTTTTATCTGTCTTTCAGAATGCGTTACGAAGTACAGTATAATATCCCTTAATCAAGAGGAACTATGGGTATCTAAGAGGAGGTGTGTTCACTCCTTGTAGGTCCATAAAAGCAATACTGTTTTCTTAACGTGGAATGAGCTATACACCACTTAACCTCCTACGTTCACGTCACATGATTCCCACATCATCGAAGAAGAGTTCTTATGCATAACTTCACCCATAGAGTTAATTTATTCATCTCCTAATTTGCCTCTCTACCTGTTTGTTCCAGCAATCATTGTCACTACTTTCATGTCTGTTACATCAGACTTCGAAGAAGGTGTCCGTAGTCCACCCAGTTTTCACTCCTATAGAACAAAGTCAGTCTGAAAACAGGCTGGTGTACAGACAATTTCGTCCAGGAAGTCAGTCTCACAGAATACCATTGATCGCAATGGCGAACTCCCTGCAGTAACATTGGCACACCTTGATTCGATTTCACTTATTCGTAATTTTCTGTTGCCGGTCTTTGGAACAAGGTGTCCCGGGTTTCATTCCCGACCGGGCCGAGCATTTTAACCGTCAATGGTTAGCTTCTATGGCTCGAAGACTGAATGTTTGTACCACAAGTTCCTCAGCCTCGACGACTATTAGTTTCACCTTGTATGGTAAATTGTAGGAGGTTGTATTTGCCGTTCTTCATAATATGACCCAATGCAGTCTAGTCTGACTTTGTTACTGATTTTACACACCGACATTCGCTCGTTACTCATGCACCAGCGTACCAAGCATTGGAGATGTAGTCGGTCTATGACATCCTTCGAAAAACCCACGTCTCGTAAACATCCCATCCCCTTAATGGTGTTACATTTCAAATTCCATGTTTCAGTTCCATACTCCACCGCCTGTGGCTGGGGGCGATAGTATAACACCCACGGTATCCTCTGCCTGTCGTAAGAGGCGACTAAAAGCGGCCCCACAGGCTCTTCACTTTGGGAGCGAGGCTTGACGACCACACAGCCCTTAGCAGAGTCCTGGCATTGTTTACACTTACTTGTGCCAGGCTCCTCACTTTCATCTGTCCTATCCGACCTCTCTTGGTCAACTCTCGTTCTTTTCCCAGTGGTTTTTGTTTTTCTGTGACCGCTCCCTTCATTTTTTGATGTATTGAACCCCTTCCATTTCCCCCCTCTTCTTTTCTTCTTTTTTTACCGATTTTGCCGACACACGTGTGGGGTTGCGGATGCGAACTGCGTCGCACCTGTGGATTTTGCCGTGTTTTACGGTCTGATGCCCTTCCTGACGCCAACCCTATATGGAGGGATGTAATCACTATTGCCTGTTTCTCTGGTGGTTGGTAGTGTCGTATGCTGTATGAATATTAACAGGAAAGTGTTGGGAAAAACACCTGGTCTCCGAGCCAGAAGAATTAATCACACGCGATTAAAATCCGCGACCCAGTCGCGAATTGAACCCGGGACCCTCTGAACCGAAGGCCTCAACGCTGACCATTCAGCCAAGGAGTCGAAGTTTCATTTCTCCCCTCTGATCAGTGTTAATAGAGGATGGTTGTCTAGTTCTACTTCCTCTTAAAACAATAATCACCACCACCAGTTTCGTACAGAAGCACTAAATATAAGCAACATAGCAGCTGACGAAGTTGTGGTGGGCCTTGAAGCTGGAAAAATGAAGGTATCGACCAAAGAAAGATAAGGGCGTGAAAATGAGACTACCTATTATGACTAGAAACCTATTACTGTTGGGGTCTGAAAAGAACAAGAGTTGACCAAGAGAGGTCGGATAGGACAGATGAAAGCGAGGACTTTTAGTCGCCTCTTACGACAGGCAGGCGATACCGTGGGTGTTGTTCTACCGCCCCCACCGATAGGGGGATCCAAGCTAAGGCTGCTGTCTCACAGATTCCTCATTTTCAGAAAGCTAGCACGAACCATTTGTATTCGTACATTAATCTTTAAATCAGAGTCCAAGTTGTCAATAATCCAGCTGTCAAGGTGCTCAAATATGTCGGCCTCGTGTCGGTAGATTTTCTGGCACGTAAAAGAACTCCTGCGGGACAAAATTCGGGCACCTCGGCGTCTCCGAAAACCAAAAAGGTAGTTAGTACTTGTTCAACGTTTTCCCCACAAATGTTCATAAGACTGTGCGTGCATTACGAACTCTAGTGACGTCTTGTCGGTGTTAATCTTGAGTTCATGTTTAACCCCTTTATCTGCGATTCTGTCTACCAGACTCTGAGGACCATTCAGTCAACATTACAGTGTCATTGTTGTTGAACCACTGCCATTAATTTTTACTCCATCATCCGCTTCTTGAAGAGCATTTCACAAAATTCCTTCCAGAGATACCCACATCCTGTTGCTGGTATGCTTCACCATGCATTTAAGTGTTAACTTTTACTTATCTTCTTTGCATTTGAAAAGTTTAACACTTATTGAACTTTCTTGGACTACCTGGATAATGGATATCCAACCTGAATGCATTAAGGACCGAATTTATAGACAGCACTTATACATAAGTGCCCCTTATAAGCCAGGTCTCATTTCATATTACCCACTTAAGTGTCCCACTTATGTTGCAGCAAGATGGAGGATGATTTTGCGGAATATGTTGCATTTCATTCACAGAATGCTTTCCGTGCACACAGTAGAGATGGAAAATCCTGTCGAAATGTAATGTGACCAACAATTTAAAGAAGGTTTCGTTTTAGTAAAATGAGATTTATGAATATTCTTGTTCCTTTGATTGAGAGAATGAACATAACCTCTAGAGGACTCACTATCTCACCATTAATGAAGATATTGTTTTCAGATTTTATGCCACCTCTAAATTTCACGTTATTATTATTATTATTATTATTATTATTATTATTATTATTATTATTATTATTATGTCCGACTCGTTGGCTGAATAGTCAGCGTACTGGCCTTCGGTTCAGAGGGTCCCGGGTTCGATTCCCGGCCGGGTCGGGGATTTTAACCTTCATTGGTTAATTCAAATGGCCCGGGGGCTGGGTGTTTGTGCTGTCCCCAACATCCCTGCAACTCACACACCACACATAACACTATCCTCCACCACAATAATACGCAGTTACCTACACATGGCAGATGCCGCCCACCCTTATCGGAGGGTCTGCCTTACAAGGGCTGCACTCGGCTAGAAATAGCCATACGAAATTATTATTATTATTATTATTATTATTATTATTATTATTATTATTATTATTATTATTATTTCGCTGAATTAATTGGAAACGTGTTACAAGTTGATAAGTTGTCAAGACTGTAGGCCAATGGAATGGTAAAGGACGATACTGAGTTATAAGGAAAATGAACGTATTGCACTACCACCATTTATTTTAAGGTCGATTTGTGCTAATTACAGTATATCAGGTTAGTCAACCAATCATTTGCCGGATTATATCAGAAGTTTCTGAAATTATGACATCGCACATCAAAACATACTACAGTAGAGTCTCGCTCAACCGACCTTCGCTTATCCGACATTCCGTGTTATCCGACACTGGTAGACTTAATTTTAAACTTTTGGTGGAGACTAAAGGACCTGCCAATATCTGGCCCCGTTCTGCAAGAAAAGGCGGTGTATTTCCAGAAGGAGGTTTAATGAAGGGGACCCTAAATTTACTGCCAGTGCTGGGTGGCTTCATCAGTGGAAAAAACGGTACGGAATTAGGCAGCTTAATATCTGTGGAGAAAAACTGTCAGCTAAATCCGACGAGGTTGTGAAATTTAAAAAGGAATGTCAAGTAATAATACTTGCTGAAGGATTAACCGGTTAACAGATTTTTAATTGTGATGAGACTAGGCTAAATTTCAAGATTCTGCCATCAAAAACTCTCGCAGCCCAAGCCGAGACGTCTGCACCTGGCTACAAGCGTAGTAAGGAAAGATTTACTGTTCTTGTCTGTTGTAATGTTACTGGGTACTTAAAAGGAAAATTGCTTATGATTGGTAAAGCAAAGAAGCCTAGGGCATTTATAAAAATATTTCTGTTGATGCTCTTCTAGTCCATTACACGAATCTGAAGGCTGCCTGGATGTCTGCTGACATCTGTAAAGACTGTTTTGTTACACAGTTTGTTCCAGATGTAGAAAAATTTCTAGCTTCAAACACTCTCCCTAGAAAACCTCTCCTTCAACTAGACAACGCTCCATCACACCCAAATGAACAGCAACTTAGAAGTGGTGACATCAAAATCACGTTCCTCCGTCCTAACGTGACATCATTATGCCAGCCAATGGACCGAGGTGTACTGGAAACACTGAAGAGGAAATCTCGGCGGAAACTCCTTGATTGTTGGCAAGTTTCTTTTCGTAAGATACTTGGAATGTTTTCGTTCAATACTGCATGTACTGTGCAATTGAACTGATAATTCAATAAATAGAGTGCTGTAAAACATGTTATTGTTTTAGTAATACAGTACGGGCTTCCTGTTTGTTTTAGTTAATTTTCAAAGTAATTCTGTATTATCCGACATTTTCGCTGATCCGACATACCCCAGGTCCCGTTTGGGTCGGATAATCGAGACTCTACTGTATTTACATTTTATAGCGGAAGTAATCAGGCCTATTACAACGTAAGGGCTACGGATATATTCGCCAAATCATTAAAAGCGTTGTAAGGCTAGATATTATACATTTGGATGAATATTTGTATAGGTTAGAGTACCTGGATAGCTATAAACATATTATATTAAGAAGAAAATTAGACTCTGGGCATTTTCGTAGTTTGTATTGTCCACAACAAGTTTTTCCCACGTCGTGAGAAACTTCGCGTGTCTGCTTGTTCTATATTATGTACATGTACTGTACTTCGACACAAGTTCTTGCAGATGCCGTCTCAGCTCGCTGTTTTGTTATCCATTCTGATAACCAAATACAATATTGACGATCTTTTAATCTGAAAAATGTCGCGCGATGTCCTTCGATAAACAAAACACCATAGATCATCCCACTATTCGGTAGGCAGTAGTAGCTTACACGATCCAGGAAGCATGGGCATAATATACAGCATTGCCACATCTCCACTGAATACTTACTGTATCAATGAGTGTGCACTTTAAGCGTTGCCTGTGAAATGTAAACTCATATAAGTGAATACTTACTATAAGTGATCCCTTATTACTTAAGGGTTCCACTTATGTATAAGTGCTGACTATGAATTCCGCCCTTTAAGAGATATGTATCAGTTTGTATTTACCTGTACATGAGGTGGTGTTGAAAGGACATAAGTCACAGCGTCTGCTACGTCCTCGGAGCGCAGGGCAGGGTACTTATCGAAGTCAGCTCCCTTGATGGAGGGAAGATTGTTAATGAACTCTGTTGACACGTTGCCTGGACTTACACACTGTAATAACAAAGAGAGAACGAACATTATTTTTCAATACAGACACATTGATTTGAGAACTGACAGTATAATCTCTGGATGGAAGGTTTTGGCATTTAATAATTAAATGAGTTATACGAAGCAGAGCTTATGGTGAACAGCACGAAGACCTAAATGATGATTGCGGACCGCCTCAATAATAACAGACCTGACACCACAAGAATTGCCGACGATGAGGTGGTGGTGGTGATGATTACAGTTTTGAGACGAAGTAAAACTGGACAACCATCCTCTATTAACATTAATCAGAGGGAAAAATGGAAGGGGTCACCCACTTCGACAAATGAAGGTATCGGCCAAAGAAAGACAAGGACCACGAAGGACGTGAAAAATGAGACTCCCTAGGCCTCCAAATGAAATATGCTCGGGGTCGGAAAAAACAATAGTTGACCAAGTACGAGGTAAGGTGGGATAGGAGAGATGAAAGTGAGGGGCCTTGCACAACTAATTGGAAACATTGCCAGGACTCAGCTAAGGACTCTAATCCATATTGCCAAATTAAGAGACTCTTTTAGTCGCCTCTTACGACAAGCAGGGGATACCGTGGGTGTTATTCTCCCGCCTCCACCCACAGGGGGATTGGTCGAAGGAAATACCCAACATTTAACCCCCAATATAAAGAGACTGGGAAAGAAGGAAGGTACTGTGCCATATGAAGTACCTGTCCTTGCATCACGAGGGTTCAGTTACTGCTAAACGATCCCGAGTCCTCTTTATACACAAAACCCTTAGATATTTCTCCCATCCTCACCAGAAATTGAACCCAGATTGTTGAGCAGGCCAGTCAAAGTGTCATTCTGCTGCTGAAATATACCTAAAAATGATATCAATAGACTGATAAAAGCCTGTGAGGGAGGAGAATTAAGAGTTTATCTTACGATATTTGAGTTGATCAAGTGACTGCTGAGCCACCGTGGAATAATAGCAACGATATTTAATGTTATTCTAACACTCTCATGATCCCAGTACATGGATATTATTTTCCGCAGCGCCTAGCACAGAGCGAGAGGCTTTCGTTGTAGTTGCAGTAACTACAGCCGAATCGTTTGGCAACACAGCGCTCCCGCTCCTTCGCACTGCGAGTTGTCAGAACACACACCTTGTTTTAATAGAATAGTGATCGTTGTTTGGTGTGGAGAGGTTGCCTAACCACTTTCTTCAGTCTTTACCCTTTCCTCGTGTCGCGTGCAGTAGACGATTTGGCAGCTCCGGCTACAGTAGACGTAGTAAATGGACATCGGGCTGCCGCTGTAGAGTAGTGGTGTGAGGCGAACTCAGCTGTTCCGAAATATTAGGAGCTTGAGGTGGAGTGTTTCGGTACATTGTGCCAGCACACGGCACACGGAACTGTAACTGCGCGAAAGAGAGAACTTCGTGAGACAACATGGCATGCACCGCGTCAGCGAGAAAGCGCCTGTATCGGACGTGCTGTGTGTAGTTGCGGCCAGTGTAAAGCTGCACCGAACCTGAGAAATCACTCTGAACTCTGAAATATGTACCCAAAAAATCCTGTAAAAGTGTTGCTTTTAGGATAAGAATAGTTTCATTAATTCTGAAATACACCGGTCACAATTACACCGTCAGTATGTGTGCTTACAAATATCACAAACAGAACTCCGGTGTGACATTCTTTTGTACGGTATATGTTACTAGGCTTTACATAAAAACAATATATATACAATTCTCCACCTTATCAATACGAGTTTATTTTACATTACAAATATTCAAGACTAGTTTCGACCCCTATGGGGTCATCCTCAGTTGACAATTGTAAATTGTTCATAAAAACATCACATAGTAAAAGTTAGACTAGTTTAGGCTGATCATTAATGTTTGGTGTGTCTAGTACATGACTAGTGTGCATTGTTCATAAAGACACATATTACCTTACTGCTATTACTATCCAATTTTAAGTTATATAGTATGGAACACAGATATGTTTGTGTAACTCAACAGTGACAAGTTCAAATATTTACAGAATTGGCTGTTGATTAGTCACATGATATAATAGAACACAGGCTTGAACATTTTTGATTTAAGTATCAGTGCAACATCTTGCTTTTGTACATACTAGAAGCTAAATTCATTTTGTAAAGTCATTACATTCTGATTGAAACTTAGTGTGAGGTTAAAATTGAATAAAAATATATGCTAATGTGGACATTAAAATATTGTTAAAATGGGCATATAATCAAAAACAGTGGTATGTATGCCACACATGTCTAGTATAAAAACTCATTACACTGGTGCTGTTAGTGTGCAGTACAGCATATACACTGATTTGGAATAAATGGATTTGTATATATATCGTTCCAACAAAGTGGATCCATAAAAATATAAGATGTATAGGTAATTAGTATTATAATGATCCACTGCAAATTAGGTAATGCTGTTGTTTATCTGAAGATCTGTTGGCAGCTACAGATGTTAAAGTTATTAAAAATGTTAATGGAGCATGTTTTCTTCCGTAAACGCGATGTTTAAGATTGGTGGCATTAGTCAAATATGATGAAAGTTATGCGTCTTGGTGCGTTCTGGAAGCTGGTATGTTATGAGAAACCAAGGTGGAGTGTCTGGAAATAGAAATAAAAGTGTGATAATGTTGTGGATAGAAAGTGTGGTAGTGAAACGTATGTCGTTTACTTACGTAAAGTGCTGGAGCCGTGCGTTCTTAGTAGCTGCCTGTTGGGATCTGGTGCGCGTAGCTCTGAGATTGTAGTTAGCGGCGGTAGAGGGGAGGTTTGGGGGGATAGGTGGAGTGTTAGTAGTAGGAGTGGGGTTGGAGGGGAGAGGGTTTTGAGGCGGTTGATTTGAACATATCGATTTTTGCTTGTTTATTCTTTTGATATAGAAATCTTTTAATAAGGGAATTACTGCATGAAAAAGGATGTTGTTTCTGTCTATACTTTCATTTAGGTTGAAGTTTGGATTCACATATTTGTCTAAATTTATATAAAATTCTTCTGTTATACTGAGTAAGGGACTTTTTGGGTTCATGTTAAGGATTTGCATGTCGTTCTTAATGTCTGTGAAATTATGTTTTTGATCGTCAATATGCTGACCCATAGCTGAAAAATGTCTGTGTTTGACGGCGTTTACATGTTCATTATATCGTATTAAAAAACTTCTACCGGTAAGTCCTATATAGCTGGCTTGGCAGTCGTTACATTTTAGGCGATAGACTCCTGAATGATTGTATTTGTTTGTGTTATTAACTAATTTGGAATTGTATAGTATGTTGGTGTTGTTTCGTGCTGTTTTGTATGCTATTTTTAGGCCTTGTTTTTTGAAGATGTTTGTTATGGGATGTATATGGTTATTGTTATAAGTAAACAGTGCATATTCTTTTTTATTTTTAGTGATTCTGGTTAACTTGGTTTTAGGTTGGTTTTTGACTTTATTGATGATCCGGTTTATCATTTCTCTTTTGTATCCATTTTGTTTTGCTATTTCATGGATTGTGTTTAGTTCTTTATTTAGATTTTCTTTTGAAAGTGGAATGTTGTATGCTCTATAGATCATACTATAGTATGCAGCTCTTTTATGGGCATGTGGGTGGGTGGAGTCTATCTTTATTGTATTTGATGTATGGGTAGGTTTCCTATATATATTGTATGTTAGGTGGTTGTTATGTCTGGTTATGGATATATCTAAGTAGTTTATGGTGTTGTTGTGTTCAGTGTCCATGGTAAATTTAATGTGGGGATCTATTTTATTTAGTTGTTCTAGGATTATGTTTTCATTAGTATGTCTGTTGTCCATGATTATAAATGCATCATCGACAAACCTGCACCAATAGATTATATTTTCTATTTTTTTAATTTCTTGATGTTCTAAGTGATCCATATATATATCAGCTATTATGCCTGATATTGGTGATCCCATGGGTAATCCTTTTTGTTGATAAATAGTGTCATGGAACTTGAAATAGTTGTTATTGATAGCAAATTGTAGAAGTTTAATAAATTCATCTATTTCCAATTTGCTTAGCTTACTGTGGTTATAAAGGTTGGATTCTATGATAGTGATAGTTTTTTGTGTGGGTATATTAGGATACATGTTTGTTATATCATATGTAGCTAGCTTGTAAAAATGTTCTATTCTAATATTCTTAGTAATGTTGCAAAAATCTATTGAGTTTTTTATGGTTTTGTTTGCTTGAAAAACATAATGTTTTTTGAGGAATTTTTGTATGTATTTGGATAATTTATAAATGGGGCTTGGTCTATAATTTATTATGGGTCTCATAGGAATGTTGTTTTTATGGATCTTGGGATAAGCTTTAGCTGTAGGTATCCCTGGATTCATATTGGTTAATTTTGCAGTTTCCTGTTCGTTCATAAGAAAATTGGTGTTTTTTAGGAGAATTTTTAAGTTTTTCTGGATACTGTTAGTGGGATCTTTAGTCTTAATTTGAAAGGTTTCATCTTGAAAGCAGGTTTTTGTTTTTGTTATATATTCCTCTTTATCCATAATAACTGTAGTGTTTCCTTTATCTGCCTTTGTTACTATTAGGTTATTTTGCTGTATTTTATTTTTGAGTACCTTAATTTGTGTTTGGTTTGTGATATCTTGATTCTGAGGTTTTTGAGTGATCTTATCAACATATTGTGGTAGTGTTTTTTTGATTTCGTATCTAATTTCATTTTGTTTTTCTTGGGGTATTTTATTTAGAGCATCTTCTGTTTCAGTAATAATGGTGGCTATGTTTTCAAATACTGAATAGTTTTTCCAGTTATGTTTTGGTCCCTTGCTCAGTATAATTGTTTCTTTTTCATTGAATGTTGTGTTAGTTAGGTTTTGGAGTGGGGGATGGAAAATATGTTGGTTGTTATCAATAGAAACAGTAATATGTTGTCTATGTTGTATATGGTTGGTTTGGTTTAGTGATGTCTTGAGTGCGTTAAGTTTCTTGTTTAAGGTATTCTGCTTCTGTATGGCTATGTTTTCTATCTTTTCGTTAGTTATTTGTTGGAAATTGCTCCAGTATGTGTGTGGTAGCTCATGTGAGGCTTTAAGGTGCGCTTCATACATTTGTGTGTTTAGGTGTTGTTTTTTCCTATACATGAATTTAATTTCTTCTTTCAGCCATATTCGATTGGTTTTGTTTTGGGTGTTTTGGGTTTGATATGTGCTTCTATGTTTATTATTATATTTCCTAAGAAATTTAGGAGTTAGATTATTAAGTAGGCATTGTTTTAAGAAAGTGATGTTTTTGACAATATTTGTGATCTTAATCTTCAGATTTTGATATCTGTGTGCTATTCTTCTTGCCTGGTTGGCTTTTCCACTGTTGTTTATAAGTTTCATTTCCGTATTGATGGATATTACTTTACATAAAAACAATATATATACAATTCTCCACCTTATCAATACGAGTTTATTTTACATTACAAATATTCAAGACTAGTTTCGACCCCTATGGGGTCATCCTCAGTTGACAATTGTAAATTGTTCATAAAAACATCACATAGTAAAAGTTAGACTAGTTTAGGCTGATCATTAATGTTTGGTGTGTCTAGTACATGACTAGTGTGCATTGTTCATAAAGACACATATTACCTTACTGCTATTACTATCCAATTTTAAGTTATATAGTATGGAACACAGATATGTTTGTGTAACTCAACAGTGACAAGTTCAAATATTTACAGAATTGGCTGTTGATTAGTCACATGATATAATAGAACACAGGCTTGAACATTTTTGATTTAAGTATCAGTGCAACATCTTGCTTTTGTACATACTAGAAGCTAAATTCATTTTGTAAAGTCATTACATTCTGATTGAAACTTAGTGTGAGGTTAAAATTGAATAAAAATATATGCTAATGTGGACATTAAAATATTGTTAAAATGGGCATATAATCAAAAACAGTGGTATGTATGCCACACATGTCTAGTATAAAAACTCATTACACTGGTGCTGTTAGTGTGCAGTACAGCATATACACTGATTTGGAATAAATGGATTTGTATATATATCGTTCCAACAAAGTGGATCCATAAAAATATAAGATGTATAGGTAATTAGTATTATAATGATCCACTGCAAATTAGGTAATGCTGTTGTTTATCTGAAGATCTGTTGGCAGCTACAGATGTTAAAGTTATTAAAAATGTTAATGGAGCATGTTTTCTTCCGTAAACGCGATGTTTAAGATTGGTGGCATTAGTCAAATATGATGAAAGTTATGCGTCTTGGTGCGTTCTGGAAGCTGGTATGTTATGAGAAACCAAGGTGGAGTGTCTGGAAATAGAAATAAAAGTGTGATAATGTTGTGGATAGAAAGTGTGGTAGTGAAACGTATGTCGTTTACTTACGTAAAGTGCTGGAGCCGTGCGTTCTTAGTAGCTGCCTGTTGGGATCTGGTGCGCGTAGCTCTGAGATTGTAGTTAGCGGCGGTAGAGGGGAGGTTTGGGGGGATAGGTGGAGTGTTAGTAGTAGGAGTGGGGTTGGAGGGGAGAGGGTTTTGAGGCGGTTGATTTGAACATATCGATTTTTGCTTGTTTATTCTTTTGATATAGAAATCTTTTAATAAGGGAATTACTGCATGAAAAAGGATGTTGTTTCTGTCTATACTTTCATTTAGGTTGAAGTTTGGATTCACATATTTGTCTAAATTTATATAAAATTCTTCTGTTATACTGAGTAAGGGACTTTTTGGGTTCATGTTAAGGATTTGCATGTCGTTCTTAATGTCTGTGAAATTATGTTTTTGATCGTCAATATGCTGACCCATAGCTGAAAAATGTCTGTGTTTGACGGCGTTTACATGTTCATTATATCGTATTAAAAAACTTCTACCGGTAAGTCCTATATAGCTGGCTTGGCAGTCGTTACATTTTAGGCGATAGACTCCTGAATGATTGTATTTGTTTGTGTTATTAACTAATTTGGAATTGTATAGTATGTTGGTGTTGTTTCGTGCTGTTTTGTATGCTATTTTTAGGCCTTGTTTTTTGAAGATGTTTGTTATGGGATGTATATGGTTATTGTTATAAGTAAACAGTGCATATTCTTTTTTATTTTTAGTGATTCTGGTTAACTTGGTTTTAGGTTGGTTTTTGACTTTATTGATGATCCGGTTTATCATTTCTCTTTTGTATCCATTTTGTTTTGCTATTTCATGGATTGTGTTTAGTTCTTTATTTAGATTTTCTTTTGAAAGTGGAATGTTGTATGCTCTATAGATCATACTATAGTATGCAGCTCTTTTATGGGCATGTGGGTGGGTGGAGTCTATCTTTATTGTATTTGATGTATGGGTAGGTTTCCTATATATATTGTATGTTAGGTGGTTGTTATGTCTGGTTATGGATATATCTAAGTAGTTTATGGTGTTGTTGTGTTCAGTGTCCATGGTAAATTTAATGTGGGGATCTATTTTATTTAGTTGTTCTAGGATTATGTTTTCATTAGTATGTCTGTTGTCCATGATTATAAATGCATCATCGACAAACCTGCACCAATAGATTATATTTTCTATTTTTTTAATTTCTTGATGTTCTAAGTGATCCATATATATATCAGCTATTATGCCTGATATTGGTGATCCCATGGGTAATCCTTTTTGTTGATAAATAGTGTCATGGAACTTGAAATAGTTGTTATTGATAGCAAATTGTAGAAGTTTAATAAATTCATCTATTTCCAATTTGCTTAGCTTACTGTGGTTATAAAGGTTGGATTCTATGATAGTGATAGTTTTTTGTGTGGGTATATTAGGATACATGTTTGTTATATCATATGTAGCTAGCTTGTAAAAATGTTCTATTCTAATATTCTTAGTAATGTTGCAAAAATCTATTGAGTTTTTTATGGTTTTGTTTGCTTGAAAAACATAATGTTTTTTGAGGAATTTTTGTATGTATTTGGATAATTTATAAATGGGGCTTGGTCTATAATTTATTATGGGTCTCATAGGAATGTTGTTTTTATGGATCTTGGGATAAGCTTTAGCTGTAGGTATCCCTGGATTCATATTGGTTAATTTTGCAGTTTCCTGTTCGTTCATAAGAAAATTGGTGTTTTTTAGGAGAATTTTTAAGTTTTTCTGGATACTGTTAGTGGGATCTTTAGTCTTAATTTGAAAGGTTTCATCTTGAAAGCAGGTTTTTGTTTTTGTTATATATTCCTCTTTATCCATAATAACTGTAGTGTTTCCTTTATCTGCCTTTGTTACTATTAGGTTATTTTGCTGTATTTTATTTTTGAGTACCTTAATTTGTGTTTGGTTTGTGATATCTTGATTCTGAGGTTTTTGAGTGATCTTATCAACATATTGTGGTAG
This sequence comes from Anabrus simplex, assembly GCF_040414725.1. Classification (NCBI taxonomy): domain Eukaryota; kingdom Metazoa; phylum Arthropoda; class Insecta; order Orthoptera; family Tettigoniidae; genus Anabrus; species Anabrus simplex. The sequence goes on along the minus strand of NC_090279.1, from coordinate 182,361,939 downwards.
TGTTTTTTTGATTTCGTATCTAATTTCATTTTGTTTTTCTTGGGGTATTTTATTTAGAGCATCTTCTGTTTCAGTAATAATGGTGGCTATGTTTTCAAATACTGAATAGTTTTTCCAGTTATGTTATGTATTTGAAAACATAGCCACCATTATTACTGAAACAGAAGATGCTCTAAATAAAATACCCCAAGAAAAACAAAATGAAATTAGATACGAAATCAAAAAAACACTACCACAATATGTTGATAAGATCACTCAAAAACCTCAGAATCAAGATATCACAAACCAAACACAAATTAAGGTACTCAAAAATAAAATACAGCAAAATAACCTAATAGTAACAAAGGCAGATAAAGGAAACACTACAGTTATTATGGATAAAGAGGAATATATAACAAAAACAAAAACCTGCTTTCAAGATGAAACCTTTCAAATTAAGACTAAAGATCCCACTAACAGTATCCAGAAAAACTTAAAAATTCTCCTAAAAAACACCAATTTTCTTATGAACGAACAGGAAACTGCAAAATTAACCAATATGAATCCAGGGATACCTACAGCTAAAGCTTATCCCAAGATCCATAAAAACAACATTCCTATGAGACCCATAATAAATTATAGACCAAGCCCCATTTATAAATTATCCAAATACATACAAAAATTCCTCAAAAAACATTATGTTTTTCAAGCAAACAAAACCATAAAAAACTCAATAGATTTTTGCAACATTACTAAGAATATTAGAATAGAACATTTTTACAAGCTAGCTACATATGATATAACAAACATGTATCCTAATATACCCACACAAAAAACTATCACTATCATAGAATCCAACCTTTATAACCACAGTAAGCTAAGCAAATTGGAAATAGATGAATTTATTAAACTTCTACAATTTGCTATCAATAACAACTATTTCAAGTTCCATGACACTATTTATCAACAAAAAGGATTACCCATGGGATCACCAATATCAGGCATAATAGCTGATATATATATGGATCACTTAGAACATCAAGAAATTAAAAAAATAGAAAATATAATCTATTGGTGCAGGTTTGTCGATGATGCATTTATAATCATGGACAACAGACATACTAATGAAAACATAATCCTAGAACAACTAAATAAAATAGATCCCCACATTAAATTTACCATGGACACTGAACACAACAACACCATAAACTACTTAGATATATCCATAACCAGACATAACAACCACCTAACATACAATATATATAGGAAACCTACCCATACATCAAATACAATAAAGATAGACTCCACCCACCCACATGCCCATAAAAGAGCTGCATACTATAGTATGATCTATAGAGCATACAACATTCCACTTTCAAAAGAAAATCTAAATAAAGAACTAAACACAATCCATGAAATAGCAAAACAAAATGGATACAAAAGAGAAATGATAAACCGGATCATCAATAAAGTCAAAAACCAACCTAAAACCAAGTTAACCAGAATCACTAAAAATAAAAAAGAATATGCACTGTTTACTTATAACAATAACCATATACATCCCATAACAAACATCTTCAAAAAACAAGGCCTAAAAATAGCATACAAAACAGCACGAAACAACACCAACATACTATACAATTCCAAATTAGTTAATAACACAAACAAATACAATCATTCAGGAGTCTATCGCCTAAAATGTAACGACTGCCAAGCCAGCTATATAGGACTTACCGGTAGAAGTTTTTTAATACGATATAATGAACATGTAAACGCCGTCAAACACAGACATTTTTCAGCTATGGGTCAGCATATTGACGATCAAAAACATAATTTCACAGACATTAAGAACGACATGCAAATCCTTAACATGAACCCAAAAAGTCCCTTACTCAGTATAACAGAAGAATTTTATATAAATTTAGACAAATATGTGAATCCAAACTTCAACCTAAATGAAAGTATAGACAGAAACAACATCCTTTTTCATGCAGTAATTCCCTTATTAAAAGATTTCTATATCAAAAGAATAAACAAGCAAAAATCGATATGTTCAAATCAACCGCCTCAAAACCCTCTCCCCTCCAACCCCACTCCTACTACTAACACTCCACCTATCCCCCCAAACCTCCCCTCTACCGCCGCTAACTACAATCTCAGAGCTACGCGCACCAGATCCCAACAGGCAGCTACTAAGAACGCACGGCTCCAGCACTTTACGTAAGTAAACGACATACGTTTCACTACCACACTTTCTATCCACAACATTATCACACTTTTATTTCTATTTCCAGACACTCCACCTTGGTTTCTCATAACATACCAGCTTCCAGAACGCACCAAGACGCATAACTTTCATCATATTTGACTAATGCCACCAATCTTAAACATCGCGTTTACGGAAGAAAACATGCTCCATTAACATTTTTAATAACTTTAACATCTGTAGCTGCCAACAGATCTTCAGATAAACAACAGCATTACCTAATTTGCAGTGGATCATTATAATACTAATTACCTATACATCTTATATTTTTATGGATCCACTTTGTTGGAACGATATATATACAAATCCATTTATTCCAAATCAGTGTATATGCTGTACTGCACACTAACAGCACCAGTGTAATGAGTTTTTATACTAGACATGTGTGGCATACATACCACTGTTTTTGATTATATGCCCATTTTAACAATATTTTAATGTCCACATTAGCATATATTTTTATTCAATTTTAACCTCACACTAAGTTTCAATCAGAATGTAATGACTTTACAAAATGAATTTAGCTTCTAGTATGTACAAAAGCAAGATGTTGCACTGATACTTAAATCAAAAATGTTCAAGCCTGTGTTCTATTATATCATGTGACTAATCAACAGCCAATTCTGTAAATATTTGAACTTGTCACTGTTGAGTTACACAAACATATCTGTGTTCCATACTATATAACTTAAAATTGGATAGTAATAGCAGTAAGGTAATATGTGTCTTTATGAACAATGCACACTAGTCATGTACTAGACACACCAAACATTAATGATCAGCCTAAACTAGTCTAACTTTTACTATGTGATGTTTTTATGAACAATTTACAATTGTCAACTGAGGATGACCCCATAGGGGTCGAAACTAGTCTTGAATATTTGTAATGTAAAATAAACTCGTATTGATAAGGTGGAGAATTGTATATATATTGTTTTTATGTAAAGTAATATCCATCAATACGGAAATGAAACTTATAAACAACAGTATGTTACTAGGCTTCAACGAAAACTCTTATAGAGCAGTTGAAAACAAAACCGAACAAGTGATTCACTTGTACTGAAGGCCAATGGACAGTGCAACTGGATTCACAGAACAAAGAGGATATGACAGAACACAGAACACTCCAGCACGTGGAGGCACACAGTCTGCTAGTAGGTGAAAGGCAGTGCATAGTGGCGCTATTGATAGGACAGCGAATCACTGTCTCGGTCTCGCTTGAGAATGTTTCGAAACAACTGACACTCGGTGTTCCGGAACAACGGAACAGGACTGTGCACCGGCACAGTGTGCCCAAACAGTACCCAACCATATAACAGAGAAAGCCAACAGATGACACTACATGTGCGCATTTGCTATGCCAGGAATATTTACAACATAAGCACGTAGAGGTAACGAGTGATGTTGCCATGTTCATTATTTTTTCTCAAAATTATCCATCAGGATACTACACAAAGGGAAAGGAGGTTCGGGCGACCTTAACTCATATGGGAAAATCTCTCTGGAAAATAATATCTTTAACATTGCCACAGCTGATATTACAGACATCCTTCAGAGTACAATACAACGGATACAAAACTTATACACTGATGACATAGTGCTGGAGTGTTCCAATAAAAATGACGTACAAGGATCTCTAATAGAAATGGAGAAAAGTGTAAAGAAAAATCACCTCGCCATCAATTCGGAAAATACAGTCCAAATAACATTTCGGAAAGGAGGGAAAATCACATGTAGACATGTATCACTCTTAATGGAAAATCTCTAAAAATTCTCAGTCTCTATTTTACAAGTAGCTTTGCGTCGCACCGGGGAGAGATAGGTCTTATGGCGATGATGAGACAGGAAGGGGCTAGGAGTGGCCTTAATTCAGGTACAGCCTGGTGTGAAAATGGGAGACCACGGAAAACCATCTTCAGGGCTGTCGACAGTAGGGTTCGAACCCACTATCTCCCGAATACTGGATACTGGCTGCACTTAAGCGACTGCAGCTATCGAGTTCGGTGTTAGTCATTTTAGATACCTTGGAATTACCCTGTAAAACTACTATGGTCGTCTGACGGGAAGTCACGTGCATGCGGGGTAAGGGGTGCGGAGGATAAGCATCACTGCTGCGCATGTGCCAATCTCAAGGCCTGGCAATAAATATCGGTTCCGTCCGCTGTGACTCTTGTGAACTATGGTGCTGCTCTGAAGTTTCAAACTGGTAGAGCAATTGCGCTTTAGATACACATAAGTACTGCATAATGAATAAGCATCTCTCTCAGAGAGCTCGCATTCTTTATCACGACTAGTGTTTGTAGCTTAATATAGTATCGGATACTTGTGCCATACGTACAAGATGTCGTGACTTCTCGTGAGACGTAGGTAATACTACCACAGTCTAATAACCCAGTCGCGAAGCTCTTCTACTTATTGAAATGGATATGGGCTTGTTAATAGGTTAGAACGTAAAGTTTCTGAAGAGAGTAACAAGTATAGTCTACCTTCACAACGTTTATGCTATGGGGTTTGCATAAACATTAGGGGTACGGCCCATCAGAACTCCTATAATTTATGTCACTCTTGCTACATTATGGAAGAGCGGGTGGCTTAAACTTCCTATTAACCAAATTTAGTTTGCAATCTAACCTGTTACGGCATGAAAATCTGGGCTTTACTTATAAAGAATTGTACAATTTCTACACTTGCACCAAATTCCTATAAATTAGTACACAAATGATGTTCTCAAGATTATCTTTTGGACAAGGACTTGCAGACTGAGTTAAACATAGAATGAATTGACACAAAGAATGTTTCCAAAGAACATGAAACAGTTCACTAGAACGCGAGGCTCTAATAAGAGAAAGGTTCGTCCATTTGACAGCTAGAGCAACGCTAGCACCTCTACGGCGAGGTTGAGGCAACTTGCTAGCAGACAACAGGGAACGCGCTCTACCACTACAGTCTAAAATGGTCATAACTTCTGAACAATTCACACAAATAATGTCCTGACAAGGTTATTACAATACTTATTAAAATAGTGGAGGAGGTCAAACGGTTTATTTCGACAAGTTCGACGATAATATCGAAATATGTATTTAATTTTACGGAGATTTTTTTTTTACCGCGGACTATAACATAACATAAAATCGCTTTTAGAGGGCAACCGGTTGGAAATAGGTATATACTTTCACAGAGGTTTCTATGCTCTACAATTCGTATGCTTACACTTGGGGTCTATCGTTGATGGTTCGCGCAGCGTAAGCCAAGAAAGCAAGTGACCGACCGACCTTTTTGTCTCTTTCTCCGTATTTACTGTATATCGGAACAGGAGTACTGTATTATTTCACGAACTTCGAAATATATTCAGAAATAAAAGTTTATTAGCACATAATAATGTTAATTTTATATAATTTCATTAAGTCATTTATATCTGACACTTTTTTAACCGTATGAGCTGTAATAATGGAGATATTCAACAGTTACGCGTTTCCGTAATATGTTGACTGCATTTTAATCAGTACAGCTGTAGTGAACTACAGCGTTTCCTCTTCCTCGCCGCTTGGAGCGTTGTAGTCTCCTCGGTAGAAAAATTTCATCAGAGCTTTGTGACTGGTATACTAGACTGTGGTGTCCGACTCGTTGGCTGAATGGTCAGCGTACTGGCCTTCGGTTCAGAGGGTCCCGGGTTCGATTCCCGGCCGGGTCTGGGATTTTAACCTTAATTGGTTAATTCCAATGGCTCGGGGGCTGGGTGTGTGTGGCGTATTCAACGTTAGAAATCATCCTAGGTACGGCCCTTATCTTCACAGACATGCAGGTCGCCTAATAGGCCGTCTACTAGAAAAAGATCTGCACCAGGCCTCTCCGGAGGCCATACGCCATTATTATTATTACTAGACTGTGGTACTACAAAGCCACGTAGATATCTTAGTCAAGAAAAAACTGCAGCAGACACAAGAGCAATCCCGGCCATAAATAATCTTTCAGCTCTGTCTCTAGATACACAACTGTATCTTTTATTTCTTTGCTTTACATCGCACCGTCTTCTGGCGACGATGGGATAGGAAAGGCCTAGGAATGGGAAGGAAGCGGCCGTGGCCTTAATTAAGGTACAGCCCCAGAATTTGCCTGGTGTGAAAATGGGAAACCACGGAAAACCATCTTCAGGTTAGCCGACAGTGAGGTTCGAACCCACTATCTCCCGATTACTGGATACTGGATACCACTTTATCTCAATACTCACTTATGGATTAGAACTGATCTAGGATCGTCTAAACCTCAGAGACTTCGGAAAAAGAAATAGAAATTGCCAAAGCCCGCTTTTTCAAAAATGCACTGAGAGTTGGAAAATCAGCACCAATAAGAATGGTTTATATACTAGCCAAGGAAACATTTTATGCAGAGGACCTGAAGAAAGAACTGCTACTAGTAGCTACAGAATAATATACAAAACATCTGGAAACAAGAGAGGCTAAGAGGGACTTCTACGCTACAAGCACAATGATGGAGATAAACTGGGTGAAAGAAAATCGGGAACTACGAAACGGTTTTCATCACAAAATATGCCGATCAAATCGTACCACAATTCCAGCGAAAATTGTGTATGTAAACTGTGCAATCAGAATGTGACAAATACCTCGTAACAAAGTGCACTAAAATAACTATAGCATTAATTAATACAGTAAGATTTAACTATTTTGTATGGTATTTCAGCTGTAATAAATTATTATTTCTTCTGAAACTGCAAGAAGAGCTCTGTAAGCATCATTTCATAGAAGGCATTTTCCTGAGCTTAGCTTGCTCTACTGATTAACGGTCATCCTTTATTCCAACTTCAATTTATTAATGTTCATGAAGTAACTCACCGTCACTTTCATGTTACTCTTGCGCTCCACGAAGTCCTTCCTCAGTCCTTCCGTGAGAGCCAGTACAGCGCTCTTGGTAGCACAGTACATAGTAACTTTGGGCGTTGCAATAGAGTGTCCAGCAATACTGAAAAAGAAATATAATTTATGTATGAACGAGCGAGTAGCTTATTGAATAGGAGAGAACACAACACATTACAGACTTCGGTAAGTATGATGAGTTAGATTTTTTTTAAAGATTGTTTGGAAAAATGAACAGTGAAACTCCGCTTGATACAATGTTCCGCATCATATTATGTGTTTCTTCTCAGGGCCTAGCACACATATATATAGCAGGGCCTCTCAAACGCCCAAAATCTTTTCGCGTGCAAACTGAGGCTCAGAGGTCCTCTGTACAGTGCATCGGTCCCACTCGGCTTGGCTCGGACCAGCGCGTCGTCTCGGGGCGACTCGGCTAAGCCCGGCTCAACACGGCTCGGATTTGGAGCACTACGGAGCAAGTGAGGAAGGGGGAGGCAGACAGAGCCAGCGACAGGTGCGGGGAAGGGGAGAGACAGCGCTATTGCTCCAAATAGAGGGGTGGGGGTCTGCACTGTGGTCAACCAAGCGAAGTCGTCTTTTGCACCGTGCACCGCGCAATGCACTGGCGCATGCGCCCTGAGAGGCCCTGATATACAGGACTAGCTGTATTACCCGTGATTGACATGACAATGATACAGGGGTATTCACCTAAGATGTTAACACGGAAATAACGTCTAAACCATTAATGATATCGGTATTCTGTTTTCATATTCGTAAATGATACACAGGGGCTTGAAAATAGTGTGCTACGTATTATCATGAGGTGATTAATATCCGAGATATTGATAGCAATTCCATATTTTTAAATGGAACAGCACGAGCTGGCCTAAAAGTTCAACTGCGCATAAGTAAAATATGTAAGTATTTTTTAAAATCGGACAGTTACTTTTTTGAGATATCAATAAGAAAATCACGCGCGGTTTTGCATGCCGCATCCGACAGCGCGCAGTCGGACAAGGACATACTGACGCGCAAGCAGTTTCCTGGGTGTGATTCCAGCCACAGAATGTATACCAGGCATGTAAGCATATCGTACACATGTGATGGGTTTGCAAAGTGTGTATGACAGGTGAAATAATGACAGGACAGGCAGGGTTGATGTTTTTTAAAGGAATAAAATAATAACTTTGGCTTGAGAATTGAGAAATAAACATAACACGGAACACCTGAAGAGCTCCTTCTAGAAAAGCAAATGAATAACGTAGTAGCGTGCATTCGGGTTCGAGTCCTGCCTCGCCCGACCTGAAAGTGATTTCCATGGTGTCCCATATTCAACACCAGGCAAATACCGGATTGGTACCTTTGAGATAGGCCACGGCCGACATCCTTTCCGAATCCTTCCCATTCACATCCGTCGGGAAAAACGCCAAACTGAGCGCAACCTGCTACACATGAATTTCAAAACAAAACAAAGAAGCTTTAATCTCCTTTCCCCGTTGTGTCATACAGTAACGTTGGACACCCAGGGTATGTTACGGTACATCACATTATGTGAACGATAGTTTACAGCACATGCCTGGTATCCGTTCTGTGGCTGGAATCAATGCCAGGAAACAGCATGCGTGTCAACATATCCTTGGCTGATCGTACGCTGTCTGATGGGACACGCAAAAGCCCAAATGTGCTTTTAGTGATATCTCAAAAAGTAACTGTCCGATTTTGAAGATAATTACATATTTGAATTCGTACGTGGTTGAACTTTTTTTCCTTTTTGCTATTTGCTTTACGTCGCACCGACACAGATAGGTCTTATAGCGACGATGGGACAGGAAAGGGCTAGGAGTGAGAAGGAAGCGGCCATGGCCTTTATTAAGATATAGCCCTGGCATTTGCCTGGTGTGAAATGGGAAAGCACGGAAAACCATCTTCAGGGCCGCCGACAGTGGGGTTCGAACCCACTATCTCCCGAATACTGGGTACTGGCCGCACTTAAGCGACTGCAGCTATCGAGCTCGGTGGTTGAACTTTTAGGCAAGCTGTATGTATTCGTGCCGTTCCATTTAAATACATGGAGTTGTATCAATATCATAAGTTCATAAAAATAATGTGTAGCTTAGTTTCTTCTGCTTTTTGTCTTGAACTTAAGTACTAAATTTCACAAATGTATGTGCCGCCATTTTCCCGTGATGATGTTGAGCAGATCCACTCGATAAGAGCAATATTGTTTTCTAAACATGGAATGAGCTACAGTCAATCCGTGCCGTACGCCCTCTTTACTGATAATTTCGAATAAAATGAATGTACGCTGACTGACAGAGCAAATGCAACACCAAGGAGGAGTGGTTCGAAAGGGATGAAAGTTGGGGAAAAAAAAGAGGCGGCACGGACGAATAATTGATGTTTATTTCAAACCGATATGCAGGTTACACAATGCGCACGGCATCGACTCAGTAGGATGTAGGACCACCGCGAGCGGCGATGCACGCAGAAACACGTCGAGGTACAGAGTCAATAAGAGTGCGGATGGTGTCCTGAGGGATGGTTCTCCATTCTCTGTCAACCATTTGCCACAGTTGGTCGTCCGTACGAGGCTGGGGCAGAGTTTGCAAACGGCGTCCAATGAGATCCCACACGTGTTCGATTGGTGAGAGATCCGGAGAGTACGCTGGCCACGGAAGCATCTGTACACCTCGTAGAACCTGTTGGGAGATGCGAGCAGTGTGTGGGCGGGCATTATCCTGCCGAAACAGAGCATTGGGCAGCCCCTGAAGGTACGGGAGTGCCACCGGCCGCAGCACATGCTGCACGTAGCGGTGGGCATTTAACGTGCCTTGAATACGCACTAGAGGTGACGTGAAATCATACGCAATAGCGCCCCAAACCATGATGCCGCGTTGTCTAGCGGTAGGGCGCTCCACAGTTACGGCCGGATTTGACCTTTCTCCACGCCGACGCCACACGCGTCTGCGGTGACTATCACTGACAGAACAGAAGCGTGACTCATCGGAGAACACGACGTTCCGCCATTCCCTCATCCAAGTCGCTCTAGCCCGGCACCATGCCAGGCGTGCACGTCTATGCTGTGGAGTCAATGGTAGTCTTCTGAGCGGACGCCGGGAGTGCAGGCCTCCTTCAGCCAATCGACGGGAAATTGTTCTGGTCGATATTGGAACAGCCAGGGTGTCTTGCACATGCTGAAGAATGGCGGTTGACGTGGCGTGCGGGGCTGCCACCGCTTGGCGGCGGATGCGCCGATCCTCGCGTGCTGACGTCACTCGGGCTGCGCCTGGACCCCTCGCACGAGCCACATGTCCCTGCGCCAACCATCTTCGCCACAGGCGCTGCACCGTGAACACATCCCTATGGGTATCGGCTGCGATTTGACGAAGCGACCAACCTGCCCTTCTCAGCCCGATCACCATACCCCTCGTAAAGTCGTCTGTCTGCTGGAAATGCCTCCGTTGACGGCGGCCTGGCATTCTTAGCTATACACGTGTCCTGTGGCACACGACAACACGTTCTACAATGACTGTCGGCTGAGAAATCACGGTACGAAGTGGGCCATTCGCCAACGCCGTGTCCCATTTATCGTTCGCTACGTGCGCAGCACAGCGGCGCATTTCACATCATGAGCATACCTCAGTGACGTCACTCTACCCTGCAATTGGCATAAAGTTCTGACCACTCCTTCTTGGTGTTGCATTTGCTCTGTCAGTCAGTGTATAATTTAATAAAAGTGAAGAGGAAGAAGCCCTTCTTAAGAAAAGGCTCTCTTGAGGTTTGGATTTTGAGTTTATTAATGAACTGTTATACTATAATTTGGAATAGGCCTAAAATGTAATTCTAAACCAGGTCATACTATTACCACTAAGTGAGCCACTGCCTTAAGTGTGCACACTGCTCATTCAAAAGATGGTCAGACTAGGGATCGAATAGCTGGAATACTATGATGAACCAGTGTGTTACGTCCCAGCAGGGAATATGAAGGATAGGTTGTCAATAGCAGTGCAATTAACGGGAAGAGCATGAGAGTAGCCAGATTTTGTACTGAGGTAAGATTATTGGACTGTTCAATATTGTTACCAACTGGGTTCAAATCCGCTTTCTATATGTGACTTCCTTGGGGGCGAAGCTACTAGTACTGCTAGTATTAGATAATCTTACCTGCCGATGTGAATAATATGTCCATCGTCCACTCCTCTGGCCCTCATATTCTGAACAGCTTCACGAGTGCAGATGGAGAGTCCAAGAACGTTAACATCGAGCATGATCCTCCAGTCTGCTGTTGGGGCTTCTGCGTTGTAACAGAAAGGAATAAAAATAAGCATTAGTGAGAGAATAAACGAGGACTTGAAATTTCACCGTACTCTGCATTGTACACTACAGAGCTGTACACAGTCTGGACTATTCTCTATAATTTTCTGGATGTGATTTTGATGTTGAGGATCCCTCTTGCCGTGCTTTAACGTTTATTTTTTATTTTGTGTTCTTTTTTTGCCATTACAGTGGTTTGTAAAGAATATAGTTATATCTGCCATTATATTTTGTTGGCAAAATAAGAAAATATTCCTTGCCAAAATCCTCTCCATGCATGTACTGCAGAGAGTATTTGGTGCTCTGTATTTTCTGCATGCCCCTTACTAATGTGTAAAGTCCGGATTTTTATGCAGTGACAGGTTAGACTGCAAACTAATTTGGTTAGTATGAAGTGTAGGCCACCCGCTCTTCAATAATGTAGCAAGAGTAACATAAATTGTAGGGGTTTTGATGGGCAGTACCCCTAATGTTTATGCAAACCCCATAGCATAATCCTTGTGAAGGTAGACTATACTTGTTACATGCTTCAGTAAGTTTGCATTCTAACCTATTAATGCATAAAAATCCGGGCTCTACAGTAATTTGTATCACACGGTAAAGTTACTTCTTTGCTCTCCGGAACTACAGTCAGTAAGTCTTGTGAGCACTCGTACCCAAACCACTGTACGCGCTCACTCTCTCACTGGCCATAACGTCATCCTTCTCCGCGTATACCTAACATCAATCGAGGTGACCCACGCGCAATCCCTGCTCATCTCATAACAAACATTACTCACCTGTTACACCGGTATCCTTTCCAAGTCCAGCGTTGTTGACGAGGATATCAACACCGCCCAGTGTCTCCTTGATCCATTTGAACAGATCCAGGATGTCTGCTTCCTTACTGACATCACATTTCTTGACGTACAGTTTACCAAGCTTCCCTTTCGGTTCTTGATACCGGCCGCGACTTTTCGCATCTTTCTTCGCATTGGCAATGGCTTCCTGGAAAAAGAATCGAAATTTAATTTTTTACAGCTACCATATTGCACGTTATCATGTCATATTTTTGAAGCCAAGAGCATGAAACGGAACTCACAATCCCATGCGAATTAATCGTAACCCAATAAAACCGCATTATACATCTCTTGGCATTATGCCCTTAATCTTTCCTAATAACTAATATGGGCTCCTTTTTCTTTTATAAGATGCTCTACACAATTTTGTCATATATTCCACAAGCCTTGAGCACATGTTTCTAAGTTCATTAACATGAAAGCACGCTGTGAATTGAGACTGTGCGTGTTTTTGTGGAACCGTCAAATTTTCTGAGAGTACTTTTTGCAAATATCCCTCACGTTTTCTATTGGATTATTGTCAGAAGAGTTCCCTGGCCACTCGGAGACACGAATGTTGTTCTCAATGAAGAATTTTTCACTTTCTTTGAAGTATGGTAAAGGAGCTAAATCTTCTTGAAAATTTCCGTCACCATCTGGAAACCTCTTCTGCAGCTCACACTAACAACTCGGCTTTCTAGTATTTGGATGAGCTGATCACATTTCATCATCCCGTTGTCCGGCTGCATGGCTAAATGGTTAGCGTGCTAACCTTTGGTCATAGGGAAGCTGGGTGTATGTGTCGTCTTCATCATCACTTCATCCTCATCACGACGCGCAGGTTGCCTACGGGAGTCAAATCGAAAGACCTGCGTCTGGCGATACGAACTTGTCCTCGGACAATCGCGGCACTAAAACACTACGCTACTTCGTTTTTCATTTCTTTTCATCATCGCGAAGACTGGTACTAAGGGCTTGGCTCCAGAACGTGGCAATCCATTATTCTCCTAAGTAGTCCTCCTCAATTCGCCTCGCATAAACTACCAAGGAAGCCGGTTTATGCGTACAGCTTCGTCCCTCGAGTTCATTCCTAACTTAGCCTGTATCTCCTCATTCCGAGTATCCTCCTTCCATTGTTCCCACCTCTTTGTGAACTAGCACTCATTCTTGCTACCTTCATGTCTGTTACTTCTAACTTATTAATAATATATCCTGAATGCATCCAGCTTTCATTCCCATACAGCAAAGTAGGTCTAAGTACGGACCGGTGTGAAGATAGTTTCATCCGGGAGCTGACTTCCTTCTTACAGAACACTGTTGATCGCAACTGCGAGCTTAGTGCATTAGCTTTACTGCACTTTGATTCCTTCTCACTACACTACCATCCTGGGAGAACACATCCTAAATACTTTAAATTATCTACATGTTCCAGCTTTGTATCCCCAATCTGACATTCAGTACTGTTGGATTTCTTACCTACTGACATCAGTTTCGTTTTGGGAAGGTTCCTTTCCATACCATGATCATTGCAACTATTTTCAAAGTATTGGATATTAGACTTCAGGCTTTCAGCACAATCTGCCATTACGACCAAGTCATCAGCATAAGCCAAACCGATAATTACATTTCCACCTAACTGAATCCCTCCCTGCAACGTTATACCTTTCAGGAAATTATCCATATAAAGTATCAAAAACAAAGATGAAAGAACACAGCCTTTTCTAACCTCTGTAAGTACCTTGAACCAAGAACGCATTCCGCTTTCAATTCTCACTGCAGCCCAATTGTCAATATAAATGCCTTTGATTGCTTGTCTTTGTTATGAACTGTGTTTTCTCAAATGAAATCAGCCTTAGCCGCTTGCATCTGAAGTTGGATTATTTGGTTTTCGGCTGCGTCAAGTGAATTAAAAAATCGCCAATCATCCGCGAAGGCTCCAATTGTTAGATTGTTTCTCTTACAACCTAGTCTAACCCCATTCTCAGCACCTTCATTACTCAGATGTTTACGCAATTCTAGAATAACTTTCTCCAGAACACAGTTGAAAATCAGAGGAGGGAACCCGTCTCTTTGTCTCATTCCTGTCTTAATTTGAACGCAGACTGGAATTTCTCCCCTGAACATTATTATTATTGTTATTAATTTAATAAACTCCAAAGTCATCTTTGTAGATGTTCCGACAAATGTATCACCTCTAGTGTTGTACTGTTCCACGTTCCAAATTGTCCCTGAATATTTATTTTAGCTTTACTTTTCAGGTTGTCGAACCGGTATTTTATTTATTTTACTGGCCGTGTGGTCACATTCCAGTGGTTATTGAATTCATTTGCTAACTCATTTCACGGGTTTTCTTTTCCATCCAGGGATATGCCATTTTCTTTTCTTTTAACTCCGAAATTCCTCCATATTTAGAAAGCAAATTGACAATAATCTCTTTCTCCAGTGAAGTAAAATTATCCCCCCCCCCACAACACGTTTTTTCCTGTCACCTTCCACTATCATTTTCTTCAGTAAGTAGTCTAATTTACTATATCGTCCTATTACCAAGTATGTTCAGTTTTAAATGAGACCTCTTATTCCGCGCAAATAAGAGTCCAGGTCAAAGGTGACAAATGAATAAAATTCTGCCCGGCACCGTTCAGAAGAGTGAAATAATCTTAATGTTACACACTGTTGACTGTATCGTTAAAGGAAAACGCTTCTGACGCCACGTTAGATAACGAGCTTATTTTAATGTCCTGTGAAACGCGTTCCATAACGCCATGTTAAAATCCTAACAAAGCGTTAACTAACGCCACGTTAGCGGATTTTTAACACTAGTTGATGAAACTGGCCCTAGGAATTCCACCTCCCCCTTTAGGGAAGGAATGCAAATTGTAGTAGGAAAATAGGTCAGGAGTATAAGTGCTATTTCAAAATACTGAACGGCAATGAGGGTTTTATTAGAAATCCAATGCATGTGCAGAATCATATTTCAAATAACGGGAATTTTTTTCTTGATTTATGAACCGAAAATGAACCGCGCAGATAGTAATAAAACTCACGGAAGCAGGCATGGGCTAAAAATTTCTGAAAGAAAAAAGAATGAATGAACGAAGCACACAAGTCCTTAGCCTGTGTCAGCGTGGTTTGGTTTCACAGTCTGGTGGTGGTGGTTGTTGTAGCTATAAATGGCCATCCATCAACGACGGGTAATTCAGCTACTTCATCAATAAATCTTGAAAGAGTTGCTTCTTCAATATCCAGTATCTTCTTTAAAATAGTACTGTATTCTTGACACCTTTCCTTTTACGAAACGTAGGAAGTACAGTATTATGTACAGTACCCTATCGAATAATAATAATAATAATATTAATAATAATAATAATAATAATAATAATAATAAATGCATAACCGATATTTAACAGGATGTGTGTAATGTCCCTTTTAAGAAAAAGGCTCAGTACTTGCAGTTACATGTCCCATTTTTACAGAACAGAGATATTTGTTAACTGGTGGACGCGTGCACAGTACTACAGTATCAGCAGCTAAAATTGTGTTTGTTAAAATTTTCTATGGCTTTCTCATCTTCTTCCGACGAAGAAATTGTAGAAATGGTAAACAGTCTAAAACGACCACGAGTATATCATCGTCGGCCAAATGTTCCAATGAAGTATAGTGAAAGTGAATTCAAAAACAGATCCATGCTAAACAAGTATACTACCATACCTTTGGTTGAGGTTATAGGTGACAATTTTCGTCCTGTGACAAATAATGTTCCATTGACCCTGCCGATCAAATATTAATTACGATACCCTTTAATACTATTGAGTCTTATCATGTTTGTATCTGTGACTGCATTCGTGTCCAACTTGTGAAAATTTAGATTTTATAATTCTACCTTTACAATACGTAATTGTCTTTATTAAAAAGACTACATTAAATTACACTCGTGAAACATGCTTCATCCTCTTATAGGACATCTTCAGTCACAAATACAAATACATAACATTAAAAATAAGGCGAGGACACATTAAAATAAGTAAATGCAATGTCTTTGTATCCTGTGACGCGGCGTAATAGCGTCTTGTCACTCTTCAATGTTAAAATGGTGCAGTGTGAACATGATGTGAAGCATGAAGTCCAATTAAAATCATATGTTAAAACTGTTGTTCAAAACAACGAATTGTCAATTATAAAAGACCGTAAGCGGCTATGCGAATAAAATTATGTGCATAATATACATAAAATAGTGTTGTGATGATGCCACATTATAATAGCTTTCTTGATTGGGAGGTGGAGTTATATTGATGCAAGTTGGACCTGATTATGTGTTGACAATAGGGGCCTCCTTGCTAGCCTGAGCACTTGAGGTGGAGTGGTCGACGTAGCCCAAGTAGGGTTTTAAAACTTGGTTTTCAAAGAACGCGAGTGTACGCCTCCATACATTTTGAGTTAGGGCCAGTAATATTAACCTGTTCTTCTTTTTCACGTAGGCCCAGTAGTATGGGTACTAGATACCCCTGTATTAACTAGATTGTAAATTGTAGGTTGTGCCTAGAGAGGCCAGATTGTAAGATTTTGTGTAATGTTGCCTTGAGTAGGCTGTAAGTAATTGGGAGCACAGTCTCCTTGGTAAAATTTATAGAGCATGTAACCTCTTTCTGATATTGGTGTAATATTGAGTGGGGCCTTTGGAAGGCCGTATTTGTAACCTTTGGATCAAAGTGCTCTTGAACTGTGTCTTGGGAGATATCTCTCCTGATCTAACCAAACGCAACGTTTGCGACGTTGTAAACTTGTGAATTGGAGCTGGAAGCTCAAAACTTGTAATTTCCAACCCTTGGGTTTCTATTCTTGTTTGCTATTTTGTACCTGACATTTTGTACATTCACATAGTGAAGAATTTTGTTAAGTTTGAGATCTGAAATGAAATATAACCTTTATTTTTAAAGTTGTAAATTAATCTTTGATATGGTAGATAGACCCATTCAAGCCCACACCTTCTTTCATCTCTCTGCGTTCCACATATACCCCGGAACAATGATGATGATGATGATGATGATGATGATAATAATAATAATAATAATAATAATAATAATAGTAATAATAATAATAATAATAATAATAATAATAATAATAATAATAATAATAATAATAATTGAACACCTGAAAACGTAGTTTCCATGAAATAGCGAAATTTGTGCTAAATATCTGACGTCACACGCATACTCTGTAATAAGATGGCGCTTTATTGACTCGCGCTCTCACTTGGAGGTTAGCTGTCGTTGTGAATACATCGTGGTCAGTTGTGGGGTGGTGGTGGTAATTATTGTTTTAAGAGGAAGTACAGCCAGGCAACCATCCTCTATATAACACTAATCAGAGGCAAAACATGGAAGGGATCCGACAATTCGAAAAATGAAGATATCGACCAAAGGAAGACAAGGGCCAGGAAGGGCGTGAAAATGAAAGACTCCCTAATCCTCGCAAATTTAATAGCGTCGGGGTCGGAAAAGAAAAGGAGTCGACCAAGAGAGGTCGGATAGGATAGATAAAAGTGAGGAGCACACAAGTAAGTGGAAACAATGCCAGGACTCAGCTAAGGGCCCCGTGGTCACCAACCAACGCTCCAAACTTCAGATCCCCTGGGGCCCTTTTAGTCGCCTTTTACGGCAGGCAGGGATACTCTTAAATTACGTCTCTTATTACTCGTATCACAGACCCATACCACACCGAGTTATTCACCCTCATTCCAAGTGTATCACGTTCTATGAATAGCATTTATTATCCACGTAATATCTGTATTTTATTTGTAAAAAGTAAGCCTTCAAAACCCTCAAAAACCTGCTGCCGTTGCAATAGTGACAGCTTACCGCAAACTTTTTGGGGAATCACAGATATTTTACCGAGAGAGCTCGTACTGGATCATAAAAATAGATGTATTCTAGATGAAAAAGCGAAGGTTTTTTAGAACATAAAGCATCATTAGGATATTTTAATGTAATATTATGTGTTGTCATAGTAGCAACATCCGCCTCCGTAGCGTAACGGTTAGTGTTATTAGCTACCTCGGGGGCCCAGGTTCGATTCCCAGTACTGCGGGCTGGTATGTCGTTGAAATGGTATGAGGACACGTGTTTGTTCGAGTCGTTGGCTGAATGGTCTTCGGTTCAGAGGCGAGGGTCCCGGGTTCAATTCCTGGCCGGGCCGGGATTTTAACTTTCATTGGTTAATTCCAATGGCTCGGCGGCAACCCACACACCACACACAACACTATCCTCCACCACAATAACACGCAGTTACCTACACATGGCTCATTCTCATCGGAGTGTCTGCCGTACAAGAGCTGCCCTCTTCTAGAAATAGCCACACGAAATTATTATTATTATTATTATTATTATTATTATTATTATTATTATTATTATTATTATAGCAACCAATAAACTGAGACGTAATTAAATTCATCTAATGGCACAGACGGTTAAGGCGCTGGCTTTCTGAGTCCAAGTTGGTGTTCAAATACGTCAGCCCCATGTTGGTAGATTTACTCGCACGTAAAAGCACTCCTGCGGGACAAAATTCCGGCACCTCGGCCATCTCGGAAAACCGTATAAGTAGTTAGTGGGACGTAAAGCCAATAATATATTATAAAATTCATGTGATGTTAAAGTTGTATTCCCCACTCACCTCTATCTTGTCCACTCTCCGGGCCACAGCTACGACATGAACTCCGTGGTCTTGTAACTGGTAGGCTACAGCTGCTCCTATACCAGCACTGGCTCCTGTCACTAAAGCTACACGACCTGACCAACGCTCCATGATATGTGCCTGATAGTAACTTGCTTTCTACTGTACTCGCGATGTGTTGGAGCGCTCCTTTTATATTCCCCAAGGCCAGATACAGCATATCAGCTGCCATGCCAATTACGAGCGCCCTTGAGAGTCAAATGATGACTGTGCCTAATATTCGACCAGTTACACACTAGCTGGCACGAAGTAAGCTGGTGGTGGTGATTACTGTTTTAAGAGGAAGTACAACTGAGCAACCGCCCTCTATTAACACGAATTAGAAGGAAACTCGAAGAGGTCTGACACTTCAAAAAATTGTGGTATCGATGTGGAAATGAAGGACTCTCTACGATTTCTTCTTCTTCTTTCTGTACCATATCCTCATTGGATGTCGGCTGTTGCCAGAGCGATCTGGTTCTTGTTCTCAGCAACTCGAAAATGAGTGGGGATACTGAGCCAATACCATTCTCGTGGATTCCTTAGTCAAGATATTCGCCTTCTTCCCCTACTTCTCCCTCCTTCCATTTTACCTTGTAAGATAAGCTGAAGGAGCCCATCATTTCAAATGATATGGTCAAAGTACTCAAATTTCTTCTTTTTGATGTGGATGACCTTTAGCTGATTGTTCAGGCGTTGGAGTACTTTAGTGTTACGTATTCTGTGAACCCAATATATTCTGAACAGACATCTCAAAAGATCGAAGTTTTTTGGTGGTGTTCCCTAGGCATCGCAAACCTAATACCGTTGGAGTCAGTAAAGAACAAGAGTTGACCAAGGGAGGTCGGATAGGACAGGTGAAGGTGAGGAGCCTTACACACCCCTTCGCTTCTTACGACAGGCAGAGTATACCTTGGTTATATTCTATAGATCCCACCCACAAAAGAAAAGCACGATTCAGTAAATCTTCATTTATGGTTTGACCTATCCAACTCACCTTCAGTATTCTTCTCTAAGGTAAAACTTCGGTACGCTTTCCGCGAAAGATAGGTTAGAAATCCACCATAGCGTGGTTCGGACGACGTCACAATGTACTACACAAGGCTTGCCGTGCGGACGAACACCATTTTAGTCTGCATAGGTTAGGTTAGGTTAGGTTAGGTTAGGTTAGGTTAGGTTAGGTCACGTCACGAAGTGGCGTACAGGCCTCTGGTGTCCCCTGGACAAATCCTACTCCCATTATACAAAGCGACACAACATACAGGTCCTACCAAAAGTTTAAGGACACCTGCATATTTCATGAACATGATTCCTGTCCTTAATTAAACTATTAGTCCCAGACATACGATTGTTTGCAGCGAACTAGATCATATTTAGAGGAACATTGGTGACATTTTCATTAAAATATCGTTCTTTGCTTTGAAGTTATTGAAGTTCTTGTTTATAATAATTGGAAAGAAAATAGCTATTTTTTTATACTTGACAAGCTCTGGACAGTACATTAATAATCCTTGTTATGGAGGAACACAGATACCTGAGCAATATTTATAACTGTAATAGAACAACTGAATATGTTTCATTTAAAAATATCCCCCATTTAATAGCTCGAAACAGAACCACAGAAAGTGGCAAAAAAAACATTCCTTGACGTTGGCTGGACAGTATGAGTTTCCTGTCCATCGAAGGACAAGGAATGATTGGTTTTTACCACTTTCTGTGGTTCTGTTGTGAGCTATAAAACGGGGGATATTTTTCAATGACAATATATTCTGCTTCTTTGTGTCTCTCCACGACAAAAATTATCACTGCAATCCCCATATTGTATGTCCAGGTCTCCTCAAATATAAAAAATAGTTAGCCTATTTTCTTTCCAATTATTATAAACAAGAATTTCAATAACTTCGAAACAAAGGACGATATTTTTAAAAAATATATCAGCAAATGTTCCTCTAAATATGCTCTAGTTCCCTGTAAACAATCATATGCCTAAGACTAAAAGTTTAAGGACAGCAATCATGTTAATGAAATATGCAGGTGCCCTTAAAACGTTTGGTAAGACCTATACAAATGATAACATTACATTTCTATTAGGTATTTTTTAAGTTGTTTTGTATTCCGGATTCTTGTCGTCACCCGAAATTGCGGCCCATCGCAATTTCCGTAGAAACTTCACCACAGATCGAACCTCGCAGGCGACGGAAAAAATAACACGAACCACTGCTACTACGCTACTGACAACAGGCGGGACTTGTCCGGCCGGTATATGATTGCTACTTCATAGATCTGTCGTGCATGTTTATATTTCCCGACTAAATATGTTTACAAGAAGAGAAATGGGGAAACTTAATTTCTCGACGGCCAACGTGTGTTCACGTCAATCAATCAATCAATCAATCAATCAATCAATCAATCAATCAATACTGATCTGCATTTAGGGCAGTCGCCCAGGTGGCAAATTACCTATCTGTTGTTTCCTAGCCTCTTCTTAAATTATTGCACAGAAATTGGAAATTTATTGAACATCTCCCGTGGTAAGTTATCCCATTCCCTAATTCCTCTTCTATAAACTAATATTTGCCCCAATTTGTCCTCTTCAATTCCAACTTTATCTTCATATTATGATCTTTCTTACTTTCAAAGACATCACTCAAACATATTTGTCTACTGATGTCATTCCACGCCATCTCTCCACTGACAACTCGGAACATACCACTTTGTCGAGCAGCTCGTCTCCTTTCTCCCAAGTCTTCCCAGCCCAAACTTTGCAACATTTTTGTAACGCTGCTCTTTTGTCGGAAAACACCCAGAACAAATCGAACTGCTTTTCTTTGGATTTTTTCCAGTTCTTGAATCAAGACATCTTGGTGAGAGTACCATACACTGGAACCATACTCTAGTTGGGGTCTTACCAGAAACTTGTATGCCCCCTCCTTTACATCCTTACTACAGCCCGTAAACACCCTCATAACCATGTGCAGAGATACGTACCCTTTATTTACAATCCGATTTATGTGATTACCCCAATGAAAATCTTTCCTTATATTAACACCTAGATACTTACAATGATCCCCAAAAGGAACCTTCACCCCATCAACGCAGTAAATAAAATAGAAAGGACTTTTCCTATTTTTGAAACTCACAAACGGATTTTTAACCCCGTTTATCATCATACCGTTGCCTACTGTCCATCTCACAACATTATCGAGGTCATTTTTCAGTTGCTCACAATCTTGTAACTTATTTATTACTCTATATAGAATAGTATCATCCGCAAAAAGCCTTATCTCAGATTCCACTTCTTCACTCATATCATTGATATATATAAGAAAATATAAAGGTCCAATAATATTGCCTAAAGGAATTCCCCTCTTAATTATTACAGGGTCAGATAAATCCTGTAATTCCCTGAGATCTATTTTCTAGAAATATAGCAACCCATTCAGTCACTCTTTTGTCCAGTCCAATTGCCTCATTTTTGCCAGTAGTCTCCCATGATCCACCCTATCAAATGCTTTAGACAGGTCAATCGCGATACAGTCCATTTGACCTCCTGAATCCAGGATATCTGCTATATCTTACTGAAATCCTACAAGCTGAGCTTCAGTGGAATAACCTTTCCTAAACACGAACTGCCTTCTATCGAACCAGTTATTAATTTTGCAAACATGTCTAATATAATCAGAAAGAATGCCTTCCCAAAGCTTACATGCAACTCATGTCAAACTTACTGGCCTGCAATTTCCAGCTTTATGTCTATCACCCTTTCCTTTATACACAGGGGCTACTATAGCAACTCTCCATTCATTTGGTATAGATCCTTCATGCAAACAATAATCAAATAAATAGTTCAGATATGGTACTATATCCCAACCCATTGTCTTTAGTATTATCTCCAGAAATCTTATCAATTCCAGCCGATTTTCTAGTGTTCAAGTTCTGTATCTTATTGTAAATGTCAAAGACAGAACGATCGAATCTGGCCCACTTTATGATAGTCCCAAACTTCGTGATTTTCACTGAATGTAGCAGCCCCTGTAGCCACTCATGATGTGAGCTCTACTGGAGACAATATGGAGACAATATGAACATTACCTTCATCTGAGCAATCAATTGCAACCTCATTTCGCAAATTTACACCATCTCAATTTTAATTCCTTTTTATAAGTATACATCATTTTTCTGTGATTCCAAACATGCGGGATAGGTATCGAAGCCCCATCACCAGAGATGATTATGATGATGATGATGATGATGATGATGATAATAATAATAATAAATTATAATAATATTATAATATATTATATATAATAATACAATTTATTATTATTATTATTATTATTATTATTATTATTATTATTCTTTCGAATGGGCCACCAGAGGACCACGTGCCAATTTCAATTCCTTCTTCTTTGTTCTTTCCTTTTCTTCCAGTACGCTTTCATCTGTTCACTATGTTTCTTCTTTCTGTCTTCAGACCACTTTGAACCAGTCTTTTTTACTTTCCTACCTTGGAATCCTTCTATTTTCAATACTTTTTCCCGAAAGCCTTCTCTATTATTTATTTCTTCTGTTGTTATATTGTTTTTTTCTAAATCCTTTCTTACTTCATTGACCCAGCTTGTCGTTGATTTCTTACTCCACAAATATCTGAAAATCTTACTGGTTAATCTACTATCTTGCATTCGATATAAATGTCCAAAAAACATAAGTCTCCTTTTCCTCATTACATCTGATATATTTTCTATTTTTTGATATATTTCAGCATTACTTCGTAATTTCCAACCTTCTGCTGTGTTTTGTGGGCCTAATATTTTCCTCATGATTCGCCTTTCTAGTATTTCTAGCTTATCTAAATTATAGTTTAATGCCAGACACTCGCTTGCATATAGGCATTCTGGCTTCACTACTGTGTTGTAATGCCTTATTTTTGCATTTTTGGATAGGCATCTTTTATTGTAGATATCTTTGGTGACACCATAAGCTCTCTCCATTTTATGTACCCTCTCCTCTACTGCAGATTTTTCTAAACCATTTTCTTGGATTATTTCCCCTAGATATTTGAATTTTTTTACCCTCTCTATTTGGCCAATATCTGTTTTCAGAAATTTTGGTGCATCCCAAATATTTGTTAAAAATTTTGTTTTTTCTGCAGAAATTCTTAAGCCAGTTCTGCTGGCGATTCTTTCCAATTATTATTATTATTATTATTATTATTATTATTATTATTATTATGTTATTGGTGTCCCGCAAGAGCTCTTTTACGTGCCAGTAAATTTACCGACACGAGGCTGACGTATTTGATCACCATCAAATACCACCGGTCTGAGCCAGAATCAAACCTGCCAGGTTGGGGTCAGGAGACCAGCGCCTCAACCGTCTGAGCCACTCAGCCCTGTCCAAATTGATTTTCTCCCAACTCAACTTCAACTTGAGCTCGGTGCACCAGAGAAACATTGATACGATACATCTGGATCATCCAAGGCTTGTTCAGTTACTTTTTGAGAGAGGTATACGGGGTAAAAATAGTAGCGATTGACCAACGCTTAAATATGACAGACATCATTACTTCAGCCCGCGGGCCAAGACTTTCACAGACGCGTAACGACTGTCGTTTGTTTACTCGCTCGCGGTCTTCTCGGAAAGTATGTTGTCCAGTAGTGCTCAGTGCTGCCAACCTCTATACTTAGAACTATGCTTCGATAGGTGGTGGTGGTGATTATTGTTTTAAGAGAAAGTACAACTAGGCAACCATCCTCTATATAACACGAATCAGAGAGAAAAAAATGGAAGGGGTCCGACACTTCGAAAAATGAAGGTATCGGGCAAAGGAAGACAAGGGCCGCGAAGCGCATGAGAATTAAAGACTTCTAGGCCTCCACACGTAATATCGTCGGGGTCGGAAAAGAACAAGAGTTGACCAAGGGAGGTCGGATAATATAGATGAAAGTTAGTAGCCTGGCACAAGTAAGTGGAAGCAATGCCAGGACTTTGCTAAGGACCTCCTGGACGCCATCCTACGCTGTAAAGTTCAGAGGCCCTGGGGCCCCTTTTAGTCGCCTCTTACGACAGGCAGGGGATACGGTGTTATGCTTCGATAGCTGGTGGTGGTGATTATTGTGACACCAGTGTAACACGGTTAGGATAGGATCTGGACAAGATTCCTGCCGTGTGGACAGTTAGGATAGCTCTGGACAAGATTCTTGCCGTGCGGACGGTTAGGATAAGATCTGGACAAGACCATTGGTCTGGACGGTTAGAAGCCGCGAAGCGGCCCTAGGCCCCTAGTTTCGTGAGGAAACACGATTGGTTTGGACGGTTAGGATAGGATCTGTACAAGATTCTTGCCGTGCGGACGGTTAGGATAGGATCTGTACAAGATTCTTGCCGTGCGGACGGTTAGGATAGGATCTCTACAAGATTCTTGCCGTGCGGACGGTTAGGATAGGATCTGTACAAGATTCTTGCCGTGCTGACGGTTAGGATAGGATCTGTACAAGATTCTTGCCGTGCGGACAGTTAGGATAGAATCTGGACAAGACCATTGGTCTGGACGGTTAGAAGCCGCGAAGCGGTCCTAGGCCCCTAGTTTCGTGAGGAAATACGATTGGTCTACCCTGTGCTTTTATTGTGCTGCGGTTGGTAACGGGTTATGATGAACTTTCTTCACGGGAAGGAGATCACTTGCCACTTTACAGAGGTCAATAAGAATACAAGTAGCTACTTCAGAACTGAAAATGGCGTGTAATGATCTTAATTAGGGATGGTGGGTTTCTGGATATCGAAATGAACACATCTCTCCTCTCAGACGCTCTCCAAGCAAGATTGCAGTAATTTACACTACTTGCAACATTAGAAATATGTTGGCCCGCGGGCTGCATTAATACTTGACAAACAAATGTCATTGTGGTTAAAGTCACTTGCCGTAGTTACGTGGAAATGAAATGGTTAGCACAGGATAAGTTGGCATGGAAAGCTATTGATGACCCATACAAGTAAAGAAACAAGTTAAAAGTTGCCACTGAGTTTGCTTCAGTCTGCGCTGCTATTCATAACACCAGCTGCCCCGTTGCCCTTATCGTAAATGATTTTATTCCCTCTCGATAGCTTGGAAGTTTGCCATCGAACTTCCTCGATTTTTGTCCAACGTTGATCACTTCGAGGCATATAATAGACAAAAATTGTACAATCTTCTATTTACAAAAATACTTCGACACACGAAAGCCCGACCAGTGTACTTCCAAACAATAACAAAAGACACTATTCAATGAACTTATAGCTAATCATGTGTACTCCATGGACTAATGCTGAGCCTCACGATTAGGCGCCATTTTTGTTCCAAAATTCTTAGGTCTCTTACAGCTGTTACAACGTGAAGTCATCATCATAGTCATCGGTTCTTTGATGATGAAGGGACTAATCGAATATCACAACCTCAACCATAAATTTGCCACGTGGTCGAGTTGATGTATCTTTTACGAGGAAGTACAACTGGGCAACGTACAGTTGATAAAAACGACTATAAAATAATACATTTAAGGAAGTACAATACAGAGAATAGGATGTCTTGCTGATGCGGTAAAGGCATCCTCGTTTATCCCGAAGGACGTGGTTTCGATTCACGGTAGGCAGGTCCAAAATTTAGAAACGGAGGAGCACGTGACCTTGAGAAACACTCAGTCTACGTAAAAATGAGCAACATGTTTATTCCAATGGACAAAGACAGTCGGACTTAGAGCTAACCTCTCTATGTTGAGTATTCAGCCCGGAGGCTGGTTTGATCCTCAAAAGCTCCGCCATCACCTGTCATAAATGGTCTCGACGTCACTGAAGAGGCCCAGTGAGTGAAGCAGTTTTCTGTTGCTTTCCTCACCAAGCCAAAAGTTGCTATTACACATCAGTCTGTCAAGCCTACTCAAATAGAGGCACCAACAAACCCTATGGGCTTCAGGGAATGGTTACATGAAACATCATTACAAGCATCCCTCATACCCCAGTACCGAGCAAGTGGCCGTGCTGCACTTGCGTTCGGGAGATAGTGGGTTCGAACCCCACTGTCGGCTGCTCTGAAGATGGTTTTCCGCTGTTTCTCACTTTCACGCCTTAATTAAGGTCACAGCCACTTTCCACTCCTAGCCCTTTCCTATCCCATCGTCGCCATAAGACCTGTCTGTGTCGGTGCGACCTAAAGCAAGTAATAATAAATACCCCAGTCACTGTCATATCGTCAAATTCAAGGATGAGACCGAGACATGTCAATGAAAGTAACAGACTTGTTTTATCCGCTACTAGAAGGCGTAGTGCACTGTAAACACTTTGTGTCGACTGCATAGTCAGGTGATGGTGATTCGTCCACCGGATGAAGACGTTAAGCCTTGAGCAGACCCTTTGGAGCTATTCGATAGGAGTAGACTGTGTCGGTACCAGGATTCACCCTCTCCCTTCCTACTATGATACATCACGTCATTTCATCTCAGTAACTCTTCTGATGAGGTTGACGTCAGGAAGGGCATCCGGTCATAAAATTCACTACGAGGATTCATCTCGCCTCATACACGACCGATTAGAGAACCGGGATAATGGTTGGACATACAATGAGAATTTTCAAAAAGGCATTGAGTTTGTACTCATGTAGAACCTTGTTTAGTTCAGAAAGCTCCTATAATTTACATTCACTCACTTTGTTTATTTATTTTTTAATTAATTAATTTATTTATTTATTTATTTATTTATTTATTTATTTATTTATTTATTTATTTATTTATTTATTTATTCTCTAAATGCTAAGCCTTGTCAAAAAAGTACTATTTTCAGCAGTTCTCCTTAGCTCTGTATAAGAACTTCAGGTCATTCTCATAGCCAAGTTTATAAAATGGCACTCTCTTAGACGTCCTCTCCTCCTTTTCCCAACAACTTTTCCTTCCAAAATACTACGAAGGAAATTACAATGCCTGATGATGTGTCCCACAGGTTTTGCCTTCGAAGTCTCCATCTGGTGGATCAAATGCATTTTTTCACCAACTTGTTCCGAATTTACGTACTTATCGGTAACCATTATTTTTTTTTTTTTTTTGCTCTGGAAGGATTCCTTTATATTCTCTTCTTCACCTCATGGGCACTTCTGCTATCACCGATGATGTTTACGAGATAGATAATTTGGCTTGTCTGCTAATTTTTTTTGTATTTTCGGTCCTTATTTCAGCTTGAGGATTTTGTTATACCTGCGCATTTAAAAACTGCTAAATAGACAGCAAAAAGACACTAAAATCTTGAAAATAGGCCCTAAGATCTTTAAAATTAGTATTACTTTAATTTAAATCCTTCCACAATTAATACGGTACTGCCCAATCACAAGGCTTTGACTTTTGGTTTCCCGTTAGAAATCGTATTTGACGTATACAACTCCAAAGCTCCGAAATGAACCTCTATTAAATCGTCTGTATTATATTTGAACAAATAAATCATATACATTTTGCCCAATAGCCGGTTTTTGATTTTAATGGTAATTTTGACGTGCGATTGGGTTAGGACTTCAACCAGTTTTAGCTTTAACACTATTGCACAATATTATGAAAAAGAAAAACTTGCCCAGTCATCTAGTGGCACACACTCTAAGTACACACTCACGTAGAGTGGTTACCCCTGATAAGTGATAAAAAAAAAAAGACAGAGCTATCTGACTCTCCTTCAAGGTCGAGCGAAGACGCCTGTGTACAGTACACGTTATAAGCCGTAGCCTTCACGTCATTAGTTGCATTGCGCCGAACGTCTGAGCGAGTACATAATACAGTATTATCATGGAGCGTTGGTCAGGGCGTGTCGCGTTAGTTACTGGAACTAGTGCTGGTATAGGAGCAGCTGTAGCCTACCAGTTACAAGACCACGGAGTTCATGTCGTAGCTGTGGCTCGGAGAGTGGACAAGATAGAGGTGAGAAGAATATAGAATTAGAACCTAGTTTAATAAATAAGTTACAAGATTGTGAGCAACTGCAAAAAGACCTCGACAACGTTGTGAGATGGACAGTAGGCAATGGTATGATGGTAAACGGGGTTAAAAGTCAGGTTGCCATCTTCACAAATAGGAAAAGTCCTCTCAATGTTAATTTTAATTCCTGCGTTCATGGGGTGAAAGTTCCTTATGGGCATTACTGTAAGTACCTAGGTGTAGGAGCTTCCGTGGTGTAGATGGCAGCACGTCAGCCCCTCACCGCTGCATACCGTGGTTCAAATCCCGGTCACTCCATGTGAGATTTGTGCTAGACAAAGCGGAGGCGGGACAGGTTTTTCTCCGGGTACTCCGGTTTTCCCTGTCATATTTCTCTCCAGAAACACTTTCCATTCTCATTTCATAGCATTTTATCAGTCATTCATAAATCACTTTGGGAGTGGCGACCCCATCGTACTAATACCATACCATACCCCATGGCACTACAGCCCTTGGAGGGCCTTGGCCTACCAAGCGACCGCTGCTCAGCTCGAAGGCCTGCAGATTACGAGGTGTCGTGTGGTCAGTACGACGATTCCTCTCGGCCTTGTTCTTGGCTTTCTAGACCGGGGCCGCTATCTCACCGTCAGATAGCTCCTCAATTCTAATCACGTAGGCTGAGTGGACCTCGAACCAGCCCTCGGGTCCAGGTAAAACTCCCTGACCTGGTCGGGAATCGAACCCGGGGCCTCCGGGTAAGAGGCAGGCACGCTACCCCTACACCACGGGGCCGGCCCATCGTACTAATAGCCTATATAATTATGATTCATTCATTCTTTCCCTAACCCGGTCAATGACTGAAAAAGAGGTTGTAGGTTTTCATTCATTCTTCATTGGGGTAATCACATAAATAAAGGGTACAGATCTATGCATATGGTTCTGAGGGTATTTAGGGGTTATAGTAAGGTTGTAAAAGTGAGGGCATATAAGTCTCTGGTAAGACCAGGATATGGATCCCACACCAGGATTACTTGATTCGAGAACTGAAAAGGAAATCGGAAGAAAAACAGCCCGTTTTGTTCTGGGTGATTTCCGATAAAAGAGTAGCGTTACGAAAATGTTGCAAAGTTTGGGCTGGGAAGACTTGGGAGAAAGGAGACGAGCTGCTCGACCAAGTGGCATGTCCCAAGCTGTCAGTAGAGAGATGGCGTGCTATGACATCCGTAGACGAATAAATTTGAGTGGTGTTTTTAAAAGTGGGAGGGATCTCAACCGAAGACAATAAATTGGGGCAAATATTCGGTTATAGGAAGAGGAGTTAGGGGTTGGAATAATTTACCAAGGCAGACGTTCAATAAATTTCCAAATTATTTGCAATGATTTAAGAAAAGACAAGGTTAACAACAGATTGATTGATTGATTGATTGATTGATTGATTGATTGATTGATTGATTGATTGATTGATTGATTGATTGATTGATTGATTAATTGATTGATTGATTGATTGATTGATTGATTGATTGATAGATAATAGTAGGTAATGGGACCATATTTTCTGCGGCGGTAACGGAACGATTACCTACATTGAGAGCTTTGCGAACATTAGCGGATAATACATACGTTATATACATACATTATCATTAAGGACTGGTATGCCTTTCAGCGTTCAGTCTGCAAGCCTCTGTGAATTTATTAAACGTCGCGACAATCCTCTATTTGCAACTAGTGCTGTGGCCTCATTTAGTTCTATACCTCTTATCTTTAAATCGTTAGAAACTGAGTCTAACCATCGTCGCCTTGGTCTCCCTCTACTTCTCTTGACCTCCATAACAGAGTCCATTATTCCCCTAGGTAACCTATCCTCCATTCGCCTCACGTGACCCCACCACCGAAGTCGGTTTATGCGTACAGCTTCATCCATCGAGTTCATTCCTAAATTAGCCTTTATCTCCTCATTCCGACTACCCTCCTGTCATTGTTCCCACCTGTTTGTACCAGCAATCATCCTCGCTACTTTCATGTCTGTTACTTCTAACTTATGAATAATATATCCTGAGTCCACCCAGCTTTCGCTCCCATAAAGCAAAGTTGGTCTGAAAACAGACCTATGTAGAAATAGTTTCGTCTGGGAGCTAACTTCCTTCTTACAGAATACTGCTGATCGCAACTGCGAGCTCACTGCATTAAGCTTTACGGCACCTTGATCCAATCTCACTTACTATACTACCATCCTGGGAGAACGCACAGCCTAAATACTTGAAATTATCGACCTGTTCTAGCTTTGTATCACCAATCTGACATTCAATTCTGTTGAATTTCTTTCCTACTGACATCAATTTAGTCTTCGAAAGGCTAATTTCCATACCATACTCATTGCACCTATTTTCAAGTTCTAAGATATTAGACTGCAGGCTTTCGGCACAATCTGCCATTAAGACCAAGTCGTCAGCATAGGCCAAACTGCTTACTACATTTCCTCCGAACTGAATCCCTCCCTGCTATTTTATACCTTTCAGCAAATAATCCACGTAAACTACA
The DNA here is from genome assembly GCF_040414725.1 of Anabrus simplex. Classification (NCBI taxonomy): domain Eukaryota; kingdom Metazoa; phylum Arthropoda; class Insecta; order Orthoptera; family Tettigoniidae; genus Anabrus; species Anabrus simplex. Next base: position 182,330,522 of record NC_090279.1, on the reverse strand, counting down.
AACAGCAGAGGTGAAAGATTACAGCCTTGTCTAACTCCTGTAAGTACCCTGAACCAAGAACTCATTCTACCATCAATTCTCACTGAAGCCCAATTGTCAACATAAATGCCTTTGATTAATTTTAATAATCTACCTTTAATTCCATAGTTCCCCAGTACGGCGGACATTTTTTCCGTCGGTACCCAGTCAGATCCTTTCTCCTGATCTGCGAAACATAAACACAACTACCTATTCCTCTCGTAGCATTTTTCATTTACCTGGCGCATACTGAAAATCCGATCCTGACAGCTCCTCTGTGGTCTGCAACCACACTGGTTTTTATTCAACTTCCTCTCAACCACTGATCGAACCCTCCGTTCCAAGATTCCAGTGAATACTTTGCCTGGTATACTAATCAATGAGATACCTCGAAAGTTGTTGCAATCCTTCCCGTTCCCTTGCTTATAGGTAGGTGCAATTACTGCTTTTGTCCAATCTGAAGGTACCTTACCAACACTCCATGCTATTCTTACTACTCTATGAAGCCATTTCATCCCTGCCTTCCCACTATACTTCACCATCTCAAGTCTAATTTCATCTATCACTGCTGCTTTATGGCAATGGAGTTTATTTACCATCCTTTCTACTTCCTCAAGCGTAATTTCACCAACATCATTTTCCTCCTCCCTATGAGCTTGGCTGTTCGCAACACTACCAGGAAGATCTCCTTTTACGTTGAGAAGATGTTCCAAATATTCCCTCCACCTCTCCAGTGATTCCCTGGGATCTTTTATGAGTTCACCTGAATTAAAGATAAAAATTTCATTGTTCCGTATTGAAATTATTGATGTTAAAAATTAAATAACTGGAGGTTCAACCTATTCAATACTCACCTGAATTACTCAAAACATTGTTCATTTCCTTTTTCCCTCCCTTCGTAATATTCTTTATTACTGTCCAGAAAGGTTTCCCTGCTGCTTGCCCTAGCCTTTCCAGGTTATTACCAAAATCTTCCCACGACTTCTTTTTGGATTCAACAACTATTTGTTTCACTCTGTTTCGTTCATTTACGTACAAATCCCTGTCTGCCTCAGCGCTTGTTTGGAGCCATTTCTGAAAAGCCTTCGTTTTACGTTTACAAGCTGCTCTCACTTCATCATTCCACCAAGATGTTCGCCTTTTCCCATATTTACACACAGTTGTTCCTAGGCATTCCCTTGCTGTTTCTGCTACAGCATCCCTGTATGCCACCCATTTTCTTTGTATATCCTGAACCTACTTACTGTCCACTGTTCGAAACTTCTCACTGATCATATCCATGTACTTCTGTCTAATTTTCTTGTCCTGGAGATTTTCTACCCTTATTCCTTTGCAGACAGATTTCATTTTCTCCCCCAGGCCTAGAGATACTTAGTTCACTACAGATCAGATAGTGGTCTGTATCATCGAAAAATCCCCGGAAAACTCATACATTCCTAACAGATTTCCTGAATTCAAAGTCGGTTAAGATATAGTCTATTATGGATCTGGTACACCTAGCCTCCCATGTGTAACGTTGATTAGCCTTATGCTTGATATGCGGATAATTCGTCCACTAAAAACTTCGAATCGGGCATTTGGTGCACTCCAAAATGTGAAAAAGAAGGCGAACTTCAAAATATGGTATACGGGTTTTTGTTCAAAAATATTCATAAATTATAATTATAATGTTATCGTCCAAATATTATGTCGCAGTTACAATCCTAGGAGGGGTTATCTAAAATAACAAAATTCTCGGTGACAGTATAGCGCTTAATTTCGAAACATGCAATATGACAGAAATACTATACTCGCAGAAAGGTAAGCCAATTCTATATTTTAACAGCTGTTATTACCCTTTCCTCTCCTATAACAGGCTTAGGAATAAAAGTTATTACGATCGCCGAATCTACTCTACATATTCCTACCTTGTTTACTGCTGCTCGCTTCTACTTCCTTCTCGCCGCACCATGCACCTCACTCACCTGTCGTCTACTTGATTGATTACGTCATCTTCGCTGCACTTCGCTGTGCCTGTGCGCTGTGTAACCACGTGACATTATGTTTCTAGAACTCACTGGCTTGTAGCCTGCGTTCTTTTTCTGGAATCTTCCTTTCTACTATAAATTGCTCTCTCCGCCTTTCCACCGTTGAGTCGGGCTTCGTGGCGGAGTGGTGGACCACACACTAAAACAGTGCTTATTGTAATCATGTCAATTTCATCTGGACTCTATCTACAGCGACTCGGTGAGCAAGACTTATAATATTTATCTGCATTTGGACTCAAAACTTTCATTCGGGCTATTGCCTGCTATAATACTTTCTTCTGTCGAGTGGTTATGCTTCCCTTTAAAAACTCATAACTTAGACTGCTTCTATTCACGCACTGCGCTACGGACGATTGTAAATTATTTTCTGATGTCATCCTAGATCTATGCTATTACTAAAATTCAGCAATACCCGGCGAAGAAAATCCTTTCCCCGTCCTAATCCTCATCCTACTTCACTTCCCCCTCCCTTTCATGCTTTTTCTCTTTCAGGGTTCAGTTTCGATGTATATTGTACACTTCCAATTTATTCAACAGGCTTTCCTTTATGTACCATTGGATAATTATTTGTAAATGTGGCACACCCTTTTGGATTTTTCTTCTACTTGCAATTATTTATCTTGTTGTTAAATTATGGTTGTTAAATACATATTCTATTTCGCATTGTTATTTTGGTAATCTTGTATTGGCCTAGCTTCTTCCTTACTGCGCGATTTTCCTTGATTTATACTACTCCTCATCATCATTTATTATTATTATTATTATTATTATTATTATTATTATTATTATTATTATTATTATTATTATTATTCTAGTATGCTGAGCTTTCTACCGTATCGCTATATATCTTTGCATATTCCACTGCGTACTTCTGATTATTTATCGTTACTTGTACTTTTGTCTAAACACGCTACCACCCCGACTGTTATGGTAGCGCTATATTATAGTATGATAGCTGAGGTCCTCCCTCACTAACAAAGTTAATGGCGTTGTGAAGACAGAAGTGTGTGCAGAGTCCATTGTACAACTGCTAACTACTTACATAATATCACAGTGCTCAAGGATGAGACAAGTAAACAACAGCACAACACTACTGTTGCCGTCAAAGTAAGAAAGGTGCGAATATAGTTTAGTAATGTCCATGCTGTTTAGTCCTTTCAATGTCGTCCACATTTAATTCTCTTTAAATGCCTTAAGTAGTAACGGCATAATTAACAACATAAGATATGCGGATGATACAGTCATCCTGTGTGACAATTTTGAAGGTCTCCAGCTCCTGCTCAATAATATCAGTGCAGTAAGTGAGGACATGGGACTAAAAATAAATGTAAACAAGACCAAGTTCATGATCTTCAGCAGACGTGCCAATGCTGAGGCAATCTTACAACTAAACAACCGACAGATTGAGAGAGTAACCACTTTTAAATATCTGGGTGCCATTGTCACTGAACAACTTGATCCCGAGAAAGAAGTGAAACAGAGGATAGCAATAGCACGAAAAATATTTACAAAAATGAAATCTTTCTTTTGCAATGACTACTTAAATTTAAAACTTAGACAGAGGATGGTCAAGTGCTATATATGGTCAGCCTTGCTATATGGTGTGGAAACATGGACTCTCAAGAACATATCAGTGAAACGCTTGGAAGCCTTTGAAATGTGGATCCACCGTAGGATGCTCAGGATTTCGTGGGTTGCACGACTAACGAACCAAGAAGTACTCAGAAGGGCAAGAGCAAGTCGGGAACTCGTTCAAACAATAAAACTCCGGAAGATCTCTTACCTTGGCCACATCCTTAGAAATGACCGTTACCTCATCTTACAGCGGATTGTACAAGGCAAAATACAGGGTCGAAGAGGTGTCGGGAGGAGGCGAACATCATGGCTTGGAAACATCAAAGAATGGACTGGAATTCACAGCGTTGAAAGACTTTTCCACCTAGCTAGAGATCGTTCTGCATTCGCCACAGTGATCGCCAACGTCAGGGGGACCTGATACGGTACTATGAAGAAGAAGAAGTAAGTACTCACATCCTTTTTCACATTTACACATAAAAATAAAATGTGCACCAAATGTTTATGCCTTTTCAAATATATGTATTTTTTATTCATGGACCAAATATACACATGGACGTTTATAAACTATGGACCATTCTGTGCGACCTAGATGACCCTATGGACGAAATATAGTCTAATGCGCCATTTGATATGAACATTCTTACATGGACCAAATGTAGACCTTTATGAGTGGACGAATTGTACTGTAAGGTTTCAATTCCTTACCTCTCCTTAATCATTATGCATGTTTCTGAAAATGTTAAAATATTTTGAAACATAAAAACTGTATATTTTGAAATGATGTGATGATACTTTCTGCGTTGTTATGTTTAGTTGATTTCATTTGGTGTTTAGAGTCGTTCTTTCTTGATTGGGACACAGAAAACTCGATTTTACAATATTAATGATGCAGTGAACATCAGAATCGGTTCGCGTATTCTTTAGGAACGTTTATGCCTGCCTACGATAGAAAATGTGTATTGTATTATAAAGCTACGACCCTGTCAGCATGCAGCTCGGTGGAACTCTAAAGCCGGGTCCGTACTTGCAACAGATCAGCGTATCTGCATCAAGAAAATTGATACGCGACCATGATATAGTTGTCTTTTGTCAAGGCTTCCAGATTTGTATCACTTATCTTTACCATCTGTGCGTATCTGTTAGTTTTCCACCCATCGGTCCTGTATCGTCAATTGAGTGGTGGCTGCGATATAGTGACAATGAGTCTCCAACTGCACTTGGCTGCTGCCATTTCTTCTAAGAGCCGCGAGGAGATACTCTAATTATTTCTTGCACGATCCGGTAGGGCTCCCAACGTTACTCGCGATTTCGTCCCATGCCTCATTAATTTTCAACCCATTACAATGGGTTCCACAAAGCGGTCTTTTTTCTCAATAATAACTTAGCCTATCAACAGTTGAACATGTTCCATGAACCACTTACTTCAAATCGGAAGCACCGTGCGAGTTGGCCGTGCGGTTAGAAGCTTGCGGCTGTGAGCTTGCATCCGCGAGATAGTGGGTTCGAATCCCACCGTCGGCAGCCCTGAAAATGGTTTTCCGTGGTTTCCTATTTTCACACCGGGCAAATTAATTAAGGCTAAGGCCGCTTCCTTCCAACTCCTAGGCCTTTCCTATCCCATCGTCGCCATAAGACCTATCTTTGTCGGTGCGGCATAAAGCCACTAGCCAAAAAAGCAAATCGGAAGATCCCTAAACGAAGGTTGACGCAAAACTAAACGAAGTCGGAAGGACGATGAATGGGGAGCAGTGACAGGACTGTGAGCATGCGCAACACACGAGGCGATGGTACAGAGTAGTGAGCAGGTGGAAACATCCCCGATCCGATCATTTTATCATATTTAACACACGATCTTGATACAGAACTCTGTTTTCACAAGGCCGATACAGATACACTGATCTTACACTACCACCACCACTATTAAAATGTTTTCATTCCTCCCCTGAAGGGGGAGGCGGGCCTCTTAGACGGTGACACAGTCAAGCGTGGCCCCGGCTTTATGGGGTCTTTGGTATCAATCTGTAGCTACCTTCAGGTAGTTCGTGTCATTCTTATTAGATCGCCCTAGAGTTCGTGCACAGCGTGTAGATAGTTGTAGACAGGTTCTATAGATGTCAGGCTCGTAGGTAGGTAGGTAGGTAGGTAGGTAGGTAGGTAGGTAGGTAGGTAGGTAGGTAGGTAGGTAGGTAGGTAGGTAGGTAGGTAGGTAGGTAGGTAGGTAGGTAGGTAGGTAGGTAGGTAGGTAGGTAGGTAGGTAGGTAGGTAGGTAGGTAGGTAGGTAGGTAGGTAGGTAGGTAGGTAGGTAGGTAGGTAGGTAGGTAGGTAGGTAGGTAGGTAGGTAGGTAGGTAGGTAGGTAGGTAGGTAGGTAGGTAGGTAGGTAGGTAGGTAGGTAGGTAGGTAGGTAGGTAGGTAGGTAGGTAGGTAGGTAGGTAGGTAGGTAGGTAGGTAGGTAGGTAGGTAGGTAGGTAGGTAGGTAGGTAGGTAGGTAGGTAGGTAGGTAGGTAGGTAGGTAGGTAGGTAGGTAGGTAGGTAGGTAGGTAGGTAGGTAGGTAGGTAGGTAGGTAGGTAGGTAGGTAGGTAGGTAGGTAGGTAGGTAGGTAGGTAGGTAGGTAGGTAGGTAGGTAGGTAGGTAGGTAGGTAGGTAGGTAGGTAGGTAGGTAGGTAGGTAGGTAGGTAGGTAGGTAGGTAGGTAGGTAGGTAGGTAGGTAGGTAGGTAGGTAGGTAGGTAGGTAGGTAGGTAGGTAGGTAGGTAGGTAGGTAGGTAGGTAGGTAGGTAGGTAGGTAGGTAGGTAGGTAGGTAGGTAGGTAGGTAGGTAGGTAGGTAGGTAGGTAGGTAGGTAGGTAGGTAGGTAGGTAGGTAGGTAGGTAGGTAGGTAGGTAGGTAGGTAGGTAGGTAGGTAGGTAGGTAGGTAGTCGGTTTTATTTTACCTGGCACATCTAATCAGGCACTGAAATGTACATGTATTACATTGTATTGCTTTATAATAATTGGATTGAATACAAATTAAATGAATAATTAATTAAATAAAATTAAGATTAAATAAATCAGATATAATAAAAGGATAAATTCTTAAAACTGAAATGAAATTGCGTATGTCTTTTAGTGCCGGGAGTGTCCGAGGACATGTTCGGCTTGCCAGGTGCAGGTCCTTTTATTTGACGCTCGAAGGCGACCTGCGCATCGTGGTAATGATGACGATGAAATGATGATGAAGACGACACATACACCCATCCCCTGAGCCAGCGATATTAACCAATGATGGTTAAAATTCCCGATCCTGCTGGGAATCGAATCCAGGACTGCTGTGACCGAAGGCCAGCACGCTAACTATTTAACCATGGAGCCGGACATCTTTAAAAGAAAGAGGTACTACATAAAATTAAATAACATTTGAAAAACAAATCGGGTAAGAATTTTCGACTAATCTTCTACCTGAACATCCATGACAACAGAATGGTTGTGAGTAGTAGCATCAAGTTTACAGATGATCCTTACTGGTGCGTAAAATGTATCCAAAGTGCTTCCTTGAAAGTGCGAATAGCGTTTAACCCTCTGATACTTTCGGGAAGGAGGTTTTACTCACGGCAGGCAATTACTGTGGATGATTTATCGTAGATAGCAATTATACGGGTAGATAAAGCAAGGATGGAATTATTAGTAGATCTGGTGTTAAGACTGTGATAAGAAGATAGGTATTTGAAATATAAAGTAAGGTAAAATAACTGTGAAGAATGAAGGGTTTTATAGAGATGGCATAGGGTATGCGCAGTGCGACGGATTTCTAGTCGGGGCCAAGATAGGTGGTTATATGAAGGAGTTACCTGGTCATAGTACGGTAGGTTACAGACGTATCTCACACAGGCATTTCAACCACGTTGTAATCTGCTCAGTAACTTTCACCCAGTGTCTCTATAAGCCGCGTCACAATAGTCGAAATGAGGGAAAACCAGAGCTTCTACCAACATTTTTTGAGTTTTTCAGGAAAAAATTATTTATACCCGCGCAACATGTGCAATGCAGAGAATGTTTCCTGGGTGATGTTCGTGATATGCGTTTTCCATGACATGTCATCATCGAAAGCAACGCCTAGGACTTTTACTGATGACATGAATGGTATGTTAGTATTACATAACCTTATAGATGGAATCTCTGGTCGATTGACCTTCGCGAGTAGTTTCAGGTATCCAAGGATGATGGCTTGCGTTTTGGCTGGGTTTAACGTAAGACCACATCTCAAAGACCAAGAAGAAAATGATGTTAGATCCTGATTGATTTTGTCTATGATAGTAAATATTAGATCTGGAGATGTATGGAGGTACATTTGTACATCATTAGCGTAAATACGGTATTTACAGTGCGTTGGGTTTTGGGAGACATCATTAATGTAAATAGACAAGAGAAGGGGTCTTAACACGGACCCTTGGGGGACACGCAGGTATGAAATGAGATATCTTAATAATGAGACGCTGTTTGACCCGAGTTTAAGTATCACAAAGTGAAACCTCTATCAGTGGGCCCTTCTGACAAAGAACGCCAAGTATCGTGGAGATAATATTGCTGAATTGCATTGAATCAGACTTTACCCAGTCGACCAACCGTATGTGAACTCGTTGATATCGATTTTAAGCGGCAGTTCCCAAGATTCTATTTGTGTGTTTGAGTTCCATGTGCCTGTGCTATTTGAAACTGTAAACGCTGTAAACCTTCGTTTCGTGTGCTTACTAATTAGAAACGTATCTCCGCCGGAATCTGGGCTGACAGTCTCTGAAATAACAAATAGGAAATACATTTATGTTGGGTACGCTCAACCCATCTGTGGCAGTTACGGAATAATAGCGTTTCTAGCCATTTTCGTGTGATGACCTGGATATTCATGGGTAACATTAATGGACATTTCCAGTACTCATTTAGCAACTGTTTCGATGCTACCGGACTAACTAAACCAGTGAGCGTTCCTGTATGCCACCCATTCTCTATCTATATCCTGAACTTACTGACTGTTCTTTCGAAATCCTAGCTGGTCACTACTTGGATTGAAGATCACTCGTATCCCCTCTAGAAGCCAGTCGGATTATTTTTTATGGAAACATGAAAATGTACGTCACGAACTTAGCGATACTAAATGTGTGACACGATGTTACCCAGCAAGAGTATTGGTGGAAGGCCATGACTGAGAGACATATAGAAGGCTCTTTTATCAATCCTACACTTGTCCACTCCCCATTTCATATAGATGTCTCTCGGAAGCGATCCGTTAGACGCAAATAAATTCATCATTATCAATAAGTTTAATTTCTTGAATGATTATTTGATTTTTCCAAAGGGCAATTGGGCACATTTTTTTTTTCATTTTCATTCTAGGGAGCTGTGGCCAAAGCAAGGCAGGAGGCAAAGAACAGAGGCCGATATCATGCCACCAACGCGACTCCTGGTAAACTGTACGCCAAGAAGTGTGACGTCGGTAAGGAACAAGACATCCTGGCTCTGTTCAAGTGGATCAAGGATACCTTGGGAGGAGTCGATATCTTGATCAACAACGCGGCCATCGGCGGGAACGATAAGATTTCAGGTAACTGATGAACACATCAGCTCGATAACAGCACTTGAAATGTGTTTGATCGAATTCAACATAAACACTCACCTTTTCATATTTCACTGATACTGTATCAAACCACTCTCTGCACAATGAAGAAATGTGCACTATGATATAAATAATATATAACAGAGTGAATCAGCTAAAATGTTCGCTTCAAATAACTCGTAAACCGTTAAAGATATTGGACTTCAGAAATGTTTTGAAGGGGTTCATAATATCTTTTCCAGAGTACCAATATCTGTCGAGATAAAGGAAGTAAGTTTGCTGTTTTTAATGGGATCACACTGATTAGTACATGGATAGTGCCCGGATGTTTATGGCCTAAAAATGTTAGAAAATAATATGCAAGCATTTATGACCTAAATTGTATTAAAATATGACTTGAAAGTTTTTGGTCACATTTTCGAAATCTTGTCACAGTACATTGAAAATATATTTTTAAAATCAAGAATGTTCTGTAATAATATTAATTTATTATATTTTGAATTTATTTAATTACCCAATTCGAAAGATAACTCTCGACTTTGCACAGAATGAAATAAATTTCACATTCTGTTGGGTGATAAGAAATCATTACAATAGCAAATTAAATATTTTTTTTAAGTTTACAAATAGGAACGATTTTCACGCAAAATTGACTTGTAACGGGAAAAGGATCGCTCAACATTGCAGGATGTTATTGGGCCATATTTTAAATACGTCAAATCATTAGAGTTAAAGTGAGGCTCACCTCTCTGTCGCTTTATCCGCATACAGCTTGCCCTCATAATTCACATAAATACATACTTCTAAGAAAGATAATTGTAAGAAATTACAGACAAACACTAAAAGAATGTAAAAAATCCGTCTTCGAGACGACTGAAACCAGGTAAGCGAAAATGAAATGAAATGAAAAGATTAAAAAAATGACAAAAAAAAAAGAAAATTCACGGGGAAATAAGACCATAATATGAAATATTACCGTAAAATTACAAAAAACGTTAAAGGAGCCAAAATATGACTTTGTATGACCCGTTAAACTGCCTGGCCGAGGCGGTAAAGGCGTGCTCGGTTCGCCCGGAAGGACGAGGGTTCGAATCCCCGTCAGGAAGTCGTAAAATTTAAGAAACGAGATTTCCACTTCCGGAGGTGCATATGGCCCTGAGGTTCACTCAGCCTACACCAAAATTGAGTACAAGGTTAATTCCTGGGGGCAAAGGCGGCCGGGAGTAGAGCTAACCACTCTACCCCATCACGTGCCGAGGTTAACAATGGTGGAAGCCTTTACCTTCCACTCCTCCAAGGGCCTTCATGGCCTGTACGGAGGTGAAAAAAAATGACCCGTTAAAATTGCCTAATTTTAGGCACCGTAGATAAAATCATACTTAACTTGAATCTTTCATTGAAATAATATAAAGAACTAAAATATGACATGTCATAAATATCCGGGCCCTAGTCATGGAAATCGCAATTTTTTTTTTGCTAGGGGCTTTACGTTGCACCGACACAGATAGGTCTTATGACGACGATGGGATAGGAAAGGCCTAGGAGTTGGAAGGAAGCGACCGTGGCCTTAATTAAGGTACAGCCCCAGCATTTGCCTGGTGTGAAAATGGGAAACCACGGAAAACCATTTTCAGGGCTGCCGATAGTGGGATTCGAACCTACTATCTCCCGGATGCAAGCTCACAGCCGCGCGCCTCTACGCGCACGGCCAACTCGCCCGGTACATTGCAAATTCAGGTGTGTGGTTACTTTCAAAATCTATCCACTATTTATCGAGAAAATACTCAAGCATGCTTCATTCGCCAACCGTTGGCAGCCCTAATCAGGCAACCAAGTCTTTTGCTATCATGTTAACTATTGTGCGTCTAATTATGTACGTACCTTCAGCTTTCTTTCCATTAATAATGATTTTACCGAATAAGTACAACTTTTGTTGAATTTGAAACATTCAGTCAGGATAATATTAGTACCGCTTAGAAGCCGATGATCACATAAGCAGAGCTCTGCGTAGATATAAAAAATATATTCCGCTCCGCATCCGCGAATGAGGTATCTGCGGATATTGCAACTGTTTAGCTGTATATTATACACCCCAGTAAAAGACCTATACACTCAGACTAAAATTCCACCTCTCAGCATAATTACAGAGCTTAATTCTGCCTTACTAATGTATAAAATAAAAAGAAACATAATATTTCACAACACTACTTTAATAACCAATTCAGACAACCACAGGTATCAAACTAGACATGCAGATGACTTGGCCTTGTATCACATCCACTCTTCAAAATATGGGAAGAACAGTTGTAAATTCTCAGCAATTCAAGCATACAACAAACTTCCTGCTGACGTAAAAATTGCCCCTACTTTAATAACTTTCAAACGAAAGGCAAAGGAAAATCTATGGATTAGATACTTCATAAGTGAAATATAAATATGTAATGTTTAAAACAAACACTCGCCCCGCTTTGTCAATCCTGCTGCATTGTTACTCACTTGTAGTACTAAGTAGTTTAAGTATCTTAGTATAATTAAGGAACTATTGAATGGTATTTTATTTTTATTTTTTACACTTTCTGTATTGATGTCTCTACTTTCCCTATTTAAGTCACCTGATTATATCATTGTAAGTATTCAGAGTTTGTATATCCGCCATTGAATATATCATTCATTGCACAATTCCTCTGTATGAGTCTTTGGCTCGTTGGAATTAATTATTGAAATAAATATCTAATCTAATCCTCGCCTCACACCACTACTCTACAGCGGCAGCCCGGTGTCTATGATCGGCTTATAGGATTTACTACGTCTACTGCAACCGGAGTTGCCAAATCGTCTAATGCACTCGACACGAAGAAAGGGTAAAGACTGAAGAGGGTGGTTTGGCAAACTCGCCAAACCAAACAAGGATCACTTAGAACTCGTTCACTCAGCAGGGTGCAGGCAGTGATTGACAGCTGGCTTCCAGCTCGCTTCCAGGAATGAGGCCATCATGTTTTAACACCAAGTATAGATCTGTTGACAGAAATTTTTTTTTGCTAGTTGTTTTACGTCGCACCGACACAGATAGGTCTTATGGCGACGATGATGCAGGAAAGGGCTAGGAATGGGAAGGAAGCGGCCGTGGCCTTAGTTAAGGTATAGCTCCAGCATTTGCTTGGTGTGAAAATGGGAAACCACGGAAAACGGAAAAGTTTCCGACAGTGGGGTTCGAACCTACTATCTCCCGAATACTGGATACTGGACGCACTTAAGCGACTGCAGCTATCGAGCTCGGTACTGTTGACATAATACAATAGGCCTGACACCCGGCATTAGCCCCCTTACAGACACAGATTTGTGAGAGATTTCCTCTTGCGACAACTACAAACATTATTGAGAATTTCTCTTTCGGAACCTTTGTTCAATTCTTCCATTAATTGCGAACACGAGCCAGTTATACGGCTGTATGGACTCCAGGCTCTTTATACATCACCATTCTCACATACCGTTGTCAAGAGTCGTCTCACCACAGGCAAAAATAACTACGCGAAATGTACGAAAGACTGACTTGTCGAGATTTCTAGAGTATTCCTGAGTGGAAATCAATAAACATGATCATTTAGAAATTGTTCACACTGCTATACAGTTTACATCCTCTAAGACACTAACTTCACAGATATCTGTGCAGGGTTCTACATATAAGAAAGCAGCAATTCATCATCATCATCATCATCATCTGTTTACCCTCCAGGGTCGGCTTTTCCCTCGGACACAGCGAGGGATCCCACCTCTACCGCCTCAAGGGCAGTGTCCTGGAGCTTCAGACTCTTGGTCGGGGATACAACTGGGGAGAATGACCAGTACCTCGCCCAGGCGGCCTCACCTGCTGTGCTGAACAGGGGCCTTGTGGAGGGACGGGAAGATTGGAAGGGATAGGCAAGGAAGAGGGAAGGAAGCGGCCGTGGCCTTATGATAGGTACCATCCCGGCATTCGCCTGGAGGAGAAGTGGGAAACCACGGAAAACCACTTCCAGGATGGCTGAGGTGGGAATCGAACCGACCTCTACTCAGTTGACCTCCCGAGGCTGAGTGGACCCCGTTCCAGCCCTCATACCACTTTTCAAATTTCGTGGCAGAGCCGGGAATCGAACCCGGGCCTCCGGGGGTGGCAGCTAATCACGCTAACCACTACACCACAGAGGCGGACAAGCAGCAATTAAGGACTAAAAGGGAGAAACACGGCTCCGGTGGTGTGGACATGTCTCTAGAAGCGGCGAAAATTCGTTGTCAAAAACAGCTCTCCGCTATGATCCCGGAGGAAATGAATCCCCTTGACGCTCGAAGAAACTGTGGCTGGACAGAATCAGGGAGGTCATGCAAGTGCCCTCGATAGATAGAAGTGGCGATTAGCAATCAAACAAGCGGAACCTGCACCATCGTGAAATACACGGAAAAAAGTAGGTCAGGATGCTAACGTTATCTATTCGAAGCCGTCGTAAACAGTGTTGCCAACTTATATTTTCAACATCCGCTAAATACTACTAAAAATTCCGCTAAAATTCCGCCAAGAAATCCGATCTCAAATAATAATAATAATAATAATAATAATAATAATAATAATAATAATAGTAATAATAATAATAATAATAATAATAATAATAATAATAATAATAATGATAATAATAATAAATGTCTGCACTCGCCTGATCTGTGAGTTTCACTGGGATTAACCCCCTGCCTGCGAGCCGGCGGGATAAAACTTGTAGGCGTTTTAGTGCCGGGTGCAAACTAGGTGAATCCCCTACCTCAAGGGCCACACACAGAACAGGCCAGTTCATTAAACGTCTTCCTTCATAGCATAAATATATATGCTACTCTTTCACAGTTTCATTATCTGTCGTCAACTAAGAGATAAGTACCCTTTCCCCACGCATTACAAATTTATGATACCATGATCTCATAACATCAAATCCAAATAACATGTTTTCCTCATGTGACTGCTAGCTCCTGACAAGAAATACGGAACAGCTCGGAGACGGACTGCAATACGAATTTTTTTTAAAAACGTAAAATTGATAAAACACTAAATTCCGCTAAAATAAATCTAGAATTCCGCCAAAAAATCCGCTGTCCGCTAAATGATATTTTTCTCCGCCGACAGTCTTCCTATTCCGCCAAATTTAGTGGAAAATCCGCTAAGTTGGCAACACTGGTCGTAAATTCATTTTTCCTGTACCTGTTCCTTCAGCGACTCTGAAGGTTTAAAAATCGTACGATGTTAGCACAGTGTATTCATGGACACACTAGGGTGAATGCCTGGATCATAAGAAGATAAACTCAACGAGATGGCTACGCAATTTTGATCACCTTGCCAGGAGCTTACGTTTGGGAGATGGTGGCTTCGAACCTCGCTGTAGGCAGCCTTGAAGATGGTTTTCTGTGGTTTCCCATTTTTACATTAGGCCTTAATTAAGGCCACTGTTATTTTCGTCCCTGTTTATCCCATCGTAGTTTTGAGACCCTTCCTAGACTAAGTCATAGGATGTAAAATAGCTCTACATACACATCCTTACTACTTGCTACACCGAGCTCAATAGCTGCAGTCGCTTCAGTGCGGCCAGTATCCAGTAATCGGGAGATTGTGGGTTCGAGCCCCGCTGTCGGCAGCCCTGAAGATGGTTTTCCGTGGTTTCCCATTTTCACACCAGGCAAATGCCGGGGCTGTACCTTAATTAAGGTCACGGCCGCTTCCTTCCACTTCCTAGGCCTTTCCTATCCCATCGTCGTCATAAGACCTATCTGTGTCGGTGCGACGTAAAGCAAAAAAAAAAACTACTTGCTACATGCTTCTTCTCTGTTTTCACCTTCTTTACATGTTTTTTGTCACATTCCTTTTATAATATTACATACTTTTGATGGTGCCTTCCATTCTCTGTTTAATAACTGAACAAGAGTGTGAAATTCTGGTTCACCACAGAAACACGCAATAGTGATTACATCCCTCGATACAGGGTTTGCGTCAGGAAGAGCATCCGGCCCTAAAACAGGGCCAAATCCATATGTCCGACGCAGTTCACACCTCCTTCCTTAGTGGAGAAAACATTACATTATTATTCCATTACAGTAGGCTGAAAGTAAGATTTATAGGAATTTCTACAAGCCTTGTTGTCTTATCCGCTAATTCTTTCCTTTATTTTCTTTAATTATTAACAAAATAACTAGTGGAAATACGCACAAAATGTCGTTCGTCGCGTCTAACCGATTTCTATAGCGCCACAGCAAGTAGTGGAGACAGCATGTGCTGTGAGGAAGGGTACAGGGGTATGTATTAGCCAAAGTCATGGACACTGAGGTATGATTCACCCGCTTGCCACGCGCATTTGTCAGTTTGGCGGTCTCTTTAGTGTCTTTAGTGTCACCGAGATTGATAGCTGCAGTCGCTTAAGTGCGGCCGGTATCCAGTATTCGGGAGATAGTAGGTTCGAACCCCACTGTCGGCAGCCCTGAAAATGGTTTTCCGTGGTTTCCCATTTTCACACCAGGCAAATGCTGGGTCTGTACCTTAATTAAGGCCACGGCCGCTTCCCTCCCACTCCTAGCCCCTCCCTGTCCCATCGTCACCATAAGACCTATCTGTGTCGGTGCGACGTAAAGCAACTAGCAAAAAAAAAAAAAAGTGCGGCCAGAATCTGCTATTTGGAGACAGTGGGTTCGAATCCCACTGTCGACAGTCTTGAAGATAGTTTTGCGTGGTTTCCCCATTTTCACACCAGGTGAATACTGGGACTGTACCTTAATGAAGGCCATCACCACTTCCTTCCCACTCCTAACTCTTTCCTATCCTATCGTCGCCATAAGATCTATCTGTGTTGATGCGACGTAAAGCCAATTGTAAAAAAAAAAAAAAAAAAAAAAAATTGGAGTCAAATACTAAATTATTTTAATTGTATATTCACGCCGTACTTCTACTGAATTTTAATATTGTTCCTTTGGTGAAAGTTTTATTGTGTAATATTGCATCAAAATCTCAAATAACCATTTTTACCGCACTTAAGGCGGTAACTCTCGCCCCCTTTTCTAATTCCCAAACACCGCTACTGCCTCCTTACCATCTATATTTTTCTCTCTGATCTTTCTTGTTTTCATAGTGTTTCCATATGTTTATTGCAAAAAATACACCGATTTTTCCTATTTTTTGTCTTATTGCTTTATTTTTATGTTCTCCTATCAGCCACGAAATTATCCCTCTCATTTTCCCTTTTTTGTTGATATTTCAGTCCTTATTTAGTCCCAGTGTAGCATTGATGGTTATTCTCTAAAAGTTACACAGATATGAAAATATTATCATTCTCCTCCAATTTCACCAATCTCCCCATTGGCCACTATTTACTCTTCGCCGCCTTAACTCCTTGGATCCAAGTTCTTCCTTCTAAATTGCAATCAACTGGTTGATATTAAACTCCAATGTCAAAAATTGAAGTTCTAAAGTACCCCATACACGATCAAGCAATTTGCGCAACAATGGGTTTGTGCAACGTCCTGTATGTGCAAACTTTGGTACACACAGGTTGCAATGTTTTGTGCAAACCTCAGTTCATTTTAGAAATTTGAACGTTTACATTATCATTAATTTCCTCCATGCCCTTGACATCTTCATTGATATTGTCCATTGTGGATGTTCCCTGCATTTCAGTCACCTGGTCCCTCAGAAAATCTATATCGGTGAAATGCCACAAATTGTGTCTTCACTTCCTGCTCTGGATTTCGTACGGTACGAAGTACGAAGGGTATTAATTTTGGTACGCACTAGGGCCCTCTCTGCTTTGGGATCAATCTCCTTAATCTTCTCCACCAGTTTCTCATACGCCGCATCCTTCATATTCCTATTTTTATACACCTCACTCTTCACTTCGCGATAAACTGAAGGGAAAACTTACGAGAATTATATTTCCTTATTTATTCACTTCTCAAATTGTCCATCATCATAGTATTCCACATTCATCACATATACCACGGTAATCAAAACTTCTTAACAATAACTAACAATAAGGTTATAAAATCTTGTATATTCCTTTTACTACTATCTCTTGAAATTTATTTCTAATTAAAGGAATGTGTTGATCAAATTAAAGCTGCTAACTTTTTATTTTAATAGTTTAACTCCATTAACATTTCTCAATACTGAAATGAGCTCTCGCCAGAATTCTTTATGAACGTTTTGTGTTGACGCCATACTAAACCGGACTCAGGTAGATACAGGTGAGGTCTTCACACGGTCAACTATCGTCAAACACTGCCATAAAGCCATAGACGTTCAAACCGCTTATCAAGCAGAGTGTGTTGCGCAAATTATTTCGGTCCCTCCCAATTTATTTCAAACAGTTGTGCAACTATAGCTCATTCCACGTTAAAGAAAACAGTACAGCTCTTATGGTCCTACAGGGAGTGAACACACCCCCTCTGAGACATCCATAATTCCTCGTTATTAAGGGATATTATACTGTACTTTGTTATGTATTATCGAAGGTAGAAAGGAAAGGATGTCCGCCTCTGTGGTGTAGTGGTTAGCGTGATTAGCTTCCACCCCCGGAGGCACGGGTTCGATTCCCGGCTCAGCCACGAAATTTTAAAAGTGGTACGAGGGGTGTTCGATTCCCACCTCAACCATCCTTGAAGTATTTTCCGTGGTTTCCCACTTCTCTTCCAGACAAATGCCGGGATGGTACCTAACTTAAGGCCACGGCCACTTCCTTCCCTCTTCCTTGTCTGTCCATTTCAATCTTCCCATCGCACCACAAGCTGTTCAGCATAGCAGGCCGCCTGGGCGAGTTACTGCTCCTCCTTCCCAGTTGTATCCCCAGACCTAAAGTCTGACGCTCCAGGACACTGCCCTTGAGATGGTAGAGATAGGATCCCTCGCTGAGTCCGAGGGAAAACCAACCCTGGAGGGTAAACTGCTTAAGAAAGAAAAAAAAGGATGAGGCTATTTTGTCCTCAGTTATTAAAATAACTATAAGTTATATTATTTTCTTTTTCATAAATATATTTCTAGGGAGGAACCACAATGTCAGGAAGAGACATCGCTTCGTTGCCTTCCTTCATTTTCCTTCTGTGCCCGGCTCCATGGCTAAATGGTTAGCGTTCTGGCCTTTGGTCACAGGGGTCTCGGGTTCGATTCCCAGCAGGGTCGGGAATTTTAACCATAATTGGTTTTTTTACCTTAAACTTAAATGCTGAGGTTTTTTTATGTCATCGTCATCATCATCATCATCTGTTTACCCTCCAGGTTCGGTTTTTCCCTCGGACTTAGCGAGGGATCCCACCTCTACCGCCTCAAGGGCAGTGTCCTGGAGCTTCAGACTCTTGGTCGGGGATACAACTGGGGAGTATGACCAGTACGTCGCCCAGGCGGCCTCACCTGCTATGCTGAACAGGGGCCTTGTGGAGGGATGGGAAGATTGGAAGGGATAGGCAAGGAAGAGGAAAGGAAGCGGCCGTGGCCTTAAGTTAGGTACCATCCCGGCATTCGCCTGGAGGAGAAGTGGGGAAACCACGGAAAACCACTTCCAGGATGGCTGAGGTGGGAATCGAACCCACCTCTACTCAGTTGACCTCCCGAGGCTGAGTGGACCCCGTTCCAGCCCTCGTACCACTTTTCAAATTTCGTGGCAGAGCCGGGAATCGAACCCGGGCCTCCGGGGGTGGCAGCTAATCACGCTAACCACTACACCACAGAGGCGGACGGTTTTTTTTTTATGTACAAACCAAAAATTGCCCCTGTAAAATCCCGTCCTCTTTAGTTCATAAAAATAATTTGTAGCTTAGTTTCCTCTGCTTTTTGTCTTGAACTTAAGGGTACTGAATTTCACAAATGTATGTGCCGCCATTTTCCCGTGATAATGTTGAGCAGATCAATTCGATAAGAGAGAGTATTATATTGTTTTCTTAACATGGAATTAGCTATAGTCAATCCGTGCCGTACACCATGAAAATGTTTGTGCAAAACATTTTGTAGCGCATATCGCTTGATAGTGTATAGAGCCCCTTAAGATAACAGTACGACTCCGCCTCTCCTCATTGATATCTTTTAAAGATTAAACCTGAGTTGTTGATTACATATTATATAACCATTTATTTAAACTCTTACAAAGACCTCTTGTGCTTGTCTTGAATTGATATCTGATCGTATGTCCTTCTCAAGCAATAAAATACAGACACTTCAATCGAGTGCTTGACCACTGCCTTCGTGATTTACAGTGCACCCCATGATAAGAGACGGGCTGACAGATTAGAGAAATTTTGCCTTGACGTGATTTTTTGATACGATATGCGCTAGTGTCACGTCACCGAATACGGTAAAAACGAAAATAGATAATATCTTACAACGATAATTTGATAAGGTAAATCCGGGACAGATGCCGCCCCGGTAGAGATGCCGCATACACTGTAGCTAAAGGTTCCCATCGTTACAGCTAGATGGCAATATGTGTGGTTTTTCAGTTTCTAAGGAAGAACTACTGTCTGCGAGTGTGACAAAATTTGCTCGTATATTACGCCAATTATAGCCGATATCATGAGGCGAGTACATGTTTCCTCCTGACAAAGTTTTTGCGTGTGTTAATTTATTGTATATTAAGTTGGCTTCAAATGCTTAAATCAGACGTTTTTAGTACAGTAGACGTCAGAAACATAACTGTAGTTGAGAGTAAGCTAATTTTGGGCCATGATAGCCTTGAGGTATGAAAACAGGAGGGTGCGGCGTCTCTCCCTGATAGTTGGCCTTCGGGCTGAGCAGCGGTCGCTGTGCAGGCCAGAGCCATTTCAAGGGTGTTAAGTGCCGTGGGGTTTTATATATCACAGTAAGAATCCATTGCACATGCACATTTATAGTAAATCGAAATTAAAATATGATTTTAATGTTGTAAATTATCAGATAGATTTTTTCCATTGAATGATTATATTATGTGGATATAATTGTCTTGTAGTACGTTCTAGTGTTCGGTTATATTAAAGTTGAAGAAATTGGCTTAAATTTGATTTTGTCATTAATTATTTTACTCGCGGCATCTCTCCCGAGCAAAGTCGGCATCTATACCGGGATCCAGGGAGAGACGCCGCAGATGCAACAATTCCTTTGTTCACTCCTTTCTCCCATTTACTTTCAATTGCCAATATTTTGTTCATCCCTGATCAAGTGTACATGTTTTCAAATTATGCTCGATGAATCTGCAACAATTTTTAAAGTAAATATACCGAGATATAACAAAAGACATAAAAAGTGCAGCAACTCTACCGGAATTACCCTACTTATGGTAAAATAGATTCGAGAAAATGCGGGAATTGCTACAAAACGCAGTAGTGTATGGGACATTGAAGATCACCTATTAGAGGATATGATATTACATAACCCTAACAGAAGAAGAAACACCCACTAACGAAACATAAACAATCTAAGACTGGATTTAAACCAATTAGCGGAAGAGGAATGTCGAATCTATTTCTGATTTAAGAAAATAGATCTACTGTACGTTTTATGGTGACGATGGGACAGGAAAGGGCTAGGATTGGAAGGAAGTGACCGTGTCCTTAATTAAGGTACAGGCCCAGTATGTGCCTGGTGTGAAAATAGGATACCACGGAAAACCATCTTCAGGTCTGCTAATGGTGGGGTTCGAACCCACCATCTTCAGAATAGAAGCTCACAGCTGCGCGCCTCTAGCCGCACGGCCAACTCGCTCAGGCTCTCTCTGGGTCTGCTGTAGTAGAACTAAAAATTGAATGCCTCTGTGGTGTAGTGGTTAGTGTGATTAGCTGCCACCGCCGGAGGTCCGGGTTCGATTCCAGGCTCTGCCACGAAATTTGAAAAGTGGTACGAGGGCTGGAACGGGATCCACTCAGACTCGGAATGTCAACTGAGTAGAGTCCTACCTCAGCCATCCTCGAAGTGGTTTTTCGTGGTTTCCCACTTCTCTATTCCCCTATGCGTGGGGGTGGTAGAATAACATCCACGGTATCCCCTTCCTGTCGTAAGAGGCGACTAAAAGGGGCTCTCAACTTGGGAGCGTGGGTTGGTGACCACGGGGCCCTGAGCTGAGTCCTGGTATTGCTTCCACTTACTTGTGTGAGTCTCCTCACTGTCGTCTATCCTATCTGACCTCCTTTGATCAACTCTTGTTCTTTTCCGACCCCGACGGTATTAGAGCACTAGAGGGCTAGGGAGCCTTCCATTTTCAAGTCCTTCATGGCCTTTGTCTTCTTTGGGGCCGATACCTTCATTTCTCGAAGTGTCAGATCCCTTGCATTTTTCTCTCTCCGATTAGTGTAATATAGAGGATGGTTGCCCAGTTGCACTTCCTCTCGAAACAATTATCACCACCACCTCCCACTTCTTCTGGCAAATGGTGGGATGGTGTCTTACCTAAGGCCGCTTCTTTGTCTACTTGTCTATCCCTTCCAATCGTCCCATCCCCCAACAAGGCCCCTCTTCAGCATAGCAGGTAAGACCACCTGGGCGAGGTACTGGTTTCTTTTTAATTTAATTGACCTTTGTTGGTACAACATTTGATCAACCTCCATATATAAGGCACACTAACAAGCACGCGCAGATGTAAAAAATATAAATTGTCAGTGCAAGGTACATATAAGAATAAAAAACCAAATCGGCCACAGTCTTCATGTAGAGAATACGACACTGAATCTCTCTTCCGGGAGAAGAGAGGGAGAACAAACAAGACACAAAAGGAAACACAACACAAAACACAAGAAGAGCACAAAGTCAAATTCTTATTTCCGCGCTTCTCAAAAAATCCATCACAGCATTGAGAACTGAATTGTTTTCACCGTGCAACACCAATGCAGCGGCTGGTCGGGAACGGCACTTGTAGATTAGATAGTTCAAATAAAAAGTGGCTTCGAGAAGCTTCATAAAGGCTACACTTAAAAAAAAAAATGTAGTTGAGATCTACATCCTCCGCATACTGACATCGACAGCGCGGTGAAAGCCAAAACTTCTATGCGATGTAGATGTGAAGGCAATGATCCATGATTGAGCCGCATTCTGATTACGGAAACCGCTAGACCTCGTAACCGATGAAACTTAGGCTTAGGAGGGATGTTGGTTTGTACGACACATGTTTCCCATTCTGTGGACCATTTGTGACGAATTTGTTGTCGAGTAGTGGGAATAAAGTCCATCCGTGGGAGTTGCAGCGCTGTAAATAGCCCTTCCGGTGCACCACTTTTCGCTAGTACGTCAGCTTTTTCATTGCCGGAAATTCCACTATGTCCTTTGATCCAAATAAATTCTATGAGGCAATCTTCATAGTAGATAGTAAAAGCTCGCTCCGCGATGTCATACAAGGAACCATGTGTTTAGAAATTTCACTCGAGATATTGTAATTTCTTCATAACACTTTGGGAGTACGTAATGATGAGAGCAGAATCGAATCGCTTGTTTGGACGAAAACGAAGTGCAGCACATATGGCTAAAATTTCCATTGTATAAATAGAGGGTTTTGGTGGCAGTTGTATCCTACCGCATTCTTCACTTTGTTGACAGTAATATGCATATCCCACCGAGTCTGCGAATTTGCAACCATCCGTGAAGATGAAAGTACTATTGGGCCACACGGAGTGAATCAGAGCCGAAATGTAGTTCTGTGTATGAGCTTCTGTGGTGAGATAGCTAGGTAGATAGTATATCAGCAGTCGATGTGAAGAATACTGAAAGCTGGCTTCAAATCCGGGCATGGTTCGAGCTTTGAGAGTTAATGAGAAAATCGTTTTCAGTTCGTTGTAGCAGCGCAACAGAAGCTGTAGCTTGTATCGTGAGCGTCGTCCATGTCTCGCCTCGATAACGGTCAATCGTTGAAGTGTAATTAGAATGGGATGTTGTGAAATAGCAGAACGTTGTAACAGAAATTTCTTGCCTATCATTTCTCGGCGCATTTACAACGATAACTCTCCAGCTTCTATTAACAGAGCATTTGTTGGTGTGGATTTCATAGCACTCAAACAGATGCGGATCGCCCGAAATTTTATGGTGTTGAGTTCCTTCGTGACGTATGCAGGAGCATTCCCATACAAAAAAACACCCACAATCAATCATGGAGCGTATCATAGAACGATACAGAGTCAAAAGTATAACAGGATCAGCTCCCCGCCAGGTACGGGTCATACAGCGGAGAATATTAATTGCTCGTTCAATTTTTGGAAGAATGTGAGCAATATGGCAACTCCAAATTGGTCGACTATCAACGTGCATACCCACTAGGCGTAATAATGATTTCACTGGAAATGTGAATCGTCCTAAATGGATAACACCAAGCTGAGGTAAAGTCCTCTTCCGGGTAAAAGTCACCACAGTAGATTTCGATGGAGACAATTCAAGACCATTATTATGCAACAGTTTTTCCAGATTGCAAGCCACATAATGTAAACGAAGTTATATAACCTCGAAGCTAGAGGAAGTAATGTAAATACACACATCGTCCGCGTATTGTAAAACTTGAATCGAGTGACTGAACATATGCTCAAGATCAGCAGTATATGTTGTATACAAAAACGGGCCGAGCACTGAGCCCTGTGGGAGACCATGTAAACGACTGTGTCCATCTCGTACGTAGATTTATTGTTCTTGAAACAATGTCTGAAGACCTTATATAAAAGCTGGAGGGATATGGAATGTTTGAAGCTTACTGAAGAGAACTGGTATACTGACGCTACCATAAGCTGAGCTGATATCCAGTGAGAGAGCCGTAAGATTTCCATTAATCGCAAAAGCATGTTCTATTGCAGAAGTGAATATATCGAGATGGTCTAATGTTACTCTTTCACGGCGGAATCCATACTGCGACCGAGGAGGCAGCTGCTGGTGTCCTAACCACCACTCAAGTTGTGCTTTCATTATCCTTTCCAGAGTCTTTACCATACACGAGGGAAGAGCAACTGGTCTATAAGAAGAAGGGTCACTAGGGTCCTTTCGAGGATTCATAATAGGGATGACAATTTGAGTAATCCAATCCAAAGGTAATACTTCCCGTGTCAATATGTTGTCTAATAATAGAACATGTGCTATGTGAGGGAGATGGGATAACATCGAGTACCGGATGCTGTCCTTACCAAGGGCAGTGTTGTTATGTTTTAACGCCCACTGAATTTCCGTGTAAGTAAATGGCCGTAACAGAAAATGATTGCGATCCCAGTTGGGTGAAAAGCGCCAACGGGCCATTGCGGCACAGTCGGTGGAGCAATATGACTATGAAAAGCCTCGACGCAATCAGACGGAAACGAAGAACGTGGGGAGCTACTCCCCACCCCTTTTTAAGGATCTTACATTATTCCAGATTGTAGTAAGCGGGGTTTCTCAGTATCTTCGCCAACTGGATAGCTTTTCCTGTTTTAAAAATCTTTTGACCTGTGCATTGATGCATTGATAATTAGAATAATTTTCCCAGAAAGAAAGACGTCGATATTGTTTAAAGGCGAGTTTTCTTCTTGCAATCATTCGGGAACATTCTGTGTACCACAACGGAGTAGTGGTATGTTTCGGAAAACAGAAAGGCTGTTTCACTGGGATACTAACCGAAGTTGCAGCATTTATAATGTGTATTAAACAGTTGTATTTTAAGTGAGTTGGTAGGGAGAATTGCAGTACGAAGTTCGGAGTCTATGTTCTCGCTGAAGGCAATCCAATTTGTTCGATTGGTGTTCCATTTTGTGGTGGGGTAGAAGGTTGTAGGTAAGGCGTAGCTATTTTGGAAATGAATTTCGATAGGAAGAAAATCAGATCCCAGGGAGTATCGTCGTGCTTCCCAGGTTATGTTGGCAGCAATGGCTGGAGAACAAATAGTTCCATCTACTGCCGAAGTTCGATGTCCAGACCGAGATATAAGAGTAGGACTACCGTCGTTGAGTATGACCAGGTGGTAGTCATCCATCATATCTTGAAGGGCTATTCCAGCACGGTTGGCATAAGTACACCCCCATGCTACACTATGGGCGTTCAGATCTCCACATATAATGTATCGAGGTTCCGGTTGGTTAAATAAACTGTCCCATTCACCTGGTTGAATTACAATACGTGATGGACAATAGATGGATATTAATGTAAATGCCACCGTGGGGAGGAAGATACAAGCCGCTACCACTTGGAATGAAAGAATTCCGGAAAAAGTAAGGGATATTGCTCTGTGACGAATACTGTTGCCTATTCACAGACCACTTCCTCCATATCTATCATCTCTGTCTGAACGCAGAACACGATATCCAGGAAACATAACTGGTATACCAGCGCGAAACTAAGTCTCGGATAATGCTGCTAAGTTGATGTGCCGATCGTGTAATTCTTTTTGAAGACTGTGTTTATGAGCCAGCGCTGATTGGCTATTCCACTGAAATATTTTTAAAATAAAAGTCTCTATGAATATTTTGTGTTATTTCGTGAAGTTCCGATTCCGAAGGGATACCACGATTTGATAGGATAATTCACGTAGAAGCTGTGTAACTAGGTTAAGGATACCGGTAATAAGGGATTATGATGAGGTAAGGAGTGGTTGAGAAGAGCTGCCAGGCAAGGAACTTGCACTACGGGGTGCTATTAAGTGCGGCTGAAGTGGATAAAGATTTTGGCCCACTGGACCCCCACTGACTTCATGGGTATGGTAAATTACCGGTGGGTGGGGAATAGATGTTCTGGGTAACTCCGGAGGAAGTCGCCGACGTTGCAAAACGGTAATTTTGTGATTTTGTCTTGGTAAGGGAGGAAAAGTTTGCTCATGTGTGAGAAGTAATGGCTGAACCACTTCAGCATATGATTTTTTTCATAACAGATTCCTTAGCTTCCTTGAATGGCATGTTATATTTGGCCGAAACCTCGTTTATCTCTAATCGTTTGTTATACTCGGGGCACTCTTTACTGAGGGCACTGCGTTGACCTTAACAATGTACACACTGAACCTGAGACAGTGAGCAGGTGTTTGGAGTATGTGACACACCACATTTATTGCATCTACACTGTGAGCAACAGTGTTTAACAATGTGTCCGAAGCGCAAGCAATTGTAGCAAATACGTACTGGAGCCACATATGGAGAAACCTCACAACGTGCCCCATATATTGACACACTGTCTGGCAGAGTCTGAGTGTCAAAGCTAACCACACAACTCCGTATTGGAACAGCAGTTGAAACATTGCCCTTCAGTGTGCGCCCATACATACGACAGACTCGTCTGATTTTAACAGATCACTTGTAATAGTTCGTCTTCCTCTATTTCTGTATGTACATCTCGAGTGACACCCTGTCGAGTTATGACGTGAGACGGAATGTAACCTGTTAATTGATGTGAGGAGAAGAAATTAGAACTAACGAACCAGTTTGCTGCTTGTGCTGAATGAAATTCCATTTTAAGACGATTTTCCCCGATGGAAGGAATATCTTTGATATTTAGACGTTGAGATGGACACCCCCGATAAATCATTTTACCAAACGCCATCGGATGTAGGTTACCTATGTTTCCTTCTTTCCCTTCCACATAGGTGTAGTAAGGCCACGAAGAATCAATGTGATGCCGATTAGCTTTGTTATAATCATATGCACTGAGCCGAGGCGGTGCTCCGCCATTCTGAGGAGGAAACACAGCTGGTACCGCATTCAAGTCAGAAATACTATCACCTTGACTAGAAGCTGAGCTAGACTCTTAATTACTGGGATAATATATATCTGTTGTGAAACATTACCTGTAGCGCTTTCTGGTGTAACTGCTTGTTTCTTATCGATGTTACTTGAAGGTTCTTCTAATGCTCGCTTGTTTGCCGCCACAACAGATGGAAAACTCGCCTCCATATTACAGTCGTAGGTAGGGGCGGATTTAGAACCACCAAAGCACTCCCGACGCTCTGAGGCACCTGCTGTATACTGCTCGGTATGAGCACATTAGACTGTGATATAGGGGATGACCGCCCTTGCCATATAGGCCTCCTTCCATAGCACTAACTGCTAATTAAACTGCAAGGCATCTCATTGGGCTACACACTAGTAGACGTAGTCACTGAAAGGCACGAATAAATGTCCACACAACTACTAAGTCCGCACTGCCGTACGATAAGTGAGCGTGAGTCACACGGAACGAACACACAAGCAACTGCACGCCACGGAGGTTACGAACACACTGGTGGTACTAGTTGTATCCTCCCGACCCAATGTCTCACGCTCCAGGACACTGCCTTTGAGGCGGTAGAGGTGGGATCCCTCGCGTAGTTCGAGGGAAAAACCAACCCTGGAGGACAAACGGATTAAGAAAGAAAGAAAGAAAGAAAGAAAGAAAGAAAGAAAGAAAGAAAGAAAGAATTAAAAGAAATATATCCTCATCTCATAATTCTTTCCCAATTTCTGCTCCCATGCGATATACATCGATTACTAGAATGTAACGGTTACAATTTCATTTCAAGAATTAAATTAGGAGTAAAGACTGCATTTTGAAAAAATAACAGTTACAAATAAAATTTACTAAAACAGCATACATTTCAAGTACTTCCATTACTTCGCAAGTCTGCTTTTGGTTAATAGAAAATAACCGTTTTCGTCTGTTCTATCATCCCTAGAAGTTTGAGTATTGACTGTTGATATGCCTTCTTTATTATTATTATTATTATTATTATTATTATTATTATTATTATTATTATTATTATTATTATTATTATTATTATTATTATTATTATTATTATTTCGTTATGCCCATTCATAGAGCACATTGGAACTTGTTCATTGGCTAGATGATTTCCACCTTCCTATTCTTCCAAAATCTCTTCATGAACTCACTGTGTTGCCTCTTTCATTCTTCTGGCCATTTTGTACCAGTCCTGCTGCTATGTGTGTTAATATACTGAGATCCTGAAGACTTGGCGGTTTTTCATGATGTGTTACCTGATGTTGAATTCATTCAGGTCTCTTCTTGTTTCCTCGGGCCAATTTATTCTCCTGTTTTGGGAATTGATTACAGTGAATGGCCTTCTTTGTGAGTCTATTATTTTCCATCCTAAAAATGTGTCCAAAAAATTTCAGACGTCTCCTCCGTACAGTATGATGAAACTGTCTGTGTTACCGGTACTGTAGAGATCTGCACTTCGCCTTTTGATCCAAATGTCATTTTCTTGTATGGGACCGAAACTCTTTCCAAGAATTTGACGTTGTTTTATTTCGGTATCTGCAATTTTAGAATGTGCTCCTAAAGTTAAGGTTTCTAATGCATACAGAGCCTCCGGTAGGTTAACTGTTTTGTAATGCTTCAGTTTAACATTAGCCTACGTGATATTACCCGTTTATTGTATGATCCCATGTCAGACTAAATGCCCTCCGAAGTTTTGAGGCCCTTTCTGTATTGGCCAAACTGTCTAATCCCGAAAGAAGAATTATTTCTCCAAGGTATTTAAATAAGATACCTCTTCAATTTTCCCATAAATCGTCTAAATTTTATTATTATTATTATTAACTTCACTGGCCACATTGGACATTGGACCGCTTGAGTCATTTCATGTTCACTTTCTCTTTGAAGCTTGAACTGTTTGGTTCTTGTGACCTGCCCAGTACCTTTTCATTTGTTCCGATCGTAATTTTCTCATTTCGGAAAATCTTTGTAGCTCTTCCATGTTTCATTTCTGCTGAAAATTTGTGAGTCTTAAGAAGGTTGTTAATTTTATGTTTGTTCTCCGCATGTATAGTAATTTCCACGTAAGGAAATACCCCAGAAAGTAAATATCACCACCCGATGCTCTTCTTTTCTCTTTTTTGTAATGGCTGATCACTGCTGCCAACCTGCCTGGTTACATATTAAAATCACCAGACATAACCATAACAAACTAACCTCAATGTAGGAAACACCGATAATCAATGTTTCCCTACCCTAGTAAATGATAAAAGATAAGATCAAATAAATCAAGATAATTATGAATATCTCGTCGATTCCCACGCTCAATGAGGAATTAAGGAAATAAACACACTTTCTCGCTCAAATTATCCGTCTTTATTTTGATATACACTAAGGGTACTATAACCATATTCTTGACAAGAGGGGCGTGTTAAACGATGCAATTTATTTAATAAGTCTTTGCAGTGTGATTTTAGAAAGTTCCAGACATCCAATGACTTCCCTTTCTTTTACGCGAACATTTCCTTCTCTCTTCAACACCGGTAACCAGTAAGGAGAGAAATTATTGGGCATATTTTCAGCCTGCAGGCTGGTTATATCTTCAAACTTGTCAGGAAACATATAGGAATACTAATGTGCCAAGCTCCGTGAACGGAAATTAGGTCAGGTTTCAAGTTCACTGCGGATTTGAAAATAATAATGTTATAAGTTCTACTGCCAAAATTTCGTCCTGCAAGAGTTATTTCATGTACCGGTAGATCTAGACATGAGACTGACGTACTTCAGCACTTTAATCATTTCACGCAAACAATGTTAATAAATGCATTATCCGAACATGCCACAATTCTACTTACTTGGTATTAGCCAAATAGATTTACAGTCCCACAGAAAAAGAAAATATGCTTTAAATATTCTCGCAAATGTATCACTAGTGACTTTAACGGCGATGCGGTGGCAACACGCAATTCATGCTAGAACAGTGATTGAACGTTGCCAACGTGCCAGATTAATGGTTAATGTAAGACGTCGTATCGGCAAGTAGGGTCCCTAAACTGTATGGTTACTGACACTGAAAAAGACCTGCAAAATACCCAACAGCAAGAAAAGTAACTATAAATCGATACCTTAATATTACAGGGGAGAAAGGGTAAGGTTGCACCCTTAGGGTACGTCCTTACACGGAGAGGACTATACTATCTCGAGTCTAACTGCCTTGAGATTTTGCTGAATTTCATGTGTCCATTGCCCTCCTGTCTTCTCATCACTAGTTGTCGTAAAAGTCGATTTCCAGGCCGTCGCAAGATGTGAAAGGTATACGAGATTCTTTTCTACATCAATGTGCTGGTGACTGGGTCAGTCTTTAGATAGACAGTCTTTTTTAGAAAGGATTCTCCGGACTCCTTCGACCTGATAATTTTTAATTTATGCAAGTTCTGATGATTCTTCTTTCAGTTTTGAGAGATGATCAGTTCTTATTTCGTTTTTAATTTGGGTCAGGGTTTCACAAGTGTAAGTGGCTTCCAGGAGAGTTACGGTTTTATAATGTTGGATCTTGGTGTCTATTAACAGGCATCATTTTGTTAGATCTATTAATCCTTCTCGTTTAAGTTGTGTATGATGATTTCTCCAAGATATTTAAGTTGTAGAACTAAGTTAAAATTCTGATCATTTATGAAGACTTTATTTATGCTCAGGTGTTCCATGCTCATGATCTGAGTTTCTCAAGGGATATTTGTAATCTTGTTTAATACATTTCTGTTCTATTATATTGTTTCCAGAGGCAAAGACTGCTGAAATGCGCTTGCTGCTGGATGTGAATGTCCTGGGTCTTTCTATTTGCACACGTGAAGCTGTACAGAACATGAGAGCGAGAGGAGTAGACGATGGGCACATTGTCCACATAAGCAGGTGAGACTTACTGTATTTTAATGAGAGGCGTCCTAACAGCCTGTAATGAATGAATTATATTTCATATCTCTATACGTGTAAATGCAATTATAATTTAGTTTATATACTTCAAGAGCCTTACAGTAGTTTAACGCTTTGCACATAGTACTCGTTCCAAGCTGTAGGAATCTGTTCCTGCAGTTCACTAGCGTATGTCTTCACCTCCACCGCCTTTGTGATAGCTTTTTTTGATTATCTGGGAACAAAACCTTTCGAGGAACCGTGTGCTAGTACGAATGGAATAGAATATTCGAATAAACAAGAACATCAATACACATACTTCAGCGGTATATTATTCTCACTAGTAATAATTATGTCACTGATAATAATGACTAACCTCATTCCGCTCGCATGTCCATAGTGCTGTGAAAACTTGAAGTTCGCAAGATATAGAGGCACCTCTTGGATTCTTAATTAAGTCATTTCTGACTGTGGTAATGACAATTCCAGCATATTCCTTCGAAAATCAATATTTTATTTTAACACTTTCGTCTTCCAGTAGAAGTGGGTCACTCAGTATCAAAGTATTTCACGAACATTTCTAGCCTCCATCTGCAGTCGGATTTTTTTAAATTATAACGCACGATGTTGCATTTAAGTGATGTAATGTATACTCCATGTACTTTCAGTGTGTATAACTTGTTTGCTTGGTGCTGGTGCCTTTCGAGAAGGTGTGAAGCAGAAATGCATTTTTAAAATAATGTTCTCCTTTTCAGAGCTCCCAACGGCCGTAGCCGTGTTGAAACACCGGATCCCGTGAGATCTCCGAAGTTAAGCAACATTGGGCGTGGTCAGGAGTTGGATGGGTTGCCACGCGCTGTTGGTGCGGGGGTAAGGGAATGGAGGAGCGGAAAGGAACTGGCCACCCTACCGCACGTAAACTCCGGCTCAGGAACACCTCTGCGGAGGTTCGAACCTGCCTTCGGGCAGAAAAACCCTTACCTACCTACCTTTTCAGAACTTGTACCCTCTTTTGAAAGAAAAAATCAATAATAAAGTATCCAGGTGGGTGACGGTTATAAAACAATAGGACGGCGATGCCAGATTGTGCTGTGTCCCGAGCGCGCAAACACCCATAATCCAGTCCTAACGCTAACCGAAAAGCAGCTGATCACTTCAACTGAAGTCAACGCTCTGTTTCAGTGTCGTTGGCCACATCGTAGCTTCGTCCATTGCTGCCATGTACGCCGCCACCAAACACGCTGTAGGAGCTCTCGCAGAAGGACTGAGGAAGGACTTTGTGGAACACAAGAGTAACATGAAAATTTCCGTGAGTAAAACCTCTTCATTCTGAAAGTTTCATCATGATTATCGTCGCTGCCGGGAAGACACCTCTTATGCTTAAACATAACATTTTACAGGAGAGACAAAAGAACTCTCATTTTTAAGGGGTGTAGTTAAAGACCAAGGTAATGAAAAATTCTTGCTTATCATTACCCCTTTGCCTCTGTTTGATGTTTAATTACCGTCAGAATGTTGATATTTGACGTTTTGTATGAGTCATCAGTCCACAAACTGGAGATTCCACTCTATCTTGTGCTAACCTCTTCATTTCTGCGTAATTGCTGCATCCTGCATCTGCTCTAATCTACGTGTCATGTTCATACCTTGGTTTACCTCTACAGGTCTTACCACCTACACTTCCCTCAAAAACCAAGTAAACAAGTCCTGGTGTGCCCTATCATGCTATCTGTAACCATTTTTAGCTAATTACACAAATAATGGTAATAATAATAACATAACAGAAACCACGAGGAAAAGGAGATTTGCAATTTTTCGGACATATTTACAGAATGAATGATTCCAGATTAACAAAAAGGATTTTCAAATACCTTTGAGACAAAAAGGCAACAACTAGCTGGATTCGAGGAGTAAGGAAAGATTTAGAAAGAAGTAATATAAGAGAAGAAGAAACGATGGACAGATACATTTTTAGAAAGAGGGTAGTAAGTATGGAAGGATTCCAAGGAAGATTGAACAAGAAGCCTGGTGCGAAGTGCTCCGAGGACAGAAGGAAACAGCACAGTGAAAGGATGAAAGAATATTGGAAGGAGCGGAAGAGAAAACAACACAGTATGAAGAACTGAATTGAAATTAGAACGTAGTCCTTAGCAGGCCTCATCGGAAAGAAGAAGAACAAGATAAAGAATTAAATATAAACCTTAGTAAAAATCTTGGATTCAAAAAAGCATCCCAGCACAAAATGTACAGGAAACAAACAGGTTAGGAAACATGACAACTACAGGATGGATGTGGAAAGCGACATGGAACGCTGAGAGGTGATGGAACGTAGCCTTTTGTTGTGAAAGAAAACGGAGAGGGTAATTGCCCTTGGATTACAACATTAAAAAAAATTAAACCAAATCAGAAACTCTAAATTGAAAGACTTTTACAAAGAGAAATTATGTTTTATAAGATTCAATTCCAGACATGCGCAACGAGCTTAAAAATGTTTGGTCACTAAATTCAAACCCATAGAAACCCTAATCCGCCGATACATGTCGACTAACGTGAGGGATAATCCAATTCTACACAAATATAGAAATCGAAACAGAATAAAATCTTATACAAAAACATTAATGCAATAAAATAAGACATTTCAAATAAATTCCCAGTGCTGTCTTTATACTGCCACATTATCTTTTATTCTCATCCAATTTAGCCAAATCATTCTCCTTTGAGCAGCTCGATTCAGCATCTCTTCATTCGTGATTCGATCAATCCATCTCACTTTCAGCATTCATCTGATAAAACTATTGGATATGTTCCTGGCAACTTTCTGCCTTGTCTTCTTTCCCTCGAAGTGGTTTTCCATCTGATCTCTTAATAATCATATACCTAAGTTTTCCTTTCTCCAAAGGTTTCCTTAATTTTCCTGTATGGAATTACCCTTTCCGTTTTCTTTCACAACAAAAGGCCACGTTCCATCAACTCTCAGGGTTCCATGTCGCTTTCCACATCCATTCTCTAATTGCAATGTTTCCTATCCTGTTTCCTGTATGGTCCTACCTTTCCTAGGACCATTCCTTCATCCGTTCATCCTTAGCTGTCCTGCACTTTCTATCCACTTCATTCTTTAATCGCCTGTATTCTTTGTTACCCTCTTCATTTTATGCATTCTTGTATTTTTGTCGTTCATCAATACCTCCTGAGTTATCCATTGATTCTTAGTTGATCTTTCCTTATATATTTGATATTTTATATTGAATTAATATAATTTTGTTAGATATTGCACATGGGACATGTGTTTTGCAAAATGGCACGAGGAGATTTGTTTCATTAGATTACACCGTTTATTACTTTAAAGTGCTTGCCAAATGAATACTTCAGATTACAGTAATAGCAGGAATAATGGTACAGTACACACTCGTACACGAGCTTGCTTGAAAATCGTACATGTAAACTCAAACTCTCACTCAGCGTATTACTTGTAGGTCTAGAATACAGTGTTTTGCTTCCTTTATGTGAACATGAATTTTCGCTGAAAGGCAGACAAATAGTTCAAGAATGTAACCACGAAGATCTTACGATAGCGATCTAAGAGACTTTCTCCTCGGGACATCACACGCACTCCAATAAATATCTACTCTCGATGTAAAAATATAAATCATTTACATGTATGCCATACGATAAACATAACACGAATGGGGATCAAATTTAAATGGGATTTTATTTTTTGTTTAAAGTCATTTATTGAAAAACACAAGGCAATTACAATTTATTCTCCACATAGTTCCCTGCTTTGGAAATGCATTTGTCCCAGTTTATAGGCAGCTTTTTGATGCCCTCATCGTAAAAAGAACAGGGTCGTGCACCAGCCAGTTGCCCACGAAGTCTTCCACACTCTCGTCGGCTTCAAATCGTTGCCCTCCTAGAGCTTCTTCAAGCGGTCCGAACAAATGGAAATCGCAGGGTGATAAGTCCGGGCTATAAGGAGGATGATCAAGTGCAGTCCAATGCATTTCCTGTAGCTTGGAAATAGAGCTGCAGTATGAGGCCGCTCATTGTCGAATCGGTTGGTCTCGTCTTTTACGGCGATATGCAACCCTCGCCTTGTTCAACAGCTCGCAGTAGTAAGCAGCATTGATTGTGCATCGCTCATGCAAAAAATCAATCAGCAAAATACCTCGCCGATCGCAAATAAACGGTTGCAAGAACCTCGCCAGCTGACAGTCGAGTACTGGCTTTCACTGATGCTGCCACCTATTTCCTCCGCCACTCCTTGCACACACGCGTCATTGAGAATGTTTGATCACCGAACTGTACAGTCGATCTCTAGCAAATTTCCACCACTGTAACTCCTTCACAAGCAAGAAATTGTATAATTATGTGTTGCGCAGTGGAGGTGTGCACCTGTTGCTCCGACATCGTGAGCGTTACGAACGAAACGGCGGGAAATATTTAAGAGCAAGCTCTCCCCACTCCTGACGGTCCCGCCTAAGCATAGTGGAAGCGCGGGGTCAGTCTTACCACCTGTTGATGTTCAGGAACAAAAATCCCGTTTAGATTTGATCGACCTTCATATGCGTGGACGTCCTCAGATTTCCCAGAGAATTTTATTTTCAAAATATTGTAAGTGATTGGAAGCTTTTCTTAGTTAAGATACAATTTTCATAGCCATACAGTAACAGTGGGAGGAAATTTGTGTTGTTCAGGATGGGAAAAATAAATCTTGCCCAGAAAATATTTACAATAGGACTAACGTGGAATCGGACCTTGTTAATGAACATAACAGAGGATGCTGGACATGGAAATGGCCTCATCTGAAGAAATCAAAAATCAAGGATCCAAAAGACCTTGACTCCACTTCACTCAGAAACCACCGACAAAACTCAACTTCGTCTGGACGCCTGAACACATGCACAACAGTAAATTTGTAAGGATACAGATGCAGGTCCTTTCTAATAATGCTTCGAAACCACGATCAATTCATTCCCACTTGCACAGACAAACGGCGGGCGTTCTACGCGTTCCATCTCTCGAGCAATGTTTTCTGGTGTTGGAACTCTTTTCGAACAGTTGCGGTTTTTATTCGCTACAGAGCCCGTTTTACGCCATTTTGCCACTAAGTTTTGCATTGCTGATTTTGCTGGAGGTTTTGCTACAACACTCTTGTGCAAACAGTTCCGGACAGATTTTCCAAGAGTTGTGCTTCGCATGACAATGAGCACGCGCTGTTTTATCATGAGCACCATTTTGTGTTGCATTCAACTGGTCACTAAACACATCTGCTCCTTTCACTCACTCACACGAAGATCTCCAGTTGGTGTTTCCTGTCCAGTGATATGCATTCATTTGGCTTTTTCCTCATTAACTCTGAGTTTATCTAATCTTTCATAAGTTCTTATTTCTATTATTATCATTTTTTTTCATTTCTTATTCTAATTTTTAGTTTTATTTCCATTCCTATTCTTTCTCCCGTTTCACAATTGCCAGCAACAGCTTCTTTCTTTTTTAAGAAAGCTCCATACTTTGTTTCAGCTTGTAACCCCAGGCAAGGTAGAAACAGAGTTTCGTGACAATCGCCCTAACTACCAAACAGAAGCGGTCAAAAATATGCCAGGCCTAGAGTCCGAAGATGTTGCGGACGCTGTGCTGTACGCTCTTGCGACGCCTCCACATGTACAGGTAATTTAAAACAATTGTACCATGTAATTGAATAGAATTATGTATTTCAGTGCCAAGTTGTTAACAGCGAGTATTTAAAAAATAAGTTGAAGATATTGTCATTTTTTGAGTTTTGGTAATTTCACACTGCCCTGTATGATTTTTCCCGTTCTGCAACAGGTGATATCCATTAAGTTGTACAAGATCATTTTAGTTATTGAATTCTCTAGTTTGCATTTTCTTGAAAGGTCACCTTACTTTCACTTCGCCTCGCAAGTACAGTCACCTCGCACAGCAGCTGCGTGCAGACAGATATGAACATATGGCATCTGACTACAATACACGACAACTGTTCGTTGGCTCGACTCCACAGAGAGTCCACTACTCACACAAACACTCCAAATGGATCTAAAATTCACGCTGGTACACTCACAGTACTTCACTCAGTACGCGATGATTTTCTGACTCCCGCTGGACACTGATGGCAGTCAGCACTACTGCCGTCTCAGTCCAACTACCGAACTGCTTGTTCGCGGCTAGCTTCCTTTTTATAACCTGATGATTGAGTATTAGAATCTTTGTGATGCGGCTAAGGGAAGGTTCTCATTTCCACTTCCAAAAGGTCCACAGGAAAACCTGATGACAGCACCATCAAGCAGAGGCTGGGGAGTCCCCGGTCTGATTCACTAATTCCTTCCAGGAAGTACCGAAGTTGGCAACGACAGGAATGGCACGTAACAATAAGATTTTTCTATAGGGAGGATAATTAAGGAAATGGTGTATTTCTAAACACAAGGGCCTGAATTTTGATGACCTAAACTAATTTCAAAACTGATGTATAAAATGACGGCAAAATTCCAGTAAAATGATTCGAAAACTTTAAAAAATGACATAAATTTTAAATTAATTTTTACAATCAATTTACAATCAATTTAACCTTTCATGCTCGAGATTGGAATCCAAAAAGGTAAACTGTAACCGTAATTGCGCAAATGTATAATACTGGGGTTCGAAGAAATGTTGTAAATACGCCATGGCATTGCTCAACGGTGATACATAGGATTCCACTCATGGGCGTGAAGGTTCAATTAGGCACCAGTTACAGTTCATAATAATCATGAGCACGTTGATATTACCATCGTGAGAAATTATAGCTTAAATCTACCTGAGGGTAATAGAAATCCTAATATACAAATGAAAATACTGAAAAACTAGTTCAGTTGGAAGGATATTCCGATTTAATGAAATCAATCATCGATAACAATATAATCAACAATAATATTATAAAATCTTTATAACATGGTTGGATACTTTTTAAACTATACATTAACATTTATTTTGTTGGTTATTATCTCTTCCGCTCATATGGCGCTATACTGTTATTCTACCTTCACAATGATGGCAAACCTACCTGATGTTAAAGATAAATACACGCGAATCCAGCAATATGAATAAAGGTGGGTCAATAAACTATCATTGTTAATACGAAAGTTGCTGAAGGCTTAAAAATCCAATTGATGGTACAATAATCTCAAATTATTTATCTTATCCGCCACAAATAAAAAAATATTCGTTCGTTCATGTCTATGTCCATTTTGGACCAGAAACCTTGTTCTTTAGTAACCCATTAATATCATTTACAGCCGTCATATAAAATAACGACTTCTAATTAACAACTTGAGGGCTTACTAAAATAAATACATGCAATGCCGTGGAACCTAAAAATAAATATTACAGAACACTCAAAAACTAGACTCTGCAGCTAACCACGGATAATAAATTGAAGAAGTATTAAACAGAAGAATATAATTATGGTGTCCTCAAGCTGCTGCACCTAAACAAAAATAGATATTCAAATCTACATGCTACTATAATGAACAATCATGAATTGGAATGATCAAGACACACCAACATCTGGATTCATCCACGGTCTCTCCTCTGGACTGCTGAAATTCTGTCAACATCTACAAGACGCATACACTAATACTACACTAATACCGAAAGTAAGTAGGTTGTACATTGGGTAGTATGACCCTAACTTTATTCTTAATCAAAAATCAAAGTGCAACTTAAATGTCTTATTGGGTAACATTTATTCGAAGAATTTCATTCTATATGTATCTATTTTCGTTCATATAATGCCTGTATCACATTACTATTACCGACGATAATTCACACGTCCACCTCGAAAACATTTTTCGGAAAACAGTACCTTCACGGTATAATTATAAAATCTTAACTGCTTGTCTATTCCGCCGTATCACATTCAAATTCGCATGATGAGCCTCTAATATACTATATTCCAATATCAACATTCTTGGGATTTCTCGAAGACAACACTACATCATACGTAACGCCTTTTCCCCAATAAATAATCCAACATAACAATCGCGTATCATATCATAATCAATCACATCGACCACCCTAACATTCACAAACCATATAACTTCATATACGCATCATGCTTAATAAAACCTTTCATTCGAATATACAAGCTCATAACTACCGAAGACAATTATTCCGAATTCTAAACACATGTGACTTCTATAAGCAGTATGCAATGCGGTTTAATGAAACGTTTCTTTTATGAAGACTCGGTCAGGTCATATGAAATATCTTATTCATAAGGAAAAATTCTTTGCACTTCACCTCATAATAAATACATTTCAAATACTTCCAATAAGACTTTTTCATGAAGAAATTGGCAAATTAATTTCATGGAAAAGAAACCGTATCAAGGAAACGATAGCTAAATCATAATGAAATTCCCCTATAACAACCTATAACTGAGCACTCGAAACAGATCAAATTAGCACATCATCAATTCGAATTCCAATTATGCCATCATTTAGGAGGGTTAGAGCGCCCATCGACATTATAAAACGTATATAAATGATTCTACATCGTCGCTCAAGTTGCTTTATGTATAACACATTACGCTAATAAACGTGAAAGAAAATATGTAACTACACAATGTACAATATAATAGAACCAATAAAGGCCAAGTCTTTTGTGCTCATCTTAACTGCTGAGATCTTGAAGATATAATTCGATCATACCGGTCCTCGGAACATTGTCATATTTTCATATTACCACATCTTCCAGGCCCGCCGGGACTCCATCCCGGTTTAGGCCTGTATCATTACATTGGCCGATCTTTCAGCATGACAGTTCTCCTTCTGATCCGTCATAGAGTAACCTGCAACTTATATAATTCAATTAGTGCAATATTATACACCGAATTAAATATCTCAATATTTTGATGCCACATTCGCCTTGTATGTCTTGCTTTAAGGCACTTTAGTTTCTACTTCAAGGTTTACTTTACTTATTGGCATACGATTATCAGATAGATTCGACTGCACTGCAGTTGGATTTCTTTTCTTTCGTGCCAAGCGATGACCATTCTCATTTTTCTTTTATATTGTTATCATATAAAACAACACCTAATTCATTACTACAATAATGTAGCTGTGTGCGTTTTTCTGATTGAGAATAATCTTAGCTACTTAACCTCTTCTTATAGTACTTCTGAGAATCGAGGAACATTCTCTTTGACATAACTGATCTCACGAGCGGGAATGTTCAATTAAGAATGAAATGCGTCCAATAATTAACACATTGCTGTCCGGCCCATCTGACGTATAACTGGCCCCTGTGGCCGGAAGGTTTTGGCAGAGACATGCAGTTATTGCAGGGTATCATAATTTAATAATTTTGGGTTCATTCACAGTTATATCTGTCCACTTTAAAGTTTTTGGTGAGATTTTATATTTCGGTTCATTCTGGTATTGATATATGTTTGATTCCTCCACCATATACGCCAACAAATCATTACAAATGAACAACTTGACATCACAACCTATATTTTCAGGTTCAGTCGGCGAAATTTTAACGCCAGGCGTCCACGAGAAAGACTCCAAAAACAGTATAATATCCTGTTAGGCCACTCACTGCCAGAAATAGGGAGAATATTATCAACAATACTTACATCTAGACCATCTTTGCTATCTGAAGCATCAGGTCATTGCTCACATGGTGCAATAAACGTGTCATTCAACGTATCACTTCCACATAAATGCATGACACTAGCACTAGAATTATCATTAGACAATTCATCTTCACTCTCCTCACAATCACGGGAAACATATGACAAATTATCAGCGTATAATTCATGTATAATATCACCAGGAGCCAGTCCACTGTTTTTGTTTACCGGGGCTGCCATTTTTGTTTACTAGCATTGATGGATACACGGAAGATATTCGAAGGCAAAAACAAATGCAACTGACGCACTAAAACGGGCAAAACCAGTACTAAAAGAAGCGCAGTTTTTCTACCATTTAGGCACATCAACGATAATCTCCAAATAGTTCCTTAATAACCGTTAGATGGCATCAGAAGACAGACATGCACAAACACGTATTTATACGTGATCGGCTGCAGAGCACCGTGCTTGGAAACACGTATTGATACGTGAGCGGACAGCATTGTGTTAATATCGTTGTTTCTCCCTCTAATTCTATTCGAGTCGATAGTTTCCTAAAGATTTCTCAATCATCTGTTCACGACGTAGACTTCTCC
Organism: Anabrus simplex; assembly: GCF_040414725.1. NCBI lineage: Eukaryota > Metazoa > Arthropoda > Insecta > Orthoptera > Tettigoniidae > Anabrus > Anabrus simplex. Next base: position 182,289,554 of record NC_090279.1, on the reverse strand, counting down.
AGTTGGAGGTGTCTCTCCTGCAATGTGGACATTTCCAAAAATAAGTGGTGAAGAAGTTGCGATAATATCCAATACCAGACGCGTAAATGCTTCAAAATCTTCAAATATGTAAGAAAATGACTCAAAAAGTATACAATAATGTAACAGATTCCATAAAATGTCCAAATAATGACTATAATTGTATTAAATGATCTACAAATAGAAAATGGCAAAAAATGACAAAAATAATGACCTAATAAATTAGCATTTCTACAATGTGGAAATGATTAGGATTTCTGTACAAGTTAGCAATGTCTGTTGTGAACCAATTAAAAGATGATATATCATCAAACTCGTAGCCCTGCTAATCACCAGCACATTCAGATAAACTAAAACTGAGCACTAAACACGCATTTGATGTTGTTAATGATGACAAATCTTACCTATCATGTATTAGTAAATCTTTCGTACGTCATTGTACGATATGCATTATAATAACTGAACAGTAGGGTAAATTGACTTTTTGGGACATCCTGTATTTTTAGAGAACCCTTTTCTCGCAGTTTCTATTCCCGAAAAAGGCTTATCAATTTTGAGATATGTACAGACTTTTCTCATTAAAAATACGTACTGTAATCCTACCTGAAACAAATGTTAAGAGCAGGTCTAAGAATTTCCAACTTTTCCCTACAATAATTTTGTCTACAGGGACCTTGACAGTTTTAACTCTGACGTTATTGCCACTTAAGACAGTATAACCTTCATGTACTTAGTGCATATTATTAAAATACTTCAACATCTTATTTCTTTTCCAGATTCACGAAATAATCATCAAGCCAGTGGGTGAAATCCTGTAGATGGTGCTAAAGTGAATGGTTCCTGTGAGAGTGCTCCCATTGTTCTGTATGCAGCTATGTATTGAAACGATTCCTAATTTTAAAAATACACTGTTAAAGATAAACAAAATCAAGCATAATTTGATTTCTTGCCATTTCTTGCTTCGTAACTATAGGCTATTCATTCCAACCTGTATGGGACTGTCACCAGGATTACTTGATTCAGGAACTGGAAAAATCCAAAGAAAAATATCTCGATTTGTTCTGGCTGATTTCCGATGAAAGAATAGCCTTACAAAAATGTTGCAAAGTTTGGACTGGGAAGACTTCAGAGAAAGGAGACGAGCTGCTCGACTAAGTGGTATGTGCCGAACTGTCAGTGGAGAGATTGCGTGGAATGATATTATTAGACGAATAAATTTCAGTGGTATCTTTAAAAGTAGGATAGATCACAATATGAAGTTTAAGTTGGAATTCAAGACGACAAATTGGAGCAAATATTCGTTTACAGTAAGAGGAGTTAGGGATTGGAATAACTTACCAAGGGAGATGTTCAATAAATTTCGAATTTTTTGAAATTGTTGAAGAAAAGGCTAGGAACACAACACATGGGAAAATATGCCACCTGGGCGACGGCCCTAAATGCAGATCAGTTGTGATTGTGTGATAGTACATATATCACACCCTCGCACTATATTTAGAAGTGGGATATTATTGACAGTATGCGATTTATTATTATTATTATTATGATTATTATTATTATTATTATTATATTAATTCATTTGTATATTTATTCTTAATATTTTAACCTGGAAGATCTCCATATGCGGTATGAGTAATTTGTTTTGTACAACGACTGCGAAAATCATTGCTATCACAACTCAGAAAATTCGTATGACTCATGTGTATATCCCAAAGTCTGATGAGGTGGACTTGTTATTGTAGTCAAAAAGTTCCGATGACTCATGTGAAAGAGCCTAGTGTAAGTTGATGGTGTTATTTTCTTGGGGCCAGGAAGAGATTCAGGATGTGGTCTTGTCTAGAGCATCTACTCATGATTGGCTGGCCAGGATGAATCCAGACGGATCATATGAGAAGAAGGGGAAAACTGATGTCTATATAGGCATGCGATGATACGGCGAAGAAAAGATTGGTGCACTTACAACTTCTGATACGGTACTGGAGGGACATTGCTGTACTATATGGTACTGGACTTGACTTCAAACGTTTGTGAAGGATAGTTTTCTTATGTTTATGTAACGTGACTGACCTACAATTGTGGAGTGCTTAGGCACTGAGTATTGTAGCACTTGTGGTGGCTTGGTATAAAATGTCGGTGAAAGCTGTGGGGTGCTATATCTCAGACTTTCCAGAATTTACGTTTTAGAACGACAAACGTGTGTTGCTCAAGTGAATATATCCTCAAAACAAGTGTTAGAGTCAGTGAACACAGAATCATGAGGTACAGTATTGTAACAGGAAGGCCTAAGTCCTGGCACATATAAATTATAAACTTTATTTTCTAACATACAATTCAGTCCCGCTGTATGAACAGCTGTGTAAGAGAATGTTCTCGTATCTACTGCACGACACAAATGAGAACGCGAGTTCAGCAAGGTCTAGTGACGTCACCGCCGCCCGAAGTTTACTTCCCCTACAGAAGCTTCTCGGCTATTTTACGAACTTTTTAACGCCTGGACCGATTAACACTAGACCAACGCTGAATTATAGCTACTATTCTGAAAGTAAAACCCTGCAAATTTGGAGTCAATCCGTCCAGTGGTTTCTGAAATATGACAATTTAAAGTTTGGGAGAAATACTCGCCCCTTATCACCTGATTCCAAGCGCTGCCCGCCTGACGTGTATATATAGGCCACTGGGCCAAGGCCATAGACAGTGCAGTGCAGTCCTGTCAGTGCAATGTGTGCACAGTGTGTGTAGAAAGTATGCTCCGTCGCGATTCGCGAGGACATAATAGTGGCCGTGCTCAACCGCTGTTATAATAGTTAAAGAACGTCGTGCCGTACGTAAAGTTTCCGCCGCGCCGCGACGACTGTAAGATTATGGACGTTTTCAAGGTGAATTAGCGTGATATAATATTTGCAAGTTTATTATAGAGGTGAAGCTATAATAGGAAGTAAGACCAGAAGTATCTAATATTTCACTAACTAAAATACGACACCGTGAACTGTAGTAATTCCACATAATTCTAAACTGTACTAATATCATAAATCATTGCGTATGACAAACTGAAATAGTAATTTAAAACCACTTCTAAGACATATTTCCCTCACAGTGAACTGTGTTATACTCTATTTACTCGTCACAGAACAGGGCAAGAATCAACTAGTTTCATTGTGTAATTTCTCGATCATTCGATCACCACTGTGAGAAAAACAGTGCACCTTAAGAACTTTTTACAATAAGATTAAGTAGTACGGACTAGGGTGGTGTGAACACAACCATAAAATAGCCTTAATCTGTTAATGATACTCCATCAGAGACTGTGATAGATCACGTTTTCAAGTGCTTATGAACTGTTTATATAAAGACTGTGTTTCTGCAGCATGGACTGTGAATGTTAATTTAACGCCGTTAAATCAGTATAAGAGTAGAACTGTGTATTACGATGGTGTGTGATATTAATATCCGTAATATTTTCAATAGTGCCTATTGAAGTTTCCGTGTTCCGATATTACTTCCAAGAACCACGGAAATCTTGGCAAAAGCGTTACGAGATCCAGGTACTTCAAACGTCGCTTCCAACGAGGGATTTACATGATGTCTTCAGCTATGGTACCCATCGAGGGACGTCTACGAGGGAGTCTACGGTGATGAGTTCGAGTCTCATTCCGCACTCCGCGGAATGTTCCAGACACCGTACAGCACAACTCCCACATTAGTAAGCAGATCTTCACACAATCTGATTGAGTAATCACCACTGACTGACTTTTTACGGAGCACTTTGTTCAGTACAGTGCTATTATAAGTTATGCGTATGGACATTAATTCATAATTTCATCGTCAGTTAAAAAATTCATATTTTGCTATAAATTCCTTTCTAAGTCATTTAATTAATTGAAGTGCTTTATCCATTTCATCTTTTCAATTTAAACAAACTGAAATACATTCTGCAAGAGTTCAGATATTTAATTTATCTTTCCATGACAAGTGTGTGTTTATTTTGTGATTTAAAAATTTAGAGAGACTGTAGGCTATTCATGATCTACAGAAGAACTATAATTATTTTTGAAATTCTCAAGCAAACAGACGACAAGAAAATCATAACACAAATCTTTTCTTTTACATTTTGGCAAATATTAAATTAAGTTGCAATTGCAGGGTGATATATCTGTGGCTATTATTAATAAATTTTATGAAAAAAGGAATTACCATCTATTATTCGCCCTGCTATATTATCCATCTCTGTACCTGCTCCAAAAAACACCGGTCACTACGTGAGATCCTTCCCATGCTCAAACCCCAAAATCATTTCCTGGTACAGTATCTGTGTGATATAATAAGCGCCGATTATGAGAATCGGTATGGCGTGTTGATACAGTGACAGTGAAGGGTACTGATCTACATACATGTGCTTGTTCAACGGACTGTCTGCAAATGGTAGCTTAGTCCTCGCTTTCGCTTTCCCACTGTTTTAATTGATGTTGTTGTCAATATGGAGTCTTCCAGCAATATTTTGTGGCTGTATTATATATATCGTCGCTCGACCGGTAAAAGGTTGTATTCCACAAAGCTCTTCCTATCAATTATTCTCCTTAAGACTGGTCACGCCTCCCAGCCACGTATGGATATGCAGTCCATCAGAACAAATTTTGTTGTGTTCATTTTTCCTATGTCTATGATTAAACGAAAATGAACCTTACATCCATTGTACACTAGAAGTGCGTAAATACGTAATGCAAACGTACATTCATACAGTACCGAGCTGGATAGCTGCAGTCGGTTAAGTGCGGCCAGTATCCAGTATTCGGGAGATAGTAGGTTCGAACCCCACTGTCGGCAGCCTTGAAAATGGTTTTCCGTGGTTTCCCATTTTCACACCAGGCAAATCCTGGGGCTGTACCTTAATTAAGGCCACGGCAGCTCCCTTCCCACTCCTAGCCCTTTCCTGTCCCATCGTCGCCGTAAGACCTATCTGTGTCGGTGCGACGTAAAACAAGTAGCATTCATACAGTACCTACTGTAAGGTTCATTTTCTTTTACACATGGGCATAGTAAAATGAACACAACAAAATTTGTTCTGATGGACTGCATATCCATACGTGGCTGGGAGGCGTTACCAGTCTTAAGGAGAGTAATTGATAGGAAGAGCTTTGTGGAATACAACCTTTTACCGGTCGAGCGACGATATATATTTTGGTGTGTTGATGAGGTACTCATACACAGATTTTGTTGAGAATATGTTTGTTTGTTTTTTGAATCAGTGGAGTTATTGATGAACCTAGGTACAATCCCTACCTATTTAGTCGTTTTCAGAAGGTTAGGTAAGGTCTGAAGCAGATGTACCATTACGCAGGTTGTATGTACACTACCTGGGAGAGAAATAATTATTATCATGCTCTATTAAAATTCGAGGGATCCATTCTGGTGGACTCTGGCGCCCATGCTACGGACATTTCGATCGATTATTGTTATTAATTTAAATTAAAGTTTTTCAGTAATTATATTTATGATTATTTTATTATAATTAACAGTATATTACAGTTGATTGATATGGAGTTCAGAATTGGACTGTCAAAGCTTCTTCCAAGAACAGATTAGAAGCCTTTGGAATGTGGTTATATAGAAGAGTGCTAAGAACATCCCGCACAGATCTTGTAACAATAATGAAATGTTAAGGAGTGTGAGTTGGCAAACATCACCAAAGCCAGGAAAACAGCGTACTTAAGCTAATGTTCTATGAGGTAGAAAGTACAGGCTTCTACACCTCATATTACAAGGAAAAACAAAAGGAAAGCGAGGAGTTAGTAGGCCACCGACATCATCACTCCCAAACATCAAATATAACACTGATTAACTCTTCACGTTATTTAAGGAAAGGGATGCTTTCTGCAAGGTGTTCGCGCCAAATCTGGGGGACCGGACAGGGCACTTGAAGAAGGAGGATGAGAAGAAGAAGAAGAACATGCTTAGCCAGGAGCAATGCTGTACCTAGGCCTTGACTGTGCATATCGCCATCTAATCTTTACAGCACAAACTATTAGAAGCCAGTTGATCTCTACTCTTAGGGTGAAATCCCCCTATGAATGGGTGCAGTAGCGTAACATGCACGTATACCCTGTCTGTCGTAAGAGGCTACTAAAAGGGGACCCAGGAGCTCTCAACTTGCTAGCGTGTGTTGGCGACCACAAGACCCTTTAGCTGAGTCCACTTACTTGTGCCAGGCTCATCACTTTCATCTGTAATTCCAGTATGGCCTTTGATCCACATAAGATGAACTTCCTTTCCGTTTTATTTAGTTTGGTATATGCTACTTAGGATGCCCATGATGTATTTATTGAAACGACTGTTCCTGCATGGTCGTTCTAGTTTTTGAAGTGCACTCTTGGAGTCCGTGAGAATTAACATGTCCTGGCTGATTTAATGGCAAGTATTTCAACTGTGAATATTGAAGCTTCGTGGAGAAGGGAAAACATTTTGCAAGTGTTGAGTGCAAGGCAGTAGTACGCATAACCGACTCCTTCTTCGGTCTTAGACCCATCTGTGTATATTTGAGTATAACAGCCCCAATATGCATCGATGAAATTTGTTACTTTTTCGTTGATATTTGTATTGCAGATTATAAAATCTGGAAGATGAAATGTGTATGGTTGAAATACTGAAAGTTCATACCTCTGTCGAAATACTGGAAGCGATGTATCTTGAAGAGTAATGGGTATTGTGTACTGTAATTTCTTGATGCTTTTGACCAATAGAGGTGTCCGTAGTCTTCTGTTTGTTCCTCTGTCACACAGTGGAAGGAGGCGGTGCAGTTTAGATGTGAGAGGGTGGCTAGTTATGGACGAGCTTTGCAGAAGAAAGTTGTTGGCAAGCAGATCTCGTCTTATCTGAAGGGGAATTTCTTTATCCTCTACCAGTAGTCGTTAGTAGGACTTGCATTCATGGCTCCGAGACATATTCTGAGTGCGCGGAACTGTAGGACATCTAGTTTTTGAAGAACATACTGCGGTGCGTTGCCGAAAAAGATGGAACCTTAATCTAGTACAGATCGTATTAACGATCGATATAATAGTAGTAGAACGGATGGGTCAGCTCCCCACCAGACTCGACATAATGCTCTGATGATGTTTAACGTTCGGCCCACTTTAGTTGCCAGGTACTCGACGTGGGTTCTCCATGTAAGTTTACTTTATAGGTATAAGCCTAGTAGCTTGGCTGAATTCCGTAAGGGGAAGGAATATGGCCCAAGATGTACATATGGTGATGTTGAGTGGAGTTTCTTTCGAGTGAAGACAATAATAGAGGATTTTGTTGGGTACAAATTAAGACCTGTTTGAAAGGTCAAGGTGTGGAGTTTCCTTGTAGCGTCATCTAGCCATACACATGTTAATCAAAGTGACTGAGATGATGCGTAGATACATACGTCATCTGCATACTGTAGAACTTTGACTGTTTGTCTAAACATGTGATCGAGATCTGCAGTGTAGATGGCATGCAGTAAAGGACTCAGTATAGCACCCTGAGGGAGTCCTTTTCTTACTACTCTGGGCCCATACAAGATGTTATCTTGGGTTCGAATATAGATTGTCCTCCGGAAAAATAAATTATGTATACCTCGCACGTATATTTCGGGAAGACCCAGGTCTTGTAGCATTTCTGGAAGTACTTGTATAATAACGCTGTCATATGCCCCAGATATATCGAGGAATATGGCGGTAAGGTAACCATAGTTTAGAAATATAAGTTCGATGTCCGTAGTCAGAATACTGAGATAGTCGTAAGTAGATCGACTTTTTCGGAACCCATGTTGAGAGCGAGGCAATAAATTGTGAAACTCTAACCACCACTCCAGACTAAATTTCAACAGGCGTTCAAAAGTTTTAGCGATGCATGAAGATAGAGCGACGGGTCTGTAAGAAGAAGCTTCGTTCGGATCTTTACCTTGTTTTAAAATTGGGACAATAATCTGCGTCGTCAAGTCGTCGTGAAAATTGTTTTCATTCCAAATATTATATGTGAAAAGTAATAGCAATATTTCCTTGGCGTTGCGAAATAAGTTAGAAAGCATGCAATAATGTATATGGTCATATCCAGGCGCAGAGTTAGCAGTAGTTTTTAAAACATGTTCTAATTCATGTAACGTGAAAGGTGATGTAAGAATATCTTGCGTAGGGCGGGAAAGTTCCAACTGTTGACGCTGTTTTGAGGGAAGCGAGGTCGTAGGTGGAGCAGTAAGATCTGAAAACTCTTATGTCTAACATTGAAGTGCTTTAGGGGCTGGTGGTTTTTTCTTCATTTTGTTAACCAGTGACCTTATTTGCGATAGGGGTGTATTTTTGGTCAGTTTTTCACAATAAGATCTCCAGCTATTCTTCTTTACCCTTTTCAGAAAGCGTTTGACTGCCGCATCTATATTCTTGTAATTGAGGAAATTTTCCATTGTAGTTGCTTGTTTTAACTTGCAAGGGCCTGATTTCTCTTCGCTATCTGTCGACTGCATTCGGAATTACACCATGGAGTAGGGAATCTTTTTGAGATGTTGGTTTGTTTTCGTTCAGGAATGGATATAGCGGCAGCTAAATTAATGGTGTGTACGAAGGCGTTGTATTTATCAAGTGTGTTTTTTGATGTAACACAGAGTGTATATTTGCGTCTATCACCCTTCTATATTTGACCCAGTCAGCGTTTTGAACGTTCCATTTAATAGTGGGTTTGACTGGTGAAGGACGAAATGGTAAAACAGGCGAAATGGTGATAGCATAATGATTAGAACCCATCGGATTCGGCAAGATTTTCCAATGAAAATCAGATGATATATTAGAAGAAAAAATGGTTAGGTCGACAGCGGAGGGACGTTGTCCCGGTACTGGTAACAGGGTAGCCGATCCATCTTTTAATACAAATAAATTGAACTCAACTACTATTTGTAAGACAGCCTCGCCATATGTATCATTTATCTCGCAACCCCATGTTGTGCTATGTGCGTTATAATTACCACTAAATAGGAAAGGTGGCTCTATCTGCTGCGTAAGCCGATACCATTCTTGAAGCTGATTTTTTGTTCGTGGTGGGCTATATAATGAGATCAATGTAATATCTTGGTTGTTAGTGCGAACTCTTGCGGCAACAGTCTGAAAACTTGCAATCTGCGAGTGATCAATTACTGCTTATATGTATGGAATTGTATTCTTTATTAATATTGCAACCCCTCCATAACCGTCTTCTCGGTCCTGTCGAATGGAATTATAGCCAGGAAAGGTTACGTTCTTAAGCCAAGTTTCACTCAAGGTTGCTAAATCAATACCTTCAGTGTATGAAACTCTCTGTAAAATCTCTTTATTCGCAAGTACGGATCGTTCGTTCCATTGAGGTATTTTATTCATTATCTGAAGTAAATATACTTGCGGTCATGTTATGTATTATGGCGGGGTTAAAGGCCTCGGGCGTTGTAGATTGAGCTTGATTAATGAGGAGCATGATAAGATTAAGATGCTCATAATTTTGGGAGGTGGTTTTCAAGATGTTATGTGGTCGTGGGGGATAGGGATTGTGGGATATTGGTGTTACAGGAAAATGTGGTGGAATATACTGACGTTGTTGAATAGATGGATAAGTAGGTTTCGGTGTAGATGGGGCAGGAGTTCTCTGCGGCCGATGCAACTGCTATTGTGTGCGAGGATGCACACTCATCGGCGTTTGTTGTCTTCGAGGAGGCATTATTTGTTGTTGATGGTGCTGTGAGATTAACGGCGAGTTGGTCATGTTGTTTACTTGCTGAGAACCCTGTTCTGGATGCCGAGACTGCATGTTAGCCGGCGGAATATCCGTGCGTGCTACATGTGGCTGAAAGTCAGCTTGAGACGGGACCGCTGATTGTGAGAGAGGAGGGAATTCTTCACTGCTTTGTAAATTGAAAGACGGGGCCATTACAGCAGTAGAATAATTCCCGTTATGGTACATATGGATTGCTACTTCTTGAGATGCATTATTCTGAGCCATAAGGTTTTTGATTTCGAACCATTTCTTGTACTCGGGATAATCCCTATCAGTGGCTAAGTGTGGACCGTGGCAATACATGCATGTTGGTGGTGCAGTGTCAGAACAAGTTCTAACGTCGTGGGGTCCCGCACACCTAATGCAGCGTTGTTGTCCTCTACATTGCGTTACTGAATGGTTATATCTTAAACAACGGTGACACTGCATCACTGGAAAGATGTAAGGTTGAACTTCGCATCGTGTTCCTAGGATGTGAATATGTTGAGGTAGGTGTTGGGCTCGAAATGTTATGAGGCAGACTGGAATTGGTCGCGCGTCTCCATTGGGGAGCTTCTTTGTAAATCGTTTCACTTGGGAAACGGGAACAGCACTCTGAATATCCTTTAGAATTTCATTTTTACTAAATGTCGTGTCGAAATGAAAGAGCTTGATCCACTGAGTGTTTTTAGGTCAAAACGAACTCCGTACCTCAATCAGAACCAAAGATATGATTGCTTCAAAGAGACAAAAAATTGAAAAAGTCAAATAATTTGAGGAAGGCGGACGTAAAGTGATGTATAGTACCTGCTGAAAAATCTGTGCATGAATACCTTTCAGTTAAAAAAAAACAATGAAGGAAATCGACCGGATAGAATGGCCGGACTGACTCACTTCAGTTTTCATAAAACAATGTAATATATAGATCATAAGTGGCGTAATCTAATCTTTACACTGTTCAGATCCGAAATTACTGCATGGCTAGTGACAAAGCGATTGGTATGGATTCGTTAGGTCCGGCTAGTTACAAAACCATTGATCTGTGAAGAAGCAAATATTAACCTCTTGACAAAGCCATCGGTCTGTGAACAAGCAAACGTTAGAAGCCGCAAAGCAAAGCGGCTTTAGGTCTCTATTTCTTATTAATATTCAATCATAAGTCGCGCGGCTTTAGGCCTCTATTTCCTATTCATATTAAAGCATACGTAGCGAAATCTATGCTTTCAAGTGTGTTCTGAATCGTAATTACTGCATAGCTACGTCTCAACTATTTCAACATGTTATTATTTCTCTTTGGTGTGTTCATATATAATGGTCGCTGGCGGTGGCACGAATGGACTCTGCCATCGCCTGAAGATTTGCCCTAATAAACGTCATTCCCATAATTCAAGACAGCCAGATTTTTTTTGGTCTCACATATAGATCTTCCTGTCCCAGGACCTAAACCTGGTCCCTTTACATGTATGTATCTGATTTTTTTAATTAAGGAGAGAGAAACTCACCTAAGGTAAGTTTCTTCTGACCTTAAAGATATTCGCTATCGGGGAGAAATCGTATCCGGTCATGTATAAAATACATGATCGGAATGAAAAACCCCTACTTTAACACGCATCAGTTTTAGCTTTTTAGCCACGGTCCTCGGGTTTTACGCCTAGTAGGCAATTTTTGAAATTTGGAAAAGTCTTCTAATCATGTTGATGCCGCGATCTTGAGGACCGGCAGGGATACGGCCTAATACACCTAGAGCTGTCTTGTCTATGAACTTGCGTATTTTTGGTATTTGTAGGGAGGTGTGTAGTCTTCGTACATTCGTGAATCGTGGGGAGTTGGTCATAATGGATATGACCCTGTTTTACACGACCTGCAGTGCTCTAATATATATCTTGGGGATATATCCCCAGACTTGGCAGCTGAACATTAAGAGAAGCCTAATGCAGGCTAGGTACATCGTCTTTTTGAGTTGAACAGGCGGGAGGGTACAGAGCGGACATACGGACTTTCGCTCTAGCGGTGGCCTGAGCAATATGATCTCTGCATAAAAGTCTCCTATCCAGGGTCATTCCCAAATATCTTGTCCTGGGTTGCCTTAGAAGGGAGGTATTGTTAAAAGTCGGTGGCGGGGGATCTATTTTGAGTCTAGTAAAGTTCATGGCAACCGTCTTCGTCGCGTTAACGTCGCACCAGTCCTCAAAGAGTTTTAAATATTCAGATAAATATTTAAAGCTCAGATGCCGTTTAGCTATAACGTAAAGTGTAACATCGTGTGCGTACTGCGCTATACGTTCGTGTGGTAATCTTGGAAGGTCCTTCACCATGAGGCTGTAGAGCACCGGTGAAAGTGTGCTGTCTTGGGGTACTCCCACTTCCACTACGCGAATGGAGGAGCACTCACCATCTACACTCACAAAGAACGATCTTCTGTCCAGGAAGCTGGCTACCATTCGAGTCAGGTAAGGCGGTACATGGGCATCAAAGTGCATTTTATATAACAATAATGGGTGCCACACTGTATCAAATGCATGTTCGATGTCCATGAATACAGCAGGGACCGGCTGCCTGATATCTATGGCAGTCGTTATGTCGTATACCAGTCGTAGTACCTGTAGCCGGGCACTACGTTTTGTTCTGAACTCGAACTGCTCGGGTCGTATTATGTCATGACTGTTGAGGTGAGAATTGAGGCGTCTTAAGAGGCATTTCTCAAGTATCTTTGAAATATGGGACAGCAATGAGATGGGTGTATAATTTTGAGGGAGAAGATAGTCCTTTCCGGGCTTCGGGATCATTATTATCTTCGCTATTTTCCATTCAATAGGGAAGTAGCCAATGGAAATGCAAGCATTGAAAATATCTGCCAAAAATTTCAATGCATTGGGGGGCAAATGTTTTAAGTGCTCTGTTGTTACACTATCTGGGACTGCGGCTTTGCCCTTTTGTAGTTGTCTGATGATCCGTCGAGTCTCCATAGAAGTAATTGTGTCAAATTCGTTCATGGTCGTTGTCCACTGTCTTCTAAGTTTCGAAACATTTCGCGGAATATTGTCATGAATGTTAACAATGTCTTCGTCGTCCGTAGCCCATTGGCTGTGAATTGACTCTCTAAAGTATCTGCGAAAGCCTCGGCTTTTTTTGCTGTAGATCTGGTAAGGGAGTGAGTGACGCGCCAAATGTCACTGCCGCTCTTAGTTAAGGTCGCAGTTAGCGACTCCCATCTTTCAATCTTACGTTCAAGTAGTCTGGCCTGTATAACTTTCTTCAATTGTTTGAATTCTTCTTTATCAGCAGGGTCCCGAAATCTCTGCCAGCGCTTCCTGACATAATTTTTAATTTGGATCAAATCCTTAAGGAGATCTGGTGTCTGAGTCTGGTTGTCTGGTGACTGGTTGTGAAACCCTGTTCTGTTGGCACCAGGTGGAGGTATTCCTGTGTCGTATTGCATTACGCATTTTATGAATAAAATGAGTAATGGCAAAGTCTATTTTGTCTTTAGTCTCGAAAGTGAGCCTGGTATTAATATTTTTATAGATATGTCGATTATATCTAGTAAAATTAATACCAGGTCTGACGTCAGGTAGAGGCGCTCTCTGATATGTCCACGTAAGATTAAAAATGATTGGTGCATGATCTGAATTTAGAACTCTGTGTACATTAACCTCAATCGAGTTGTAATAATTTTTACACAGAACAACGCCTAAAATGTCTGGTTTTAACCTTGATGACCACGGATTGTACGTGGGTTCATCAGAGGTGTAAATCAGAGCATTATCATCATGCAAAAAACTAGCTAGAATCCTTCCCTTTGGATTGGTAGTTCTACATTTGAAGTCTATGTGCTTTGAATTAAGGTCGCCGGCTACTATTATCGGAACCCTATCTTGTTGGTTTAGTAAAAAGTCCAAGTCTGCTGGTTGCGGAGGACTTTTAGGTCTTGAGTAAACGGAATATATACGATAGTGGAGGTGGTTCAGTTTTACCTCTACACCGATACATTCCATAGTCATGTCAGAGGGGAAAAGTATCACGTGATGTACTATCTTCGATTTAATACATGCGGCTATTCCACACTTAGGCGTCGGTCTGTCGAGTCTGTATACTGCCATGTTACGTAGTTTAAAATTTATATACGGTTTAAGATAGGTTTGCGATAACAGTAAAACATCGTTGTTATTGTCCGAAACGAAGGCCTCGAGCTCAAGTCTTTGGTCAGTCACACCTTCACAATTAAAAGCACATATAGTGAGTCCATAATCAGACAGTCGCCTACTCTGAGTCATAATAACTCATGAAGGCGTTAAATAGTACCTCTATTTTACTAAATATATCGGTACACTCTCTGAGCTTAATAGCGGTTTCACGTAATATGAGAACTAACGTGGGGAGGTTAAGTTCCCTTAAGAAAGACAAAATTTATCGTATACCGGAGAGGTCACTTATCGTCACTCCTGGAGCAGAGGAGGCAGGAGGGGCGTCTCCTCCTGAAGGATTCGCAAAAGAAAAGTCACTAGTGACCTGTCTAGCTTGCTGGATAATCGTGCGTTTTTGCGCAGGTGATGTCTGTTTCCTAGCCTCCACCTGCTTAACAAATAACTGGCACCATTTCCAAGAGGCAGGATGATCGCCACCACAGTTAACACAGTGCGCCTTTTCCTCGGGTTTAAGCGGACATTGATTTGGAGCATGTGCGGAACCACACTTTACACACCTCAAAGGCATGTAGCAATAGTTAGCTGAGTGGCCTAACCGCTGGCACTTATGACATTGTACTGAGGTATTGCCACTTTTCAACGCCTCAATTTTCACTTTACAGCCGCAGGTATACCGCACGCTCTAAATCGTCTCCGAGAATTCTCCCCGGGGAAGTGTCAGGGAGAATACTGGGAGTTTGATAACTCTCGTACTGTCGTCTCTTTTTGAGAACTGGTGCACATCTATAGGTGCATATCCTAATTCTGTTAGTTCCATTTTTACATCGTCAATATCGACGGTCTCGGTCAGATTTCTTATAATAACTTTTAATGGTCTGAGGTGGGGTAACTGATGGGTGTAGTGGGGAGCATTTGAATTTTTTTAAGTATGTTTTCAACTTCTTGTAATCCTCGATGTTATCAGCGTGATATTTTAAGCAATCACGTTTATTGATTACTCGTAACTCCCCACTGAGAATGCCTTTAAGGTATTTAATATCACGGGAAAAATTAACTTTGTCGAAAACAATTACTGGGGGGCCCTACCTTTTCTGAGCACCGAAATGGGTTCTTCATCCATAGGTGAGACCTCACTTGGGACCGATTCGGGGTCCCGGGACTGTGAAGTTGAGGCCATAGCCTCCGGTTCACTTCTAGCGGGAGTCGCTTCTGTCTAACCAGGAACTCTCCTGGCAGAAGAGGATTGCTGATTACCGCACGGTTGGTTGCTCCCAGCGAGAATTGAAAAAGCATTACTTATTTTAATGGGCGCATTATTTTCTGATTAGTTGCGTTGTCCTTCTAACTCTTCCGGGGAATATAGCCTTTCTGGTGGATTTGGATTTAACTACTTTAGACTCGGAGGTGGAGGGGGTTGTTTTAACAACCTTGTTAGTCATAGTAGGTTCACAATTTGTCACTATAGATTGGGTAGTGACTTGAGAAGGGATGGCTGTAGAATTTGTGACTAATTTAAGAAGCTGGAGGATCTCTGGAATGAAGCCAAAGGTTCCAGGGTTCATTACATTAATCTGACTATCTACGGGAGCAGGTTTCACTACAGGGGTTGGGAGAGGAGAGAACTCGTCAAATGGTGGAAGTGGTGGGGTGTCATCTCCACCCTCATTAGAGGGAGCCCCAAAAATCATCGTAGACCCTTCCAAAAGAGCTATCTACACAGGTATATATATGCCACCACACTGTCACTAGAGCAGCACAACACACGAGTTCGGTAGGTTTTAGGGTTCACACAGTCACTGGGAATGTGCACTTAGTTTACTGCCACAGGCGATAGCTATGACAACTGTTCAATATCGCAATCAGTTCTAGAATGTAAGGATTCTCACACGAATTTCATTGCGACAGCACTTACTATGGGGACAATGGTGTATTAAATAAGCGTAGCGCAATGCCACTTGATCGCTCAGTCACTTCAGTTGGGAAAAGGAACTGGGGACCTTCTTAAAATGACTTACAGTCACTTCACTATTTAATGTTTCTTCTTTTACCACTTTTATTTGTAGTTTAATGTAACATAAATTTTTACCGCGTAATATGATCAATATGGCTGACAACAAAGATCAGATATTGTTATTCTTATTTATTTCATATGCTTATTCTTTTACATTGCCTCATTCTCTTAGGTCTTTTCATCGCGTAAGTTGGTCATAACTTCGGGCTGTCTTGAATTATGGGAACGACATTTCTTTGGCGTAACCTTCAACCAATGGCAGAGTCCATTCGCCCACCGTCAGCCATGATTACTATGTTATAAACTTGCGTGAGTACTACAGAAGTTTTACAAAAAACACAACCAGTGTACTTCCAAACAATAACAGAACCACACTGTTCAAAGAACTTATAGCTCATCGTGTGTACTCCATGGACTAATGCTGAGCCTCACGATTAGGCGCCATTTTTATTTCAAAATTGGTAGGAATTTTACAGCTGTTACAATGTGAAGTCATCATCATAGTCATCGGCTCTCTGATGATGAAGGGACTAATCAAATATCACAACCTCAACCATAAATTTACCAGGTGGTAGAGTTGATATATCTTTTAAGTTTTCTTTTATCTTCCAGTCACTACTGATCTGCATTTAGGGCAGTCGCCCAGGTAGCAGATTCCCTATCTGTTGTTTTCATAGCCTTTTCTTAAATGATTGCAAAGAAATTGGAAATTTATTGAACATCTCCCTTGATAAGTTATTCCAATCCCTAACTCCCCTTCCTTTAAACGAATATTTTCCCCAATTTGTCCTCTTGAATTCCAACTTTATCTTCATATTGTGATCTTTCCTACTTTTAGAGACACCACTCAAATTAATTCGTCTACTGATGTCCTCCCATGCCATCTCTCCACTGACAACTCGCAACATACCACTTAGTCGAGCAACTCGTCTCCTTTTTCCCAAATCTTCCCAGCCCAAACTTTGCAATATTTTTGTAACTCTACTCTTTTGTCGGAAATCGCCCAGAACAAATCTATCTGCTTTTCTTTGGAGGTTTTTTAGTTCCTGAATCAAGTAATCCTGATGAGGGTTCCATACACTGGAAACATACCATAGTTGAAGTCTCACGAGAGACAAATATGCTCTCTCCTTTACATCCTTACTACAACCCCTAAATGCCCTCATAACCATACAATTATGTGATTACCCAAATGAAGATATTTCTTTATATTAATACCTAGGTATATACAATGATCCCCAAAGGGAACCTTCACCCCATCAACGCAGTAATTAAAACTGGGAGGACTCTTCCTATTTGTTAAACTCACAACCTGACTTTTAACCCCGTTTATCATCATACCATTATCTACTGTCCATCTCACAACGTTATCAAGGTCATTTTGCAGTTGCTCACAAACTTGTAACTTATTACTCTGTAACGAATAACATCATCTGCAAAAAGCCTTATCTCTGATTCCACTTCTTTACACATATCATTGATATATATAAGAAAACGTAAAAGTCCAATAATACTGCCTTGAGGAATTCCCCTCTTAATTATTACAGGGACCGATAAAGCTCGCTTACTCTAATTCTCTGAGTTCTATTTTCTAGAAACAGAGCCAACCATTCCGTCACTCTTTTGTCAAGTCCAATTGCACTCATTTTTGCCAGTAGTCTCCCATGATCTACCCTATCAAATGCTTTGGACAGGTAAATCGCGATACTTTCCATTTGACCACCTGAATCCAAGATATCTGCTATATCTTGCTGGAATACTACAAGTTGGTATTCACTGGAATAACCTTTCCTAAACCCAAACTGCCTTCTATCAAACCAGTTATTAATTTCGCAACTATGTCTATGGCCTGAAATTTTCAGCTTTATGTCTATCACCCATTCCTATGTATATACAGGGGCTACTATAGCAACTCTCCATTCATTTGGTAAAGTTCCTTCATGCAATCAATAATCAAATAAGTACTTCAGATATGGTACTATATCCCAACCCATTGTCTTTAGTAAATCCCCCGAAACCTTATCAATTCCACCTGCTTTTCTAGTTTTCAGCTTTTGTATCTTACTGTAAATGTCATAGCTGCCATAGGTACATTTTAATACTTCTTTAGTATTAGTCACCTCCTCTATCTGGATATTATCCTTGTAACCAACAATCTTAACATTCTGCTGACTGAATAATTCTGCCTTTTGAAGATAATCGCATACACACTCGCCTTGTTCATTAATGGTTCCTGGAATGTCCTTCTTGGAACCTGTCTCTGCCTTAAAATACATATACATACATTCCATATTTCACTAAAATTAGTATGGCCGCCAATTATGATTGCCATCATGTTATCCTTAGCTGACTTCTTTGCTAGATTCTATTTCCTAGTAAGTTCCTTCAATTTCTTCTTACTTCCACGGCCATTTCTAACTCTATTTCTTTCCAACCTGCACCTCCTTCTTTGTCTCCTTACTTCTCTGTTATAATATAGTGGATCCTTGCCATACCTTGCCACCTTTAAAGGTACAAACCTATTTTCACATTCCTCAAAAATTGCTTAAACCCATTTCAGAGTCTGTTTATTTTTTTATTTACCGTTTTCCACCGATCATAATTACTTATTAAAAACTCCTCATGCCTGTTTTATCAGCCACATGGTACTGCCTAATAGTCCTAATTTTAAAATCTTACCTTCTTTCACAATTATTTTCAATTACCATGAAAACAGCTTCGTGATCACTAAGACCATCTATTACTTCGGTTTCTCTATAGAGCTCATCTGGTTTTACCAGCACCACATCCAGAATATTCTTCCCTCTATTTGGTTCCATCACTTTCTGAATCAGTTGGCCTTCCCATATTAACTTATTTGCCATTTGTTGGTCATGCTTCCTGTCGATCGCATTACCTTCCTAATTGACATTTGGTAAATTGAGATCACCCGCTACTATCGCATTCCTTTCCATATCATTTCCAACATAGCTGATTATCTTATCAAATAATTCTGAATCAGCGTCAGCGCTACCCTTTCCTGGTCTGTTCACTCCAAAGACATCAAGTTGCCTATTATCTTTAAAGATGAGCCTAATCCCTAGAATTTCGTGTTTGTCATCCTTAACTTTTTGTAGCTTACAAATTCTTCTTTCACCAGAATGAATACTCTCCCTCCTACCATTCCCATCCTATCTCTACGATACACTCTCCAGTTCCGTGAGAAAATTCTGCATCCATTATATCCCTTCTCAGCCATGATTCAACTCCTATTACAATATCTGGTAAGTATATATCTATTAAATTACTTAATTCTATTCCTTTCGTTACAAGACTTCTACAGTTGAGCACTAACAGTTTTATGTCATCCCTACTTGATTTCCAGTTGCCTGTTCCCTTAACACCGCTCCCTAGGCCACCCTGTTTCCCTGAAGGTATCTCCCTATAACCCTTTTAAACAATCTTCCTAACTTATATGTACCACTGCGGTTTAAGTGAAGGCCATCTGAGCGCAGATCCCTATCTCCTACCCACACATTAGGATCTAGAAATCTCACTCTCAGTTTCCCACATACCCACTCTATAGTCTCATTTAAATACCCAATCACCCTCCAGTCAGTATCCCTCCTACACAGT
The DNA here is from genome assembly GCF_040414725.1 of Anabrus simplex. Taxonomy (NCBI): domain Eukaryota; kingdom Metazoa; phylum Arthropoda; class Insecta; order Orthoptera; family Tettigoniidae; genus Anabrus; species Anabrus simplex. Next base: position 182,270,033 of record NC_090279.1, on the reverse strand, counting down.
ATTCCACTGATAACAATCTCCGCTTCCTAAACTCCCCCCCCCCCTATCGTCGCCATAAGACCTATCTGTGTCGGTGCGACGTAAAGCCCCTAGCAAAAAAAAAACTTCTCCCGTGCTGCATTTACCAGGTCCCACACATCCCCAACTATTTTGCTATTATACCCGCTTGTCTTACCTTGTTAGCACCAACGTGAAACACTGCCGCCTACCCGTTTCCCTCCTCCTTCTCTTCTACTTTCCTCAACATCTGACTTAACCTAATTCCTGCATAACACTCTACCCTGGTACCCTTTCCTCCACACACATTCCCCACATGTCTAACGATGGAATCCCCCATGACCAGAGCCTCAACCCTACCCACCTCATTTGATTCCCTCTCTTCCTGGTCAGTCCCATCTTCCCTGACAGCTGCAGAAGCTACGTCCTCCTCCCTTTTCTCCATCCCATGTCCCTGTTCCATCTGTCTTTTCCTATCCACTACTCCACATTTCCCTTTCCTACCTCTTGCCTTTCTCCTACTTCCACACTTCTCGGCAACAGTTCCCTGTTCCTCATCTTCCCTCGGTTGTTCTACCTGCAGTGACTCGTACCGATTTCTCACCGATACCTGTCCTGAATTCTGATCCTGAATGGAGCCCTTAGCCTGCAATCTCCTTCCCCTTAAAGCATTAGACCACCTGTCTTCTACAATTGCCCCTTTCCTTCCCATCCCTCTATTACACCTACTGTATCCTGTACATTTTTGAGGGAGGCCTACTTTCCTTCCTGTCCTCTGCAAAGCAAAGCAAAGTCATCTCCGTACAGGCCATGAATCCCCTTGGAGAAGTGGAAAGCTTGATGGGGTAGAGTGGTTAGCTCTACGCTCGGCCGCCTTTGCCCCCAGGAATTATCCTGGTACTCATTTTTGGTGTAGGCTGAGTGAACCTCAGGCCCATGTGCACCTCCGGAAGTGGAAATCTCGTTTCTTAAATTTTACGACTTCCTGACGGGGATTCGAACCCACGTCCTTCCGGGCGAACCGAGCACGCCTTTACCGCCTCGGCCAGAGAGAATCCTAATTATCTCCCTCAAGCTCCCCAACTCCTCCCTCATACTCCTTAATGCCTGGCCACACCCACAGTTCCTACACTCGCATTCCTTAGCCATTCTTTACTAAATAATGAAAAGAAAGGGAAAATAAGATAACTTATTCTGTGCAAAATAAGAATGAAAGGAAAGAAATATTGTCTAGGTTAGTTCACAAAGATCACACGACAATAATTAATCTAGGCTACTACTACTACACTGCAATACTACTTAATTGTACGATTTTTTATTCATACAACGCGGTAACAGGATGAAAATTGCTATTAATTACTGGAAACAGAGAATAATACACAAGAATGACCAATTCTTAACTGCAGTTAAGGCTACCCTAATTACAACAACAGAATTCTATTAAGAGAGTTACCACAGATACCACAGAAACGGTACTATACCACACAAACATTTCACAGTAATAGGATAAACACACTATTTTCTAATAAGATACTAGAATACACTACAATAATTTTAAACTACGTTCAGACTAAGTATATACAGATACTACAATACACTGCAATAATTTTAAACTCCTTTCAGACGTATTCTAATTACAACAGGTTATTACCAAGCACAAACAGAAAAGAAAATTACCATTAAATTTCGAAATTCGCAAAACTATTCAAAATTATAGAACAGGCACTCTAATTTCTAATAAGTTACTATACTACACTACAATAATGTTTAAACTAAGTTCAGACGTATCCTAGATTATTACTAAGCGCAAATAGAAATGAAAATTCCAATTAGGCATAAAATTAGATATTCGCAAGAACTACCGGTAGGTAGGTACTCAAAGATTACCAACAAAGTGAAACACGTAGACAGATTAATATTAGTACTGTATACTTTATCCTACTATGCTGTAATAGGAATTAAACCTGCCGTTTGCCCAAAAATACACGCGAATATAACAGGCAAGATACTATCTAATATACCGTATCTGCACTACAACTGGGCAGCGTACAGACAGGCGTCAGGAAGGGCATCCGGTCATAATATCTCACTACGAGGAATCTTCTCGCCTCATACCCGACCCCGTAGAGAAACGGGATAAGGGATGGACGTACAATGAGAATTTTCAAATAGGCATTGAGTTTGTACTCGTGTAGATGAACCTAGCGATAGCTCGAAGAACCTTGTTTAGTTGAGAAAGCTCCGATAATTTACATTCACTCATTTATTTATTTATTTATTTATTTAATTATTCTCTAAATGCTAAGCCTTGTCAAAAAGTACTGCTTTCAGCAGTACTCCTTAGCTCTGTATATTAACTCCAGCTCATTCTCGTGCAGGCCCCGTGTGCCTCTTATCCGGAAGCCCCGGGTTCGATTCCCGGCCAGGTCAGGGATTTTTACCTGGACCTGAGGGCTGGTTCGATGTCCACTCAGCCTACGTGATTAGAATTGAGGAGCTATCTGAAGGTGAGATGGCGGCCCCGGTCTAGAAAGCCTAGAATAACGGCCGAGAGGATTCGTCGTGCTGACCACACGACACCTCGTAATCTGCAGGCCTTCGGGCTGAGCAGCGGTCGCTTGCTAGGCCAAGGCCCTTCAAGGACTGTAGTGCCATGGGGGGGGCGTCATTCACTTAGCCAAATTTACAAAATGGCACTCTCTTTAGACGTCCCCTTCTCCTCTTCCCAACAACTTTTCCTTTCATAACACTGTCTGATGATGTGCCCCAGAGATCATATGCATTTTTTCACCAACTTCCTTCAGAATGTGGTTCTTACATTTCCTTTGTAGCCACATCTCTGCTGATACCAATACATTCCTTGTTTTCCCAATGACCAACTTCCACATCCATATGTGAGTTCACTTCAGACAATCTTTGCACTAATACATTCCTTGTTCCGAATTTACGTACTTATCGGTTACCATATATTTTTCGCTCTGGAAAGCTTTCTTTATATTCTCTTCTTCACCTCATGGACACTTCTTCTATCACCGATGATGTTTACGAGATAGAAAATTTGGCTTGTTTGTTCAATTTTTGAATTTTCTATAATTATTTCAGCTTGAGGTTTTTGTTATACCTGCGAATTTAAAAACTGCTAAACAGGCAGCAAAAAGACACTAAAATCTTGAAAATATGCCCTAAAATCTTTAAAATTAGTATTATTTTAATTTAAATCCTTCCACAATTAATACGGTACTGCCCAGTCACAAGCCTTTCATTTTCGGTTTCCCGTTGGAAATCGTATTTGAGGCGTACAACTGCAAGTTGTACCAAGTCGAGAAATCGTAGATCTAATATCTATCATGCTTAGTGAAAGACAATTCGAAGTGTTTCTAGGTAACAATAAAAGCCACAAACGAAAACTAAATAACGGTCTACCACAGGGATCTGTCTTAGCACCATCGCTATTCAATTTGTACATTCATGACCTACCAAACACAACATCAACTAAGTTCATATATGCTGATGACATCGCATTGATAGCACAGAGTAATAACTTTGAAGACGGTGAACAAATTCTGACGGAGGACCTTAAGATGATGTCAACTTTCTTTAAGACCCGGAGATTGATCCCCAGCACAACAAAAACTTAAGTCTCTTGTTTCCATGTAGCGAATCGTGCTGCATACTACAAACCAAGAGTTCTGCTCAACGGACGAAAGCTGAGGTATAATCCTTTCCCAAAATATCTTGGAGTCACTTTAGATAGAACCCTGAGCTACAAAGAGCACATCACTAAGCTTTCTCATAAAGTCGCCGCAAGAAACAACATACTGCATAAGCTCTGTGGTACCTCCTGGAGAGCCTCTGCTGATTGTCTACTTTTAACTGGCATTAGCCTTGTCTACTCGGCTGCTGAGTACTGTGCTCCTGTCTGGTCGGGAAGTGTACATGTGAAGAAGGTAGACACAAAATTGAACGATACAATGCGTTGCATTACTGGTACCATCAAATCAACTCCATGTCACTGGTTATCTGTGCTGAGTCACATCCCTCCACCTCACTTAAGACGGAAGCAAGCTCTGTTAAGGGAAGCTAAGAAAATCTTTGCATTACCCTCTTTGCCACTGCACCAGGAATTCTGCCATCCGTCACAGCAGCGACTTCATTCAAGAAGACCAGCAAGTGTCACTGCAGGTCAACTCATTGCAGATGGATTTGACCTAACTGAAAGCTGGAAGCATGAGTGGTCAACAAAAGCATTGGGAACAAGTGCCCACCATCTTGATCCCACAAAGAAGCCAAACGGTTTTGACCTACCGAAGAACCTCTGGTGCCGTATCAACAGGTTAAGCACTGGGCATGGTTGTTGCAATTATTTCAGGTACAAGTGGAGTTGGACCGATGTGAGATTGTAACCTAGAAGAAAAGATGATTGAGCACCTGGTCCAACGCTGTCCTCTTAATTCGTACCCTGGCACTCCTGATGATTTGTTCGCTCTCACACCTGGTTTACTGAATAGATGAGAAGGATGGACATCAAAGTTTGATTTTGCCTTGTATATACATATATATATATATTGTATAAAATCACCATACGACTAAATATATAAACAACTATAAGGCTCCGAAATGAACCTCTATTAAATCGTCTGTATTATATTTGAACAAATAAATCATACACATTTTGCCCAATAGCCGGTATTTGATTTTTAATACTAATTTTGACATGCGATTGGGATAGCACTTCAACCAGTTTTAGCATTAACACTATTGCACAATATTATGAAAAAGAAAAACTTGCCCAGTCATCTAGTGGCACACACTCTAAGTACACACTCATGTAGAGTGGTTACCCCTGATAAGTGATTAAAAAAAGCAGCTATCTGGCGATGTTTCAAGGTCGAGCGAAGACGCCTGTGTACACGCTATAAGCTGTAGCCTTCACATCATTAGTTGCATTGCGCCGAACGTCTGAGCGAGTACATAATACAGTATTATCATGGAGCGTTGGTCGGGGCGTGTCGCGTTAGTTACTGGAACTAGTGCTGGTATAGGAGCAGCTGTAGCCTACCAGTTACAAGACCACGGAGTTCATGTCGTAGCTGTGGCACGACGAGTCGAGAAAATAGAGGTGAGAAGAATGTAGCATTAAAACCTAGCTTAATAAATAAATTATAAGATTGTGAGCAACTTCAAAAAGACCTCGACAACGTTGTGAGATGGACAGTTGGCAATGGTATGATGGTAAACGGGGTTAAAAGTCAGGTTGCGACCTTCACAAATAGGAAAAGTCCTCTCAGTTTTAATTACTGCGTTCATGGGGTGAAACTTCCTTTTGGGCATTACTGTAAGTACCTAGGTGTTAATATAAGACCATATCTTCATTGGGGTAGGAGCTTCCGTGTTGTAGACGGCAGCACTTCGGCCTCTCATCGCAGGATACCGTGGTTCAAATCCCTGTCACTCCATGTTAGATTTGTGCTAAACAAAGCGGAGGCGGGACAGGTTTTTCTCCGGGTACTCCGATTTTCCCTGTCATATTTCATTCCAGAAACACTTTCCATTCTCATTTCATAGCATTTATCAGTCATTCATAAATCACTTTGGGAGTGGCGACCCCATCGTACTAACAGCCTATATAATTATGATTCATTCATTTCTCCCCTGACCCGGTCAATGACTGAAAAAGAGGTTGTAGGTTTTCATTCATTCTTCATTGGGGTAATCACATAAATAAAAGGTACAGATCTCTGCATATGGTTATGAGGGTTTTTAGGGGTTATAGTGAGGTTGTATAAGTCTCTGGTAAGACCAGGATATGGATCCCACACCAGGATTACTTGATTCGAGAACTGAAAAGAAAATCGGAAGAAAAACAGCCCGATTTGTTCTGGGTTATTTCCGATAAAAGAGTAGCGTTACGAAAATGTTGCAAAGTTTGGGCTGGGAAGACTTGGGAGAAGGGAGACGAACTGCTCGACCAAGTGGCATGTGCCAAGCTGTCAATGGAGAGATGGCGTGGAATTACATCCGTAGACGAATACATTTGGGTGGTGTTTTTAAAAGTGGAAAGGATCTCAACCGAAGACGACGAATTGGGGGCAAATATTCGTTTATAGGAAGAGGAGTTAGGGATTGGAATAACTTAGCAAAGCAGTTGTTCAATAAATTTCCAAATTATTTGCAATGATTTAAGAAAAGACTAGGTAAACAACAGATTGATTGATTGATTGATTGATTGATTGATTGATTGATTGATTGATTGATTGATTGATTGATTGATTGATTGATTGATTGATTGATTGATTGATTGATTGATTGATTGATTGATTGATTGATTGATTGATTGATTGATTGATTGATTGATTGATTGATTATATTTAACATACGATCTTTATACAGAACTCTGTTTTCACAAGGCCGATACAGATACGCTGATCTGACACTACTACTACTACTACTACTACTACTACTAATACTAAAATGTTTTCATTCCCTGAAGGGGGAGGCGGGCCTCTTAGACAGTGATGCAGTCAAGCGTGGCTCCGGCTTTATGGGGCCTTTGTTATAAATCTGTAGCTAGCTTCAGGTAGTTCATGTCATTCTTATTAGGTCTCCCTGGAGGTCGTTCACAGCGTGTAGATATTTGTAGACAGGTTCTATAGATGGCAGGCACGTAGTTAGTTCGTTAGTAAGGTTTTATTTTACCTGGCAAGATTAAAGTCTTCAGACCTTCTCTTCCATCTAACCAGGCAGTGAAATATACATATATCGCATTGTACTACTTTACACTAATTAGATTTAATACTAATTAAATTAAATTAAAATTAAATATATTAGATATAATAAAGGGATACATTCTAACTAATATCCTACATGTAACAAAAAGTGGTAGTACATAAATTTTAATAACATTTGAAAAACATATCGGGTAAGAATTTTCTACTAATCTTCTACCACGACATCCATAACAATAGAATGGTTGTGAGTAGCAGCATCAGGTTTACAGATGATCCTTACTGGTGCATAAAATGTCTCCACAGTGCTCACTTGAAAGTGCAAATAGCGCTTAACCCTCTGATACTTTCGGGAAGGAGGTGTTACACTCACGGTTGGCAATTACTGTGAATGAATTATCGTAGATAACAGTTCCATGCGTAGGTAAAGCAAGGATGGAATTATTAGTAGATCTGGTGTTAAGCATGTGATAAGAAGAGATGTATTTGAAATATGAAGTAAGGTAAAATGACTGTGAAGAATGAAGGATTTTATGGAGATGGCATAGGGTATGCACAGTGCGACGGATTTCTAGTCGGGGCTAAGACAGGTGATTGTATGAAGGAGTTACATGGTCATAGTACCGTAGGTTACAGACGTATCTCACACATGCATTTTCACCACGTTGTAATCCTCTCGATAACTTGCACCCAGCGTCTGTATAAATCTCGTCACAATAGACGAAATGAGGGAAAACCAGAGCTTCCACCAGCATTTTTTTAAGTATTTATACCCTCGTAGCATGTGTAATGCAGAGAATATTTCCTGGGTGATGTTCGTGAAATGCGTTTTCAATGACATGTCATCATCGAAAGTAACGCCTAGGACTTTTACTGATGACATGAATGGTATGTTAGTATTACATAACCTTATAGATGGAATCTCTGGTCGATTGAACTTCGCGAGTAGTTTCGAGTATCCTAGAATGATGGCTTGCGTTTTGGCTGGGTTTAACGTAAGACCACATCTCAAAGACCAAGAAGAAAACGATGTTAGATCCTGATTGATTTTGTCTATGGCAGAAAATATTAGATCTGAAGATGTATGGAGGTACATTTGTACATCATTAGCGTAAATATAGTATTTGCAGTGCATTAGGTTTTGGGAGACATCATTAATGTAAATAGAAAAGAGAGGGGGTCCTAACACTGACCCCTGGGGTACACGTAGGCATAAAATGAGATATCTTAATAATGAGACGCTGTTTGACCCGAGGTTAAGTATCTCAAAGTGAAACCTCGATCAGTTGGCCCTTCTGACAAAGAACGCCAAGTATTGTGGAGATAATATTGTTGAATTGCATTGAATCAGACTTTACCCAGTCGAACTCGTTCATATCGATTTTAAGCGGTAGTTCCCAAGATTCTATTTGTGTTGTTTGAGTCTCATGTGCCTGTGCTATTTGAAACTGTAAACGCTGTAATCCTTCGTTTCGTGTGCTTACTAATTAGAAATGTATCTCCGCCGGAATCTGGGCTGACAGTCTCTGAAATAACAAATGGGAAATAAATGTATGTTGGGTACGCTCAACCCATCTGTGGTAATTACGGAATAATAGTGTTTCTAGCCATTTTCGTGTGATGACCTGGATATTCATGGGTAACATTAATGGACATTTCCAGTACTCATTTAGCAACTGTTTCGATGCTACCGGACTAACTAAACCCGTGAGCGTTCCTGTATGCCACCCATTCTCTATCTATATCCTGAACTTACTGACTGTTCATTCGAACTTCTAGCTGGTCACTACTTGGATTGAAGATCACTCGTATCCCCTGTAGAAGCCAGTCGGATTATTTTTTATGGAAATATGAAAATGTACGTCACGAACTTAGCGATACTAAATGTGTGACACGATGTTATCTAGCAAGTGTATTTCTGTGTGGCCATAACTGAGAGACATATAGAAGGCTCTTTTATCAACGAGTCCTCATTTCATCATACTCTCGAAAACTGATCACTTCATTCGTGGTAGTTTGATAGGTCCTGAGTCAATTTCCCGCTTTCGATGCGCTGAATCCTACACTTGTCCACTCCCCATTTCATATAGATATCTCTCGGAAGCGATCCGTTAGACGCAAATAAATTCATCATTATCAATAGGTTTCCTTTCTTGAATGATTATTTGATTTTTCCAAGAGGCAATTTGGCACATTTTTTCTATTCCATTCTAGGGAGCTGTGGCCAAAGCAAGGCAGGAGGCAAAGAACAGAGGCCGGTATCATGCCACCAACGCGACTCCCGGTAAACTGTACGCCAAGAAGTGTGACGTCGGTAAGGAAGAAGACATCCTGGCTCTGTTCAAGTGGATCAAGGAGACATTGGGCGGAGTCGATATCTTGATCAACAACGCGGCCATCGGCGGAAACGATAAGGTTACAGGTAACTGATGAACACATCAGCTCGATAACAACACTTCAAATGTGTTTGATCAAATTCAACATAAACACTCACCTGTTCTTTGTCACACTTATTCAACATCAAACCACTCTCCGCACAAGATTACAGTAAAGATGTGTACACTACGAGATATAAATAATATATAACAGAGTGAATCAGCTATAATATTCGCTTCAAATTACTCGTGGCCTTTAAAGGTATTGGAATTAAATAATGTTCTCAAGGGGTTCGTAATCTGTATTTTTCCAGAGTACCAATATCATTCGAGATAACGGCAATAACTTCGCTGTTTCTAATGGGATCACAGTGGTTGCTACATCCAGCATTAGTCATGGACATTGCAAATTCAGGGGTGTGGTTATTTCCAAAATCTATCCACTATTTATTGAGAAAATGAAATATATTCAAGCATGCTTCATTCGCCGACCGCTGGCAGCCCTCTTTGGAAGTATCACTACTTAGGCGACCGAATCTTGTGCTATCACGTAATGTTAACTATACCTTTAGTCTTACTTTGTTTAATCATGATTTTACCGAAAAAATGCAAGTTTGGTTAAATTTGAAACATTCAGTCAGGGTAATATTATTACCCCTTAAAAGCCGATGATCATATAAGAAAGCAGATGGGAGTGGTAGCAGTTGAGGACTAAAAGCAGCGTTGCCAAGTCAACAAATAAAAATCGGGAGATTGTACGTAAGAAATTCGGAAGTTTTAATGAAAATTTCGGTAGTTTCTCGAGCACTGAAATGTCATAATATAACTAAATTATAGAATCCAATACTAATAAATAATAATGTTATTTGTTTTACGTCCCACTAACTACGCTTTTACGGTTTTCGGAGACGCCGAGGTGCCGGTATTTAGTCAAGCAGGAATTATTTTACGTGCCAGTAAATCTACCTACACGTGGCTGACGCATTTGAGCACCTTCAAATACCACCGGACTGAGACAGGATCGAACATGCCAAGTTCGGATCAGAAGGCCAGCGCCTCAACCGTCTGAGCCACTCAGCCCGGCTTAAGAAAATTATTTCAGTGTATAGACTTGAGCACCAGTCCGCCTAATTTAATACGTATGTGTCCAGCTCCGCGGCTAAATGGTTAGCGTGCTGGCCTTTGGTCACAAGGATCCCGGGTTCGATTCCCGGCAGGGTCGGGAATTTTAACCATCATTGGTTAATTTCGCTTGCACGGGGGCTGGGTGTATGTGTCGTCTTCATCGTCATTTCATCCCCATTACGACGCGCAGGTCGCCTACGGGATTCAAATCGAAAGACCTGCACCTGGCGAGCTGAACTTGTTCTCGGACACTCCCGGCGCGAAAAGCCATACGCCATTTCATTTTTTTTTTTTTTTTCAGTACGTGTGTATGGTAATTCCTCATGCATAAATTTGTGAAAGAGACTTTAGGAAATACTGAACACTTCTTCCTTGTCAGGAACATCGTAGTTCACTCACTTAACCCAAATATGTATTATATATATATATACAGATTATGTATTTCTGCCTTCAGAGCTGAAACAGAAAATTGTAAGTACAGCAAAAGCGAGACACCAGAGTGAGGCGAGTTCCCCTGTAGAGTTCGAGAAGATCGGCCGTACCGAAGGGGTAGAAGAAGAAGAAGTCAAATTAATGGAGCAAAATTCCTTTTCCTTAACTGCAGCTTCTCTTTCCCGAAATATTAATAAATCATGGATGTTGTTAAGTTATCTGCCTCCTTTGGTGCTTTGGCTGAATGGTTAGCGCTTCGTGGCCCTTCCTTGTGTGTGTGTGTGTGTGTGTGTGTGTGTGTGTGTGTGTGTGTGTGTGTGTGTGTGTGTGTGTGTGTGTGTGTGTGTGTGTGTGTGTGTGTGTGTGTGTGTGTGTGTTGACCAATTGTACTTCCTCTTAAAGCAATAATCACCACCTAATCGCTTCTCTAATTCCTGTAGATCGGGGGCTACGGGTTTGTGTTCGTATTCATACGCAACACATCACACGAGGAACAACCACAGAAGCACGCAATAGTAAATAGTCCATACGAAGTGCATCGCCAGGTAACTGGGAAAAGGTGCCTCTCCAAATATTCTCCTTCCCGGCTCGTGTATGAGCTATCCAGAGAGGGATTTTATGTGGAAGAGCTAAGGTTACAGCTGTTACTTCCAGCAACAACACCCTATATACATCTGCTTCGAGACCTACGATCGAAGAAGGCTGACATCTGGGAAGATTTGTACTCTACCGATGCCATGCTAAATCGCGAGTGGGTTCAAGGTGGATATGAACTGCGACAGGTCTCCCCACGTGATTGGTCGCGGAGGTCCGATATATTGTCGATTTCGATATTTTGTGCCCAATATATCGATATTTCTGTCTAATTTAATACCAAATACAGTAGAGACAATACGCGACACTCTGCGAGATATCGAGGGACAGCTATTAGAGCTCTCTCTCTAGCGGATTCACCTGAGAACTACTGATTCTGTCATAAGAGCACGTGTATTTGTGTGTGAAGTTTTTGGTGTTATTTATGCGTTTTCAGTGAGTTGACATAATTAAATAGTAGCGTGTGTCATTCCTTGATATCTCCTCTCAACATGAGGTGAAAGGTATGTGCTGTGTTTGGCTGCAGTAAACTATGAAGTAGAGAAGAATGCGCGGTCTTTCTTCCGTTACACTCGTGACAAAAAGTGTAAGTAATATTGTGTTTGTATATATATTCTTCCAGTGACAAAGAGATTTTTATAATTTTCTGACCTGCTCGACCTATATTTTAACTGGCTTAAAATATAATACGCATATTTGATTGTATAGTGCAGTAGTTAACCTTCAATACCGATGTACTGTTGTAGGTGTGATCTGTGGGTTTGATTTAATTGAGGAAAATACATATGCATATGTGTGTGGCTGGTTGTCTTCCAAGTTACCCCATTTGGAATGCTGTAATGCGTTGTCAAGCATTGAACAAAATATGGGTGACTTAAGAAATGTACACATTTTGTTGAAGCAATATGATGATGCAAATTTGCTTTACCCTAATATACAGTAATAGCAAGTATTGCTTATAGAGAAGTTTTGAATGTTTTTGAGGCTAATTTTATAGATTTTCTTTCTGTTAGTAGGCTTCATATTAAGAGGAAAATTGTCCAGCTTTTAAATGTTAATTCATTGCGTCATGTGTGTAAGGAATGTGCCGATATTTTTGTTGACAAGTGTTTTAATATGATGATACAATTCTTTTAAATGAGAAAAAAGAAAAATCTAGCCGTGAAAGTTCAGGCAAGAATTCTAAAGCTAAAACAGTAATGAATAAATGTAAGATCAAGCCCTTTCACAGCAGTCCATTTCATATCTTGATTATATGTCTAATTTCAGTCTTTAAATAATAACCTGTTAAATAATTCTTCATTCATTTATTCAGAATTGCTTAAGCAACTTTGAAGTTAATATCTTAGTAACACTTTCTTTCTAGACGTAATTTATTTATCCATTTCCGGATATACATTTCCATTAATATTTGAATTTAGTCTGAATTTTCAGGTCAAGCGACTAGGAGCGCCACTTGCGACTTGACTCCCATTTTAACAAGGCTAAATCCGGAAGTGTCGCGTACTGTCTCTACTGTATTTGTTAATACTTTTGGCTACTATTTGATTCTTTTTCAGACCCTTTCAATATTTGCATTCTACGGTTACGAAATTTGAATTTTCATTTCTCAATTCACTTCGGTAAATACAGTGATAATATCACAACTCATTCATCGTGCATACCGTGTATGCACTTTACACGTTAGCTTGGCAAAACTTGAGCATTATAGCGACCTCTGTCCCAGCAGAGAGACTGCTTTCATAGGACGGTAACACCATCAGGGAAAAAGAGAAACCGATTAAATAGCAAACTGTTATCAGAGCTGCTTTTTCTGAATGGCTTACTTAAGAGGTATTGGGAATTCACCTAAGATCATCTTCATGTTGATGTTGTTGGTTTTTTTTGTTTTTTTTTTTCACGAACAAATATAATTGCATTGCTGAGGAAGAAGTTGGGAAGAAAATGGTTTGTTATTTTATAGAGCTCTGATAATTATCAGATGCACTTCGTACACAAATTATACGTTTTTAGTTTTTTCATATGGTTTTTCGATGTAAGTTATTAGCTCGTTACTAGACACCTTGCATATACTGTTTTTCTATGTATCATAACATCTTTCGGCTGTAAATGTTTTTATAATGTGTCATTGTAGTGAAAAAGTCATGTTACTTGGTCATTGTTTTAAGCTTGTTTCCTGATCTGTGTAAAGACTTATTAAACCTAATGTATCCTTTAATTATTGTGTTAAACGTAAAACTAGACTTACAATAATGGATAATAGCACCAATATTTTAAAAACGGATATATCGGTAATATATCGATATTATGAATACCGATATTTTAATGACATCGATATTTTAATACCGATGTATCGAAAAACAAACATATCGATATTTTGAAAAGTTTTGCCATCATTAGCTATAAAACGCAGTATTTGGAGGCATTGAAGATCACCTATTATGGGATACGATATTACATAACCCTAACGAGACATGGACAATCTAAGACTGGATTTGAACCAATTAGCCGACGAGGAAATGCCGAATCTATTTCTGATTTAAGAAAATAAATCTACATCTTATGGCGACGATGGAGCATGAAAGGGCTAGGAGTGGAAGGAAGCCACCGTAGCCTTAATTAATGTAGAGCCCCGGCATTTGCCCGGTGTGAAAATAGGATACCATGGATAACCATCTTCAGGTCTGCCAACGGGGGGTTCAGCCTCGGGAGGCCAACTGAGTAAATTCACACCTCAGCCATCCTCGAAGTGGTTTTCCGTGGTTTCCCACTTCTCCATGCAAATGCCAGGATGATACCTAACTTCAGGCCACGGCCGCTTCCTACCCTCTTCATTGTCTATCCCTTCCGATCGTCCCATCCCTCCACAAGGCCCGGTTCAGTATAGCAGATGAGGCCGCCTGGGCGAGGTACTGATCCTCTTCCCCAGTTGTATCCCCACGACCGGAATTCTCACGCTTCAGGACACTGACCTTGAGGCGATAGGGGTGGGATCCCTCGCCGAGTCCGAGGGAAAACCAACCCTGGAGTGCAAACGGATTAAGAAAGAAAGAAAGAAAGAACTAAAAGAAAGATATCCTCATCAGATAATTCTTTTCCCATTTCTGCTCCCATGCGATATATATATCGATTACTAGAATGTAGCGATTACAATTCTATTTCAAGAAGTAAATTTTGTAAAAAGTAACGATTACAAATAAAAATTACTAAAACAGTATTCATTTCAAGTATATCCATGCCGTTTTTAAATACTTCGCAAGTCTACCTTTGGTTAATGGAAAATAACCGTTTTCATCTGTTGTATCATCCTAGAAATTTGAGTATGGACTGTTGATATACCTTGATTATTATTATTATTATTATTATTATTATTATTATTATTATTATTATTATCTGCCTCTGTTGATCAGTGGTGGAATATCGGCCTCCCGATCCCAAGTTAGCGGGTTCAAACCCGGCAGAGGTAGTCGGATTTTTGAAGGGCGGAAGAAAAGTCCATTCGACTCTCCATGCCGTATGATGTCGGCATGTAAAAGATCTCTGGCGACATATTTGGTGTTTACCCGACAAAATTAATTAAATCTCAGCCTTAGACACCCAAGAGAGTTTCGGTTTACACTGTCTGCCATCTAGTGGGCCTAGAGTGAAACGGAACGTCGAAATTGACGAGCAGATAGCTGATGGCGTCAAATTGAAATGTCTGCACACGGTAGCTGAGGCCATGCGATTATTATTATTATTATTATTATTATTATTATTATTATTATTATTATTATTATTATTATTATTATTATTATTATTATTATTATTATTATTGTTTCGTTATGCCCATTCATAGAGCACATTGGAACCTGTTCATTGGCTTGATGACTTTTACCTTCCTATTCTTCCAAAATCTCTTCCTGAACTCACTATGTTGCCTCTTCCGTTCTTCTGACGTCCTGCTGCTAGTTTTCACCACAAATGTGTGTTTATTTACTGAGGTCCTGATGACTTCGCGAATTTTCATGATGTCTTCCCTGATGTTCAATTCATTCTGGTCTCTTCTTCGTTTCCTCCAGACAATTTATTCTCCTGTTTTGGGAATTTATTACAATGAATAACCTTTTTTGTGAGTCTATTATTATCAACCCCAAAAATGTGGTCCAAAATATTTCAAACGTTTCTTCCGCACAGTACTGATAAAACTATCTGTGTAACTATAGAGGTCTGCACTTCGCCTTTTGATCCAAATTCCATGTTCTTGTATGGGGCCGAAAATTTTTCTAAGAATATGACGTTCTTGTATTTCAGTAGCTGCAAGTTTAGAATGTCCTCCTAAAGTTAAGGTTTCTGATGCATATAGAGTTTCCGGTAGAATAACTGTTTTGTAATGTTTCAATTTACCATTACGTGACATTATTCGTTTATTGTATGATCCCATGTCAGTCTAAATGCCCTCTGAAGTTTTGAGGCTCTGTCTGTATTGGTCAAACTGTCTAATCCCGAAGGAAGAATTATTTCTCCAAGGTATTAAAAAAAAAGATACCTGTGAATTTTTCCCATATACTGTTTCAATTTTATTATTATTATTATTATTATTATTATTATTATTATTATTATTATTAACCACATTGGACATTGACCACTTGAGTCATTTCACGTTCACTATCTCTTTGAAGGTTGAACTTTTTGGTTCTTGTGACCTGCCCAGTACTTTTTCATTCGTTCCGATCGTAATTTTCTCATTTCGGGAAATCATTCTAGCTCTTCATTGAGTCACTTCTGCTGAAAATGTTCGAGTATTAAGAAGAGTATTAATTTTATTTTTGTCCAACTGCTTTGAGATCTTGCTGAATTTCGTGTGTCCATTGCCCTCCTATCTTCTTTCCAAGATTTCTCATCACTAGTTGTCGTAAAAGTCGATTTCCAGGCCATCACAAGATGTGAAAGGTATATGAGATTCTTTTCTTCATCAGTGTGCTGGTGATTGGGTCAGTCTTTCGATAGACAGTTTTTTTTAGAAAGGATTCTCCGGAGTCTTTCGACCTGATATTTTTATTTATGCAAATTGTGATGATGCTTCTTTCAGTTTCTAGAGCTGATCAGTTCTCCTTTCGGTTTTAATTTATGACAGGTTTTCACAAGTGTAAGTTACGGTTTTATATAATGTTGGATCTTGGTGTCTATTAATAGACATATCTTCAGGTTAGATTTTTTTCATTTTGTTAGTTCTATTCATCCTTCTCGTTTAAGTTGTGTGTAATGATTTCTCCTAGATATTTAAGTTGTAGAACTAGGTTAATATTTTGATTATTAATGAAGACTTTATACGTGCTCAAGTGTTCCAGGGTCATGATCTCAGTTTCTCAAACGATATTTGTTATCTTGTTTAATACATCTCTGTTCTATTATGTTGTTTCCAGAGGTGAAGACTGCTGAATTGCGCTTGCTGCTGGATGTGAATGTCCTGGGACTTTCTATCTGCACACGTGAAGCTGTACAGAATATGAGAGCAAGAGGAGTAGACGATGGGCACATTATCCACATAAGCAGGTGAGACATAGAGATACGTACTCACACCCTGTAATGAATTATATTTCATATCTCTATACGTATAAATGCAATTATAATTTAGTTTGTATACTTCAAGAGTCTTACAGTAGTTTACTTGTTAAGTTACGCATTGTATTACTATACTGCACATATACACTCGTTCCAAGCTGTAGGAATATGTTCCTGCAGTTCACTGACTTATTGTCCGGCTCCATGGCTAAATGGTTAGCGTGCTGGCCTTTGGTCATAGGGGGCCCGGGTTCGATTCCCGGCACGGTGGAGAATTTTAACCATAATTGGTTAATTTCGCTGACACTCTGATTGATTGATTGATTGATTGAACAAACGTACCTACTTACTTTTGATTTTACAGATATATACAAGATGGTCTGAAACAACGTGAAGCGGATGAATGTGCGTTAGAGGATTGTTCATACTTGTATATTAGGCCTACGTACTGAAGTTAGCCAATCAGATCGCTTCGCGGGCGAATTCAAATGGGCTTTGCGAAGCAATGTTGCTAAATCTGGACGTGACTTAACATGAAAACGTCCTCTATAAATAGCTAACCATCACGATTGTGTCCGCCTCCATAGCTAACGGTTAGTGTTATTAGCTGCCATCCTCGGGGGCCGGGGTTCGATTGCCGGCACTGCCAGAAATTTAAGAATGGCAGGAGGGCTGGTATGTGGTTGAATTGGTACATGCAGCTCACCTTCATTGGGGGTGTGCTTGTAAAGACCCGCACCCCCCTCCCCCTCAGGATGAGCACTCCAGTTTACTTTATCACAATTGTGCTGGTACCTTTCCAGAACATGTAACGCAGAAATGCATTTTAAAAATATTTTTTCTCTTTTTCAGATCTTTACCCTTCCCAAAAATATATATTTTGAAAGAAAAATCAGTAAAAATGTTTCCAGGTGTGTGAGGGTTATAAAACAACAAGAGGGGGGCGCCAAAATGCGCAAAACACCCACAATCTAGTCCTACCACTAACTGAAAAGCAGCTGATCACTTCAATTCTTTCACTCCTAACAGAATTCAGTGTTCTGTTTTAGTATCGCTGGCCACACCGTCCCTTCGTCCATTGCCGCCGTCTACTGCGCAACCAAACACGCGGTAGGAGCTCTCGCAGAAGGACTGAGGAAGGACTTTGTGGAACACAAGAGTAACATGAAAATTTCTGTAAGTAAAACCTCTTCATTCCTGGAGACTCGATGTTACATTATGATCATCGTCGCTACCGGGAAGAAACCTCCTATGTGTAAAACATAACGTTTTACAGGACAGACAAAAAACTCTTTTATTTCTAAGAGATTTGGTTAAAGACAAAGATTATGAAAAATTCTTGCTTATCATTACCCCTTAGCTTCTTTTTGATGTCTAAATATCTGCAGAATGTTGATATTTTATGTGTTGTTTGAGTCATCAGTACATAGACTGGTTTGATCCAGCTCTCTATGCCATCCTCTCCTGTGCTAACCTTTTCATTTCTACGTAACTGTTGCATCCTACATCTGCTCTAATCTGCTTGTCATATTCATACCTTGGTTTACCCCTACAGGTCTTACCACCTACACTTCCTTCAAAAACCAACTGAACAAGTCCTGGTGTGTCCTATCATGCTACCTGTAGCCGTGTTTGGCTGATTACACAAATAATAGTAATAATAATGGTGATGATGATGATAAAGAATCAAATTTAAACCTTACAATACAAATGTAGATTCAACACAGCATCCCACCACAAAATGTAAACAGACAGGTTAGGAAACATGACAACTACAGAATTGATGTGGAAAGCGGCATTTTGCTATGAAAGAAAATGGAGAGGGTAATTGCCCTTGGATTACAATATTTAAAAAATTGAAACTCCAGACATGCGCAACGAGCTTAAAATTTTTGGTCACCAAATTCAAATCCATAGAGACCCTAATCCGACGATACATGTCGACTAATATGAGGACTAGTCCCATTCTACACAAATCTATACTTCTATCCTTACTAATATTATACAGAGGAAAAATCTGTTTGTTTGTAACGAATAGACTCAAAAGCTACTGAACCGATTTTAAAAATGTCTTCACATATAGAAAGCTACATTGCGAGTGAGTAACACGGGCTGTATTTTATTTTAAAACAATTCGAAGTGGGGTGCACGGGGGGGAGATCTAAAAATAATAGGCTAATATAGGCAAAATATCAAATTTGTCGTATAAGGACGAAACAAAGCTCAATTTAATCCTCTTGACGTAAAGAACAAAACTCAGTAAGCCATACGGGCCCGAAAACCATGTTTTAAGGCCCTAAAACCAACCGTTACGGAGATATTGGCACCACACTACCCCTGCTATAGGAATCGGATAAAGTAATGAACTGCCGTAACCATGGCAACGTCTGCTCCAGGATTCTACAGCAGCGAAATTATCTACAATAAATCACAAAAACTTAACATGTTACAGGCATGAAAATTGATATTTGGAATCCTCTTTAAAAATAAAAGAACACAAATATTCGTTTTCAGAAAATCCACTAAGGGGGGGGGGGGTGAAAGTAAGTGAGGAAGGAATTGAATTATTTATATGAGGATACATATATCTCAAAAAAGATGTTACAGACTTTAAAATTTGTACTTGGAATCTCCTTTAAAAATGAACACACTCTTTTTGGAAAATCCACTCAAGGGGGTGAAAAGAATAAAAAAGCGGGTGATTTTTTTTTAAATGAGTATCTTCTTCTTCTATCACTTTACCCACACCTGTGAGGTTGCGGGTGCGAACTGTGTCTCACATGTGGATTAAACCCTGTTTTACGGCTGGATGCCCTTCATGTCGGCAACCGTATGTGTAGGGATGTAATTTATACTTCTATACTAATATTATAAAGAGGAAAAAATTGTATATTTGTTTGTAATGGATAGACTCAGACACTACTGAACCGATTTTAAAAATTACTTCACCTGCAGAAAGCTACATTGGTGAGCAATATGGGCTGTATTTTATTTTCAAAACAATTTGAGTGGGGGCGACGGGGGGGGGGGTGAGATATAAAAATATTAAAATAATAGGCTAATATAGGCGAAATCGAATTTGTCGTACAAGGAGGAGACAAAGCTCATTTTAAGCCCCTTGACGCAAAGAATAAAACTCGGTAAACCCTTCGGGTTCGAAAACCATGTTTGAAGGCCCTAAAACCAACCGTTATGGAGATATTGGAACCTTGAAACCACACTACCCCTGCTCTAGGAATCGGATAAAGAAACGAACGGCCGTAACCATGGCAACGTCAGCTCCAGGATTCTACAGCAGCGAGATTATGCATGTACGTTTGGGCATAGCTGGCAACCAAAATTGATACACATATGACTTAGTATCTGGAAAAAATAAACTGTTGTGTAAGACGCTCATAGCACTCCTTTGGGCGGGGATGGAAGGGGAGTGAAGTATAAAAATAATAGTCCCGGAGATCTTCGTAGTACAGCAACCAGCGGTTGCCGACGGGCCTCCGTTTTTACGTACTGGCTTAGGTTTCAGCATTTTGAGGAGTCTGTTACCTATAGTTTAAACTATTTTCTATCAAATCATGGAGTAGTAGGATCACTGATGTTATTAGTGTCCATATTTTGGTCCACTTTTACGATCATTGTAACCATGAAACCTATATACTGTACACAATTGTCAAGATGGTGCGCGCATGACTTGAAAAAAAATTCTCAACATTTATACTCAGATTCATTATATGATGTGCGACATGAGTGACAAGCCCAGAGAATTATAATTCTCGATAATTATAGTAGTTTCTTTTATGCATCGCGTATTTCCTTTATCATGTGTAATAGTTATGAAATGTCGGATCAAACAAATAAATTCAATAATATTTATATTTGTGGTACTATCTGGCGAAAGTATACTTACACTAAACCTGCAGCTTTGTGAAGGGAGCAGGTAGGCGGGAATGAAGGAAAAACATGGTCGCAAAAGATCTTAGAGGTCGACGCTAATTAGGAACTAATATTTAGAGGCCCCCATGAAGAAAAGGAGAAGATACACTATAATTCCAAACATGACAAATAATTTCTACGTACTTAAGTAAATACACCAGTGATATAAATATCTAATGAAGTCAGTCACATCGATAGTATGAGTAACTAAAGCCAGTTTCTGATAACCCGTACGAAGAACGGGTACTTCTGCTAGTAGAGAAATAAAACCAAACACAGAGGTATAGTAAACTTGCATCATCATCTAAAACACTTCAGATAATGTGCATAGATTTTCCGTACTTATGCAAGGTGACACAGAAAGACCGGGAGGCAAACCCGAGGGATAATTACAACATAATACAAAAGTTAAGAAAAAAAGGCATTGCCACCAAACAAATAATATATGGTCTTAACTGAGAAGCTAAGTCATTTCGACAAATTTAGCGGTGAACGTGAAACTCGAGGGTAAACTCCTGTGTAAAAAAAAAAAAAAAAAGATAAATTATCACACTTGAGTGAAGTTAAAAACCAAAACAGGGGACCAAAGGATGAGCACGACCGCTCGCTAAGATGGTCAGATGATCAAAGGCACAGATCGTACCTCGCTCCCACCGAAAGAGCGGGGTAAGATCGAGAAACAGGAAATGGTGCAACCACCAAGGAGAACCAATCAGAATACAGAAATCAACTTTCACATTCACCAATAAGAGTTACCTTTTTTTTACATACATACATACATACATACATACATACATACATACATACATACATACATACATACATACATACATACATACATACATACGTACATACATTATCATTATAGACTGTTATGCCTTTCAGCGTTCAGTCTGCAAGCCTCTGAGAATTTACTAAACGTCGCCACAATCCTCGATTTGCAACTAGTGTTGTGGCCTCATTTAGTTCTATACCTCTTATCTTTAAATCGTTAGAAACTGAGTCTAACCATCGTCGTCTTGGTCTCCCTCTACTTCCCTTACCCTCCATAGCAGAGTCCATTATTCTCCTAGGTAACCTATCCTCCTCCATTCGCCTCACATGACCCCACCACCGAAGCCGGTTTATGCGTACAGCTTCATCCATAGAGTTTATTCCTAAATTAGCCTTTATATCCTTATTCCGAGTACCCTCCTGCCATTGTTCCCACCTGTTTGTACCAGCAATCATTCTTGCTACTTTCATGTCTGTTACTTCTAACTTATGAATAAGATATCCTGAGTCCACCCAGCTTTCGCTCCCGTAAAGCAAAGTTGGTCTGAAAATAGACCGATGTAAAGATAGTTTCGTCTGGGAGCTGACTTCCTTCTTACAGAATACTGCTGATCGCAACTGCGAGCTCACTGCATTAGCTTTACTACACCTTGATTCAATCTCACTTACTATATTACCATCCTGGGAGAACGCACAACCTAAATACTTGAAATTATCGACCTGTTCTAGCTTTGTATCACCAATCTGACATTCAATTCTGTTGAATTTCGTACCTACTGACATCAATTTAGTCTTCGAGAGGCTAATTTTCATACCATACTCATTGCACCCATTTTCAAGTTCCAAGATATTAGACTGCAGGCTTTCGGCACAGTCTGCCATTAAGACCAAGTCGTCAGCATAGGCCAAACTACTTACTACATTTCCACCTAACTGAATCCCTCCCTGCCATTTTATACCTTTCAGCAGATGATCCATGTAAACTACGAACAACAAAGGTGAAAGATTACAGCCTTGTCTAACCCCTGTAAGTACCCTGAACCACGAACTCATTCTACCATCAATCCTCACTGAAGCCCAATTGTCAACATAAATGCCTTTGATTGATTTTAATAATCTACCTTTAATTCCATAGTCCCCCAGTATAGTGAACATCTTTTCCCTCGGTACCCTGTCATATGCTTTCTCTATATCTACGAAACATAAACACAACTGCCTATTCTTCTCACAGCATTTTTCATTTACCTGTCGCATACTGAAAATCTGATCCTGACAGCCTCTCTGTGGTCTGAAACCACACTGGTTTTCATCCATATTCCTCTCAACGACTGATCGCACCCTCCCTTCCAAGATGCCAGTGAATACATTGCCTGGTATACTAATCAATGAGATACCTCGATAGTTGTTGCAATCCTTCCCGTTCCCTTGCTTATAGATAGGTGTAATTACTGCTTTTGTCCAATCTGAAGGTACCTTAAAAACACTCCACGCTAATTTTACTACTCTATGAAACCATTTCATCCCTGCCTTCCCACTATACACCATTTCAGGTCTAATTTCATCTATTCCTGCTGCCTTATGACAATGGAGTTTATTTACCATCCTTTCCACTTCCTCAAGCATAATTTCACCACCATCATTTTCCTCCTCCCCATGAGCTTGGCTGTTTGCAGCACCACCAAGGTGATTTCCTTTTACATTGAGAAGATGTTCAAAATATTCCCTCCACATCTCCAGTGATTCCCTGGGATCTATTATCAGTTAACCTGAATTACTCAAAACACTGTTCATTTCCTTTTTCTCTCCTTTCCTAAGATTCTTTATTACTGTCTAGAAAGGTTTCCCTGCTGCTTGACCTAGCCTTTCCAAGTTATTACCAAAATCTTCCCATGCCCTTTTGGATTCAACAACTATTTGTTTCGCTCTGTTTATTTCATCTACATACAAATACCTGTCTGCCTCGGCCCTTGTTTGGAGCCATTTCTGATAAGCCTTCTTTTTACGTTTACAGGCTGGTCTCACTTCATCATTCCACCAAGATGTTCGCCTTTTCCCATCTTTACACACAGTTGTTCCTAGGCATTCCCTTGCTGTTCCTACTACAGCATCCCTGTATGCCACCCATTCACTTTCTATATCCTGAACCTGCTTACTGCCTACTGTTCGAAACTTCTCACTAATCATATCTATGTACTTCTGTCTAATTTCCTCGTCCTGGAGATTTTCTACCCTTATTCGTTTGCAGACAGATTTCACTTTCTCTACCCTAGGCCTAGAGATACTTAGTTCAGTACAGATCAGATAGTGATCTGTATCATCGAAAAATCCGCGAATAACTCGTACATTTCTAACAGATTTCCTGAATTCGAAGTCTGTTAAGATATAGTCTATTATGGATCTGGAACCCCTAGCCTCCCATGTGTAGCGGTGAACAGCCTTATGCTTGAAGAATGTATTCGTAACAGCTAAACCCATACTAGCACAAAAGTCCAGCAAACGCTTCCCATTCCCATTAGCTTCCATATCTTCCCCACATTTACCAATCACCCTTTCGTATCCTTCAGTTCTAATCTCAACTCTCGCATTGAAATCGCCCATTAGCACTATTCTATCCTTGCTGTTGACCCTGACCACGATGTCACTCAATGCTTCATAAAACTTGTCAATTTCATTCTCATCTGCACCCTCACATGGTGAATACACGGTCACAATTCTTGTCCTAATTCCTCCAACTGACAAATCTACCCACATCATTCGCTCATTTACGTGCCTAACAGAAACTATGTTGCGTGCAATGGTATTCCTGATAAAGAGCCCTACCCCAGACTCTGCCCTTCGCTTTCTAAACCCGTCAAGTACACTTTATAATCTCCTATCTCTTCCTCATTATCTCCCCTTACCCGAATATCACTTACTCCTAGCACATCCAGATGCATCCTCTTTGCTGACTCAGCCAGTTCTACCTTCATTCTTCCATAAGCCCCATTAATATTGATAGCTCCCCATCGAATTCTATTTCGTTCGCCAAGTTGTTTCCAAGGAGTCCCTCGCCTGTCAAATGGGAGTGGGACTCCATTACTCCCATGGGTCCGAGGCTTGCTTAAAATGTTCTGAGCTCGGTAAATTCATGAAGCAGGATGCTACCCTACTTGCACATAGTCCAAGTGAGGATCTCTCCTCTAACGGGTTATGGACCACCGGTGAATTGTATAGTCCTAGCCGCCTGAGCACAAGTAGGGCCACGACTCAGAATATGTCCGAGATGCCCACTCCCATTCCATAGCAACTGGTATCCCGACTCTCAGGACCACTTACTAGGCCACTCAACCGTTGCCCATGGTTCACGAACTAGGACGTGACTACAGTAACCCACAAACATTTTTTCTCCAATCAAAAGTATCTTCTTTTTTGCTGACACAGTGATAATTAATGCTCGAGAAGGTCTTCATTTACGCAGCAGGAAATGCGCTTCCAGAACTGTGCGCGTGTAGTATAGTATGTTTCATAATTTAAACAAAAACTAAAAGATTAAAATTCACGTACGATAATGTTTGATACAACCCATAAATAAGAGGTTTTTAAAACAGAATTTAAAGTAACCTGGATAGGTCCAGGTTAATGAGATCGAAACAATTCTTCCAAGTCCAAAAGCCCAAACAGAATAAAATTTTATACAAAAAAATTAATACAATAAAATAAGAAATTTCAAATCTATTCCCACTGCTGTCTTTATACTGCCACATTATCTCTTCTTCTCCTCATCAAATTTAGCCTAATCGTACTGGGCGAGTTGCCCGTGCGGTTAGGGGCGCGCAGCTGTGAGCTTGCATCCGGAAGATAGTGGGTTCGAACCTCACTGTCGGCAGCCCTGAAGATGGTTTTCCGTGGTTTCCCATTTCCACACCAGGAAAATCGTTCTTCTTTCAGCCATTCGATTCAGTATCTTTTCATTCGTGCTTCGATTAATGCACCTCACCTTTAGCATTCTTCTGATAAAACTGTTGGATATGTTGCTGCCATCTTTCTGCCTTGTCTTTTACCCCCAAGAAGTGGTTTTCCATCTGAGCTCTTAATATTCATACACCTAGTTTTCCTGTCTGCAAAGATTTCCTTTATTTTTCTTTATGCTGTTTCCCTATAACTGTATAGCCTTTGGTGGTGCTATTTGAGGATCCAACCATCCTCTGGGCTGATGACCTAACAGAATGCAGCATGTACCTTTCCTAGAGCCATTCCTTCAGCCATTCTTCCTTAGCTGCCCAGCACTTTCCATCCACTTCATTCTTTAATCGCCAGTATTTTTTGCTGCCCTCTTCATTTTTGCATTCTTGTATTAACGTCCTTCATCAAGTAGATCTAGTATTTCCTGAGTTATCCATTGATTCTTAGTTGATCTTTTCTTATATATTTCATATTTGATACTGATAATTTTGTTAGATGTTGCACATAGAAGATTTCGGTGGGGTTTTTTATTTTATTATTATTATTATTATTATTATTATTATTATTATTATTATTATTATTATTGCAAAATGACACATAGGAGATTTGTTTCATTAGATTACATCGTTTATTACTTGAAAGTGCTTGCGAAATGAATAGTTCAGATTACTATAATAGCAGGAATAATGGTACAGTACACACTCATACACACGCTTGCAAATTCGTACATGTAAACTCACACTCTCGCTCCGTGTATTACTTGTACAATGTAATGTTTCACTTCCTTTATGTTCAAATGAATTTTCGCTGAAAGGGAGACTGTCAAGCAAATGGCTCAAGAATGCCCACGAAGATCTTACGATGGCCAACTAAGAGACATTTCCTCGGGACATTACACGCACTCCAATACATCACTCTAATCTCGATGCAGAAAAATAAATAATTTTCATGTATACCATACGATAAAAGCCTCCGGTGCTCAGACGGCAGCGCGTCGGCCTCTCACCGCTGGATACCGTGGTTCAAATCCCGGTCACTCCATGTGAGATTTGTGCTGGACAAAGCGAAGGCGGGACAGGTTTTTCTCCGGGTACTCCGGTTTTCCCTGTCATCTTTCATTCCAGCAACACTCTCCATTCTCATGTCATAGCATTTATCAGTCATTAATTTATCACTTTGGGAGTGGCGACCCCGTCGTACTAATAGCCTATATCTGCTTCATTCATCACATCCCTGACCCGGTCAATGACTGGAAAACAGGTTGTAGGTTTTCATTCACCATACGATAAATATTATATGCGTAGTTTTTCTTTTTAGACGTCCTCAGATTTCGCAGAGAATTTTATATTCAAAATGTTGTAAGTGATTGGAAGCTTTTCTTAGTTATGATGCAATTTTCATAGCCATACAGTAACACTGGTACGATAGTTGTTTTGTACAGAGCGAGTAAAATAAAACTGACCCAAAAATATTTACATTTTTTAAAGAACATCACAGAAAATGCTGGAAATGGCCTCGACTGAAGAAATAAAAAACTCAGGATCCAAACACCATTTCTCTCAGAAATAGGGTTGCCGTAAGGTCCAGGATGAAATTCAGGACACCAACCATAGGCGCCGACTCCACGGGGAAAATTGCGCACAAACATACAGTGGTACGGGGATGCAATCGTGTTTTTGCTCCCGTAAGAATATTTGATATTTTCCTCCTTGCCCCCGTGCTCAAGAGCAAAAGTCAGCACCTATGATTCCAACCAGTGTATTTGGGTAATTCCAAATGAACTGTCCCGTCCGTTACCAAAAGATACACTTGTTATCTGATGTTAATGCTAAAAACCAAATATAGAAATAATAAGAAATCATACTTTATGTAAAACATGTACTTCACAGACCATTCCAAAATTATATAATGTGCAATGTTATTTGAATAGATTTTTAAGTAACAGATGACACAGCTCACGTGGAATTACACATTTCTCCATAACACCAATAAATGAAAACTATAAACAGCATTTATTTACCTTTGCTTAAAGATATTTATGACACATAAGTGCCCTGATGCTGATCCCAATCATACTTTTCTGAACTTGACACACTTCTTAGCAACTCATCATTTTTAAAATGTACTCATGAAATTCCTGCCAAGATATTTCTTTAAAATTGTATTGCTGCGACAGATTCTACTTTCAGTCTATTTCTGTCATCTGTCCATTGTGAATTCATTAAAGAAAAATTATTTCTACATATGCATTATGGCCAGGTAAACAGAAATAGAACTGAGCCCATTTAAGCACTTCAGAATATTGCTCTCTGGATTTACATTTATTTAAAAACTGAACCCATTTATTTCTAGCTAACATGGATACAAAATCATTTTCATCATTATTCAACACGCTGCTCCCGGGCGGAAGTAGACAGCGTTAGCGTAAGTGAAGCCTGTTACCATGACAACGTCAGGTAATGACGTCAGACTCTGCTTCAGAATTACAACCAAAAATATTCCATTCCCTTTCAAAAACATTTGAGACTTTTTTTAAAATAATTTGCTCTGATTTTTCAAGTTCAGGACATTTAGGGTTTTTTTTTTTAATTCAGTCAGGACGTCGGGACACATGCTCAAATTCAGGACAATCCCGCTTTTTCAGAACGTATGGCAACCCTACTCAGAAACCACCTGCACAACTCAACTTCGTCTGAACGCTTTAACGCATGCACAGCAGTAAATTTGTCTTTTAATTTGCACTTGCACAGATAAACGGCGTTGAGATTTCGTCGGACTTCGTTCCAGGATTTCCTTTTCTGGTGTTCGAACACTTTTCGAATAGTTCCTTTTTTTTATTCGTTACAGAGCCCATTTCACATCAGTTTGACACTATGATTTGCATTGCAGATTTTGCTGGAGGTCCTGCCAAAACTCTTCCAGTCTTAAACTCTTGGGCAAACATTTCCGGACAGGTTTTCCACGAATCGTGCTTCGCATAACACTCGACAATGAACACGCGCTGTTTTATCGTGAGCACCATTCAACTGGTCACTAAACACTTCAGTTCCTCTCACTCACTCACACGTAATAATACAATGACGTACTCGGGAGATGCGCACGCGCAGACTTGTGACAGCAATAGATTGGTGCATCGAAATCATGGTTTCCAGCATTCGTGCGAAGGTCAATTCCGCGTCAGTCTTATCAATATCATCCAGGCAACTTTTATTTTGTCCACCCAGTACATCCTGTGATTGTGCTTCTAGACAATAATTTTGAAGCTAAGATAACAACGGTCGACATTCGTAATTCTAATTTTGATTTTCTTCTTATTCGCTCTATTATTTTTACAGTAAGGTTTTTTGAAAACTTAAACTCTCTCAGATAACAGATTTTGCACTTTGAGATCTTAAGTTGGTGTTTCCTGTCGTAAGTGCTACTCATACGTTTTGTTTCTGCCTCATTAACTCTGAGTTATCTAATCTTTCGTAAGTTCTTATTTTTATTATTCTAATTTTTGTTTCCATTTCCTATTCTCATTCTTATTTTTATTACAATTCCTATTCTTTCTCTTGTTTCACACTTGCCAAAAACTGCTTTCTTAAGAAAGTTCCGTACTTTGTTTCAGCTTGTAACCCCAGGCAAGGTAGAAACCGAATTTCGTGATAACCGCCCCAACTTCCAGACAGAAGCGGTCAAAAATATGCCAGGCCTGGAGTCCGAAGACGTTGCGGACGCCGTGCTGTACGCTCTTGCAACGCCTCCACATGTACAGGTAATTTAAAACATCTATATTCTTACAATTTACCCTTTAATTGGGTAGAATTATATTTCAGTGCCAACTTGTTAACAGCGAGTGTTTAAAAAATAAGTATTCCACTCGGTCGAAGACATCGTCAGTTTTTGAGCTTTTGGGTAATTTCACAATGCCCTGTGTGATTTTTCCCGCTCTGAAACAGGTGATATCCATTAATTCGTACAAGATCATTTTGGTTATTGAATTTTCTAGTTTGCATTTCCTTGAAAAGTCGCCTTACTTTCACTTCGTCTCGCAAGTCCAGTCACCCCGCACAGCAGCTGCATGCAGACAGATATGGACATATGGCATCTGACTACAATACACGACAACTGTTCGTTGGCTTGACTCCAGAGAAAGTCAGCCACTCACACACAGTACTCTAAGGCAATACACATTCAGTACTCCAAGGCAGTACACACTCAGTACTTCACTCAGTGCGCGACGATGCTCTGACTCCGGTGGGACACCGACAACAGCCAGCACTATAATCCGCGAAACTTTTAGTGATACTTCGTTTTACGGGGGTGAGGAGTAAGGAGGGAATTACCCCGGTTCCGGTAATACTGCCAACTGAATGGAAATGAAATCTGAATTGAATCTATAGTATGATCGATGGATATGAATTGTCTAAACTTTTATTATCTTAAGCCAACAACTGTGTGACACACACATTATATAACATTTCTCGATGCGAATCTTGTTCCTAGCATGAATTCTCAGACATATCACTTTCACAATCGCACTGCTATCTGCAGTACTATTAATTACAATCTCATCCATGGCTATTTCCATGACACCGTCGTGCCTCGAGTATTCCTCTTCCAGTTCTTTCACCTTTCTGCAATACCCCTCCCAATATGCGGCAGATACTGAATGGAATGACTCGTTGGTCAGTCGTCGTAAGTTAGCTGCTGACACGTCTCCCGTAATACTTTCCTCAATCCTGCTCAATCCTAACCTATATTTTGGCTTTGCTGTGTAAATAACAACAGTACGTAAAGTGTAGCAATTACACCGCCAGATGTCACGGCGATGCACTTTTTGTGTCCAAGGTTGCCAATACAAATGTCGAAGATAACCGAGGTCTACCGATTCAGCCCTAGGGAGCCGAAGTATCACTAAAAGTTTCGCGGATAATACTACCGTCGCAATCCATCTACCGAACTGGCTGTTCGCGGCTAGCTTCCTTTTTATATCCTGATGACTGAGTATTAGAATATTTGTGGTACGGCTAAGGGAAGGTTCTCGTTTCCAGTTACAGAAGGCCCACGGGGGAACCACATGAAAGCACAATCAAGAAGATTGTGGGAGGTTCCCGGTCTGATTCATGAATCCCTTCCAGGAAGTACCGAAGTGGGCTACGACAGGACTAACACGTAACAATATGATTTTTCTCTAGGTGGGGGAGTAATTAAGGAAATTGAGTCATTAACGAACATAATAAATTAGCTCTTTTTAATTTGAGAAAACAATATAATCTTACCATCTTAGGAAGCTTAATATTTAATAAATTCACACACTATTACTTTCTTGAAGGTCAAACAATCGAAATAATCTGAACAATTCTACCAGGATTTTGATGACCTAAAAATGTTTAAAAAATTATCTATAAAATGACGGTAAAATTACAGTAAAATAATCCTAAAATTTTAAAAAATTACATTATTTTTAAATAAAATTGTACAGTCAATTTACTAATCGGGTTGGTATAACCTATATTTATCTTATAGACATTATAATACGCTTTTGGGCTTTTGTCCTGTGAAGAAAACAAGATGAAATTATTTACGTTTCGCAGAGAAGTTAGCTCCGCGTTTTCAAAAGAAAATCTCGACTTTTCACGAGAAAAACTTCTCCAATTGGAGGTGTCTCTCCTGGAATGTGGAGATTTCCAACAAATAAGCGGTGAACAAAATTTCTTTACTTCCGACTCTGACAAAGGGTTGTGAAGATTCCCAGGTTTCCGCATTCATCCTCATCCGTATTCATCCAATACCTCACGCGTAAATGCTTCAAAATCCTCAAACACGTAAGAAAATTTCTCCGAAAGTATAAAATAGTCCGATAAATTCCACAAAGTGACCAAATAATGCCGTATAATTTTAGAAAATGACCTACAAATACAAAATGGCAAAAAAAATGACAAAAAATGACCTAAACATTCACATATCTACAATGTGAGAACTATGATCAGGATTTCTGCACAAGTTAGCAATGTCTGTTGTGAACCAATTAAAAGATGTCATGGCATCAAACTCGTAGCCCTACTAATCACCAGCAAATACAGAGGAACTATAACAGAGCACTAAACACGCATTTGATGTTAATGATGAGATTGGTAAATCTTTCGTACATCGTTGTAGGAAATACATTAAAATAACGGTGAACTGTAGGGAAACTGACTTTTTGGGACATCCTGTATTTTCAGAGAACCTTGGACGGGTCGCCCATTGTCATCAAATTTGAGATTTGTACAGATTTTTCTCATTAAAACACCTACTCCAATGTTACTTAACTGGAGAATTTACTTAAAACAAATGCTAAGAATTTCTAAGTTTTTCCTGCAATAATTTAATATATACAGGAACCTTGACACTTTTAACACTGACAGTATTACCACTTACGTCAGTATAACCTTAATGTACTTTATGCATATTATTAAAACTAAATGATACCCGGCGTAAGCTGCTACGCCTCAATAAATAGAATGTGTTTTCAATTAATTATATTTTATGACATTTTTATTAAATATTTTTTCATTATTTTTGGTTTTATATATATTTTTATTATTTCATTTAATTTTAATTTCACTTACAAAACAAAGAAGTAATTAATATAAATACTGTATGTTCTGTTTTTTAGATACCTATGTATATTGATTTGATCAAAATATTTGTATTTGCTTACATAAATGTCAATTTATTGCATGAGGCATGATTTTCATTGCTACGCGAGTCTCGATTGATTTTCATTTCCGTGGCATTTTGGTAAATTTTCTCTAAATTCTAAAAAAAATGAAATATTTCAGTTTTTCATATTAAAAATAGAATAGCACCACTAAAAATATTAATTCCTCGTTGAAAAAATTTCTAATGACGAAGAAAAGAGCAAATACAGTTGTAATGAAAATGTGTGCCATAATTTACTTGAATGCAGGTCACATTTATACATGCTGTTTTCAATACCAGGCAATGAGTTGCCTACTGTAGTTACATGAAAGTATATCTCGATCACGGCATATTGAATTACTGTTTCCAAATAACAGGCAATGAGTTGCCTAGTTCCACGAACCTCCTACGACTTCTTAAAACATGGTGGCCTGTTCCTATCCCCCTATATACAGCATTTCTTACCGGACTATCACGATACAGAGTAAGTCGCTGTCGCATAGCGACAACCTCTCCATCAAAGTCAATCCAATCTTGGTGCGGCTTTGTAATTAAATTAATTACATAAAATAAATATATTTTTTCAAGAAATGCAAGGTTTTTGCTATACTATTGAGACGATTTGGAAGATTTTGGTACAAACCGCACCTGTTAACTCCCTATGGTTTAAGAGCTTGAGTTTTGTGAAATATGTACGTTAACGTTTTGTATATATATAGATACTTCAACAACATCTTATTTCTTTTCCAGATTCACGAAATAATCATCAAGCCAGTGGGTGAAATCCTGTAGATGGTGCTAAAGTGAATGGTTCTGCGAGAGTGGTTCCATTGTTCTGTATGCATCCATGCATTGAAATTATTTTTACTTTAAAAAATACACTGTTAAAGAAAAATAAAATCTAGAATAGTTTGATTCTTACTATTTCTTGTTCCGTAACTATAGGCTATTCATTCGAACCTGTATGGGACTCTCACCAGAATTACTTTCTCAAGAACTGGAAAAAATCCAAAGAAAAGCAGGTCGATATATTCTACGTGATTTCCGACGAAAGAGTAGCGTTACAAAAATGTTGCAACGTTTGGGCTGCGAAGACCCCAGAGAAAGGAGAAGAGCTGCTCGACTACGTGATATGTGCCCAACGATCAGTGGAGAGACGGCGTGCAATGACATTAGTAGCATAATAATTTTCAGTGGTGTCTTTAAAAGTAGGAAAGGTCACAATATGAAGTTAAAGTTGGAATTCAAGAGGTCAAATTGGGGCAAATATTCGTTTATACACAGTTCAAAAAAATTAGGGGAACATGTTTAATAACGTCTGGTATGTGACCGTTAATTTGGTATATGGGCTTCCAACGGTCGTACAGCATACCTTGAGACCTTAGCTACTCAGGATATGTCAAATCGAAGTTATATTCCATCTGTAGGCGTACCCATGTCAGACGACCCCTCAAAACAAAGTCAATAGCAGTACGTCTCTGTGTCGTTGTGAGGTTCGCAGACTACTGCGGTCATTTGAGCACGTTATACGTAAACCAGCACATCCCATGAGACATCTTAACGAGGTTCAAGTCGCAAGGGCCGTCACTTTGATCCAGGAAGGATGGACTTTTCGTCGTGTTGCTGTGGATCTCTATGTCTCTCCGTCAGTTATTCGCCGTTTGTGGAATCGCTACAATGAGACAGGCCAGTTCGCAAGGAGGGTTGGACAAAGTCGTGGACGGATGACAACCTCGCAGGATGTCCGATATCTGACCATCTGTGTGTTGCGGCGTCGTTCAGCAACTGCCAGATAACTGCAACAATACCTAAGGAGGATCACTGGAGTCACAGCGTCTGACCAGACAGTAAGCAACAGGTTAAGAGAAGTGTCCTTACGACCCAGACGTCCTGTTCGAGTGCCCCGTTTAACGCAGCAACATGGCGCAGGGCTCGCCTTGTTTGCCCGTACCCACGTCAAATGGCAACTTCGCCAGTGAAGACCTGTGTTGTTCACAGACGAGTCCAGATTTCCCCTGACACAGCGTGATGGACGTCAACGTGGTTGGAGACGCCGCCGTGAGCAGTACCTGCCAAATGTTGTCCAGGAAGGCGACCAATTCGGACAAAGTGTGGCATCAGTATTGATGGCCGCACGGATCTTGTCGTCGTCCGTGGTAATCTTACCGATGCCGGGTACATCGAGCAGAGGTTGCTACAGCATGCGTTGGTTCGCATCACCAGAACTGTCTTGCGCGAACTAGACATTCAAGAGATGGAATGGCCAGCAGTGAGTCCCGACCTTAATCCCATCGAGCATGTGTGGGATAGGCTTCACAGAAGTGTTCGTGGGCGTCCTGTTCCACCACAGACTCTCCAAGTCCTCCAACAGTCTCTCATTGAAGAATGGGACCTGATACTGCAACGTGACCTCCGTCGACTTATACGGAGCATGCCGCGTAGGTGCCAAGCTGTGGTAAATGCTCGTGGAGGACATACACCATACTGAAGCTCTCCAACTGTGATAAAAATCCACCCTGGAGGAATGTTATCACTTAGTTTCCGCCTCTATTTGGACATTTCCGTTTGTGTTCTGAAAATGAACGCGAATCCATCGGTGTTCTTTTGTATATTCAACTGTAAACAACAAAGGTTTAGTTGGTAATATACCTGGGTGTGAGGTATTGTTTTGTGGAGCATGGCATACGTTCAGAAACATATTCCCCTAATTTTTTTGAACTGTGTAGTAAGAGGAGTTAGGGATTGGAATAACTTACAAAAGGATATGTTCAATAAATTTGCAATTTCTAAATGCAGCTCAGTAGTGACTGATTGATATGGAGATCAGAACTGGACTGTCAAAGCTTCTTCCATGAACAGATTAGAGGCCTTTGAAATGTGGTTACATAGAAGAGTGCTCGGAATATCCCGCACAGATCTTGTAACAAATAATGAAATGTTAAGGAGTGTGAGTTGGCAAACATCACCAAAGCCATGAAAACAGCGTACTTAAGCTATGCTCTACGAGGTAGAAAGTACGGGCTTCTGCACCTCATATTACAAGGAAAGCGAG
This sequence comes from Anabrus simplex, assembly GCF_040414725.1. Classification (NCBI taxonomy): domain Eukaryota; kingdom Metazoa; phylum Arthropoda; class Insecta; order Orthoptera; family Tettigoniidae; genus Anabrus; species Anabrus simplex. Next base: position 182,234,874 of record NC_090279.1, on the reverse strand, counting down.
GAGATGGTAGACCACCGATATCATCGCTCCGAAACATCAGCGGTAGAGTGTCGGCCTCCGGATCCCAAGATAGCGGGTTCAAACCCGGAAGAGGTAGTCGGATTTTTGAAGGGCGGAAAAAAGTCCATTCGACACTCCATGTCGTGCAATGTCGGCATGTAAAAGATCTCTGGTGACACATTTGGTGTTTACCCGACAAAATTAATTAAAATCTCAGCCATAGACGCCCAAGAGAGTTTCGGTTTACTCGATCTGTCATCTAGTGGGGGCCTAGAGTAAAACGGAACGTCGAAATTGACGAGCAGACAGCCAGATGGCGTCAAATTGAAATGTCTGCACACGGTAGCTGAGGCCATACGATTATTATTATTATTATTATTATTATTATTATTATTATTATTATTATTATTATTATTATTATTATTATTATTATCAAAGACAACACCGAACAGCTCTTCGCGTTATTTAACGGATGCTTTCTCCAAGGTGTTCGCGCCCACTTCTGGTAGCCCGGACAGGGCACTTGAAGCAGAAGAAGAAGAAGAAGAAGAAGAAGAACATGCTTAGCCAGGAGCAATGTTGTACCTAGGCCTTGACTGTGCATATCACCATCTAATCTTTACAGCACAAACTATTAGTAGTCAGTTGATCTCTACTCCTAGGGTGAAATCTCTCTATGAATGGGGGCAGTAGCATAATATCCACGTATGCCCTGAATGTCGTAAGAGGCTACTAAAAGGGGCCCCAGGGGCTCCCAACTTGACAGCGTGTGTTGGCGGCCACGAGACCATTTAGCTGAGACCTGGCTCTGCCTCCACTTACTTGTGCCAGGCTCCTCACTTTCATCTGTCCTATCCGACCTCTCTTGGTCAATTCTTGTTCTTTTTCGACCCCTACGGCATTTGGTTTCCGAGACCTAGGAATCTTTCTTTTTCAGGCCCTTCGTGACCTTACTCTTTCTTTGGCCGACATCTTCATTTTTTCGAAATGTCGGATCCCTTTCTTCTTATCTCTCTGATTAGTGTTAATAGAGGATGGTTGCCCAGTTGTACTTCCTCTTAAAACAATAATCACCACCACTCTTACAGCGCTTTAAATGGAACAGCCATTTTAATTGTATTCCAGTAACGGTTTCGCTTTAGCGATCCTCATCTGGACTGTTTCAGGAAATAAGTATAAGAATAATAAGAATAGGTTGATTGATAGTAATATTACTATTACTAACAATAATAATTAAAGATGTAGGCCTAGTTATAATGAGGTTCTGTATTAGGAAAAATTTGGAAGTCGAGCTTCGCAACTTCAGCAGCGCGGTGTGTTTGACCATGGTTGAGATGTTTTATTTACAAATGAGTATGGTTCAGCGACAGGTGGTAGACCTGTATGGTCACCCATCTGGATTCTGACAATGCCCAATGTTGCTTAACTGTTTAGCATCAGTGAGACCTGTCACTGTTTTTAACAAGCATATTATGTATTCTCGTGTCTCGTTGGCTGAATGGTCAGCGTACTGGCCTTCGGTTCGGAGAGTCCCGGGTTCAATTTCCGGCCGGGTCGGGGATTTTAATCGATTCTGATTAATTCTTCTGGCTCGGGGACTGGGTGTATGTGGCCGTCCCAAGACTCTCTTCATCATATTCAGACAACATACCACACTACCAACCACCATAGAAACACGCAATAGTCATTACATCCCTCTATATAGGGTTGGCGTCAGGAAGGGCATCCGGCCGTAGCAAAAGAAGAAGAAGAGGAAGATTATGTATTCTCGTGTGTCGGTTGTTATTGACACTGAATTTTTTGAGAAACGTCAGCATCGGTAATTGCAGCATGTGTGCGCGTCCCGCCTATGCGTCCTGTTGGTTTCCAGTGCTTCGGTGGTGTTGGTGATGATTACTGCTTTCGTGGGTTTGACATGGTTTGTTGTGCTTTTAGGCCGGTAGTGGGTTAATCTTGGCTTCGTGGTGGGAAATGAGAATTTTTTCATTAGTCTTATTGGCCTTGGTGGGATTGATGCTTGATTGGGATGGTGGTCTGAGGATGTGTAGGGGTAGGCGTGGGGGTTGATAATCTGGTTTGGGTCGAGATCGATTCAGTAGTAGTAACTGTAGCAGGGTGGTTGTGTCTGGGATGGATGGGTGGGGGGGATTTATGATGGGTCTTGGGTTGGTTGGGGTGGGTCTTGGGTTCGATTGTGGTGGGGTTGGGACTGGGTGGTTTAGTAGCGGGGGAGGTTGTGGGTTTGGATGATCTAGGTGGCGTGACTGGCTGTAGTGTGCCCTAATTGCAGCCAGGGAACGAAGCGGCATGGTTGCCTTGGTAATTGGCACACTTCGCGTGGTACCGAGGAACCTTATAATCACTGTGGCTGTGGCGGACCTATTGCAGCGGGTGGGTTCTGAGCATGAAGCTGCAGAATGACTTAGTTTTAGGCATTTAAAGCACTGTGTTATGAGGGACGGGCGTGGGCGTGTGTGAGTTCGAGTCTGTAACTGTGTTTTGCGTGTGTGCGGCCTGGGAGCAGGCTTATTTTACGCCTGTTCCTGGTCTGCGTACTGGTGTCTGTTTGGGTTGGCTGTGGGTTGGTTTGGGCTTGTGTGGATTGAGTAGGTGGCGGTGGTAATGATCCTAGTGGGGGTGAAGTTACGGGGTTAATTTGGGTTTCTGCTGGCTTGATGGGTGGGGGAGGAGGTGGCCTGGGTGCTGGTGTGGATTCTGGTTGTTTAGAGATGTTATTTAGTGGATTTATCATTATTGGAGGGGGGATTTCGAGACCTTTGAGGAAGGTGAGAATGGTATAAATGGATTTGTTTCTGATCGGGGTTATGATGAGGAGGTTGTTGTGGGTTTCTTCTATGATTGCTATGTGGCATGGTGTGTGTGGTGTAATTACTTCATGATTAGGTGGTGGGTGATTGGAACGGGTCCTGTGTTCGTGAGGAGAGGGATAATTGATTAACATTTAGGGGAAACTGGGAAGGGGGTGTCATATTTGAGGTATTGGTAGGGTTGTTCGTAGTTGTTTATTTGTTCTTCTTCTTATTATTATTATTATTATTCCTCTTCTTCTTCTTTCTCTTATCCCTCTGTTGGCTTGGTAGGATGTGTGGTTTTGTATGGGCCCCAGCCACTCGATCTGCAGGGGTGGTCCATACTTGAGGGAGAGGTGAAGGTGCTGGATTCGGTTCTGGGTGAAAAAGTTCTTGTTAATACTTCGATAGAAGTTCTTGATAATTCTTCGATAGAAGATACTGATAACTGTGCCATTGCTGCGAGGTAGTCGAAATTAGGGTCGTGTAGATAGAGGTTTGGGTCTATAGTTGGAAGGCTGGGATGCGTGAAGCATTGGAAACGGTCAAACTCTTGCGAGGACCGGGTTTTACTTGGCGCAACTCAGTGAGTACTGTCAGTTCAGGTTTAGGTATCGTATCTCAACGTGACAAGAACGGAACGGGTGACTACACTGAGCGCTAGACAAGATATGCTTTCTTCTTTTGTGTGCCTGCCCTGGGATTGGCTGGCTGGCTGGCGAGGAGCTGGTTGCGGGGCGTGAGACGGGAGCTCACGACTGCTGGCTGGTGTGGCGCGCTTCTGGTGGCTACGGGCGGTACTCCGTTGTCTGCTCAGAGCGAGTACTTGGCTGGGAATGAGTAAGTGAGTGAGTGAGTGCTCATGCCGTTAGCTTAAGGAGGGTGCTCTCTCAAGCCTAAATAAGGTAACATTCGTTATCTTATCACGTAACTCACTAGCGGACTATCATAAGCAGAGTTTAGTCTATTAGGCATCACCAGTGAACATGGAGCGTTGGTCAGGTCGTGTAGCGTTAGTTACTGGGACTAGTTCTGGTATAGGAACATTTATAGCCTACCAGTTACAAGACCACGGAGTTCATGTCGTCGGTGTGGCACGGAGAGCGGACAAGATAGAGGTGAGTATCATTTTTTGCTAGGGGCTTTACGTCGCACCGACACAGATAGGTCTTATGGCGACGATGGGATAGGAAAGGCCTAGGAGTTGGAAGGAAGCGGCCGTGGCCTTAATTAAGGTACAGCCCCAGCATTTGCCTGGTGTGAAAGGTGAGTATCATATGCCAGCACGTAATGTTATACGGTAAAAGTCAAATGTCACCGCCCTATTCCCTTTTTTTTTTTTTAATGGCTCATCACTGATGTCAAATTGTCTAGTTATATACTGAAATCATGAGACAAAACTATCAAAAAACTAACCTCAGTGTAAGTATCAATAATGGCAGCTCCCTTCTCCAAGTAAATGATCAGTCAAGATAGTCATAATTAAGTTGGTTTTCTAACTCAAATATTGTAGGTATTAAGTAAATAAACATTCTCTCTCTCTCTCACCCTCACTCTATTTAATGTTATATATTTCAACCTATGCCTTTGCTGGCAAGGTGTAGTGTTTACAGTGCACTATATCTTCTGGTATGGGATACAGCAATTTGTTACCTTCATTGACCTGCCCCAGTCTCATTCTTGGCCAGTGGCGTATACTGAGGGCTACCAAGGCTATCAGTGAAGCCCAAACCTCAAATGCGAGAGATGGAAATCTAAAGCACATTATATTGTAAGCATCTGACACATTGTTCCATTTGCAAACCTTGAAAGCAATGAGAAAACACGTCGCACGTATTTCTGGGAACAAGGCTTCGGAGACTGATATTGCAGCCCAGACTCTCGACCCTTCCCATCGACTCGCCTCACGCGGCTTGCTGCTGTCTGCCTACAGGTGCGGGGACCGGCGGAGGATAGCTGTGCTAGGCTTCGGTCCGTCAGATCGCCACTGCTAACTATCACCATGCGTTACTCATCGTATATACTTCCTCACCTCATCCTTCTGTCTTAAATATATAGATAACGGAGTGCTGGTATTTCACTCCCTTTTACTTCTACATCCTTGTAGGAAGACACTGCAGGGCTGCTCTTATAGGAGTAATATAGTTTTCTTTTTATTGGTAGATCTGCTAAAATGAAACGCAATCTTTCAGGTTTAGTGTTCTCTTTTGTTGGTTGGAATCGAACCCGTGATCATGGGTCGGACACCACCACTGATCTTCCGAGGAAGATAATTAACCATTGAACGATGGGTACGACCACTGTAAAATTCAACGTTGTTATTTAACGATTATGATGATGTTGTTAATAATAATAATAATAATAATAATAATAATAATAATAATAATAATAATAATAATAATAATATAGTAATAATGGTGCGTGGCATCTGCATAGGCTTGGTGGTGACCTAATAAGGATAAAATGAATGGCTAAGACGTCATAAAGACCCAGTTCCCAAGCCAGGGAAATTAACAGTATGAGGGGGTTGATTCTGAAAATTGAACCTGGGCCGTCGGACCAAAGGCAGGCATTCTATCCATTTAGCCTCAAGGCTGGACTTCAATTTGCTAAAACTTAGGCTACCAATTCGATTGATCAGGTGTTGAGTATTGGCGGTAGGAGAGGTCAGGGCAGTAGCTTGTGAAGCAGCCTTGACAACACAGCGCGCAGCTTCGTTGGCTGTTGGCTGCAGCTCAAAATGCTTAAGGCTTGATGTTCCCTAAACCAACTGTCGAAAAGGGGTAGCCTAAGTCTAGTGGTAGCCCACGTCTTGATACCAGCATACGCCACTGTCCTTGGCTTTGACGATGTGAAAGTGACCGAGGTATAAGTGACGCTAGTAATGCCAATCCTTATGCAGCCAGTCCCTGCTATGAATGGTGTGAAAATGTTGCTCATAGGGTCAGTTGATGCATGCATTTCAGTAGGCTTGACAGACTGATATGTAGTAGTGACTTTTGGCCCTGTGAACAAAGCAACGGGAAACTATTTCAGTCATTTACTTGGTATGTCTCCTCAGTGACACCTATGCTATCTATGACAGCTGTTGGCGGAGCTGTGAAAGATCAAACCAGCCTTCGGGCTGAATACCCAGCGTACATATATCAGCCTTTATTTTGATATACGCGTTACTATGACCGTAATCTTCAGTGTTTGCCTTGTGTAAATAATTCAGCTCCCTTCTTGCAATTTGCTAATACTTGTCGGACTGAAGAGAAACCACGCTATAATAATACACACAAGCAAATATATTACATGTACATATGCCGTAAGACGATAAGAATACACACAGGCTAAGTCTGCAGACCGTACCAAAGTCGTGAGAGGACGAGATAAGACTACGTTAGTTTAGATCAGGTTAGGTCATGTTAGGTTGATAACGAAATTTCCTTCTACTTCAAATGAATTGATCTTTATATAGATGAGGTAACGTTGATTTCCTCTTCAGAGGAGTTCTTGCAGAATTTTCTTACTTTTTATACATCATCATTGAAATCTATACATACGAATTGGATGAAGTCGGGCCGTAATAAAATGCGATCGTCACTTAAACTTCGTTATTAAATGTATTATTTTAAAATGCCACAGTTCTACTTACCTGCTATTACCCAAATGGATTTACAATCCTACAGAAAAAGAAAATATGCAACAGTAGTGATTTTTACAAGAAAATATGCTTCACTTATACTCGCAAAGGCAACAGTAGGGATTTTCACAAGAAAATGTGCTTCACTTATACTCGCAAATGCAACAGTAATGTTTTTCACAAGAGAATATGCTTAACTTATAATCGCAAATGCAACAGTAATTATTTTCACAAGCAAGTGTGCTTCACTTATACTCGCAAATGCAACAGTAATGTTTTTCACAAGAGAATATGCTTAACTTATAATCGCAAATGCAACAGTAATTATTTTCACAAGCAAGTGTGCTTCACTTATACTCGCAAATGCAACAGTAGTGTTTTTCACAAGAGAATATGCTTCACTTTTAATCGCAAATGCAACAGTAATTATTTTCACAAGCAAGTGTGCTTCACTTATAATCGCAAATGCAACAGTAATTATTTTCACAACACGACATGCAAGATTAACAGTAACTGTAAGATATCGTATCGACAAGTAGGGTCCCTAAACTGTTAAAAAATAACTATAATCACTACCTTCAGTATTAACAGGGGAGAAAGAGTAAGGTTGTACCCTTTGTGCAGTGGTTTACAACCTTTTTTGAAACCATGGCTGCCCTGACCAAGAACATCCATGCTGCGACTACCTTGTAAGAGACTTGACTTTTACTCTAAAGAATCTGTGAAAATATATACCAACCAACGTACAAGTAAAAAAACTTGTACAAACACAGTACAGTATGAAAAACCTTTACTAAGTTATAAAAAATCAAAACAGAATTTTTTTCTCTTTCTATTATTTTTAAAAATTGAAGACTAAATTAAAATGAAAGGAATATTACCAAAAAAAATATGATGGATAAAGTACAATTTCAGCGCAGAAACTTTTATCAGTGTGAAACCTCAGATTGCCAAACCTTGGCACTAACTGAGAAACAGCTGTTCTCATTTCCTTCTCTACACACAGTTTTGCAGTATGGGGAATTAAAAGTGCGGGGCAAAAAAAATATACAGACACCAAACAGTACCCGAGTTTGTGGAATATAGCGGATGAGGGTTACGGGGGTTATATGCATACAGTAAATATTGGAAAGCTTTTCTTTTTATGCTCTCTGAGCGAAATTCGACAGAGAGGTAAAGGTTGACAGTTTACCATTTTAATTGCAGTACAAAAAATTAGAGGAACATGTTTTTGAACGTATGCCATGCTTCACAAAACAATATCTCACACCCAGCTGTATTACCAACTAAACCTTTATTCTTTACCGTTAAAGTATACAAAAGAACATCGATGGATTTGCGTTCATTTTCAGAACACAAACGGAAATGTTCAAATAGGAGCGAAAACAAAGTGATAACAGTCCTCCAGGGTGGATTTTTATCACAGTTGGTGAGCTTCAGTATGGTGTATGTCCTCCACGAGCATTTATCACAACTTGGCATCTACGTAGTATGCTCCGTATAAGTCGTCGGAGGTCACGTTGCGGTATCAGGTCCCATTCTTCAATGAGAGGCTGTTCGAGGTCTTGGAGAGTCTGTGGTGGAACAGGACGCCCACGAACACTTCTGTCAAGCCTATCCCACACATGCTCAATGGGATTAAGGTCTGGACTCATTGCTGGCCATTCTATCCCTTGAATGTCCAGTTCTCGCAAGACAGCTCTGGTGATGCGCGCTACATGAGCCCTGGCATTGTCGTGCATGAGTACGTATTCAGGGCCAACGCCGTATGCAGCAACCAACACATGCTGTAGCAGTATCTGCTCGATGCACCCCGCAGTGGTAAGATTACCATGGACGACGACAAGATCCGTACAGCCATAAATATTGATGCCACCCCACATCATCACAGAACCTTGTCCGAATCGGTCGCTTTCCTCGACAATATTTGGCATGAACTGCTCACCACGGCGTCTTCATACACGTTGACGTCCATCACGCTCTGTCAGGGGAAATTTGGACTCGTCTGTGAACAACACGTCTCCGTTGGCGAAGTTGCCAGTTGACGTGGGTACGGCCAAACAGAAGGCGAGCTGCGCGATGTTGCTACGTTAGACGGAACACTCAAACAGGACGTTTGGGTCGTAAGGACAATTCTCTTAACCTGTTCCTTACTGTCTGGTCAGACACCGTAACTTCACTGACCCTCCTGAGGTCTTGTTGCAGTTCTCTGGCAGTTGCTGAACGACGCCGCAACGCACAGATGGTCAGATATCGGTGGGGTTGTCATGCGTCCACGACCTTGTCCAACCCTCCTTGTGAACTGGCTTGTCTCACTGTAGCGATTCTACAAGCGGTGAATAACTGACGGAGAGACATTGAGATCCACAGCAACATGAGGTAAAGTCCATCCATCCTGGATCAAAGTGACGGCCCTTACGACTTGAACCTCGTTAAAAATGCCTCATGGGATGTGCTGGTTGACGTACAACATGCTCAAACGACCGCAGTAGTCTGTGTACCTCACAAGGACACACGGACGCGCCGCTATTCACTTTGTTTTGTGGGTTCACCTGACAGTTTAATGCATGACTACACCTACAGATGGAGTATAACTTAGATATGACATACCCTGACTAGCTAAAGTCTCAAGGTATGCTGTACGACCATTGGAACCCCATCTACCAAATTAACGTTCACATACCGGACGTTACAAAACATATTCCCTTAATTTTTTTAGCTGTGTAGTTTTGTGAGATTTGATTCAATGCTATACAATAAAAGTTCACCATATGAACAATATTACACATTTATTACAAATATAAGTACGGCGTGAATATACAATTAAAATAATTTAGTATTTGACTACACATTAGGAAACTAAGACACTAAAGAGACTGCCAGACTGACGAATGCGCCCGGCAAGCGGGTGAAGCATACTTTAGTGTTCATGACCTTGGCAAAAAAATATACCTCTGCTACCCCTCCTCACACCACATGCAGTGTGTCCACTTCTGGTTGCGCCGCTATACAAATCGGTTATCGGCGACGAACGACATTTTGTGGGTATTTTCGCTAATCATTTTGTTAATAGTTCATCATCATCATCATCATCTGTTTACCCTTTAGGTTCGGCTTTTCCCTCGGACTCAGCGAGGGATGCCACCTCTACCGCCTCAAGGGCAGTGTCCTAGAGCTTCAGACTCTTGGTCGGGGATACAACTGGGGAGAATGACCAGTACCTCGCCCAGGCGGCCTCACCTGCTATGCTGAACAGGGGCCTTGTGGAGGGATGGGAAGATTGGAAGGGATAGACAAGGAAGAGGGAAGGAAGCGGCCGTGGCCTTAAGTTAGGTACCATCCCGGCATTCGCCTGGAGGAGAAGTGGGAAACCACGGAAAACCACTTCCAGGATGGCTGAGGTGGGAATCGAACCCACCTCTACTCAGTTGACCTCCCGAGGCTGAGTGGACCCCGTTCCAGCCCTCGTACCACTTTTCAAATTTCGTGGCAGAGCCGGGAATCGAACCCGGACCTCCGGGGGTGGCAGCTAATCACACTAACCACTACACCACAGAGGCGGACTTGTTAATAGTTAAAGAATATAATTGTAGAAATTGCTTTCTTTAATCATTCCTATCTTCAGCCAGCTAAAATGGAATAAAAATGTAATATTTTCTCCACAAAGTGTGTGTGGGGGGGGGGGGGGACAACTGGAGTCTTGATCTGTACTTGGTTTCTATGATTGCCACTGCTAATATGAAAAACTCCACGGCGCCCCTGGAGTTCATTCAAGACGTCCCAGGGCGTCGTGACGCAACGTTTGAAAACCACTGCCTTATTGTATTTGTTTATATGGCAGGGATTAAGCCAATGTAATTGCGGTAAGAGCATGTCCGGCACCTTTGCTGAGTAGTCGGTTCAAAGGATCCTGGATTCGATTTCTGACCGGATCGCGGATTTTAACTATGTCTGGTGAATCCCTCTATCTTGAAACATCTTCATTTATATGCATCACACTAGAAATTAGCACAGAAACACGCAATAGCGAGGACATCTCTTCGTATAGATTTTTTTTTACAATTGTTTTACGTCACACCGACACAGATAAGTCTTATGGTGACGATGGGATGGGAAAGGCCTAGGAATGGGAAGGAAGCGTCCGTGGCCTCAAGGTACAGCCCCAACATTTGCCTGGTGTGAAAATGGGAAACCACGGAAAACCATCTTCAGGGCTGCCGACAGTGGGGTTCGAACCCACTATCTCCCGAATACTGGATACTGGCCGCGCTTAAAGCGAATGCAACTATCGAGCTCGGTTTCGTATAGAGTAGGTCGGCTAGACACCAGTACGATACGATGTCTGTTGCAAGACAAATTTCCAATCAGATTCAGCAATGAGCTCGTCAAGTGATGTAGTAGTGTTTAAAGGCAAAGAAGAAAGTATTGGGTGCATCCGTATAATGTAATTAACGTACTTAAATCAGATTCGACTGCATTGGTCTTCCAGTCCAAACCTGTCTCCTCGGCTTTACTGTAATAAAATAGTAATCGTATGGCCTCAGCTACCGTGTGCAGACATTTCGATTTGACGCCATCTGGCTGTCTGCTCGTCAATTTCGACGTTCCGTTTTACTCTAGGCCCACTAGATGGCAGACCGAGTAAAGCGGATCTCTCTTGGGCGTCTATGGCTGAGATTTAATGAATTTTGGCGGGTAAACACCAAATGTGTCACCAGAGATCTTTTACATGCTGACATCGTACGACATGGAGTATCGAATGGACTTTTTTTCCGCCCTTCAAAAATCCGACTACCTCTGCCGGGTTTGAACCCGCTATCTTGGGATCCGGAGGCCGACACTCTACCACGGATCCACAGAGGCAGCTGGTTTTACTTTAATTAAAAAATAGTGCTTTTCGACAGTACTGCTTATCTACACCTAATTCCTGTTTCCTGGTACCGGGTCGGGTACGCTATTTACGGCCACATGCCCTCCCTGACGCCAACCTCAGATGAATGAATGAATGAATGAATGAATGAATGAATGAATGAATGAATGAATGAATGAAATTGAGTGCTTGTATCCACTGAGTTAACCAATTATCAGGAGGCTTTCAACAAACTTACAGTAGGGATAACCGAGAACGAACTTCAGTTATGAAAACAAAACTGTGTCAATGACTTTCAGGAAAGGAGGCAAACCGACAGTTAATGATGTTGTAATTTTTAAAATAGAAACACCCTCGATCGTCACACATTACAAACACTTAGGAATCACATTACAGGCCCTTGGAAATGTATACTGTATCCATGTTCGGGAGAGAGTTATAGCTGCCTTATCAACTATGAACAGTAGACGAAATTAACGGAAGTTACCATTAAATTCTGCGTTAAATAAATTTAAATTGAAAATTTGGCATTAATCTGGGACCAAGTCGAAAAGAAGAACCTCAAAGAAATCGAAAAATTAAAAGCAGGATTCCTGAAAAAAGGTCATATGCATTTCAAAGTATACACTCTCTCGCCTGGCATATGTAATCGCCAGAGAATCCTTCTACATTGAGGATTTGAGATATGAGCTATTCCTACCTTCAGCAGAAACAGCGACGATATATGATTAGTTTTCTTCGGACAAACTACAAACGGTGGCCTAGTCCTCGCTTTCTTCCCGCTGCTTTATCCTAATGTTGGATTTAACGGAGTCGTCAGGCAGGATTTTGTTTTGTATATCATATGTGTACACATGCACGTATATTACTCAGAATATAGTTAGTTATTTTAGAATCAGTTAAGTTATTCAGTGCCGGCCCCGTGGTGTAGGGGTAGCGTGCCTGCCTCTTACCCGGAGGCCCCGGGTTCGATTCCCGGCCAGGTCAGGGATTTTTACCTGTACCTGAGGGCTGGTTCGAGGTCCACTCAGCCTACGTGATTAGAATTGAGGAGCTATCTGACGGTGAGATGGCGGCCCCGGTCTAGAAAGCCAAGAATAACGGCCGAGAGGATTCGTCGTCCTGACCACACGACCCCTCGTAATCTGCAGGCCTTCGGGCTGAGCAGCGGTCGCTTGGTAGGCCAAGGCCCTTCAAGGGCTGTAGTGCCATGGGGTTTGGTTTGGTTTGGTTTAAGTTATTCAGTGGCGGCTGGTACAGAATGTTAGTTCTGTGCTGTAACGCATACCCCTCCAAAAAATAGAAATATTTAGAAACATACCGGTATGTGGTTTTCAAGAGGCTCTCCACTGAGTTTTCCACACTGAACAAACACGCAAACAACCCCAACACACATACACATTCCTCATAAAAATCTATAAAACTGTATAATTAAACACACAATAACACCTGCAATGCCAAAATATTCACGAACTCAAACACTTCGTGTGAGCGCGCAAAAACAGAACTTCCCAATGTTACCAACATCATTGAAATAAAACCAGCAACGTCGTAATGCAAAATTGCATGTTATGTTTTTATAGTGACATTTATAAACTAGACACTTTAATTAAAGAAAATCGCAATATCATGTCCTTATTTTGACAACATAAAAAGTAAAATTTTTATAGTTCATCGATTTATAAATGTGGCTATGGAATAGACAAGTTGGTAGTATTCTATCCTCTTTGGTATTTAAAGACCTGGCGGGAACAGCTCTACAGTATTTTGTTTTCCAGTTTGCTTTGAGCGATCCCCTCTTATATCCTACTGTACCGTACCCAGGGGTAAATACCCTCTAGGACGATGCCTCCATTCCTGTATGAACATCCGACTAACTCAGGGTTGGGCAGAGTGTGGGTTGGTTGTCGATTGGGTCAGGATAAAAGTCGAAGTTCAACACTAAAATAGCAATCAATGACAGGAAATGGAGGTATAACACGAATGAGAAACAATCATAGGGGGTAAGATGGATTTATTAACAAATATCCCCGATCAAATCACACGAAAATAATTGAATAAAAAAATAATAACTTGTAAAAAAAATGAACTCAAAGTAATAAAATAAATCGAAATCAGAAACGTTAAATGAGTGATAATACAAATTTGACATTAAAAGAAAAACAAGTTCAATAAAGAACATATATAAAAATCAAGACTGAGTATCTTCTCATAGTCCAATGTTTATGTTGTATGGCAACAAGTGTATGCAAACACTGCCATTGGTATTTCGGTATGGAGTTTCACATTATCGCATCCCAACGATACGGTTTCAAAATTAAGTTACTCCCGAGAGTCAACTATTTCCGTAAAATCAAAGTTACATCATGTGAAAAATTACGACGGAAAGAAAAAAATACTTAAGACGCACCGGACGCTATGTAAGGTATGCAAAATACTAGGGGCAAATCCTACACTATATTTACAATAATTCAAATAATCAAACTAAACATATATATACATCGGATATCGAGTAAAGTCTTAAATGCTACACTGCTTCTAATGTGAATCCCGGTTCACTACAAAAGATCTAGACAGAACTAGATAAACCAACAATACATCAGCACTCGGGCTGTTCCCTTTAAAAACAACGAGACAAGGTATACAATCACAAAATAATAAGGTAAAACCATCCTGTAAGAGAAAAACATATAAATAATCCTTGATGTCATGAAGAAAGCAATGGGCAACATTGCCTCCTTCTGCTGCGTTTGAGCGCTCAACAGCGCGGTCATCCGTCATGTACTTCCGGGTAGATTACGAGCTGTAAAGAAATATTGAACTCCACTACGCTAAAGATTGGATTTTGTCTCCCGTGGCCGCCACAAGGAAATACTGTCTCTTTCACACATGCCGATAACACAGGCCAGGACTCAACTTGCCATGAGATAACGCCCATCATCAACTACACGGAAACTCCCGTATATTAATTGCTTCTTAGCATGCTTGGGCCATTTAACAACATCAGACTCAATAGTCTGGAATTAACACTGTCCATTCTGATCACAATATACTCAGAAGACGCTAGGCAGACATACACACATCTGCACAATTTCTCTCTATCTTGTCAGGCATACAATCGGCCTGTACCAATACATTATAATTAAGCATGCAATTATTATCTCATCATTCCTCATGAATCCTACTGGCCTTTCCACATAACGAGACGCTGTTCAAGTCCTTGGCAGACCATCAGGCAAACAGAATCCAACTTAACTTCAAAGATCTTAATTTAACAACGACGTTCTGCAGCTCCTTCTGGCAGCTTCTGTAAAACCATGCATCATGCAAAATAGCTATACCTGTCTCTCTGAATAACCGAAATAAAGTGAATTGATACGTGTTTGACGTAATATAAAAATGAACCTGTCGATCTAGCCCTTCTAGCATATATTTAAGGAAAACTCGGAATATCCTACTCTAAGTACTATATTTACAACAATAACTGATCCTATCAATCCCTCATTTTCCCAAACATCTAATCATAAAGCAAAATAAAAATAAAATAAACATGCATTAATCTCGTATCCGAATCTACCATAGTGACAAAATTTAACAAATACATGCCGTCAGGCTTACTTTAAATGAAAATAAAAATTCTATCTACACTGCCCTAGTACCTTAACATAACTTACATATCATGCCATATATAATACGTGCATCTTACTTTAGATGACTCTCGGGGAACCAGGATAGCAGCTTACATCCCCACTAATTTTGGGATCTACACCATGTTAATCACATCCTTAACATGTGGGAATGCACTTCCTTCCTCTGCAGGTGTATCCATCATCTTGCTGGAAAACAATTCACTGGAACACAGAAGACTATAGTTGATAACCTCTTCGCTGCTTAATGCTGCGAGCCGAAATACCCTTTCTTTTACCAGATCAGCTAACACACTGATTCACATATATATAACACACTTCACTAAAAGGGTAAAATTACAGTTTTAAAAGCAGCCCACGGTTCGGTACGGAAGTTCCACGCGAATACGCGCCCGTCGCGAAATAGTGAAACACTAGCACGTTTCCACCACACTTGTTACTCAGCGGTCACTACACCGTCTTTATCGATTAAAAGTAAACTCTGTCAAAGCACAGTAAATATTACGACTGCACAATTTGAAGTATCAACGAGAACCAGTTACTATTTCTGGAATAACGCCACGTTAATTACAATCACCAGTCACAGAGTTGGTACATCCGCACTGTTCAAACTTTTCCTACAGAGTGCCGAGTTAATACATCCGTACTGCTCAAATTTCAACTACAGAGTGACGCTCTCCAGAGCTTGGATTACTGAGGAGGCTTCGGTGACGCTAATATTGTTGGGGTTCCCGGGTATCTGAACCAACCACCAATCAGAGAGTTCGTCATGTATGATGATACAATACTTATTGTGATATATTTATAAAACACAGCTCAAACATTAGCAAATCTCTTCCACCAATTTCTATAATACATTTCCAAATATATCTAACTTCAGAAACTGTGGAAAACCGATTGTCTACAGAAACTGACTTTATCCACAGAGCATGTTGGTCATCCTGGAATTAATATATGACGCGGTGTAGCCTCCATGTTTGCCAAATCCATAAATTCCCATTGGCTGAAATATCTTGCTTGGTCAGCATGTAATACACGTGTCGGTCCTTGCCAGCGCTTGGGTACGCTTACTTTCTCACGGTCATGCGGAAATATGAAGCAACATCCAGCGACTTACAGTCTTGCTCAACATCCGGTATTAACTATCTTGGGATACGATGCTTTAACATATTGTACTGTAACTTTTTATGAATAAAATTCACATGTTTGGTCAAATAATATTCCAATTATTATTATGGGCCGGTCGGATACGGCTCATCCTCCTCTTACCCAGGGAAAAAAAATGAATATGGAGTATTTATTTTTTTTCTAAATGTATTATTTGACTATTTATAATCATCTGAATGTATGCAATCTCTTTCCTTTAGTACTATTTGCCGTCTCGCAAATTTGTATTCTCTTCCCACAGTCTATCATTATCTTGGCGGATGTTGTAGTAGATGTCAAGTAACGCATGAAAACGTCTCTGCACACCACCACACTCTTCACAATCTTCTTCTTCTGAATAATTGTCTCTTTCCATCTGCGCGAAGTTGACATTCTCCGTGTCTTCTTCCGGGTCATCTGCATCCACCATCACAGGTTCATCATTCGGGTTTTCTTCTTCTTCTCCATCATCTTCACTCTCATCTTCTGCCATCTCTCCTTCTTCTTCTTCTCCTTCTGGGATATCGTCTATTCTATGTTTTCTGTGATCGTCATTGGGCTTTACTACCACTATTTCCTCTACTCTCGTAATTAGGAGCATTGGGATTCAACCTGTTTTCCTGTTGCCTTACACGGTATTCCCTGTACGCAACACTTTCAGCTCCATGACATTCTTCGTTACCATTAGCTTGTATGGCTCCTCTCCACCGGTCTTCCTCCTGCCTTTTTCCTCTCAACTCTTCAACGTATTGTCTTGATTCTTCTCTTCTTTGGTCACGGTTCTCCTGGTAATTGTCTCTTCCTCCTCTGGGGTTTCGCTCCTTCTCGTCCCAACGATAATATGGTCTTCTGGGTCCACCATAATTTCTATACTTGTACCTATAGGTCCTCCCATTATTTCCGTTTGGATAGCTACATCCTCGCTGATTTAGGCTATTACCTTGATAATTATTTCTTCGAAACTGGTCTCTTCTATCTCTCCGCTGCCAGTTACCATCCTGATGTACAGCACTCCTGTTGGCTTGCTCATGTGTCGCTGTTTGAGTCCCTAAGCTTTGATAATCATTTCTCTTCCTTACTTTCGGTGGATTACTTCCTTCTTCCACCCCTACCGTATGGATAGCCTCAACATGCCTCAACCTAGGCTGGTTTTGACTAGATGTTAAGTCTAACTGTCTTAAAGTCAATTCCGCCTCTGCTGCAGTTTTAGCATTAGCTGCAATTAATGTCCTCTGCACTTCAAGAGGTAGTTGTCGAGAGATTGCTGCTATAATTTCGCTCTCGCTTGGGGGCATGTCTAAATCACGAAATTTTAGCATCTGAGAAATGAAAAAAGGAGAATACTTCGTTGGCGTAGTAGCCGGATATCTACGTGAATACAATTCCATCCTCAGTGATTGCTGCGTAGATACGTCCCAAAACTTTTTAAGAAATGCCTCCTTAAACTCCTCATATGTAGTAAATGTATAACGGAAAGCATTCGCCCATTCAGCCACGGTTTCGCCTAGAAATCTTTCTACTGTCCTTAATTTACGCTCTGGTGGTACCTTGTAATCTGCTAAGAAGTCATCCATTTCACGCAAGAAAGCTTTAGGTGTTCTCTCATCATTCCCTGTAAACTTCCGTGGTTTTTCTTCATTGCTCCTCATAATATTATAAATAGGAACATTGTGTGTTTCATTCGGAGTTGAACAATGGACCTCCTGACGCGGTAACTGTAGAAGATCGCTCAACGCTACGTTATCGCTAACTTGACTGGGTGCCTTCTCTATAATGGTTTGTTGCACTGTACATTTTAATTTACTGAGTTCTTTGTCCGTTCGTAAATCCAACAATTCTAACTTATCCTTCATGTAGGCGATTTCCTTCTCAACAACCCCTATCTTCACTTGATTTTTCTGTGAAACCTCTGTCCACGTCTCCAGACTCGAACCAAGTACCTGTAGATCTTCCTTGTTCCTTTCCCGATCAGCCATTATCATGTCTTTGACTTCCTTGCCTGTCTCCGCAATGTCCTCCTTCATTTCCAATCGAATCTGAGTTTCTATTTCCTTCATTCTTTCCTCAGTCTCCGTTTGCTTCATCTTTAGTTTCAAATCAATTTTGTCTTCCGTTTTCTGCTGAGCTTCAGTAATTTGTTTACTGATGTCCACGGTGAACTCTTCCAACCTCGTCTCCGTGTCAATCCGTAACTTATCAATCGCGCCTCGCTGGAGTGTAATCTCTGCTGTAGCTTCTTCTACTGTATGCGATAAGTCTCCCAGCCGCTTATCTGTGCTAGTCATGTGTTCTGTAACCCGATCGGCAATTTCCTCAACAGAATCTCTAATCTTTTCAATTTGCGTCTGTGTTTTAAATTCTACTGTCTCTAGCTGTCTCTCTAATTTTCCCATGCCTTCTAAACAGCATGTACGAACGAAGTCAATTTTCCCCTGTAACTCATTAGTCGCCACCTTAAGTTGCTCCTCAGTTTTCTCCGCCGCCTGTGTTAATAACTGTCTAGTCTCTCTGGACTGTTCTTCGCTTTTTTCCGCAGCCTGTTTTAACTGTTCGTCAGTCCTATCTGCAGCTTGTTTAAATTGTTCGTCAGTCCTATCTGCAGCTTGTTTAAATTGTTCCCTAGTTTCTTCCATTGACCTATCCGCCGCTTGTTTAAATTGCTCCTCCAACTTACTCGAAAGTTCATTCATACGCTCCTGTTCCCTCATCTCGGCCTGCTCTGCCCTCTTGTCCATCTCCTCTAACAACTCCTTCATCGTCAACGCCATACCAAATACGTATTTGAGAAAACGCAGGGATGCTCGCCACTACCTAGTATCCTATACCGTATCTTGTGTACTCCATACGAAGACCATTTATTTTACTGAAAAGCTTCTATGATTTACGTTAATCATATATCAAGAAAACATGGCCTCAAAATACGCCATATAGAAGCTTCCTATGATTTGGGATATTTATCTTCTGCCGCGCATAACAAACAAACGCGTTATCATAACTTTAAAAATAAATTACTAATATCGTAGCCCCAAATTCTTTTAATCCAAACATTAGTAATTTTCCTGTCTTTTGGGCTCTAATCTAAGTACTAGACAACAGTACTGGACCATATTTACGATAAATACCTCCGACTCCAGACTAATATTCCAGCATAGGTTTACCAGTCCTGAATCATCAGCACTCATTGCAAATATCATCAACATTTTCTTAAGACTGAGGCGCTCTTAAGTTCCTAGCCTTACTCTAAATCAAATAAAATTATCGTTACTGTCAATTGAAATTTGATCTACACACAAATTCCAGGCTATATCAAGATCAACACATGTCTGAAGGACACGTCATCGACCACTTTACCTCATTAGAGAAATCTTTTTATAGTTCTCTGACTCAAATAGAGTTCCTTTACTACTACGACACGCCTTATTTATCGGCTATGTTCCTCATTCTTCCTAACATAATTTAAATCAAACTTTTTGCCGATGTCCCTAACGTAATGCATTTAGATTTTACTCTGTTTTCTAAACACACGATTTCCTATGAAATCTTGCCCTTTCATGTCCGCCTACTATCATTCGTAGTACTGAACATGGGACTCTAGACTCAAGTTGTCTGAACGTTAGGTTGCCAGATTCCTAAGTTGCGCCTATGGTTCGAAATTACCTATCTACCTTTCTTAAATTTAATCATTATCTGGATACCAATTATTGGTCTCTTCCAGCTTTCGAACCATGATCCTAATCCTATCTAGCCTTCGGAATAGCTTGTCAAATCACATTCACTCTCGTAAATCTCAATTTGACCTGCCCAAGTTTGTAAGAACAACCTAGACATCTTTGGGTAACACAAAAATACTCCCAGTGGGATACGAACATACACCAAAGTGTCTATTTGCCCTTAGTTGCGGCGCCAAATATATATGTACCGTACCCAGGGGTAAATACCCTCTAGGACGATGCCTCCATTCCTGTATGAACATCCGACTAACTCAGGGTTGGGCAGAGTGTGGGTTGGTTGTCGATTGGGTCAGGATAAAAGTCGAAGTTCAACACTAAAATAGCAATCAATGACAGGAAATGGAGGTATAACACGAATGAGAAACAATCATAGGGGGTAAGATGGATTTATTAACAAATATCCCCGATCAAATCACACGAAAATAATTGAATAAAAAAATAATAACTTGTAAAAAAAATGAACTCAAAGTAATAAAATAAATCGAAATCAGAAACGTTAAATGAGTGATAATACAAATTTGACATTAAAAGAAAAACAAGTTCAATAAAGAACATATATAAAAATCAAGACTGAGTATCTTCTCATAGTCCAATGTTTATGTTGTATGGCAACAAGTGTATGCAAACACTGCCATTGGTATTTCGGTATGGAGTTTCACATTATCGCATCCCAACGATACGGTTTCAAAATTAAGTTACTCCCGAGAGTCAACTATTTCCGTAAAATCAAAGTTACATCATGTGAAAAATTACGACGGAAAGAAAAAAATACTTAAGACGCACCGGACGCTATGTAAGGTATGCAAAATACTAGGGGCAAATCCTACACTATATTTACAATAATTCAAATAATCAAACTAAACATATATATACATCGGATATCGAGTAAAGTCTTAAATGCTACACTGCTTCTAATGTGAATCCCGGTTCACTACAAAAGATCTAGACAGAACTAGATAAACCAACAATACATCAGCACTCGGGCTGTTCCCTTTAAAAACAACGAGACAAGGTATACAATCACAAAATAATAAGGTAAAACCATCCTGTAAGAGAAAAACATATAAATAATCCTTGATGTCATGAAGAAAGCAATGGGCAACATTGCCTCCTTCTGCTGCGTTTGAGCGCTCAACAGCGCGGTCATCCGTCATGTACTTCCGGGTAGATTACGAGCTGTAAAGAAATATTGAACTCCACTACGCTAAAGATTGGATTTTGTCTCCCGTGGCCGCCACAAGGAAATACTGTCTCTTTCACACATGCCGATAACACAGGCCAGGACTCAACTTGCCATGAGATAACGCCCATCATCAACTACACGGAAACTCCCGTATATTAATTGCTTCTTAGCATGCTTGGGCCATTTAACAACATCAGACTCAATAGTCTGGAATTAACACTGTCCATTCTGATCACAATATACTCAGAAGACGCTAGGCAGACATACACACATCTGCACAATTTCTCTCTATCTTGTCAGGCATACAATCGGCCTGTACCAATACATTATAATTAAGCATGCAATTATTATCTCATCATTCCTCATGAATCCTACTGGCCTTTCCACATAACGAGACGCTGTTCAAGTCCTTGGCAGACCATCAGGCAAACAGAATCCAACTTAACTTCAAAGATCTTAATTTAACAACGACGTTCTGCAGCTCCTTCTGGCAGCTTCTGTAAAACCATGCATCATGCAAAATAGCTATACCTGTCTCTCTGAATAACCGAAATAAAGTGAATTGATACGTGTTTGACGTAATATAAAAATGAACCTGTCGATCTAGCCCTTCTAGCATATATTTAAGGAAAACTCGGAATATCCTACTCTAAGTACTATATTTACAACAATAACTGATCCTATCAATCCCTCATTTTCCCAAACATCTAATCATAAAGCAAAATAAAAATAAAATAAACATGCATTAATCTCGTATCCGAATCTACCATAGTGACAAAATTTAACAAATACATGCCGTCAGGCTTACTTTAAATGAAAATAAAAATTCTATCTACACTGCCCTAGTACCTTAACATAACTTACATATCATGCCATATATAATACGTGCATCTTACTTTAGATGACTCTCGGGGAACCAGGATAGCAGCTTACATCCCCACTAATTTTGGGATCTACACCATGTTAATCACATCCTTAACATGTGGGAATGCACTTCCTTCCTCTGCAGGTGTATCCATCATCTTGCTGGAAAACAATTCACTGGAACACAGAAGACTATAGTTGATAACCTCTTCGCTGCTTAATGCTGCGAGCCGAAATACCCTTTCTTTTACCAGATCAGCTAACACACTGATTCACATATATATAACACACTTCACTAAAAGGGTAAAATTACAGTTTTAAAAGCAGCCCACGGTTCGGTACGGAAGTTCCACGCGAATACGCGCCCGTCGCGAAATAGTGAAACACTAGCACGTTTCCACCACACTTGTTACTCAGCGGTCACTACACCGTCTTTATCGATTAAAAGTAAACTCTGTCAAAGCACAGTAAATATTACGACTGCACAATTTGAAGTATCAACGAGAACCAGTTACTATTTCTGGAATAACGCCACGTTAATTACAATCACCAGTCACAGAGTTGGTACATCCGCACTGTTCAAACTTTTCCTACAGAGTGCCGAGTTAATACATCCGTACTGCTCAAATTTCAACTACAGAGTGACGCTCTCCAGAGCTTGGATTACTGAGGAGGCTTCGGTGACGCTAATATTGTTGGGGTTCCCGGGTATCTGAACCAACCACCAATCAGAGAGTTCGTCATGTATGATGATACAATACTTATTGTGATATATTTATAAAACACAGCTCAAACATTAGCAAATCTCTTCCACCAATTTCTATAATACATTTCCAAATATATCTAACTTCAGAAACTGTGGAAAACCGATTGTCTACAGAAACTGACTTTATCCACAGAGCATGTTGGTCATCCTGGAATTAATATATGACGCGGTGTAGCCTCCATGTTTGCCAAATCCATAAATTCCCATTGGCTGAAATATCTTGCTTGGTCAGCATGTAATACACGTGTCGGTCCTTGCCAGCGCTTGGGTACGCTTACTTTCTCACGGTCATGCGGAAATATGAAGCAACATCCAGCGACTTACAGTCTTGCTCAACATCCGGTATTAACTATCTTGGGATACGATGCTTTAACATATTGTACTGTAACTTTTTATGAATAAAATTCACATGTTTGGTCAAATAATATTCCAATTATTATTATGGGCCGGTCGGATACGGCTCACTACCGCCGAGTCAAGAGGGTGCCACCTGCCGCATTCTCATATTGGTCGTAATGCAAGTGCTGCCTCTCTGTGTTCGAACGAACAATCGCTGTGAAGTAATGTCTTGGCTGTTGTTTCCATAGCCTATCGGAAAAATTGGGCACGCATGCGCAGAGTTCCTGGTTTCTGGCTAAAAGCTTAGAAATCCTCTCTGAGCTCTGATCTGCACAGCACCCGGCGTGGAGCGCACAACTCGTTACCTGGTTGTGAGGGGAGCTGAATAATTTCCTATTATTTAGCTGACGTCCTTTTAAATGCACTGTATTTGATTGTAGATAATATTTTTAAAGTAATTTATTTTTCAAATAAGCAATGTGCTGCAGCACTTCAGCACATAAGGAACGGCCGCCCCTGAAGTTATTGATGAACCTAGGTGCAGTTCCTACCTATTTAATCGTTTTCAGAAGGTTAGGTAAGGCCTATAGTAGATAAACAGTACGCAGCTTTATGTATACTCCCTGAGAGGGAGAATTATCATGCTCTATTAAAATTCAAGAGATCCATTTAGGTGAAATCTGGCGCCCATATTACGAACATATCTATTAATCATGTTATTAATTTATTTCAGTTAATTATTCAGTTATGTATTCATGTATATTAATAATCAGGGATTACAAACAAAATACGGGCAGATAAAACGAGTTCCATGCTTTAAATATCTCAGTGAGATCCTAGAACCAACAGGGCTGGAAAAGGAAGCACAGAAATTCCTATTACAAAAGATCAAAAGAGCATATTGGAAAACCCGTGACATCTACAACAAGAAATGCATGTCTATACACACAAAAATCAAACATTATAATACGGTGATTAAATCTGAAGTGCTGTATGCAAGTCAAATCTTGCTACTTAATAATAAAGGTGAACTGGAAAACATCTTGAAGGAGGAAAGGAAGATCTTGTGGGAAATTCTGGGCCCAGAGAAAAAAAAAAGAAGGTTATAGACTCAAATCACGCAAAGCTATGGAAAGACTCTCCAACCTTGCCACAGACATCAGGAAAAGAAGACTGAAATTCTATAGATACTTTCACAGACTATCGTCTTCAAGGCTAATCCACAAGATTTTGACATATACTGAAAAACTGAAGAACGTACCATGGATACAAGATGTTAAAAATGATCTGGAAAAGGCCCAGATAGAAAAATCAGAAATCTTTTACCATCACAAGATAAATAGATGGGTAGTAAAGCCAGAGAATGAAGTCCCTAAAAGATTGGGGACTAAGTGGTCAGAGGAAAGAAAACAGGCACGCAGTGAAAGAATGAAAGCAATATGGTCTGTTAGAAAGGCGAATCGTAAATGCAATGCGTGATCCAGCAGGGTCCACACGCAAAAATATTACAATTTTAACAAGAATGGAAATGAGAAGGACAATTTGGTGGTTGGTTGGGTGTATACAAGATTAAAGTCTCAAGAGAAATACCGATAGTCCTATATGAGGAATGTCAATGCATTTTATGCAATAAGGGTATGGAAGGGAGACTGCTGTACTCAGACCCATCTTTCCTCTCTGAACTGTGACGCGAACTCTGACAAGCATAGTCGGCTGCTCCGTTTAGTGAGCCACATTTGTACTATTTAAAAGGATAAACTCGAAGATATCAAAATAATTTTATACGTCTTCCTCAGAATCGCATGGCACACCAATGCTTGTTTCATAAGGAAAATAATACATTTTGATAGGACTTCTTTACAATAAATTCTTATATATGTTGGACCTAAAGGGAGAATCACCAATAGAAGTAAAAGCCCCAGAAGACCTGGATGTTCTATATAAGAACTTCAAAGCACAATAACGGGCCTTGAAAGTAAAGTGGTTATAATTGGTGTGATCTGTTTCGTAACTGTACAGTTGATAACAGAACATAACTTGGGTTACTTTATCTTATCTCTTTTCTAATCCATTGATTCCAAAAGTCACGAAACACGAATTATAGGTGGTATCGAATATCAGATAACATCTGTGTAAAATAATGTAAAGCCATTGCTATAAATTCGCCAGAGGAAACACAACACAATATCAGAGGTACAAACGCTGTATGATAAATAATTCTTAGTACCTCTGAATTTCGTCCCCAAAAAGGTCTGCAGGCAATAGCTAAACCTTGCATAAACTTACTGCCTTTCTGTTGTAGTTTATTGAAATGGACCCAGAAGGTTAACTTCTTGTCAAGCACAACTCCCAGATAAAGAATATGATTTTCCATAGTAATATTTTGTCCATTCATTTAATTTTAGGCTTTCTCAGTTTCCTTCACCTTGTAACAAGCATGGTCTTCGTTTTCTGGTGATTAAATTGTAACTTATAACCACAACCCCAAGTAAATAAAATGTCAAGAGACAAATTATGCTCTTACTCTCCGATTCCGCACATTTTCTGCTTACCGCACCACCTCTACTGACACAGCTCTTCTTATTGCTGGCATTGAGCCACTATTTCTGACGGCGAAAGCAAAAACTGAACTCACTTTTTCTGAAGAAAAACAAAGTATCACCAATGCCCATTCTGAATAACAATCTAGAGCAACCTTGTCATTTTCTACAGTCTGATCACCCAAGGCTCTTCAAAAACTTCATTTATGAAAATTTTTCAATTACCCATGACTGCTTTTTTTACACAGATGGATCTCGTATACCAAGACCAGATGAACAGGACAGAGTTGGATGTGCCTTCGTTGTTCATGAAAACGATTCTGAGGTGTTCTCATCCCAGTACAAACTCTCTTCCACATGCTCTATTTTCCAGGCTGAACTGTAGGCGATTAAGTCTGCGATCAAATGGTGCAAATTTAACAATAAGAAATCTCGGTTATGAAGTGATTCGCAAGCTGCGCTGAATGCGATAAATAATAAATATCATCTGAATCCAATAGCTGTAGCTATTAGAACCACAGCTCAACAAAGTCCGCACATCTGTTTTGACTGGATTCACGGTCATTGTGGAATATCTGGAAACGAGGAAGCTGATCTCCTGGCAAAAGCAGCGGCTACATCTAATTTGGAAATTACTTCTGACAAAATGTCACCTAGCTACGCTAAGAAAACATAAATAAGCACGTAATCCATCAATGGAACAACATTTGGACTTCTTCCAATAGAGGCCAAGTCACCAGAGAAATATTCTTCCCTAAGGTTTTGAACCGCTTGCAAAGTAACGTGTTGGTGCCAAGCTTTGAAATTACTCAATTTTTGACTGGTCATGGCAAATTTGATTATTATTTTCATCGATTTAGAATCAATCGTCCTGATGGCTACGTGTGAGTCTGTGGATCCTCACAAACAGTGGACCACCTACTGTTTGAATGTGCTGCATTTGAAAGAAGAAGGCATGGCTTGAACTCTCATTTGAATGATTGCAACATTGCATTATCAAAACCCCTGTATCATTTGTTTAAGAAGCCGTGCTGTTACAAATATTTTATTAACTTCATCCACTTCATTTTCCGCCGATTAGATATATGAATTCATTTTCATTGTAAAAGTGAATATGTATTTTAACTATAAACCTTATATACTATGTAAAACAGGGTTCCAAACTGCTATGGATATTCAGTAATAATAATAATAATAATAATAATAATAATAATAATAATAATAATAATAATAATAATAATAATAATAATAATAATAATAAAAGGTCCAAAATTCAGCAAGATACGACTTCCGATGTCGATAGTTCAGTCATTCAGTCATTACTTTCGTATGGTTCAGAAATTTGGGCTGAGTCTTCGAAGTTTGAAAACTACCGGCGAAGGATAGCAGCAGTACAGCGGAGATCAGCTTGAGAATTACAAGTGCATATTGCACGGTATCCAAACCTTAGATCCTTACGGTAGCAGCAGTACAACCGATTGACTTACTTGCCTTAGGGAGATAGGAAGCTTGGCGTACTCAAGAAAAGTTGGGAAAGAAATGTGCCAAGAAGCTGGCTTACGGCCAACGAATGGAACAATGGCAGCAAAGATGGGAGGAAAATCCACGAGGGAAATGGACTAAGCGGCTGAGACCATGTTTGGCGAAGTTTAATATTACCTTACGCAGCTCTTGACAGGTCACGGATTATATACGGAATAGGCAGAGCGAGTGTTTCAGGATGTATTTATTCCAATGATGCTGACGATGTACTTCACACTACGGAATTCTCAGAAACACTGACTTTGTGGTTTTCCTAACTGAAGTCAACATAGGTCATTACTAAAGCCCGGATTTTTATGCAGTTAACAGGTTAGACTGCAAACTAACTTGGTTAGTAGGAAGTGTCGGCCTCCCGCTCTTCCATAATGTAGCAAGAGTAACATAAATTTTAGGGGTTCTGATGGCCGTTCTCCTAATGTTTATGCGAACACCGTAACATAGTCGTTATGAAGGTAGACTATACTTGCTACTGACTTCAGTAAGTTTGCATTCTAACCTATCAATGCATAAAAATCCGGGCTCTAGTCATTACAAAAACGTCAGCAGGAATGTAGCGATTAAAAGCAATGTTATCATACAAAATACTCGATCAAATGAAAAACCGCACATTTTCTCACTTTTAACGAACAGTACTACGGTCCTGATCTAACAGTCCAAAGTTCCAGAGCTGGAAAGACCAGGCCGCAGACAGCCGCGAACACTCCTCTGCCATTATTCCTTAAATGTGCACACTGCTCATTCCAATCAGTACCTCAGAGTAGGAATTGAATAGCTCGAATGCTATGATGAACCAGTGTGTTACGTACCAGCAGTTTCAGCAAATTTTTGAACCAGAGGAATGGCATGCTAAAGAAGAAAGTTATCTTACTCCCCACCCACTTCCCGCCAATATTCAGACAGGCTGTTACACTCGGTACGACCAGGCGAGTTGACAGTGTGGTTAGGGGCGCGCAGCTGTGAACTTGCATCCGGCAGATAGTAAATTCGAACCCACTGTCGGTAGCCCTGAAGATGGTATTCCGTGGTTTCCCATTTTCACACCAGGCAAATGCTGGTTCTATACCTTAATTAAGCCCAAGGCCGCTTCCTTCACACTTCTAGCCCTTTCCTATCCCATCGTCGCTATAAGACCTATCTGTTTCGCTGCGACGTAAAGCAAATTTAAAAAATACTCGGTACGCAGCAGTAATCATATCTTAGGAGATGAGTGGCAACAGAAGACACAACGCAATCACAACAAACAATGGTCAATGTAATTTTATTGTAATCAATTTTATGAGCTTTCTATATTGTAGCCCTTCACATTTGGTTTTCTTTCGAATCTGCGATATTAGGGCGTCTTATAAAATTATTTATAGCGCAGACTGTAGTTCCTTATTTTCCGACTTTACATACCGATTTCCATCAAATTCTTTCTC
Organism: Anabrus simplex; assembly: GCF_040414725.1. NCBI lineage: Eukaryota > Metazoa > Arthropoda > Insecta > Orthoptera > Tettigoniidae > Anabrus > Anabrus simplex. Next base: position 182,206,390 of record NC_090279.1, on the reverse strand, counting down.
GTGACTCGGCGCTGATATGGACTTAGTAACAAAAATCCAATGTCATGAATATTTCTGTGATCAAAGCCAGTACGGTAACAATGTATAAGACATAAATGATCGGAAATTTGATACTATATAACTTTAGTTATGTAGTATTTATCAATACGGCCACTAATAATATAAATTTTAGGCCTTCTCCATAACTATTATTTCGCTCAACGTAAATACAATTATTTATGACCTAATTATAGCGGTTTACTTATCGACTTTGCGTACCGATTTTGAAAAAGATACGACCACTAATGACATAAATATATGAGAATCAAATGTTAGGCCTTCCCCTAAACTACCATTTCACTCAGCGTGAATAAAATTATTTATGGCCTAGATTGTAGCAACTTATTCCCCGACTTTGCATATCGATTTTCATAAAATTCTCTTCAGCCGTGTTCTCGTGATGCGTGTACAGACAGACAGACAGACAGACAGACAGACAGACAGACAGACAGACAGACAGACAGACAGACAGACAGACAGGCAGACAGACAGACAGACAGACAGACAGACAGACAGACAGACAGACAGACAGACAGACAGACAGACATTACGGAAAATTAAAAAGTGCATTTCCTTGTTGCTGTGGACACGACTGACACAGAAATGCCATCTTTTCTTAAATTCTGAGCAATGTACAGACGTAACTCTTATTTTTTTATATATAGACTAGCTGATGTACCCGTGCTTCGCTACGGAATTCTATACTGTATACAGAACTGTAGGTTAGGTACAGTACACGTTGTGACCAAGACTGTATTAAATGGCATAGCTCTTAACGTTACCCTGGAAACGCAACGGAGAAATCACCAAACGTCTTTTCTCATATGAAGACTGGGTTAAGGAACTTTCATTGTAATGGTAGGCCCGCTGCCTAGCATCATTCACAATCAGGATGGGGATTATTAATTATAATGGCAGACACTCACTCTCCACCTGCCTTTTTACATCTTCAGGAAGACTGTCTTAGTGGTTTCCCCAACTGAAATGAACATACGTCATTACAATGATGTCAATAGAAATGGCGCGAGTAAAAGCAATGATTTCACATGAAAGAGTCGATCAAATGCAAAAACCACACATTTTCTCACTTTTAACGAACAGTAGTACGCTGCCGATCTAACAGTCCAAAGTTCCAGAGCTGGAATGACCAGGCCGCAGACAGCCGTGATCCGTGAACACTCTTAGTCTCTTTTCGGAGAGGGGGTCGAATAGTGGAGAGTCCCGAGGCAAAAACTATGCCCTTTTATTAATAGGTTTCCTAGGAGTACCCGATGAGTCGGAAAATCTTAATTCACTACACTGGCGGCGGGAAAATCTGAATTGGAGGCAATTTTTTTCCAAGCCAGAGGAGAAACCCCCTCTTCACTGCTAATTTTGAATAAAATGAATGTAGAATTTAATAAAAGTGAAGAGGAATAGGCTCTTTTTAAGAAACCGCTCTTTTTAGGGTTGAATTTTGAGTTATTTAGTGAATTGAGATGCTATAATTTGGAATATGCCTAAATTGTAATTCTAGACCAGGTCATACTACTACTATTACTACTACCGGTACTACTAAGTGATCCTCTGCCTTAAGAGTGCACACTGCTCATTCAAAACAGTGCGTCAGAGTAGGGATCGAATAGCTGGAATACTATGATGAACCAGTTGGATACGTACCAGCAGAACATCACGACAAATAATGGTCTATGTAATGTTACTGTTGATCAATGTTGTGCGCTTTCAATATTGTAGGCCTTCACATTTAGTTTTCTTCCGACTCTGAAATACCACTCTTATCATAGTCGGTAAAACTGAACAAAACATAAATGGTCGGAAATTGTATTCTCTATAACTTTTGTTATGTAGTATTTTTCGATAGGACCAATAACATAAGTATTTAAAAATTAAATTTTAGGTGCCATCCCCTAAACTACAATTTCATACAGGGCGAATAAAATTGTTTATAACTTAAACTGTAGTTTCGTATTCTCTGACTCTATAAACCGACTTTCATTAATTTATGTTAACCCATTTCCTCGTGGCTCGGCGTTGATATTGACTTGGCAACAAAAATAGAAATTCATGAATATCTGCGTTATCAAAGACGGTACGGTAACAATATATGACACAAATGATCGGAAATTTAATTCTATAGAACTTTAGTTATGTAGTATTTATCGACAGGACCACCAATATTATAAATATTTGTGATTTCAATTTTAGACCTTCCCCTAAACTACCATTTCACTCAATGTGAGTAAAATGATTTATATCCTAGATTGTAGTGGCACATCCCCCGACTTCACATACCGATTTTCATTAAATTCTCTTCAGCCGTTTTCTCGTGATGCGTGTACATACATACAGACAGATAGACAGACAGAAGTTACGGAAAAGTAAAAAGTGCATTTCCTTGTTACTATGGACATGGCCGATACAGAAATACGATTCTTTTCAAATTCTGAGCAATGTACAGACAAAACTCTTATTTTATATATATGAGCATTGGTCTATACAAAGAAGGTGTTTAGAAGTTGAAAAAGGAAAACTGTCACCCGAATCTATTGTTCTAGTGATGTTACGGAACCAAGAATGTTGGGATGAGATAGCTGTATATGTAGAAAGTATCCTACGACAGAAAAAAGAGGGATCTGGATGCTCACGAACGCCAGTATAGGAGAAACGAAAGTAGAAGAAGCCTGAGAGAGTAAAAGCACGATGCAGCCCTGAAGTAATGCGAGAACGGTTCCGGGGTAGGAAAAGGGCGTGTGGTTTTTAGTGGGTAAAAATCCCACCCACTTGTGGAGTGCGAACCCTTCACAAGTGTCACAAGTGTCTCATGTAAGATTTTCCACACTCCCTCGTTAAAACATTTCTTCTTCTTCTTGCGTTCCGGCCTTCTAAGGACCATGTTACAATTTCAATTCTTCCTCCTTAGTTGTTCTTTGCTTTTCTTCCAGTATTCTTTCATTGTTTCACTGTGCTTCTTTTTCCTGTCTTCAGTCCACTTTGTACCTGTTTTCTTTTCCTTCCTCCCTTGGAATCCTTCCATTTGTAAGACTTTCTTCCTAAAAATCTTTCTTTCCAATAATTCTTCTTCTCGTATTGTCCGACTCGTTGGCTGAACGTTCAACGTACTGGCCTTCGATTCAGAGGGTCCCGGGTTCGATTCCCAGCCGGGTCGTGGATTTTAACGTTAATTGGTTAATTCCAATGGCACGGGGGATGGGTGTATGTGTTGTCTTCATCATCATTTCATCCTCATCACGACGCGCAGGTCACCTACGGGTGTCAAATAGAAAGACCTGCACCTGGCGAGCCGAACCCTTCCTGGGATATCCCGGCACTAAAAGCCATACGACATTTCATTTCATTTCTTCTCGTGTTTATTATTATTATTATTATTATTATTATTATTATTATTATTATTATTATTATTATTATTATTATTCTTTCTTCTTTCTTCGTTTCGGCCTGCTGTGGACCACGTTATTTCAACCGTTTGCATCCTTGAGCTTTAATTCTTCCCCAGTACTCACGCATTCTCGTTCTGTGAGCCTCCTTTCTTTCATCAGTCCACTTCTTGCCTGTTTTCAACTTTGGCCTTTCTTGGAACCTCTTGTATCCCTGGAGCTTTTTCTGGAGAGGAGCACGTTTCTGGATGTCTTCGAGTGTGATTCCTATTTCCTGAAGGTCTTTTTCAACTTCGATAAACCAGGGTCCCTTGGTTTTCTTATTAAGAAAGTAGGAAAATATCCTATTGGTCTGTCTCTGTGTGCTCATGCGTGCTATATGGCCATAAAAATTAATCCTCCTTTTCCGAATCGTGTCCGTTATCCTCTCCATATGCTGGTACAGATCGCTGTTGTGTCGTCTCCTGTACTCACCATTTTCTTTGATTGGTCCAAGAATCTTTCTCAGGATTTTTCTTTCTTTAGCTTCTAGCTTCTCCATCAGACCTCTTCTGTTCATTGCAAGGCATTCTGCTGCGTACAGTGCTTCCGGGCGTACAACCGAACAATAATGCCTAAGCTTGGCGTTGATGGACACTGATCTTTTGTTGTAGACATTCCTAGTCAGCTGATATGCCATCTCCATCTTGTTGATTCTGTACATGATTGCTTCTTTCTCAGAGTTGTTAGGTACTATCCACTCACCTAAGTACTTAAACTTTTCCACCTGCTTGATTTTTCCCTGTTCCACAATGAGATCTCTGGGAGCTGGCTTGATGTTGGTTATAAACTCTGTTTTTTTGGAAAGAGATTTGAAGGCCAGCTTTTGCTGCCTGGATTCTCAGTTGGTTAATTTGTTTTTCAGCAGTATCTAGGGAATCAGAAAAGATCGCTAGGTCATCTGCAAAAGCTAGGCAGTCTATGATAAGATCATCTTTCTTATATCCTATTCTAAGGCCATTCTCAACCTCTTCCTTGCACATCTCCTTGCGCCATTCCCGAATGATTTTCTCCAGAACGCAGTTGAAGAGAAGGGGTGATAGTCCATCCCCTTGCCTAACACCAGTCTTGATTTCGAAGACGTGTGAAATTTCTCCCCTGAATTTCACCCTGGACGTAGTGCTGGTTAAGGTCTGTTGAATGATAGCTCTCGTTTTGTTGTCTAAGCCCATTTCCTTCAGAATGCGGAGGAGAGTGTGTCGATCTATGGAGTCATAGGCTTTTTGGAAGTCAACAAAAGTAACTACAAAATTCCTATTCCTGGATTTTAGGTACGACAGGACGGACTTAAGGTTCATGATCTGCTCTGCACAAGATCGTCCTTTTCTAAAGCCTCCTTGGTATTCACCCAACTGTGAATCAAGTTGCTCTTCTGCCCGAGTTTGAAGGGCTTTGGAAAGAATTTTGTATGTTACTGAGAGAAGGGAGATGCCGCGGTAGTTGTTTACATCTGTTTTCTCACCTTTCTTATGTAGGGGATGATATTATTATTATTATTATTATTATTATTATTATTATTATTATTATTATTATTATTATTATTATTATTATTATTATTATTATTATTATTACAGGGAGCTGTGGCCACAGCAAGGGAGGCAGCAAAATCCAGAGGTCGGTATCATGCAACGAAGGCAACTCCTGGTAAACTGTACGCCAAAAAATGTGACCTGACTAAGGAAGAAGACATCCTGGCTCTCTTCAAATGGATCAAGGAAACACTGGGTGGTGTCGATATTCTGGTAAACAACGCTGGAGTGTATTGGGGCACTGGTCTTACAGGTAAGAAAAATCTTCAGTTCTGTATCAAAGCAAGATTTCTGATAAAATATGAGGTGAAAGAAGAAAACATGGATTGAAAACGTAGAGTTTTAGGACATAAACTGAAACATGAAGCTCTGAGTATCGCATATTTCAAATTTGGGTCAAGTATTCTACTGTATTACAACTGAAATACACTGCTTAAGGGAAGACGTGCACAAAAGCCTTCGACACAAACATTTTTTATTTTATTTTTTATTTTGCTGAAATTGCTAGCTTATGTTGGGAATCTTGTCTTCGAAGGATTTGGTTAAATTCGGTAGGTACCTAAGTGCACTTGTGACCGGTTTCTTCAGCTCTGTCTTAAAGTTTACTTAACACACGTTAACTAAGAATTGTTATTAATTTAACTCCCCTCTTTCACAAACACATTTCTAGCATTTCTTACGAAACAATTACTGTTAAGGACAAATTAACACGTATCCGTGAGATTTCTGAACGCATTGTGCTGTGAGCGTCTTTTGTTTCTCGAGCATACAGCGCTCCGAGCGGTATATTGGAATTCTAATTTGTCACACATGGTTGACATTGACTATATTATAGGTTATGGTTAGCGGAGACCGCTAAGATGTAAACATGTGCAATAAGTGACAACAAGAACGCTATTATAATTAATACGAGATAAATGTTAGTAATTATCATAGATTTAATTTGAATATATGCGAGTGTGCTTGAAAAATAAAAAGGACGGATGGTTAAATCACAACAGTCAATGTATGTGAGTGCACTCGAAGGCTCCTTCAACTCCGAGAAAATGTGATAATTGATATAAGTCTTGAGTGATATCCAGGCATTCTTTTAGTGCGGGGGAAATATTGCATTGCCTTGCCAGTGCTGCAATGGCAGCAGGAGCTCTGCACATTCTACACACTATTATCTTGCACTCATGAACATAGTCTGCTACAATTACATGAAAAGAGTCTGATGCGTAATATCGAAATTTTCTGTACTTAGCTGCTGTCGTCCATTACCTTCAGCAACAGTGTTTTGACAGACGCCAGTTTCTTTCCTCCAGTCTCGGTCTTGGTAGCTAAGTAGGGAGATGATAGGAAATTCTGTATGCGAAAACTCTGTTTCGCGGGCAGGGAGGGGGAGTAGGGTGTGAGGGGAAAGTTGTAGGTATTGACTCTGTACATTGGACAGGGAAAAGGGAGTGCTGCTTCTTCATCTTATCAATTATTTTTGTGTTTTAGGGAGTAAATATAATTCTTTTGACGAAATAAAAGTAAGGAATTGAATTAATAAGTATATTGTAAGACATCATTTTTGTGGTAAATATTAACCTACTAAACCGTCTCGCTCTCGAAGACTGCGTAAATTCAGTGAATTTACTACGGGTAAGAATGTCTTAATCCACATGCAAGACCTTTAAGTCAGAGTAGCCTCGTATGGGATTCATTAAATGGTAATACAAAGTGTGAAATGATGTCCAGAAAATTAAATTACCCACTCGTTTGTTTCTGTTACGTTTACGAGGTGTTACACTTCCAGTTTCAAGTAATTGGTTGAAGAGGTTCACAAACAATTGTCCAGGTGGGTCACGTCTATTAGAATATCGTTCCGCGAACAGAGCACGAGTACGAACTGCATTCTTCCTACATTCTCCATACACCATTAACATGTCGGCTTTATCAGCAGTGGTAAATACCATCCTCCACCACGTCCTACTTCTTGATGTAACGCAGAGTAACTGACAACGAAGTCGCAATGCAATCAGTGTACTGCAAAGGAAACTAAGCACTTGAATGGAACAGACAACTGTCTGCATTTAAAATTTTGAAACAACGATAACTCGTAAAAGTTATTGTGGTAGAATCGTGAAAAAGCACCATTGGCATTCTAATTTACTCTAGTTTATTTTGTTAATGCCAATAAGATTTGTTCCATTTCAAAAATGTACCTTTCAAAAATAATTCGCATTCTAATAATCATTAAAATCTAGACATGATGAATTTACTGTTAATTGGTAATTGGTTGAAGAGGTTCACAAAGAATTGTCCAGATGGGTCACGTCTATTGGAATACCGTTCCACGATCAATTGTTTGAGAAGCCTATCTCGTGGACAGTCGAGATTTTCATCTGATGCCGCAGAGCAAAGTTTTCTGCGAAATGTAAAGAATTTCACCTTATTTTCTTGACACAACATAAGCCCAACATCCTATATTATGTCCACAAGTACGGGCCGTGAAAGCTTCAATGGCAACATCATTAAAATCTGTGTAAGGGCTACGATTATGAGCTCTTGATTACACTTCATTTCTGTGGAAACATCAATAGCACCTTCCATTTGAAACATATCTTCCTAACTCTAAATTTTTGATCACAGTCTGTTAGAGTTCACAAGTGTTAAAAACAGCTGAGTGGCTGTGTAGTATGGTCTTTCTTGTCTTGTTTTGATAAACAATCTCTCTGAAGCATATTGTTAAAAATCATGAAAGTAAATGGGAGTTGTGCTCTTTTGATCTACTATTATAAGAAAATAAAATTCTCTCTTAATTCATATATGGAAATCAAAGGTAGAAGTCAGTAGAGGACAGTAGCGTAGGCAGGATCGACCGATACTGGGGTTATAGTCACAAAATTATGATTTAACACAATGAAGGTGTTAATTATAAAGTGGACATTCTGAGCTCTCTAAAGTCTATTAGAGAGGGCGCCATGTAGTCTGCCTTACACGACGTCACAGTAGTCAAACAGAGGTACTATTAGCTGTTGAACCAACAGTTTTCTGACCTTGAAAGGAGGTGAATCTTTCATTCTTTTAAGTGAATGAAGGGAGAAAAAATACTCGTTGAGATATAGTGGTTACGTGTTCTGTCCAGACAAGGTTTTTGCCCAATATTAATCCTAAACTTCTAACTTAGTTTCCAGAACCGTAGTTCTTGAAATAGATCAACCAAGTTTTTAATTCATCTTGTATTCCTCTGTAGAGGCCCTGACAGAGCAGTGGCAATCCATGTTGAACGTACATGTCCTGGGACTTTCCATCTGCACTCGTGAGGCTGTAAAGAACATGAGAGCAAGAGGAGTAGATGATGGTCACATCATTCATATCAGCAGGTAAGTGCAAAACAAAACAACTGCCACAAGCAGGATTGGTTAGATGAAGTGATTTTCCAATTATTAAATCATCGTCTTCGAAGCGTTATCCAGATCGTACGACGTCCACTGTATTCCCCTGTCGGTCACATATTCTGGGGGTAGACATCAGAACGATAACAGAGTCCCAAAAATGTAAACGTGCATGCACAAGATATCTAAAGGATGGACACAAATATAGCACGACAAGTGGAAGCCAAGCGATACCAGGTGGGAAAAAAACTGGTCCAGAAAATATTTATAAGACTGACGCGTAATTGGACCTTGTTCAGGGGCGGCGCGTGACTTTCATCACTGGGGATTCAACAGAAGAAAAAACGTTGCCCCCCCCAAACCTCTCTTCTCCCCCCTCTCCCCAGCCACCTCTTCCGTCGTGGGCCGTAACCTTCTAAAATAAGATGACATAAGTTTTAGAAGTGTAATCAAATACCGTACGAGGGAAGCAGACAATACATGCCGAAATTGACGAGATGCAAAATGAGAAATATTTCACTATCAGCTTACCCTATGCAGACAGCTTATACAAAAAATTCATCCTGCGCTCCTTGGAGGACGCAAACTTATCTATAACTGCTTCATTGTGAAGTCCTCAGAGTCTCGAACCAAGTCCCTTTCAATTGACAACATATCAAGAGCATTAAGTCTATCCTCGATCAATGTGCTGCGCAAGAAAGTTTTTATTCTCTTCAGGGTTGAGAAACACCTTTCTGCTTCCGATGTCGTCACGGGAATAGTAATAACTATACTTAAAAGTTTTCTTTGGTATTATCTTGCCGCTATTTTTTGACTCAATGATTTTTAAGTTTATCTCCAAAAAATTATTATTCCAAAGAAGGCGAATGAATAGATGTTTAGTAGATATTGATATATTTGGGACAAGATATCAATTGGAATCTGGCAGTTTAATGTGACTTTTGGCAGTAATGACGCTTTTCAACACTAGCGCTACTTACTTGCACTATTCTTCCCCCTGTGGGTGGGGGCGGTAGAATAACACCCACGGTATCCCCTGCCTGTCTTAAGAGGCGACTAAAAGAGGCCCCATGGGCTCTGAACTTTGGAGAGTGGGTTGGCGACCACGGGGCCCTTGGCTGAGTCCTGGCATTGCTTCCACTTACTTGTGCCAGGCTTCTCACTTTCATCTATCCTATTCGACCTCCCTTGGTCAACTCTTGTTCTTTTCCGACCCCGACGCTATTAGGTTTGCGAGGGCTAGGGAGTCCTTCATTTTCACGCCCTTCGTGGCCCTTGTCTTCCTTTGGCCGATATCTTCATTTTTCGAAGTGTCGGATCCCTTCCAATTTTTCCCTCTGATTAGTGTTATATAGAGGATGGTTGCCTAGTTGTACTTCCTCTTAAAACAATAATCACCACCACCACCACCTTGCACTATTCTCTGATGCTTAGTTAAATTCCCGTAAAGGCAACAGATGGCAGGCACATATCTCAACAACAAGACTTGCGAGAGACTTGAGAGAGTGGCATATTGCGCATGCGTAAAGCACAGATATCCGTTTCTGCGATATCCTCGCCTTGCTTTAGTGCTGGCCAAGGTGCCCCCGCACCTCCCCACTCCCTTCGCCTATGTACGGACGGAGAGATCGCCTTGCAAGGGGGTTCATTCCAGACGAGTGTCCAGCCACAGACCTTGCGCAGCTCACATGAATTGAAAGCCAGTAAGAGTATATTACGGATAGAGGGACTTAGCAAGAGCTTCAAGATTGACAAGGGAGTTATGAAAATTACGTAGTTGAGTACAATTTGATATAAACTGGAGGTTCATTGCTCCATTGCTCTATACCAGAAGCCGCCACTGCTCTTGTTAATGAACAGGAGAACTGCCCGCCACAGGAAACGCTGGAAACCGTGATTTCGATGCACCAACCTGTTGCTGTCACATGTCTGCTCGTGTGCATCTCCCGAGTACGTCGTTCTGCCATTATGTCTGAGTGAGAGGAACAGACGTGTTTAGAGACCTGTTGAATGTAACACAAAATGATGCTCACGACAAAACAGCGCGTGGTCAATGTCGAGTGTTATGCGAAGCACGATTCGTGGAAAATCTGTGCGGAATTTTTTACGTAAGAATTTAAGAATGAAAATCTTTTAGCAAGCGAGTGAAAGGAGAAAAACACTCTTTGGCATAAAGCGGTCACGTCTTTTGTCCAGTCAAAATTTTTGTACAGTATTAATTCTAAATCTTTAACTTGGTTTTCAAAGCAGTAGTTCTTGAAATGTAATTTAATTTAATTTCGCACAATGTGCATAAGTAGAGGACTTATTCGTAAGCATTTTCACAGAATTTTGTCAGAGATATTTCTCTGCGCCTACATGTCATTACGTGATATCTGTCACATGGGTTGTCACAAAGTATGCATACGCATAGTTCATCCGGTTGGTGGTAGATATCTCACGTGCCGATACGGTGGTAATAATAATTTCGTGTGGCTATATCTAGCCGGGTGCAGCCCTTGCGAGGCAGACCCTCCGATGAGGGTGGGCGACATATGCCATATGTAGGTAACTGCGTGTTATTGTGGTGGAGGATAGTGTTATGTGTGATGTGTGAGTTGCAGCACAAACACCCAGGCCCCGAGCCACTGGAATTAACCAACGAAGGTTAAAATCCCCGACCCAGCCGGGAATCGAACCCGGGACCCTCTGAACCGAAGGCCAGTACGTTGACCATTCAGCCAACGAGTCGGACGATACGGTGGTCAAAACCATGAACAGTAAAACGCGTCATGAAGTGTCTCAATGCATAATTGGCTTTTATCCATTCTCTGTTGACCATAGCATCTGTAGCGTAAAATTCAGGAAATATTTCTTCTCTTTTTCCTTGCAGCTCTCGGAGTAGACTCTGGTATGCTTCTGTTGATGGCAGGCATATATCGTATCTCAAATCCTCAACGTAGAAGGATTCTCTGGTGAGAACATATGCTAGACGTAAGGGTGTATACTTTGAAATACAAAATGCCTTTTTCAGGAATCTTGCTTTTAATCTTTTATTTCCTTGAGGTCCTTCTTTCTTACTTGGTCCCAGGGTTCTTCTTTCTTAGTTGGTCCCAGATTAATGTCAAACCGTATGTCACTATTGGCGTGATTTTTCACTTAAATTTTTTTAACGCAGCATTTAATGATAACTTCCGAAAAATTCGGTATACTGTTCATAGTTGATAAAGCGGCGATAACTCTCTCCCGAACATAGATACTGTATACATTTCCGTGAGTCTGTGATGTGATTCCAAAATATTTGTAATGCTTTACGATCGATAGTGTGTACGTAACTCAGAGCATTAGAACAGAAAAGGTCAAATTGTACCCATTCGCGGACGACATGGTGCTTGTATACTCTGACTTAACGAATCTCCAGGAGGCTTTCAACAAACTTACAGTATGGGCAACCGAGAACGAACTTTCATTAAATGGAAACCAAAGTGTGTCAATCACTTTCGGAAAAGGAGGCAAACCGGTAGTTAACGATGTTATAATTTATAAAAGGGTTTATTGCATAAATCTTATTTTTCAATTTTTCCCATAAAAATCTCAAATCTTAAGATCTGGAGATCCTGCAGGCCACAGTGGTTTACTAATTACGCTGTTGTCAAAAATGTCCTCAATTAAACTTAATGACTCGTTAGCGGTATGCGCGCTTGTCGAGTCCTGCTGGAAATATCCACACTGGCATTCATTGTCCGTCAACTGTTAAAACATGGTACGAGAATGTCATTCCTATATCTCTGCCCAGTGGTTGTGGTTTCAAAAACTATAGGCCCTATTATCCACTTTGCAGTTACTGCCGCCAACACTCCCACGTTCACACTGTAGAAGAACTCAAACAAAATATCACGAGAGAAATTATTGAGACTCTCTCGGTAGATGAACTAATGCATATGATTGAGAATTTCCTTAGATAAAGCCAGAAATGTGTAGATGCAGGTTGAAGACATTTTCAACATATTCTGTGACAAAGTGAGAATTTGTTTTATTTCGATTATGCGTTATTATGTGTACTTGTTATTTGCATGTGATTCATACGGGCCATTCCCCAGCCCCAAGCTCAGCGAGTTGCCATGTGCTTGTCTGACCAGCTCGCCCATCTACTCGCTGCGCTGCGCCGCTCAACCGGCCGGCCCCACTTTGAGTGAAATACTCTTTAGTACGGTGCTTCTTTTATAGTGTTGTGCAGTGTGTCATCAAATACTTTTTCATGCTGTCAATTGTGATGTTTTGACGGTGATCCGATAAAATTCTCTTGCAGCCTGAGATGGACCGTTCAGCATCATAGATAGGCGCCGATGTGTATTTTAAAAGATAGAACTACCTGAGTGAAGTATCTTCCAAGCTTCTTGAGCGCCACTAATAATCTTTCAAACAGATACACACGTAGCTTGAATAACCTGGATTTCGTTTCAAGACTGCAAGGAGGTTATTAGAAACTCTGATCATTGTAAAGCACCTAGCCATCGCGGATTCTGAGAAATGATAAGCGCTGTTGAATTCAGTAAAGGCATTGGGACCTACTGTATTTCAAAGACAGAGGCTTAGAAATCCCACTTTTAAAGGAATTTTAAAGCCAGATTTAGCGATTGGAATATATTCTATACGAGATAAATTTCGCCAATTATTTCACTAAAGTCTGACAAGTAAACAGCTGAAACGACGTTTTAAAAATGAATAATTACCTAAATATGTATACAAATATTACATATTCACATAATATGTAATACTGTATTACTAAGAGTTCGACTCCTTGGCTGAATGGTCAGCGTTCAGTCCTTCGGTTCAGTGGGTCCCGGGTTCAATTCCCGGCCGGGTCGGAGATTTTAATCGCCTTTGATTAATTCTTCTGGCCCGGAGACTGGGTGTTTGTGTTTTTCCCAACACTTCCCTCTTCATATTCACACAACACACCACACTACCAACCGCCACAGAAATACGCAATAGTGATTCCATTCCTTCGTATAGGGTTGGCGTCAGGAAGGGCATCCGTCCGTAAAACAGGGCCAAATCCACATCTGAGACACAGTTCTCACCCACGACCCCACAGGTGTGGGAAAAATTGGTAGACAAAGATGAAGATGTAATATTACTAAGAATGGGTAATAATATGTAAAATGAAAAGCAGGTATAATCATATCAGAACCACAATTCGCCGACATTTTCTGTTGTCTACAAGTAAAGGCGTATTTAATTACATAGGAATCCGGGCCTTTCTTATATGTACTGCTTCCGCCAGCTACGCTTATACTGACAAAGTTCACAAACTGTCCACATGGAGCGCTGAAGCACTGCCGTTGTCTCAAAACAAAGCTGGTTCGAGCTACTATTGGTTGAATTTCGTATAAATCGTATAAGCCTGTATGTGGTTTATATACTTCTGCGCGTTAAAGTAGTGGTCGTGAGTGATAATTACGAAATAATTATAACCTTATAATTTTGCCCACCTCCTATAACAAGCATTATATAGCTGTGTTTGTTACAGCACCGGCGGTCACGCGGTATTTTCCTCCGACGGCGCCATGTACTGCGCCTGCAACCACGCTGTGATGGCTCTTACAGAAGGCCTCAGGAAGGACTTTGTAGAGCACAAGAGTAACATGAAAGTCACGGTGAGTTTTTCGTTAGTTAATAATTATTAGTAATTTATCTGAGGCAAAAAGGAATTGAAATTGGTCACCCTGAGTATTAATAATAATAATAATTGTACCGGGGGTACAATATCTCTCTTTGAGTATTTCGTGAGCTGTTCTCTACTATGACCATCTTGGTTAAAGACTCTGAACCTTAAAATATTGTAACATTTTTCTTCAATGGTTAGATGGCTCTGCCATCGATATATAAGAGACCTCTTGAGGTCAAAACACTAATTAATCCTAACAGAAAGTCTGTATCTCTCTGTTGGTGAACTTGTTGGTATGCTGTTGTTGTTATTTTTATTTCTTTCTCTACCACATCGTCTAGTTTTGTATCAGCTTATCTCAAATCAGAATGTAATTTTCTTGACCAATCAGGGTACTTCTTTGTTAATGGATGACGTCCAATCCAAACCTTGGATTTTAAACATCCAGATCTTTCGGACTCTCTCTCTACATAAGCTGTGGCATTTTCGCCCTCAGTGTCTTGCATTGCAGTTGTGATGCTGTGCGCCGCGTATCGACCGAGGAGAGAGGTGGTCTCCCTCGGGGACATCTTGGATTTCGGGGATTTCGGCCTGAAAGAAGTCCTAATGAATAAGGTACCGTGGAATGAACTTATCTAAGTGTACAGAACTGCGTGTGAAGTGTAGGGGAGAATTTCGCATCTATCGTCTGAATGTAACTCTTAGGGCTTTCTCTTCTCATCATAATGTAGCATGGTCTTCGGACTTAAATAATTATATCCCTTATGGGAAGTTGGTTGAAGGTTAGGGAGCACGAGTGGTTAACCTCGTAATTCTCCAATTGAAATTGTATTGGGTGACTAAGTTTTGTAACAATAAAAATAAACTCGCGTTTTTTTGCCTTAAACGTTTCTCCCGCTTAGTCAACCCTTAGTATGCGGTTAGACTCTGCTTCATTGGGCATTCAGCCCACTTAGTGTTTGAATATCTTCCGTTCTTTTTGGAGTGCATTGATTTCCGCCTCTTTTCAAATTAGTTATCGGCCAGCTGTGAAGATTTCCTTTTTTTAAAAATCGGTTCGATGTGTCCAAGAAGTAAAGGCCTTCGGCCTCTGTATATACGTTTCTTTAAGGCTAATTTTAGTAAGTAAGCAAGGGAGATCTGTGTGCTTCAAAGTAATAGGTGAATTTGGTATCACCCATGCAATTCTAAAGACCGTTCCTGTAAAAGTATTGTGAAATGAGTGTGACCCATATTCGGAAAGTGCAATAAGGGACACGGTCTTCTCCTCAAATTGGTCTGAATATGTATCAAGTTGACGTTATTAAGAGTGACCACGATCATTGTCATATGAAGGGGAGCTTAATCCCTTGATAACTGCACCTGCTAGGAGCTAATAGGTTCATGTTGTACCGGTGTCAGAATTTCTCATCTCGCATTTTGTTTTCTGGAGCTGAAGAGCTCCTGTGTTGTTTAAAAGATGTAAAGGTTTATATAGCAACCCTGCTCTTCTAAATGTTGTTAACTTGTTGTGATGAAACAGAAGTTTTATTAGAGAAGAAATAAATACAATGTCTTGAATTTTGTTAGTTTAACTGATACCTTAAATCTTGCCTGTCTGCCCATTCAACCCAGAGGCTTCCTACTCCTCTGTGAACCATGGGACTATGGTATTAATAATAATATTATTGGTGTTACGCCCCACGATCATTTTTATGGTTTCCGGAGACGCCTAGGTGCCGGAATTATGACTTGTAGGAGTTCAATTGCGTGCCGTTAAATCTACCCACACGAGGATGTCGTATTCATTCGAGCACCTTCAAATATCGATGCACTGAGGCGGGATCGAACCCGACAACATGAGAACAGGAGGGCAGTGCTTCCACTGTCTGAGCTACTCAACTTGGTAATGAATGAATGAATGAATGAATGCATTATTTAATTAATGAATGAATGAACAGAATACATTTCTCTTCAAACGAGGGATTACCAGTAAATAGGAAAAGAGTGTTTGTTAATAATAATAATAATAATAATAATAATAATAATAATAATAATAATAATAATAATAATAAACTGGATGTTTTATTTTGCCATTAAGTTTCTTTAAACTTTTCACACTGTGTCCTTTTAATACAATCATAAGAATTAATGCGTTCGATTTTTTAAGTCTGATTTTTTCGTCATGATTTCATCTCTTTATTCGTGATGTTTTTATGTCTGTATTAGCTGTAGTAACCGGCGGTCTCCGGGTACTTTTTTGAGTGCTTACTTTGAGGATTTGTATTACCTGTTAATTATGTGTGAAGTTACAATTGCATTCATTATTGCTATCTAATACAAGTATGTGTGTTAACAATGATTCGAAATGAATTTTTAATACAAGAATTTAAAATAAAATATTCGTTCCAAGGAAGGAACGTCCCCATGATACTTACAGCATTCCCTCTCTAGATAGCGATGCCGATGCACTGCCGGTGACACTCAGTAGCTCGGAAATCGTCTGTGATGTCCTGTAACAGTGTCCCGATTTCATATACGAGTTTCTTTGCTTCAAAACACCATGGTCAAAAAACTCAAACAGCAAACGCGATGTGAACGTAATTATCGAAAATGGACCTATATTCCTCTTTAAAAGAATCGATGTTTCTGTTGCCAACCCAACTACTATAGAGGTGGTTGATAAATGTGTTGCTGCATCAGCATCCACGCACATTGTATCTCATACTAAGGATTTTTCGTTCTTCCAACGTATGACTAATAGCTAGAGACCTGCATTTTTCGTTTTATTTTTTTATGGAAATCGCGGTTATTTTTGAAGCATTTCGCGTTTTTTTTTTAGAATTTCGTATTATTTTTAATCATGTTATTATCATACTTTGGGAATTTAAAGTCACTTTTTCATGTAAATAAATTATTGAAGAACAATTTGTAGTTTTTTTAAAGACACACACACATTTTTATCATTCAATTATCACTGAAAAGGCATAATATGAAAGAAAAATACATAATTTCTTTTTCTATTTGTCAAAGGAGAACATTGCCACTTTCCTGTTGTAACGCAACTCGCTCAAAACTCCTGAGTAAAAAGAAAAGAAACGTTCACAGTCAACATCAGCACATGGTTACCACACTGATTGGAGAGTTCTGCCACTAAACTCAGGTTGACTCTCAAGCAAACTAATCAGAACTTTCACAATATTTATTTTTCCATCTCGCAATTTGATTCGTTTGTTCTTGAAGTTCACCGAACCCTTTTGTGATCACTGAAACATTCTCATTTTTAAAGAATGGAATAGACTTCAGTTTTTCCACTAGTGCTCAATCGACATTTCTGTTAATAAAATTCTGTTTATAAAATTTATAAAGTTGACATATTCGCGTTATTGTCTCATTCCGTTTTATTTCGCGAAATTTTCGAACTGTTAACAACATTATGTATAGGTAACTGTTTCCCAAGCATTTTAGGGAATAATTTTTAAAAGTCGGTTTCATCGCAAACGCGAAAAAGCGCAGGTCCCTACTAAAAGCCGATCAAGACGTTCACTAGTTCCTATATGTTCCAAAATAGCTTGAGCGCCCGCAGACGTCAAGGCCTTTTTGATAATAATAATTATTGTTATCATCTTCGTATTCTAAAGGTTAAGCCTTATCGCTACAGCCAGAGATGTCTATCTTGAGCCAGTCTTTTCAACTTAATGTAGGTCTTGCAATTCATCCTCAGAAGCAGGATCTTGAAATAAGACACTCTGGGTCGTACTCTTCCTCTAACAATAAAAATTTGATGGGCACATGAAGACTATAAATCCAAAGAGACTGGCGCACAGGATACGAAGTCTACAAGAAAAGTGGAACGCACAACCTTTATGGCTTAAGAAGGTTCACAAGGATTTGGAAGAAATTGCGATACAGGAGAGAGATACACAAAAAGAACAACTTTTAGGAAGAACGTTTTCTGAATGAGGGATGCACCGGAGGAATTCGTCAAGTCACGCAACATCTCGGTTGAAGAGTTAAAAGAAGAAGTCAAAGACTAAGAACATGTGGGAGGCGTGCAAAGAAAATGGAATACGTCTAAGAGGTAGAAGATCTGGTGGATTATGTAAACGTACTCCTTGGATGTCGGTTGTTTTTGTTGTTTGATTCATCAGTTCATAGACTGGTTTGATGCAGCTCTCCATGCCACGCTATTCTATGCTAACGTTTTCATTTCTACGTAACAGCTTCATCCTACATCTGCTCTAATACATATTCATACCTTGGTCTAACCCTACCGTTCTTACAGCCTACACTTCCTTCAAAAACCAACTGAACAAGTCCTGGCTGTCTTAAGATGTGTCCTATCACTCTATCTCTTCCTCTCATCAAATTTATTCAAGTCAATCTACTCTCACCAGTTCGATTATCCCTTCATTCATGATTCGATCTATCCATCTCACCTTCAGCATTCTTCTGTAACACCACATTTCAAAAGCTTCTATTCTCTTCCTTTCCGAGCTAGTTATCGTCCACGTTTCACCTCCCAGCAATGAGACGCTTCAGACCAAAGTCTTCAAAGCTCATTTCTAAATCCTATATCAATGTTCGAAGTGAGCAAAGTTCCTTTCTTAAGAAAGACCTTCTTTGCTTGTGCTAGTCTGCATTTTATGTCCTCTTTCCTTCTACCATCGTTCGTTACTTTACTTACCAAGTAATAATATTCATCGACTTCCTTAAAGACTTTATTTCCTAATCTAATATTTCCTGCATCACCTGACTTCGTTCGACTGCACTCAATTACATTATTTGTTTTCGGCTTATTTATTTTTATCTTGTACTCCTTCCCCAAGACTCTATCCACACCAACTCAGCAATTTTCTTAAATCTTTTTCAGACTCAAATAAAATAACAATGTCATCGGCGAATCTTAGGGTTTTGACTTCTTCTTCTTGGATTGCGATTCCCTTTACAAATTCCTCTTTGATTTCCTTTCTGCAGAAACACTGAAAAGGAGGGGGACAAACTGCAACCTTGAAAAACTCTTTTCAGGATTACTGCTCCTTTTTTACAGCCCTCGATTCTTACTGAATTTTATACAGATTGTAGACAATTCTTCATTCTCGGTATCTGATCCTGATCGTCTTCAGAATCTCAAATAGCTTGGTCCAATGAACATTATCGAATGGCTTTTCTATATCTACGAATGCCATATACGTGGGCTTGTCTTTAATTCGATTTTGTAAGATCTGACGTAAAGTCAGGATTCCCTCACACATTTCTACATTTCTTCTGAAGCCAAATTGATGTTCTCCCAATTCAGTTTCAACTTGTCTTTCCATTCTTCCGTAAATAACATACATACATACAATATCATTATAGACTGTTATGCCTTTCAGCGTTCAGTCTGCAAGCCTCTGAGAATTTACTAAACGTCGCCACAATCCTCGATTTGCAACTAGTGTTGTGGCCTCATTTAGTTCTATACCTCTTATCTTTAAATCGTTAGAAACAGAGTCTAACCATCGTCGTCTTGGTCTCCCTCTACTTCTCTTACCCTCCAGAACAGAGTCCATTATTCTCCTAGGTAACCTATCCTCCTCCATTCGCCTCACATGACCCCACCACCGAAGCCGGTTTATGCGTACAGCTTCATCCATCGAGTTCATTCCTAAATTAGCCTTTTACTAAACTAATGGTGCGGTGGTTTTCACACACACTTATCAGCACAGGCTTTCTTGAGGATAGGTATAACACATTCTGCCAGAAACCGGATGGCTCATCTCCTATATTATAGATCTTACACACTAAATGGAATAACGTCGCCATGCTGGTTTCTCATATGGCAGTCAGTAATTCAGAGGGAATGTTATCAAGTCCAGGTGCCTTGTTCCTATTTAGGTCTCTCAAAGCTCTGCCGAATTCTGAGTTCAAACTTTGGTCTCCCATTTCATCAGCATCAACAACCTCTTCTCGTTCAAGAAACATATCATCTACTTTTTTACCGTGATAAAACTGACTTGTTCCTACCACCTCGTCTTTCCCCAGAAGTGGTTTTCCATCTGAGCTGTTAATATACCTAGTTTTCCTTTCTCCAAAGGTTTCCTTGATTTGCCTGTATGCAGCACCTACCTTTCCTACGACCATACAACCTTCAACATCCTTGCACTTCTCCTTCAGCCATTCTTCCTTATCTGCCCTGCACTTTCTATTTAATTCATTCTTTAATCGCCTGTATTATTTCGTGCCCTCGTCATTTTTTGCATCCATGACGACTGCGTCACGTTTCCCGCCAAACGAGAGAGCAGAGTGCCTGGAGCGCGAAGCCTGTCAGCCAGGCCTAATACTTTATGATATTGAATGATGTTTAATAAACATGTGAATAAATTTCGATGAGTATTTTCGAAATTATTCTCTGATACTTTGAGATAACTAATTTAGAATAACCCTGTACAGTATACCTGATGTCCCAGGTGGAATGGTCAATATTCAGGAACATGATAGGAACGTTCTTTTGATGCAAAAATCTTTATATAGATAAATGCCATATTCCGAATGGTTCCCGATATAGAACACATTTAATATAATCTTTTCTTGATGGAGAGGTAGTGGCGCGCAAGTATGTGAATTACCCACCCAACCTCTTTGATGTTTCGAAATGGGTACAAGTTTTCCGCGTGTAATATTCTCCATACAAGTGCTCGTGCAGAAAGTCACAGTGTGCTGGTAGAAGGACTACGCTGCTGTTCCTAGATACATTGTTGAACTTCACGTTCATAAGGAAAATGGGAATTTAGAAGAATACCTGTTTAACGCAATGTGCTGAAAACTCTGGTAAACACTCGGCGTGTCGGAAATTAATAACTGGTTCGATAGAAGGCAGTTCGGTTTTAGGAAAGGTTATTCCACTGAAGCTCAACGTGTAGGATTCCAGCAAGATATAGCAGATATCTTGGATTCTGGAGGTCAAATGGACTGTATCGCAATTGACCTGTCTAAAGCATTTGATAGGGTGGATAATGGGAGACTACTGGCAAAAATGAGTGCAATTGGACTAGACAAAAGAGTGACCAAATGGGTTGCTATATTTCTAGAAAATAGATCTCAGAGAATTAGAGTAGGTGAAGCTCTATCTGACCCTGTAATAATTAAGAGGGGAATTCCTCAAGGCAGTATTATCGGACCTTTATGTTTTCTTATATATATAAACGATATATGTAAAGGAGTGGAATTGGAGGTAAGGCTTTTTGCGGATGACGTTATTCTCTATAGAGTGATAAATAAGTTACAAGATTGTGAGCAATTGCAACGTGACCTCGAAAATATTGTGAGATGGACAGCAGGCAATGATATGTTGATAAACGGGGTTAAAAGTCAGGTTATGAGTTTCACAAATAGGAAAAGTCCTCTCAGTTCTAATTACTGCGTTGGTGGGGTGAAAGTTCCTTTTGGAGATCATTGTAGGTATCTAGGTGTCAATATAAGGAAAGATCTTCATTGGGGTAATCACATAAATGGGATTGTAAATAAAGGGTACAGATCTCTGCACATGGTTATGAGGGTGTTTAGGGGTTGTAGTAAGGATGTAAAGGAGAGGGCATATAAGTCTCTGGTGAGACCCCAACTAGAGTATGGTTCCAGTTATGGGACCCTCACCAGGATTACCTGATTCAAGAACTGGAAAAAATCCAAAGAAAAGCAGCTCGATTGTTCTGGGTGATTTCCGACAAAAGAGTAGCGTTACAAAAATGTTGCAATGTTTGGGTTGGGAAGAATTGAGAGAAAGAAGAAGAGCTGCTCGACTAAGTGGTATGTTCCGAGCTGTCAGCGGAGAGATGGCGTGTAATGACATTAGTAGACGAATAAGTTTGAATGGCGTTTATAAAAGTAGGAAAGATCACAATATGAAGATAAAGTTGGAATTGAAGAGGACAAACTGGGGCAAATATTCATTTATAGGAAGGGGAGTTATGGATTGGAATAACTTACCAAGGGAGACGTTCAATAAATTTTCAATTTCTTTGAAATCATTTAGGAAAAGGCTAGGAAAGCAACAGATAGGGAATCTGCCACCTGGGCGACTGCCCTAAGTGCAGATCAGTATTCATTCATTCATCAAAAGCACCGACAGTATTCCTCGACAGCAGCAGGGGACTTCTTATTTTTCTTCTATATGCCTTGCCCTGTCTCCCGGACGTTGGCGATCAGTATGGACAGTGTTCGTCGAACTTCAGCAACACGGTAGAGTTGTGCGATGGTTCGTATTCCAGTCCAGTCTTGAATGTTCTAGAGACGTGACGTTCTTTTCCTGCCTACTCCTCGCTGTCCTTGGATTTTGCCCCTTAAAATGAGGTGTAATTCTGCATAACTTTCACAACGTAACACATGCCCCAAGTACGCAATTTTTTCTGCATTTGATGTTGATCAGTAAATATTTTATTTCTCTTAGAATTAGCAGGGGACTACCATCGCAGAAGCCGTAGGAAACATATGCTATATCTGCACATTCTTCATTAATGTAGATATAGGGGTATTTAAACCATCGCGTGTACAAACACAGTTTACCGATGCTTTTCTCTAATACACTCTCAATCCCTCACACTACTTCACTTACAACACACCATGGACAACTGAGCGTTCAACGGGCTGGTGTAATGGCAGAAAGACATCCCGACCAAAGACATTGAAAACAACGAGGTAGGTTGAGCAAGAAATAGGTTGGGTAGGTAAGACACGTACATGCGCGACACTAGCCCCCTACCCCACCCCCGCCCAAAGAATATTTAATGTGTCCTATCTCGGAAAGCAATCGGAATAGGACATATGTCCATATGAAGTTTTTCCTTCAAATAATCGTTGCTGTCATATCCCTGAATATTGACCATTCCTCCTGAGACACCCAGCATAAACAAGAATAACTAAATTAAATACAGTGAAAACCGTTTATCCCCTTTAACAGCGTACTGCATATAACGGCGAAATGTATAAGTCACGTCTAAATTCTACATAGTTCTGTGTTTAAAAAATCGATCGCTTATTACGACATATCGTATAATACAACGTTTTTTTGATCACACTTTCCGAGAAATGTATCGGCTATAACGTCCAGTGTTGATGTATGTTTGTTTCATACTTTGGGTTTGCTGATAACAATGTAACGCTTTTTAATGTAGATATCAAATCAGTCTGTTAAACAGTCAAGACAAGCATCGCTGTGAAGATGTCTCGTGAGTAAAGGAATGTGTTCAATACTGCAGAAAAGTCATACATAATATGGTGATTAGAAAATGGGGAAATAAACGTCGGCATCTCGAAGGAACTGGGTGTATTACAGTAAATACGACACTCTCTTTTCAAAGAAAATTCTTTAAAAAATCAAGCTGGCCAAATCTATTGAGCACAAAGATATTGATTACAGGGTTTAAGCAGCAAATTGCAAATAATGTGCCGATTAATTGATCCATTCTTCAAGTGAAATCCAGTGAAGTTTCTTGCAGTCTCACTCCACAAATACTGTGATGTTAATAACCGATTTTTCGAATATCGGCTATAAAGACCACTGATTGACGGTCCCTTTCGTGTCGTTATAAACGATTTGTGCAACTACCGGCTATAACGACCGTTGATTGGTTATACTTTTGGGGTAGTTATAACCGATTTATGTGACTACCGGCTATAACGACTGTTGATTGGCAGTTCCCTTGGGCTCGTTATAACCGGTTTGTGTGACTATCGGCTATAACGACTACTGATTGACGGTCCCTTCGATGTCGTTATAACCGATTTGTGCGACTACCGGCTATAACGACCGATGATTGGTGATACCTTCCGGGTTTTATAAACGATTTTTGTGACTACCAGCTCCAACGACTGTTGATTGGCGGTCCCCTCGGGGTCGTTATAACTGGTTTGTGCGACTATCCGCTGTGAAGACCACTGATTGACGGTCTCTTCGGTGTCGTTATAACATGTTTGTGCGACTATAAGCTATAACGACCGCTGATTGACGGTCCCTTCGGTGTCGTTATAACGGGTTTGTGCGACTATCGGCTATAACGACCACTGATTGACGGTCCCTTCGGTGTCGTTTAACCGGTTTCTGTGACTATCGGCTATAACAACCACTGATTGACGGTCCCTTCGGTGTCGTTATAACCGGTTTGTGCGACTATCCGCTATAACGATCGTTGACTGGTGGTCCTTTCGGGGTCGTTATAACTGGTTTGTGCGACTATCGGCTATAACGATCGTTGATTGGTGGTCCCTCGCGGGTCGTTATAATCGATATCGACTGTATGATTTTCTTTAAATGTTTCAGTGCGTGAGTCCTGGTTATGTGCGGACAGGATCCACCCCAGAGGAAATTAGTACATCGCCTGCACTGGAGCCAGAAGACGTCGCAGATGCTATACTGTATGCTATTGCAACACCTCCTCATGTACAGGTTAAGTATTCTCTAAGTCCTAACAGCTCAGTGGTCCAGCAACTTCGTGTATCTGTCGCAGGATAATTTCGGCCTTTTTGTAAAACAAAGGGTAGCCACCTATTTGTAGAAAAAATTGATTATTCAATTAGAATGGAGATTCCTGGCCTCTTTGCAATTTGTTTGAAAGAAATATATCGTTTTATTTAAAAATATGATGAAGTTAGGATTACAAATATCCTTTGAGAAAAACGAGATCATTCCAATGAAACCCCTTGACATAAACGAAGTCATCATGAATTATAAAAAAATTAATATAGTCCTACAATTTAAATACCTTGTAGAAATCATTATGCACAACTTAAGCGAAAATGGAAAATGAAACAACAAAATGAAAAAAGTACAATTTCTAACCTGGTCTACTTAAAATGCTTGTCAATAGATCCATCACTACAAAACTGTAACTTTGCCCGAAGCCGCTTGCGCTTGTGAAACTTTGTTCGAAATTAAAAATGATAGAACTGATCAGCTCCTCAAAACTGAAAGAAGAATTATCAGAACTTGTATAAATAAAAAGTACCAGGTTTAAGGTGTCTGGAGAATCCTCCCCAAATGAAACTGTCTATCGAGGGACTGACCCAGTTACCAGTAACATTGAACCTCTTGAGGTCCATCGTAGGATACCTACCTTCCTTACCTACTAGCAAATCGGCATGAGATCTTTCTCTTGAGTCGTCTACGGGTCCTCCGTCACTTGTTTAGGTAAGAGACGGGTTTCAGTAATTTAAACTATCTGCTAAATGAGAGGAATCGAGTCAAAGAAATGGACGTTTTATTGACCATTGACGATGAAATAAAAAACTTGTCATTTTACCAAACCTAAACAACGAATTCAGTCTTGTCCGTTAAAAAAAATAACAATAATAACGATAATGAGAGATACTGGCTTTGGAGACTTTAACTCAACTGCCGGGGGGGGGCATCCTTACTAGAAACCACTGTCTTAAGTTAAGAGTGAAATAAAGATAATCTGGAGATCCCTAAGATCGGCGTCCGTGTAAGACTGCATGTACCATCATAATGATTCGTGATGATCCAGCCCCCGATGCACGAGCTCTGGACTCTTGGTATAATTAAGGCAGTCCAATCGGTATGTGCCACACAGTGGTTGTACGGCATGAACCCTTAATTGAATCGATGTGATCTGCGACAATGTCATGGACCGACATCTAACCTTGTAATTTACGTTAAAGTGATTGTGGTGACCGCAAGGGAAATGATGCTATAATGGCAGATGGCTCTAATCTAAGTCACTGAGGTTGATGAACCCATTACCATCCAAATTTATAAGCTGGAGGCTGAACACAATTAAGTCATAGTAGTAGACCACCAAGGTTTCCACATTAATAAATCCCCAGCACATCTGATGCTCGACAAATCAAAACTAAAATAATAATGATAACAACAACAAACGCTCACAACACTTGTGGCAGTAAAGTCCCTTTGATGTCCCCTAAATTGTTACGTTAATAAGTTGATATTTCCCAGCAAATAAAACTAAGATTTCCAGAATACATTTTTAAGTTAGTCACTTGGTTTTAAGCTAATTCTCAAAAACGATTCCACTGAATTAAATAACTTAATAAATGAAGTAATCTCATAAACCTAATTAACAACGATTTTTTTCTATCCCGGACAAATGGTTTCTTTAAACTCCCTAACTATTTAAATACATTATTGTTTTATTGCTCATACTTTTATTCATCGTTGTTGAAAACGGGATTCTTTTATAATTACCAGTACTATTTATTTATTTCATGACGTCACTCAGCAAGCTAACGTTATAACACTAACAATTATTATGAAATTAGTTTGGATAATCCTAACATGAAATCCTCCAATCTGCATAAATTTACACACAACGCAAAATAAACAAATCCCTGTTACATCGCTTCCTGACATTCAAATAAACCTTTGTACACCCTCAAGTGATATCAGACAACATCACTACCGATTCTCAAATGTTGACATCGCTGAAAATGGTTATCTCCAACCTATCATTTCATCGTCTCATTTCCATCGCTTCAAGAATGAATTAAAGTCTCTACTAAAACGAATCTCTCGAAGTAATGAAATCTAATTCCAAACATTTTACCACAAATTACAAATTTCAGTTACAGTTAGTTTCTTTCTCATAGCGAGCTAAATAGACTATTGTTGGGAGATCAGAAGAATGCATATGCTCGGTGAGGCACGGGGTGAGGGAATTTTCACTAGCACAGCCAGTGACGCAATGGTTACCATAGCAACTCCGCTACTACCCAGGCGACTTTATATTGTCTTCTACTGGCAGCTCTTCGCTCTTGTCAGTTGTAATCCAGCAAACTGCAAGGTGTGAGTCAATGTTTTCGTGTAGCAGTTAAGAGCAGATAAGAGCCGATCTGTCTGGGCAAAACAGGAAGTTCGTGCTTGCAGGCCACATTCCTCATACTTGCATTCTTCTCATCTCCACACAGTACCTAACAGGTGGCTGGAGTAACGGAACACGAGTCCTCCCCACGTTATCGCTTAGACACACATGTGCTAGTCGCATTTTACCCTGCGACAAATGAAAGATAATAGTATTTGGAGATTTTGATTCAATACTATACAATAAAACTTTCTCCAAAGGAACAGTATTGCACGTGCATCATAATTAAATAGCGTAATATTATACAATTAAAAATCATTCAGAATTTGACTACACACTAAGGCACTAACAGACACTGAAGAAACTACCAGACTGGACGAATGCCAAGGCAAGTGGGTGAATCATACATCAGTGTCCATGCATGAGCTTGGAAAAAATATACCCCTGCTCCCCTTCCTCGCAGCACATGCAGTGTCCACTACTTGCTGGGGCGCTATAGAAATCGGTCAGCCGCTACGAGAGACATTTTGTGCGCATCTCCGCTGATCATTTTGTTGTTTCTTTGTTGTTTAAAGAGGCCTAACATATAAATATGTCATCGGCCCAATAATTTTGTTAATAATAATTAAATAAAATAAAAGAAAGAATTAGCTGATAAGACAACAAGGACTTTACAAATGGCTTTTTTAATAATTCCTAGATTCATCCGGCTAAAATGGAATAAAAATGTAAGGTTTTCTCCCCTCCTTCGCAATCCGGCCCCTAATTGTCACTACTGAATACCATGGTTGAACTGTCAAAAACATAGTAGTGGTCTTCAGTTTTAGGTAAAGTTCTTGGATATATTGATGGAGATTTTGATGTTAGTTTATTTTCATCATAGCTAAAATTGAAATACTATAATTAAGTCTTGCAATATAAGTTTTGGTTAGATTAGACTTCAGTTAACATGATTAGAGTTAAGATTCATTCCTTAATATACATTAATTCTTAATAATACATATCTTAAAGTAATTCGTGTAGATTTGGTATAATTGGGGTGCTTTCGCCCTTTTGTAAACCAGAGAAAAAGTACAATACTAAAATAATAACTTTGTTCACCACAAAAAACCATAGCTTTATTTTTCACGATATGTTCATATTACTGTATGAAATGTTATTCATGTTTTGATTGCTAATGCATGTCTTTATCTCTTTCAGATTCATGAGATTATTATCACGCATGTCGGTGAAACAGACTAACAAGATTTGTAATGAGCGCCCTAGCATGCGATTGCTTGTGCTTACATCTTCACATACCAGCAGTATATTACTTCTATGTACAGTAGGTAAATAAAATATAATATAATAAACTATGAACATATATTTCTTATGTATTCCTAAAATGTGCAATCTTTTTCTTAATCATCGTTATCCTGTCGATTTAGATTAGGAGTTTGCCTTTTTCTACCACTACGAGCGCTGATGTGAGTCAATGCAGAGTTTCACTTAAGTTATAACTACATTCGGTATGGGCATTTTTCAAAACATCAAAAACCACCTGAGGGTATGGAAACGAGGAACATATTACTGAAAGCATTATGTAAATAAGTTAATTCGGCACCGGGCGAGTTGGCCGTGCGCGTAGAGGCGCGTGGCTGTGAGCTTGCATCCGGGAGATAGTAGGTTCGAATCCCACTATCGGCAGCCCTGAAAATGGTTTTCCGTGGTTTCCCATTTTCACACCAGGCAAATGCTGGGGCTGTACCTTAATTAAGGCCACGGCCGCTTCCTTCCAAATCCTAGGCCTTTCCTACCCCATCGTCGCCTATCTGTGTCGGTGCGACGTAAAGCCCCTAGCAAAAAAAAAAAGTTAATTCGGCTAGGACAGGCCCTCTCAAACGCCCAAAATATCACACGTGCAAAATGAGGCGCAGGGTTCCTGTGCACAGTGCATCGGTCCCATTCGGGTCGGCTCGGACCAACGCTTCGTCTCTGGGCTACTCGGCTAAGCTCGGCTCAACTCGGCTCGGATTTGGAGCGCTACGGAGCAAGTGAGGAAGAGGGAGACAGGCGTGGGGAAAGAGAGGGACCGCGCTATTGCTCCAAATCTAGGAGTGGGGATCTGCACTCTGGTCAACCAAGCGAAGTTGTCTTTTTGCACCGTGCACTCTGAGAGGCCCTGGGCAAGGATTTGAATAAAAAAAGAAAACGAGTAAAGAAACAAGCTATTTTAGGCTGTTTTTCCGAAACTGCATTTAGGCCGGAAGTGATTTTCGAATTTTTTAAAAAAAATTAATAGAGCTATCAAAGACTCCCAATTTGAAACCTTTCCGGCCCTGTAGCCCTTCAACGTTTTGACGTCTTACCCTACATTACGAACCTGGTTCACAGCACCATTTCAAAACAGCTGCATTCTCACATTACTGAGAATAATTACAGATTCTAATAATAATAATAATAATAATAATAATAATAATAATAATAATAATAATAATAATAATGTAATTTGCTTTACATCCCACAATTGAGGAAACTGCTCAATTTTACGTTTTTCGTAGTATAGAAACCTCTATCTTGTCGGATAAGAATTTTTCAGCATTAAAACCTGTACCTATGTAATCGAAAACTATCCTTTGAGTTTTACTCAAGACACTGAACTTCTGTTATTAATCCATGACAAAGGAAAAATAAAATATCAATACCAACTTTCAAAACTTGTGAGTAGATATATAAATAGGTTGTTTTCATAAATAATCTTGCTGCTTATTTGTCTGTCGAAAATACTGTTAAACTGACTATCAGTCATACCCTGCCCTAACCCACAATTATTTTTGCATGATTGCAACTTAATTCAAGTAAGTTCATTTCACACTGTCAAACATTGACGATGGTATGAAACCAATAGTACACACAAATATCTACACTCTCAGAAGGAAAAAATCAACAATACTTCGCAAACTCAAGGTAGACACAATAACCCACGCTGATCTGAAAACAATACCTTCAATAGTTTTCAATAATGTGGAAGGCAACTAAATGTATAAGCATTTGATTGTGATTATCCAGTGTATTCATTATCGTCAAGCTGAGGTTCATGAGTACAATTTACAACTGCTAAAGCTAGTTAGAACCTACATAACCCTTACTATGGCCAAACAAACAAAATCATATTTCCCTTCTCATAGGAAACGGGATAACTTATTATCTGATCCACGCCACCAGAGAAATGAGTTTACATAGATGATCACACATGCAATTTTCTCTTTCAGTTTCCTAAATATAACTGTACATCATGTAATTTCTAATTAAATAAATGCCACTTTGAAGAAACCTTTACCGAGCTCCATAGCTGCAGTCGCTTAAGTGCGGGCAGTATATACAGTATTCGGGAGATAGTGGGTTCGAACCTCACTGTCGACAGCCCTGAAGATGGTTTTCGTGGTTTCCCATTTTCACACCAGGCAAATGCTGGGTACTGTACCTCAATTAAGGCCACGGTTGCTTCCTTCCCACCCCTAGCCTCCTCCTGTCCCATCGTCGCCACAAGACCTGTCTGTGTTGGTGCGACGCAAAGAAACTTGTAAAAAAAGTAAAAAGAAGAAACCTCACATAATGTATATACAGGGTGTAACAGGGATGCTCTTCGTGTTATGTTAAGAACGCTGGTGCGATGAGAATGGCGGGAAATCTTTTTCTTTTCGAGAAAATGGGGTTTCTATGTTACTTCCGTGTGCGCGATTCAAATTAACGAACTCGCCATATTTTCTACGTCAGAGCACAAGACGCTACTATGCTTCAGACAAGAGAAGGGGAGGGAGCGGAAGTGGGGTGTACGATGGAGACAGAGATAATGCTCCGCGTGTATGCACAAGTTTCCTCGTTCGACTCTCACATGATTATCCTTGTCTCTTACAGGCAATATCCACAGTTATTTTATTAAACAGCCGTAACTGCACACACAGTACAAGAACACACTGCAATTAAGACGCACTTGTCAGTCAAGGATTGCGCCAGATCGTTTCTCCTCTCGTCTATTGGTCGCAGTAATGTTCTTTATTATTTTAACATACTCGAAGGTGAAATGCTGCCGCCCTACGATTGTGTATTCCTTCACTCACAAGGTTGTAAATGAATGAAATACTTAACGAAGGAAGCAATACGCCCAATGGTTTGATTAAAAGTAGATGTTATACATTGCCCCCTCCTACTTCGATGCACAGTTCATAACGGTGTAGTATTGACCTTTGGACTCTGTTCAGTGCGGTGTGTAGCGCATTACCTCTGTTTCCCACTTCCCACTTCCCCTCCCTTCCCTTCCGTCCTCTGCTGCACAGCAACAGGTAACGACTGGCATAGCAAATACGGCAAGTTCTTCAATTTGAATCGCGCGATCGGACGTAACAAAGAAACCTAATTTTCCCGAATAGAACAGTTTGCTCCTCCAATCCTTCTGCATCATCCCCGAATGTTTTTGTCGGCATAGTTCTGATACACTCTGTATACAATCAGCACTTTACTTGACATGGTTGGTTCATGAAAACGTCCTAAAAGTCCCTGTATGCCAGCATAATCATACAGAGCAGGCCCTGTAATGAAAATAGAAAGATTGTCAGGCCTTAATTCAGCGGTTATTTCCTTGGAATAAATTACAAGAAATGGTCACAACTCAACATTACTCAGAGAATATTTAGACTGACCGAATTTATTTTAACAGAGACTCTTACCATAGTGACATTTGACCATATCCCTTGTTCCAAAATCAACATGATGTAGAGCACTTGTGATCACTCAATGACAGGTCCAACTTCAGTAACATGAGTATAATTAACTATAACAAGATTCAACTTGAGGAGGAACCTTCAGTGAACGGAGAATTTGTCTCACGATGTCTATCAATCCCATACATTCCAACAAAACAATCTCCAACTCACATAGTAATCTTCGATGAACATACGACTTATACAACGCCTATCAATCCCACAACAAAATACGGAAACTCTCACAGCCTGAACCACATCTCAATAACTGGGAATACTTCAATTCCTATCAGAACACGTTGCCTCACTGTAACTGACTGGAACACAACTACTGCCTCGCTGCAATTAACGAATTCAACCTTTGGGATTATTCTTACACTACTCTACACATTCATAATGTCAGACATAACAAGCTGTACCATAGCTAGCCTCCTAATGAATGTCAATTAGGCTGTACATGATGGAAACTCACAAAGTGATTGGAATACGTAACTTACCATGAACTGTATCAAAATCATTCTATCTCATAGAATACGTATAACTACTGTCGCCCACCTAAATATTACTGGAGATGAGATAAATATTATTTTAAGATGGGAATCGTTGTACAGGGTATGTCAAACCTTTTGAGTCAAATTGAAACAGGTGATAGTAGGTCCACATTCATTCATTCATATCCTAAAGGCAAGGCCTAGTCGCTGCAACCACATTTGTCTCTCATCTGCTGAGTGTTTCAGATCAACATATTTTTTTCAAATTCAGCCTGTCCATCGCGGAATCCAGATACTTCTTCCTCGGTCTTCCTCTTCCCTTCTTACCCAGAACTTTTCCTTCCATCAGAGTCGTGAGGAATGTGTTATGTCGAAGTGTGTGGCCAAGGAATTTGGTTTTCCTCTTTTCTACAGTGTTGATCAATTCCCTTGTTTCGTTTATTTCCTTAAGGACCCTATTGTTTGATTTTTTCTCTGTCCAACTAATTTTCAGCATCCTCCTCCATATCCACATTTCCATTGCTTCCAGGCGTTTTATATCCTGTTTTGCTAAGACCCATGTTTCGCAACCATACAACAAAACACTCCACACAAACATTTTGGCAAATTTTTTCCTAATTTTAATGTTAATGTTCCTGCTTGTCAAAGGCTGTTTCTTGTTATTGAAGGCTTGTTTAGCTAGAGCAATCCTCCTCCTGATTTCTGTGGTGCACCTGTTGTCCTGAGTGATAATGCTTCCCAAGTAGCAAAATTGACTTACTTGTTGTACTTTTTCATCGCCTACCTTAATGTTTATTGGTATTTCCTCAGTTGATTTCTTGACAACTAATACTTTTTTTTTCGAGGTGATCAGTTTCAATTTTGATTCTTGTAGTGTTGATGTTAAAACTCGTAGCATCTTACTTATTTCCCTCTCTGAATCTGCAATTAATGCAATGTAATCTGCAAACCTTATACAGTGGATTTGTTGTCCACAACCGATTATATTGAGATTGGGAACCAATGGCCGGAAATGCATAGTTATCGTGTTATGGGCATACACCGCATAACAAGAACGTAGCTCATAGTAGTTGTTCAAAGTAACAACCGCCATTCTCAATGCATGCATGGCAACCGCGCATGAAGTTCTGCCGTGATCTCTCAAAGATCCCTGTTGTCTGTTGTACCTGGCGACAGACAGTTTGGGCCCTAGCAAGCAGGTCTTCTTCCGTTTCTACGGGGTTTCATACACCAAAGACTTGACGTAACTCCAGAGGAAAAAGTCCACAGGTGTGAGATCCGGAGATCGCGCTGGCCATGGGACAGGACCTCCCCTTCCAATCCAACGATGGGAGCATGTGTTATTCGAAGAGGGCTGCTGCACCGTCGTGTTGAAATCACATTCTTTCGCGGACAACAAGGGGTACAGTCTCCAGGAACTGTGGCAGCACGTGTAGCAGGAACACCAGGTAACGGGGAGGCAGCAAATAAGTAATGTCCTATTAGGTAATCTTGGGATATGCCCGCCCATACGTTGACAGAGAATCGTGGCTGGTGGGTGGCGCGGGGACTGTCCTCACTCCAGACATGGCTGTTAAAAACACCATCACGGCTTACTGAGGTCTCAGCCGTAAAAAATACAAACTGTACAGAGCTCGGCACTACAGAACTGCGGTGGGTAATCCATTGACAGAAGTGAAGGCGGGGCTCAAAATCCGTTGGTCCCAGTGCTTGCACACGTTATTTATGATAGGGGTGTAATACCTGTTCCGCCAGTACTCTCCATACTGTATTCTTTGAAGTGTGCGTTTCACGGGCAAGTTGACGGGTACTTATTGCTAGGTGGTCGGCCACACGATCCAACACCATCTCCTCAAAATCTGTTGTTTGGACATGTCTTCGGCAGGAACCTTGGCCTGCTTTCCGTGCTGTGAACGACCGCATCTCTCGTAAGCTGGTATCCGCGGAGATGAACTTCTTCCGATTAGAATGACGCCTGTTGGGAAAGCGTTCTCTGTACATTCGTGTTGCTTTACGGGCACTACATGCTGCCGCACAGTCTGCCAACTCTCGTGGCGAGTAACGTTCCATCTTTGACTACGCGTCATGCACTGTTCAGAGTAACACACCTCGCCATGGACACATCACAAGCTGTCTGAAGCAATGGCCAACTGACACCAGGGGGATAGTGGTCTGACACGCGTGCTGTGAGCTAAGATGTGTACAGTATGTCAGTTTGGTGGACAGGGTTGTACTCTGTTTGTCACCCGCTGCCTGATCCAGTGTAAAACAAACACCCGGGATCGTCGAAAGAGTGCGACAGAATTTCTTGCGACGTTGCAATACATGCATTGAGATTGGTGGTCGTCACGTTGAACAATACGTTGTTGTTATGCTCTGTACGCTGTGTATGCCCCATTGGTTCCCTATCTCAATACAGTCGGTTGTGGATCCACTATGACCTGTTTCAATTTGACCCAAAAGGTTTGAAACACCCTTTAGGTTACAATTAGGCTCATTCAGCGGTGTTAGCTGGATGAAATAAACATCCTGTAGTTCTTGTTAATCTATTTACCCTCCAGGGTCAGTTTTCCCTCGGACTCAGCGAGGGATCCCACCTCTACCGCCTCAAGTTCAGTGTCCTGGAGCTTCAGACTTTGGGTCGGGGATACAACTGGGGAGAATGACCAGTACCTCGCCCAGGCGGCCTTACCTACTATGCTGAACAGAGGCCTTGTGGAGGGATGGGAAGATTGGAAGGGATAGACAAGGAATTGGGAAGGAAGCGGCCGTGGCCTTAAGTTAGGTACCATCGCGGCATTTGCCTGGAGGAGAAGTGGGAGACCGCGGAAAACCACTTCGAGGATGGCTGAGGTGGGAATCTAACCCACCTCTACTCAGTTGACCTCCCGAGGATGAGTGGACCCCGTTCCAGCCCTCGTACCACTTTTTCAAATTTCGTGGCAGAGCCGGGAATCGAACCGGAACCTGCGGGGATGGCAGCTAATCACGCTAACCACTACACCACAGAGGTGACTTACATCATACTACTGAAGAAAATATATGTGATTTGAAAATATATCCACGACAGACATGATGCAAACAGCTGCTCATTACATATATACACACATTGCCTTTAAAAAAAATTGAAACACCTGGAAGGGGAGAAGGAAACAAAATAAAACTTCCATCCCCGGAGGCCCGGATTCGATTCCCATCTCAGCCATCCTGGAAGTGGTTTTCCGTGGTTTCCCACTTCTCCTCCAGGCAAATGCCGGGATGGTACCTAACTTAAGGCCACGGCCGCTTTCTTCCCTCTTCCTTGTCTGTCCCTTCCAGTCTTCCCATCCCCCACAAGGGCCCTGTTCAGCATAGCAGGTGAAGCCGCCTGGGCGAGGTACTGGTCATCCTCCCCAGTTGTATCCCCCGACCCAGAGTATGAAGCTCCAGGACACTGCCCTTGAGGCGGTAGAGGTGGAATCCCTCACTGAGTTTTAGGGAAAAGCCAACCCTGGAGGGTAAACAGATTAAGAAGAAGAGGAAGAAAACTTCACGGTGTTGAGAGGGTAAGTGATGCTATTTCAGTGATTAAAAATCGAGTCAGATTTACAAAGAATTTCGCAGTATGGGCCCACTCTTCAGTATGACGTTTTACCCACTCTCGCCTGGAGCATGCACTGATTCGGTTGGGAAGGGCAACTGGTCCTTGATATCCTGGATGCTGACATTGGGACGCAGCTTATATCCGAAAAAAAGTGCCCGGATTTGTGGAATAAAGCGTGTGTGTTCGTTCGTTCGTTCGTTCGTTCGTTCGTTCGTTCGTTCGTTCGTTCGTTCGTTCGTTCGTTCGTTCGTTCGTTCGTTCGTTCGTTCGTTCGTTCGTTCGTTCGTTCGTTCGTTTTAATCAAAACTGAAAAAGAAGGTACAAAATGGTAAGTCCTTTGATGCTCTCTGATCGAATTTCGACAGACTGGTAATGGTTCACTGTTTAGCAAGTTAAGTGCGGTAAAAATAGTTTGTTGAGATTCTGGTTCAGTGCTATACAATAAAACTTTGAGCCTCCGTGGCTCAGGCGGCAGCGCGCCGGCCTCTCACCACTGGGTTCCGTGGTTCAAATCCCGGTCACTCCATATGAGATTTGTACTGGACAAAGCGGAAGCCGGACAGGTTTTTCTCCGGGTACACCGGTTTACCCTCTCATATTTCATTCCATCAACACTCTCCATTAACATTTCATTTCATCTGTCAGTCATTAGTCATTGCCCCAGAGGAGTGCGACAGGCCTCGGCAGCCGGCACAATTCCTATCCTCGCCGCAAGATGGGGGCTTCATTCATTCCATCCCTGACCCGGTCACTGACTGGAAAACAGGTTGTAGGTTTTCACAATAAAACTTTCACCAATGGAACAATATTATACAGGTATTACAATTAAATAGAAGTACTGTACGTCGTGATTATTCAATTAAAAATCATTTAGTATTTGATTACACACTACGATACTAACAGACAATAAAGTAACTACTAGACTGACGAATGCGTACGGCAGGCGTGTGAATCATATTAATATCTCAGTGCCATGTCATGATAAAGCCCGGATTTGTATGCATTAATAGGTTAGAATGCAAACTTACTGAAGCGAGTAGCAAATGTACTCTACCTTCATGACGATTATGCTATGGGGTTTGCATAAAACTTAGGGGTACGGCCTATCAGAACCCCTATAATTTATGTTACTCTTGCTACATTATTGAAGAGCGGGTGGCTGACACTTCCTACTAACCAAATTAGTTTGCAGTACTGCATACAAATCCGGGCTTTAGTCATGACCTTGGCAGAAATATATCCCAGCTTCCCTTCCTCACAGCACATGCAAAGTCTCCACTACTTGCTGTGGCGCTATACAAAACGGTTAGCAGCGACGAACGACATTTTGTGCGTATTTTCGCTAATGGTCTTCTTAATAATTAAAGAAAATAAAGGAAATAATTTGCTCAGCTCGCCTGGTAGCCATGATCATTAAGGCGCTGAAGTCTAAACGGTCTGACACCGAGGTTAGCCGGTTCGATTCCCGTTGGTCGAAAAAATTCACCATCAGAATGTTGGCCGGCAGGGTAGGGGAGGTGGTGGTATACAATTTCTAATCACTACATTGCATGCCTAAAGCCTGGATTAAATTCCAAACCTCTCCACAGTGCTCATATGAAGTGAGGGCTCATGACGCTGTTGATGGTGATTCGTCCGTCGGATGGGGACGTTAAGCCTTGAGCAGAACCCTTGGTGCTATTCGGCAGGAGTAGGCTATGTGCCGGCACCGGGTTTCACCCTCTCCCTACTATCATATATCAGGTCATTCATACCATCTCATTAACTCTTCTGATCCCCCTGTGGGTGGAGGCGGTAGAATAACACCCACGGTATCCCCTGCTTGTCGTAAGAGGCGACTAAAAGGGGCCCCAGGGGATCTGTACTTTGGAGCGTGGGTTGGGGGCCACGGGGCTCGTAGCTGAGTCCTGGCATTGCTTCCACTTATTTGTGCCAGGCTCCTGACTTTCATCTTTCCTATCCGACCTTCCTTGGTCAACTCTCGTTCTTTTCCGACCTCGACGCTATTAGGTTTGCGAGTCTTTCATTTTCATGCCCTTCGTGGCCCTTGTCTGTCTTTGGCCGATACCTTCATTTTTCGAATTGTCGGATCCCTTCCAATTTTTCCCTCTGATTAGTGTTATATAGAGGATGGTTGCCTAGTTGTACTTCCTCTTAAAACAATAATCACCACCACCTAACTCTTCTGATGAGGTTGACGACAGATTCATCTCACGTCATACCCGACCCTGTAGGGAAACGGGACAAGGGTTGGACAAACAACCAAGGAAATAATTAGCTGATAAGGCAACAGGCTTGTACAAATTGCTTGTTTTTAATTCCTAGTTTTAGCCGGCTATAATGGAATACAAATGTAATGTGTTCTCCACGAAGGGGGGGAGGGAGGCTCCAGCCCTAATCACTGCCACTGCATGTTCTATCGAGGACAGATCTGGAGACCTTGCTGGCCATTGGAGTACCTCAACAATACGTAGACAGTTCACAGAGACATGTGCCTGTGTAGACGTGTATTGTCCTGTTGAAAAATGGCGATCTGTAAAATTTAGTTTGGCATTGCTTAGGTTAGCGTAGCGTAGCATAGCAGTCCATGTAACTTCATTGGTGAAGGGAACTAATATCTGAAGACTTGAAGGAAAAGAAGCTACGTGAATAACAGAGACTGACAGAGAGAAATAGAGAAGCTCATCTAACACAGTGACCTTGTATAAAGATACAAAAAGCTGGAAGAAGAAAAAGAAAACTATACTAATTGTTGATTGAAATGTACTCTGCAGCTAAACGATATTGCCAGTACTAGCCATGAATTCTTCTTCGTCTACCGCTTTTCCAACACCTGTGGGGTTGCGGGTCCGAAATGTCTCACACATGTGGATTTGGTCCGGTTCTACAATCAGATGCCCTTCCTGACACCAACCTTATATGGAGGGACGTAATCACTATTGCGTGTTTCTGTGGTGGTTGGTAGTGTTGTTGTTGTTATTTTTTCATGAGTCATCTGTCCATAGACTGGTTAGATGCAGCTCTCCATACCACCCTGTCATGTGTCAATCTTTTCATTTCAACGTACCTACTGCATCCTATATCTGCTCTAATCTGCTATTCATATGCATGCCTTCTTCTACCTCCACCGTTCTTACCACCTACCAAACCAAACCAAACCCCATGGCACTACAGCCCTTGAAGGGCCTTGGCCTACCAAGCGACCGCTGCTCAGCCCGAAGGCTTGCAGATTACGAGGTGTCGTATGGTCAGCACGACCAATCCTCTCGGCCGTTATTCTCTGCTTTCTAGACCGGGGCCGCTATCTCACCGTCAGATAGCTCCTCAATTCTAATCACGTAGGCTGAGTGGACCTCGAACCAGCCCTCAGGTCTAGGTAAAAATCCCTGACCTGGCCGGGAATCGAACCCGGGGC
Organism: Anabrus simplex; assembly: GCF_040414725.1. NCBI lineage: Eukaryota > Metazoa > Arthropoda > Insecta > Orthoptera > Tettigoniidae > Anabrus > Anabrus simplex. The sequence continues at coordinate 182,167,357 of NC_090279.1, read as the reverse complement.
CTCCACGTAAGAGGCAGGCACGCTACCCCTACACCTCGGGGCCGTATTCTCACCACCTACACTTCCCTCAAAAACCAACTGCACAAGTCCTGGGTGTCTTAAGATGTGTCCTATCGTTCTAACTCTTCTTCTCGTCATATTTAGCCAAATTGATCGTCTCTCAACAATTCGATTCAGTATCTCTTCATTCGTGATTCGATCTATCCATCTCACCTTCAGCATTCTTCTGTAACACACATTTCAAAAGCTTCTATTCTCTTTCTTTTTGAGCTAGTTATCGTCCATGTTTCACTTCCGCACAGTGCCACACTCCAGATGAAGATCTTCAAAAACATTTTTCTAATTCCTATATCAATGTTCGAAGTGAACAAATTTCCTTTCTTAATAAAGACCTTCCTTGATTGTCCTACTCTGTATTTTATGTCCTCCTTACTTCTGCCATCGTTAATAATTTTACTACCCAAGTAACAATATTAATCTACTTCCTTTAAGACTTCATTGCCATATCTAATATTTCCTGCATCACTTGACTTTGTTCGACTGCACTCTATTACGTTTGTTTCGGACTTATTTATTTTCATCCTGTACACCTTCCCCAAGACTCTGCCTTTACCATTCAACAATTTGTCGAGATCGTCTGCAGTCTCAGATAAAATAACAATATCATCAGCAATTCTCAGGGTTCTGATTTCCTCTCCCACCGGGCGAGTTGGCCGTGCGCGTAGAGGCGCGCGGCTGTGAGCTTGCATCCGGGAGATAGTAGGTTCGAATCCCACTATCGGCAGCCCTGAAGATGGTTTTCCGTGGTTTCCCATTTTCACACCAGGCAAATGCTGGGGCTGTACCTTAATTAAGGCCACGGCCGCTTCCTTCCAACTCCTAGGCCTTTCCTATCCCATCGTCGCCATAAGACATATCTGTGTCGGTGCGACATAAAGCCCCTAGCAAAAAAAAAACAAAAAAAAAATTTCCTCTCCTTGGATTCAGATTCCCTTTCCAAATTCCTCTTTGATTTCCTCTACCCTCTGTTCTAAATAAGCCGGCCCCGTGGTGTAGGGGTAGCGTGCCTGCGTCTTACCCGGAGGCCCCGGGTTCGATTACCGGCCAGGTCAGGAATCTTTACCTGGACCTGAGGGCTGGTTCGAGGTCCACTCAGCCTACGTGATTAGAATTGAGGAGCTATCTGACGGTGAGATGGCAGCCCCGGTCTAGAAAGCCAAGAATAACGGCCGAGAGGATTCGTCGTGCTGACCACACGACACCTCGTAATCTGCAGGCCTTCGGGCTGAGCAGCGGTCGCTTGGTAAGCCAAGGCCCTTCAAGGGCTGTAGTACCATGGGGTTTGGTTTGGTTTGGTTCTGTTCTATATAACCATTGGAAAGGAGGGAGGACTAACTGCAGCCTTACCTCACTCCTCTGTGGATTGTTGTTTCTTTTTCAAAGCCCTCGATTCTTATCACTGCAGACTGGCATTCTTTTATAGATTGCAGATATTTCCTAGTTCTCGGTATCGATTCCGATCACCGTCAGAATCTCAAATAGCTTGGTCCAATCAACATTATCGAATGCCTTGTCTAGATCTACGAACGCCATGTACGTGGGCTTGTCCTTTATTCGATACTGAACTTTACATATGATAACAATGATATTTACAATAATATACAAAAGTTGAAAATTAGAAAAGCGACTGGAATTGATAAGATTTCTGGGGATATACTAGGATATAGTACCATAACTGAAGGACTTATTTTATTATTGATTGGTTGAAGGAGCTATACCAAATGAATGGCGAGTTGCTATAGTAGCCCCTGTGTATAAAGTAAAGGGTGATAGACATAAAGCTGAAAATTACAGGCCAGTAAGTTTGATATGCGTTGTATGTAAGCTTTGGGAAGGCATTCTTTCTGATTATATTAGACATGTTTGTGAAATTAATAACTGGTTCGATAGAAGGCAGTTCGGTTTTAGGAAAGGCTATTCCACTGAAGTTCAACGTGTAGGATTCCAGCAAGATATAGCAGATATCTTGGATTCAGGAGGTCAAATGGACTGCATTGCGATTGACTTGTCTAAAGCATTTCATAGGGTGGATCATGGGAGACTACTGGCAAAAATGAGTGCAATTGGACTAACGTTAAAATTTTAATAATTGAAAAAGAGGTTCAACCTATTCAATACATAAGAGAAATAAATGTAGTGAATGCATTCTTATTTAATAGTAATTAGAATTGGTACCGGTTTCGACCCTAGTCCAGGTCATCGTCAGTCGTTCAAAACATAAAAAACATAAAAAACAATGCATATGAAAAAGAAAAAGATTAAGTGAACTCTGGATCGGTATAAGATGAAATATAAATTGATTATGGGGGTAGAAATTGTGAGTCACTTAAAAGAAAACAGTACGTAATATTATGAATGGTAGTACGGCACACGCAATGATAGGTAAAGTCTCACAATGTTTATGAATAGTGGAGAACGGTGAAATGGGTCAGTTTTTACACACCGTCAGGTACAAAGTCACAACACTATCGAACAACATATGAAGATCCATAAATATGTTGAAGTCGAAGACGAATAGATTTATAGAAGCAAACTGCCAGCTCCCTGTGATCAGCGCGGCACACTCAATGTCATGCGCTGTGATCTCTAACGCCAAAGTAGAATGGAGAATATCCTGAAGATCCAGTATTTGCCTCGGTTGCGGGAAGTTAAGTACGTATATATAGAAATATACAACGCAATTCAGTATAATTGAATGAGTAATTGTGACTGGATGGGTTGCTATATTTCTAGAAAATAGATCTCAGAGAATTAGAGTAGGCAAAGCTTTATCTGACCCTGTAATAATTAAGAGGGGAATTCCTCAGGGCAGCATTATTGGACCTTTATGTTTTCTTATATTTATAAATGATATGAGTAAGGAATTGGAATCAGAGGTAAGGCTTTTTGCAGATGATGTTATTCTGTATAGAGTAATAAATAAGTTACAAGATTGTGAGCAACTGCAACATGACCTAGACAATGTTGTGAGATGGACAGCTGGCAATGGTATGATGATAAACGGGGCTAAAAGTCAGGTTGTGAGTTTCACAAATAGGAAAAGTCCTCTCAGTTTTAATTACTGTGTTGATAGGGTGAAAGTTCTTTTTGGGGATCTTTGTAAGTATCTAGGTGTTAATATAAGGAAAGATCTTCATTGGGGTAACCACATAAATGGGATTGTTAATAAAGGATATAGATCTCTGCACATGGTTATGAGGGTGTTTAGGGGTTGTAGTAAGGATGTAAAGGAGAGGGCATATAAGTCTCTGGTAATGCCCCAACTAGAGTATGGTTCCAGTGTATGGGACCCTCACCAGGATTACCTGATTCAAGAACTGGAAAAAATCCAAAGAAAAGCAGCTCGATTTGTTCTGGGTGATTTCCGACAAAAGAGTAGCGTTACAAAAATGTTGCAAAGTTTGGGCTGGGAAGACTTGGGAGAAAGAAGACGAGCTGCTTGACTAAGTGGTATGTTCCGAGCTGTCAGCGGAGAGATGGCGTGGAATGACATCAGTAGACGAATAAGTTTGAGTGGCGTCTTTAAAAGTAGGAAAGATCACAATATGAAGATAAAGTTGGAGTTCAAGAGGTCAAATTGGGGCAAATATTCATTTATAGGAAGGGGAGTTAGGGATTGGAATAACTTACCAAGGGAGATGTTCAATAAATTTCCAATTTCTTTGAAATCATTTAATAAAAGGCTAGGAAAACAACAGATAGGGAATCTGCCACCTGGGCGACTGCCCTAAATGCAGATCAGTATTGATCTATTGATCTAAGATCAGACGTAAAGTCAGGATTGCTTCACGTGTTCCTACACTACTTCTTCAGCCAAATAGATCTTATCCTAGCTCACTTTCAGCTTGTCTTTCCAATCTTCTGTAAGTAGGTAAGGGTTATTCTGCCCGAAGGCAGGTCCGAACCTCCGCAGAGGTGTTCCTGAGCCGGAGTTTACGTGCGGTAGGGTGGCCAGTTCCTTTCCGTCCTCCTTTCCCTTACCAACAGCGCGTGGCAACCCATCCAACTCCTGACCACGCCCAATGTTGCTTAACTTCGGAGATCACACGGGATCCGGTGTTTCAACACAGCTACGGCCGTTGGCTTCTGTAAGTAATACATGTTAAAATTTTTCAAGCGTGAGATACTAAACTAATGGTGCGGCAGTTTTCACACTTGTCAGCACCGGCTTTCTTGCGAATAGGTATAACAACATTATGCCGAAAGTCGGATGGCACTTCTCCTGTATCAATGGTGTCTGAATATGAAGAGGAAAGTGTTGGGACAAACACAAACACTCATTCCCCGAGCCAGAAAAAATAATCAGAGTAAAAGCCCTGACCCGACCGGGAATCGAACCCGGGACCTTGTGAACCGAAAGCCTCAACACGGACCATTCAGCCAAGGAGTCGAATTCATGAATTACACTACATTAATTTATTAATCACCCATTACGCTGTATTCCCTACGTTTCGTGCCATCTTAAATCCGTTCCTACATCCCTACAATTTTCAAAGAAGGCAGAATGTTGCTATGCGTTGGGATATGTCGATACGGTTGACAACACAGGGCTAAAGAAACCTAACCTTCGCAATAGAATTATAATTAAGGTGCTTAGCTTCATTTATCTCCCGCATGTTAATGTATGCCTGGAAGAGCATCTGTTGTTGTACAACGTACAAATAAAGACATGCTTCAAAATGTACTGGACGTCAACATTCAAGAAAGTACAGAATGGTAATCATTATCACAATCGTCAATCAATTGCCATTGATCTGCATTTAGGACTGTTGCACAGGTGGTTGATTTCCTACCAGTTGTTTATCTATTTTTTTTTTCCTAAATCATTTTAAAGAAACTGGAAATGTACTGTCTCCCTTGATAGAATGATTCCACTTGCTCTAAACGAGTATTTGCCCGAATTTATCCTCTTGAATTCCAACTTTATATTCATTTCATTATATTGTCTACTTTTTAAACTTATTTAAGGTTTTTCGTCTACTTAGGTCATTCCAAGCCGTCTCATCACTGACAGCTCGGAACATACCGCTTAATCAAGCAGCTCATCTCCTTACTTCGAAGTCCTCCCAGCCCAAATTTTTAATATTTTTGTAACGCTACTCTTTTGTCGGAATCACCCAGAACAAATCGCACTGCTTTCCTTTGAATCTCTTCCAGTTCTTGCATCAAGCAGTCCTGGTGTGGGTCCTATATCCTGGAACCAAACACTTACTGGGGTCTTACCAGAGACTTATATGCCCACTTCTTTTCATCCTTACTACATAATAGCCTCATTACCATATGAAGAGATCTGAAACATTCACATACAATCCCTTTTATGTGATTTCCCCAATGAAGCAGGCCATCTCAGGGTGCATATACCAGTGCATTGCGCGGCACAACGTGCAAAAGACGACTTCGCCAGGTTGACCAGAGTGCAGAACCCCACGCCTCGAGTTTGAATAGCGATGTCTCTCTCTTTCTTTACGCCTGTCTCCCCCTTCTCGCTTGCTCCGAGCAGAGATGTGCCGAGCTTAGCCGAGTTGCCCCGAGACAAAACGCTGGTCCGAACCGAGCCAAGTAAAAAAAAACTCAGAACGAACATTCATCTCACTTCATGTTCGACCCCGTACAGTAGAGAAACGGGATAAGGTTGGACGTACATACAGTTCTGCGATGACGAACCCTTGAATTTATTTTCACAAATAGAAACTATACCCTCCAGTTTTAAAATAATTTGCACATGTGTTGTTTAGAAAGGAATCCCACCCTCCAACCTGCACACCCCCAAGAGTTAACAGTTCATAACGGCGGTGTTGCGAAACTTAGGTCTCTCCTTGTCAACACTCCGCACGCTACTGGGGTCTGTGCTACACTGACTGACAGAGCAAATGCAACACCGAGAAGGAGTGGTCAGAACTTTATGCCAATTGCAGGGTAGACTGACGTCACTGAGGTATGCTCATGATGTGAAATGCGCCGCTGTGCTGCGCACGTAGCGAACGATAAATGGGACACGGCGTTGGCGAATGGCCCACTTCGTACCGTGATTTCTCAGCCGACAGTCATTGTAGAACGTGTTGTCGTGTGCCACAGGACACATGTATAGCTAAGAATGCCAGGCCGCCGTCAACGGAGGCATTTCCAACAGACAGACGACTTTACGAGGGGTATGGTGATCGGGCTGAGAAGGGCAGGTTGGTCGCTTCGTCAAATCGCAGCCGATACCCATAGGGATGTGTCCACGGTGCAGCGCCTGTGGCGAAGATGGTTGGCGCAGGGACATGTGGCACGTGCGAGGGGTCCAGGCGCAGCCCGAGTGACGTCAGCACGCGAGGATCGGCGCATCCGCCGCCAAGCGGTGGCAGCCCCGCACGCCACGTCAACCGCCATTCTTCAGCATGTGCAAGACACCCTGGCTGTTCCAATATCGACCAGAACAATTTCCCGTCGATTGGTTGAAGGAGGCCTGCACTCCCGGCGTCCGCTCAGAAGACTACCATTGACTCCACAGCATAGACGTGCACGCCTGGCATGGTGCCGGGCTAGAGCCACTTGGATGAGGGAATGGCGGAACGTCGTGTTCTCCGATGAGTCACGCTTCTGTTCTGTCAGTGATAGTCACCGCAGACGAGTGTGGCGTCGGCGTGGAGAAAGGTCAAATCCGGCAGTAACTGTGGAGCGCCCTACCGCTAGACAACGCGGCATCATGGTTTGGAGCGCTATTGCGTATGATTCCACGTCACCTCTAGTGCGTATTCAAGGCACGTTAAATGCCCACCGCTACGTGCAGCATGTGCTGCGCCCGGTGGCACTCCCGTACCTTCAGGGGCTGCCCAATGCTCTGTTTCAGCAGGATAATGCCCGCCCACACACTGCTCGCATCTCCCAACAGGCTCTACGAGGTGTACAGATGCTTCCGTGGCCAGCGTACTCTCCGGATCTCTCACCAATCGAACACGTGTGGGATCTCATTGGACGCCGTTTGCAAACTCTGCCCCAGCCTCGTACGGACGACCAACTGTGGCAAATGGTTGACAGAGAATGGAGAACCATCCCTCAGGACACCATCCGCACTCTTATTGAGTCTGTACCTCGAAGTGTTTCTGCGTGCATCGCCGCTCGCGGTGGTCCTACATCCTACTGAGTCGATGCCGTGCGCATTATGTAACCTGCATATCGGTTTGAAATAAACATCAATTATTCGTCCGTGCCGTCTCTGTTTTTTCCCCAACTTTCATCCCTTTCGAACCACTCCTTCTTGGTGTTGCATTTGCTCTGTCAGTCAGTGTATTTTAACACTGGCCCTCCAGCTCTTGCAGAGTTACATTCTCATCGTAGGAGAAAAGTGTGCTTCGCTCAATTCTGCTTACTCATCTCAAGAAGGTCACATTCGTTACGGCATTTATTATCACTTAACTCAATAGCGGACAGTCATCAGCAGAGATTAGTATACTAGGGATCGCCAGTGAAAATGGAGCGTTGGTCGGGTCGTGTAGCTTTAGTGACAGGAGCTAGTGCTGGTATAGGAGCAGCTGTAGCGTACCAGTTACAAGACCACGGAGTTCATGTCGTAGCTGTGGCTCGGAGAGTGGACAAGATAGAGGTGAGTGCCAGATACCAAGATTTAGCTAATGAGAGTAGGCCTCAGTGGTGAATGCTGGGATCAAGAGATGGGCTACCACTAGACTTAGGTTACCTCTTTTCGATGTTTTTTTTTTTTTTTTGCTTTACGTCGCACCGAAACAGATAGGTCCTATGGCGACGATGGGATACGAAAGGCCTAGGAATTGGAAGGAAGCGGCCGTGACCTTAATTAAGGTACAGCCCCAGCATTTGCCTGCTGTGAAAATGGGAAACCACGGAAAGCCATCTTCAGGGCTGCCGACAGTGGGGTTCGAACACACTATCTCCCGATTACTGGATACTGGCCGCACTTAAGCGACTGCAGCTATCGAGCTCGGTGATGGTTGTTTTACTGAACGTCAAGCCTTACGCGTTTTGAGCTGCAGCCAATAGCCAGTGGGGAAGCCTACTGTGTTGTCAAGGCTGTTTAACAAGCTACTGACCTGGTCTCTGCTACTGCCAATAATCAACACCTGATCAGTGGAGATGGCAGCCTAAGGTTTAGCAAATTAAAGTCCGGCTGTGTGACTAAAGTGATAGATCACTTGCCTTTGGCCCGATGGCCCTGGTTCAATTCTCAGAATCAACCCCCTCGTACTCTTGATTCTCCTGGCTTGGGGACTGGGTGTTTATGAGGTCTTCGCCATTCTTTTCATCCTCATTAGATCAGCACCAAGCCTATACAGATGCCATGCACTATTTTCTTTTACTTTACATCGCACCGACACAGATAGGTCTTACGGCGACGATGGGATAGGAACGGCCTAGAAATGGGAAGGAAGTGGCGGTGGTCTTAATTAAGGTACATTTGCCTGGTGTGAAAATGGGAAACCACACGGAAAACCATCTTCAGGGCTGCCGACAGTGTAATTCGAACGCACTATCTCCCGGTTGCGATCTCACAGCTGCGCGCCCCTAAACGCACGGCCTACTCACCCGGTATTATTATTATTTTTATTATTATTATTAAATTAAAATGTTGAATTTTACAGCGTCCGCCTCTGTTGTGTAGTGGTTAGTGTGATGAGCTGCCACCCCCAGAGGCCCGGATTCTATTCCCGGCACTGCCGCGATATTTGAAAAGTGATACGAGGGCTGTAACGGGGTCCACTCAGCCTCGGGAGGTCAACTAAGTAGAGGTGGGTTCGATTCCCACCTCAGCCATCCTGGAAGTGGTTTTCCGTGGTTTCCCACTTCTCCTGCGGGCAAATGCCGGGATGGTACCTAACTTAAGGCCACGACCGTTTTCTTCCCTCTTCCTTGTCTATCCCTTCCAATCTTCCCATCCCCCCGCAAGGCCCCTGTTCAGCATAGCAGGTGAGGCCGCCTGGGCGAGGTACTGGTCATCCTCCCCAGTTTCATCCCCCGACCCAATGTCTCACGCTCCAGGACACTGCCCTTGAGGCGGTAGAGGTGTTATCGCTCGCCGAGTCCGAGGGAAATGCCAACCCTGGAGGGTAAGCAGATTAAGAAGAAGAATACTCTATCGACCAAATCGGCAAAACTGAGTTAGTGGTACTGCTCGCAGCCGACAACACGGTTCAAGGGGGACGAGAAGGCGTTTAAAGATAGTGCTGATAACGTATCATATATCCAATATCATTACATATCAGTTGTCAGTCATTAATCATTGCCCCAGATGAGTGCGACAGGTTTCGGCAGCTCGCACATTTACTATCCTCGCCGCTAGATGGGGACTTCAATCATTCTATTTTTGATCAGGTCGAATGACCGGAAACAGGCTGTGGATTTTGCGCTCGCTATCCACGGGCTTATCAGGGTGAAGCAGAACTCCCCCGACAAACTTACGGAGGTGGTTCAGGGATACCGTCTGAGTATATTGGTATAAGGGACCCGTGGCTTGTTACAGAGTATTTGCATTTCGTTTGGATTGTTGCCCTAGTTAGCTTTGTACCTGCATTGCAGTGAAAATAACAAATTTTACTTCTTGGCAAACGCCGGAGTGCCGGAATTTTGTCCCATAGGTGTCCTTTAACGTGCCGAAAGCCAACGATTCCGTGATCATCGTGGTTGACCTTTTTAAACAATACCTGTAAGGGAACAGTTCCGCATTTGTTACGTACTGCTGAGGTGTGCTGATTTTCGTATGGTTTGGTTATTGCAAATTACAGGCTTTGCATTACTCAGTGTTTCGTGTGTACAGAACAGATTTAACACACTGTGGCAAAAGTGTACGTGTTTCGCCTGAGAGTTGCTGCATTACTCTGAGTTTTGTGTTGTACGTTTTGGTTGTTCCATATTACATATAGTTTCACTGATATGAAGGTATTTCCACAGAAACAAGGTTGATTGGGGTGTATGTTGGGTATTCAGCCCGAAGGCTAGTTTGATCCTCTGCAGCTCCGCCAACAGCTGTCATAAATAGCCTAGGCGTCACTGAAGAGGCGTACTAGGGAAATGAGGAGTGAGGTAGTTTCCCGTTGCTTTCCTCACCGAGCCAGCCGTTGCTGTTACATATCAGTCTGCCAAGTCCACTGAAATGTATGCACCAACCGACCCTATGAGCGATATTTTCACAGCATTCATAACAGGGACTGGCTGCATAAGGAATGGTATTACTAGCATCACTCATACCTCAGTCACTTTCATATTGTCAAAGCCAAGGATGAGACTGAGACAGGTCATTGAAAGTAACAAATTTGATATAGCCCATACCAGAAGACACTGTAAACACTAAATCTCGCCAGCAAAGGCATATGACTGGGGTAAGAAACCGAAAAATTCATACTTACGTTATTAATCTGCAACGAACCAATGGCGACCACAGGTTCCTTAGGCTATACCAATAAACTCCGAAAGTTTGTTGGTGAAGTTGGCTTCAATCCGTGTAGCATAAACTTGCAACTTTATATCAGGTAGGACTGTCCGACTCGTTGGCTGAACGGTCAGCGTACTGGCCTTCGGTTCAGAGGGTCCCGGGTTCGAATCCCGGCCGGGTTGGGGATTTTAACCTTAATTGATTAATTCCTACTGCACGGGGGCTGGGTGTAGGCCCTATGTGTTGTCTTCATCATTATTTCATCCTCATCACGACGCGCAGGTCTCCTATGGGCGTCAAATAGAAAGACCTGCACTTTGGCGAGCCGAACCCGTCCTGGGATATCCCGGCACTGAAAGCCATACGACATTTCATTTCATCAGGTAGGACTGTGTGCTCCTTCACTGTCACATTCATTTATCTTAAATTCCACTGGCGTAGTCTCAACAGTTTTTCTGTAATATCCTTAATCTCATCATCATTATCTCTCTCCTGCAGCTGTCCGGGGACGCTGTTATAGAATCCCGTTGTATGCGTCTCCCTTAGGACTTCTGCTATCCATTCAGTAGCGGCCAGCCCTTAAGGACTCCCGGATGATGTCCTCCCTAGAGAACGAAAATGTTCTTTTATTTTCTCTCGACACTTGAAATCAAATATCGGACTCGATAATGCTAGGCAAGGTACATTTCATTGTAAAACTGTAAATTCCCATCAATAAGGAAGACTGTTCGGCAATAAGTTATCCATCTTAGGTGACTGACTTTCAGCGCGCAGTTCACTGGTAAATGATTTCAGGTTGAAGATAAGGCACGGACTCTCGAATTTCCGTCCGAGGATATAGTATGGGTGAGGGGTTAAGATGTAAGGGAGAAGTGCGCAGATAGACGGTTTCTTGGGCGGGGGGGAGAGGAAGGGAACGGGAAGAGGCTTTCACTTGGGTACAGTTCGTAACTTGGTGTGAAAATGGGAAAACACGGAAAACCATTTTCAGGACTGCCGACAGTTGGGTTCGAACCCACTATATTCCGGAGGCGAGCTCACAGCTGAGCGCCCCTAACCGCACGGCCAACTCGCCCGGTTTCTTTGATGATGATGATGCTTGTTGTTTAAAGGGGCCTAATATCTAGGTCATCGGCCCCTAATGGTACGAAATGAGACGAAATGTAATAATAAATTAAATGTCCAAAATCCTTCACTGACCAGAATTCGAAAGGTGAGGACAAAAATGAATGGATGGATATGAATTTAAAACAATCAGTGGATCCGACCCGTAATGCATCATACCATAAAAGTAGAATTGCTGACCAAGGGACTGCTTCTGCTGCACAATACTCAATCGATGATGCTTGTAGTCTAAAGGGGTCAAAAATCCAACTCATCGGCCCCTCATAATGGTACTTATCGCTAGGAAAGTAGAAGCATGGTATTTATCATGTTGCGGTACTAATCAAAAGTAGCGTAGACTCGCGGTATTGCACACATTATGGTACTACTCACAGGTAATGAAATTCCCACATGTAACACAGACCTGTGGTGTTTCTCACATTGCGGCGCCATTTACAGGCAACCTATAGTGTTCATCACATAAGTGTACTAACCACAGAGACTCGTACTACCATCCCGTGGTGTTCCTCATATAGTCGGTACTAATCACAGCCAAGCCAGAACCATGGTGTCACTCACCCATAGATTAGTGCTAATCACAGATACCGTAAAACCCACCCTGATTCACACACTGTCGCTACTAATCACAAACGTATTGTGTACCTAACATAACCGCAATACAAATCATATAACACATTATATAACAACTGTTCGCTTGATGGTTACTTCTTTCACTCTATAAATTGCACTGTCATCTTGTAACACTTAAGTACTTGATTATCTCATCAACCTGGCCTTGACTTGCCTTTGAGAATATAACGGAGATCCACCACGCAGAGAGCAAGTTACAGGCAGACAACATGGAGCATTATATTCTCAGTTAGTAACATGTTGAGAAATATTTTTCATTTATATTTGTGTTACGGACGAACTCTGATTTAACCAACATGTGTTCAGGGTGCGGTAAGTGCTGCCATCTGCAATGTCGCTGTAAACGCAATTCTCACGGCACAGAGCAGGCAGTTTATAGAGATTGAGACGGCGGTGATCTCAACACAAGTTACATAACAACGGATATTTTTACGTTCGCAACATCACTCTATCAACTGCACTGTCATCTTACAGCTCTCACGTACTGTTTATCTCGCCAACCTTGGCTTGCCTGTGAGAATATAAAGGAGCTCTGCCTCTCACACAGCAAGTTCCTAACAGGCAGACAACATGGAGCGTTGGTCGGGTCGTGTAGCTTTAGTGACAGGAGCTAGTGCTGGTATAGGAGCAGCTGTAGCCTACCAGTTACAAGACCACGGAGTTAATGTCGTAGCTGTGGCTCGGAGAGTGGACAAGATAGAGGTGAGTGCCAGATACCAAGATTTAGCTAATGTAAGTAGGCCTCAGTGGTGAATGCTGGGATCAAGACGTGGGCTACCACTAGACTTAGGTTATCCCTTTTCGATGGTTGTTTTACTGAACGTCAAGCCTCAAGCGTTTAGAGCTGCAGCCAATAGCCAGTCTAGAAGCCTGGTGTGTTGTCAAGTCAATTTCACAAGCTACTGCCCTGGCTCAGAAAGAAAGAGAATAGAAGCTTTTGAAATGTGGTGTTACAGAAGAATGCTGAAGGTGAGATGGATAGATCGAATCACGAATGAAGAGATACTGAATCGAATTGGTGAGAGGAGATCGATTTGGCTAAATTTGACGAGAAGAAGAGATAGAATGATAGGACACATCTTAAGACACCCAGGACTTGTTCAGTTGGTTTTTGAAGGAAGTGTAGGTGGCAAGAACGGTAGGGGTAGACCAAGGTATGAATATGACAAACAGATTAGAGCAGATGTAGGATGCAATAGCTACGTAGAAATGAAAAGGTTAGCACAGGATAGGGTGGCATGGAGAGCTGCATCAAACCCGTCTATGGACTGATGACTCAAACAACAACAAACTGCCCTGGCCTCTTTTACTGCCAATAATCAACACGTGATCAGTAGTGACAGCAGCCTAAGGTTTAGCAAATTAAAGTCCGGCTTTGTGGCTAAATGGATAGAATACTTGAACTTCGTCCGATGGCCCTGGTTTAATTCTCAGAATTAAGCCCCAGCTTGGGGACTGAGTGTTTATGACGTCTTCGCCATTCACTTCATCCTCATTAGATCACCACCAAACCTATACAGATGCCATGCACTATTATTATTATTATTATTATTATTATTATTATTATTATCATCATCATCATCATCATCTGTTTACCCTCCAGGTTCGGTTTTTCCCTCGGACTCAGCGAGGGATCCCACCTCTACCGCCTCAAGGGCAGTGTCCTGGAGCTTCAGACTCTTGGTCGTGGGATACAACTGGGGAGAATGACCAGTACCTCGCCCAGGCGGCCTCACCTGCTATGCTGAACAGGGGCCTTGTGGAGGAATGGGAAGATCGGATGGGATAGGCAAGGAAGAGGGAAGGAAGCGGCCGTGGCCTTTAGTTAGGTACCATCCCGGCATTCGCCTGGAGGAGAAGTGGGAAACCACGGAAAACCACTTCGAGGATGGCTGAGGTGGGAATCGAACCCACCTCTACTCAGTTGACCTCCCGAGGCTGAGTGGACCCCGTTCCAGCCCTCGTACCACTTTTCAAATTTCGTGGCAGAGCCGGGAATCGAACGCGGACCTCCGGGGGTGGCAGCTAATCACGCTAACCACTACACCACAGAGGCGGACATTATTATTATTATTATTATTATTATTATTATTATTATTATTATTATTATTATTATTATTATTACATTTTATGGCCTTCATTGGACCACTCTAGCCAACTTTATACCAAGAATTTTTCAGTTTCCTGTCAGCCCAGTACTTCTTCAATCTCTCTGATCTTATCCTTCTTTCTTCATCGGAAATCACCCTTCCTATTGTCTGTTTGTTGATTCTGATTTGCAGTCTGGTTTGTATGTCTCTGAGTTTCTTGATTTGTTGTCTGCCTGTAACTTGCTCTCTGCGTGGTGGATCTCCGTTATATTCTCTAAGGCAAGTCAAGGCCAGGTTGATGAGATAATCAAGTACTTAAGTGTTACAAGATGACAGTGCAATTTATAGAGTGAAAGAAGTAACCATCAAGCGAACAGTTGTTATATAATGTGTTATATGATTTGTATTGCGGTTATGTTAGGTACACAATACGTTTGTGATTAGTAGCGACAGTGTGTGAATCAGGGTGGGTTTTACGGTATCTGTGATTAGCACTAATCTATGGGTGAGTGACACCATGGTTCTGGCTTGGCTGTGATTAGTACCGACTATATGAGGAACACCATGGGATGGTAGTACGAGTCTCTGTGGTTAGTACACTTATGTGATGAACATTATAGGTTGCCTGTAAATGGCGCCGCAATGTGCGAAACACCATAGGTCTGTGTTACATGTGGGAATTTCATTACCTGTGAGTAGTACCATAATGTGTGGAATACCGCGAGTCTACGCTACTTTTGATTAGTACCGCAAGATGACAAATACCATGCTTCTACTTTCCGAGCGATAAGTACCGTTATGAGGGGCCGATGACTTGGATTTTTGACCTCTTTGGACTACAAGCATCATCGACTGAGTATTGTGCTGTAGAAGCAGTCCCTTGGTCAGTAATTCTACTTTTTTGACGTCAGTTTCTGTGAATATGAGGCATTACGGGTCGGATCCACTGATTGTTTTAAATTCATATCCATCCATTCATTTTTGTCCTCAGCTTTCGAATTCTGGTCAGTGAAGGATTTTGGACATTTAATTTGTTATTACATCATCATCATCATCATCATCTGTTTACCCTCCAGGTTCGGTTTTTCCCTCGGACTTAGCGAGGGATCCCACCTCTACCGCCCCAAGGGCAGTGTCCTGGAGCTTCAGACTCTTGGTCGGGGATACAACTGGGGAGTATGACCAGTACCTCGCCCAGGCGGCCTCACCTGCTATGCTGAACAGGGGCCTTATGGAGGGATGGGAAGATTGGAAGGGATAGGCAAGGAAGAGGGAAGGAAGCGGCCGTGGCCTTAGTTAGGTACCATCCCGGCATTCGCCTGGAGGAGTAGTGGGAAACCACGGAAAACCACTTCCAGGATGGCTGAGGTGGGAATCGAACCCACCTCTACTCAGTTGACCTCCCAAGGCTGAGTGGACCCCGTTCCAGCCCTCGTACCACTTTTCAAATTTGGTGGCAGAGCCGGGAATCGAACCCGGGCCTCCGGGGGTGGCAGCTAATCACGCTAACCACTACACCACAGAGGCGGCTGTTATTACATTTCGTCTCATTTCGTACCATTAGGGGCCGATGACCTAGATGTTAGGCCCCTTTAAACAACAAGCATCATCATCATCATCATCAAAGAAACCGGGCGAGTTGGCCGTGCGGTTAGGGGCGCTCAGCTGTGAGCTCGCGTCCGGAATATAGTGGGTTCGAACCCAACTGTCGGCAGTCCTTGATTTTGTCGGTTCTGTTTCTTAGGTCTTCCACTGTAATTTGTAGTTCATCCATATCTTCCTTGATTTCTGTAACCCATTTAATGTTGCACCTACTATTCCATAATTTTTCTATTATTCTCCTGATGATCCTGTTCTCTGGTGTTCTGATTAGATGTCCAAAAAATGAAATGCGTTTCTTCCTGATTGAGCTCATTACTGGTTCTATTTCCTTGTAGACTGTTTCATTAGAAGCTACTCTCCAGTGTCCATCTTTTTGGTATGATTTGTTGATGCATGTTCTAATGATTCTTCTCTCTATCTTGAGTATTTTGTCTATTTGTGCAGTGTTAGTTGTTTTGAAGATGGTTTCGCTTGCGTATCTTATTTCTGGTTGAGTGACTGTTTTGTAATGTTTTAATTTTGTTGCTAATGACAGACCTTTTTTGTTGTAGGTATTCTTGGTGACATATTGTGCTCTGGCCAGTTTATTTATTCTGTTATGCCATGCTGGCTTTTCATTGAGGTTATATGTTATGATTTCTCCCAGATATTTAAACTTATCTAAATTTTGATTTCTTAGTTTCCTATGGCAATTTTGTTTATGAGTGGTGGGTCAGTAAACATGATTACTGTCTTTTCAAAAGATATTCCAAGACCAATTTTCTGTGCTATTTCCTGTCTGGTTTCCTGAATATTGTTGGACAAGAGAGCAAGGTCATCGGCAAAACCTAGGCAATTTAAACTTATGTTGTGTTTGGGTCTTCCAATTCGGATGTTCTTTGGGTTACTCTTGTACCATTCCCTCATTATTATTATTATTATTATTATTATTATTATTAAATTAAAATGTTGAATTTTACAGCATTATCAGTGGTCGTACCCATCATTCACTGGTTTATTAGCTTCCTCGAGAGATCAGAGGTGGTGTCTGACCCATGATACCGGTTTCTATTCCAACCAACAAAAGAGAACTCTAAACCTGAAAGATCGCATTTCATTCTGGTAGATCTACATAAATAAAAGGAAAACTATATTACTCCTATAATAGCAGCTCTGCAGTGTCTTCGTACAAGGATGTACAGTAGAAATAAACGGGAGTTAAATACCGTCACTCTGTTATCTACATAATTAAGTCAGAAGTATGAGATGAGGAAGTATATACGATGAGTAACGCATGGTTGTCCGTTAGCAGTGGCGACCTGACGGAGCGAAGCCAAGCACACCTAATCCCCCCCGTCCCCGCACCTATCGGTCAGCAAGCCGCGCAAGGTGCGGCGAGGGGAGGGGGACGCAACGCTTGGGCTGCAATATCAGTCGCCGATGCCTTGAACTGAGAAATACGTGCGACGTTTTTTCTCACGTTTTCAAGTTTTGTAAATGGAAAAAAGTGCCAGATGCTTACATTATAATGTGCTTTAGATTTCCATCGCTCTCTTTTGAGGTTTGGGCTTCACCGATAGCCTTGGTAGCCCTCAGTATACGCTAATGATAGGTCTACGTTAGGCCGGTAGTACACTGTAAAAGAAGTTGGATTCAAATAACTTGAATCAAATGAATTTGATCATCTCTCTCTCTCGTTTTCTAAGCTCAAAAACGTATCCATTATTCTATGCGTTTCTGTTTAGTGGAGAAAACGTAAGTGCGAAGTTTCTTTAAGTTCAAGGCCCCTTCTGAAGCCCTGTTCATTTTTAAACGAATTTAAGCTATGGTTCTACTCGCCCTTATCCCAATAAGAATACTAAATTTCATGAAAATCAACTGATATATTCTTCCATGATACTCTAAAAGATAAGCAGACTGACAGACAGACAGGAAAACGTAAACAAATCAAACTGAACCGGATATAAGGCTATTATTTCTCCTGCCCGGTATAAAAATCAAGTATCAGGTTAAAATATAATATAGTGTATAACTTGCTCAAAGCGGAATCGCCAAGGACCAAAAAAATTCTGGATTGTACACGTGCCCGCATTACACAAAACACCGGTTTCCTTGCCTTAAAATAGTAATTTTAAATATTATGTACAGCTTACTTGTGTCTCCCTACTGATGACGCTCGGCTATGAAGATTAATTAGTGTTGTAGTACACTGATTTGTTAATTAAAATTAATTATTATTAATTATTATTATTAGTAGTAGTATTGCACTTCATTATTACATACTGAATGATACACAGTATATCATTTTACAACTAGCATAACACTATATTATACTACTGTATTTCAGAATACTGGATATTCGCTCCTTAAACTTATTTCCATCACAAAACTCTATACAGTACTTCAGAACACTAAGCTTTCTCCACAGATCAAACAAAGAAACTTGTTTCATCTTCCTTCTAATTGTCTGTCTCTGTCTGTTAGGTCATCAGCCCAGAGGCTGGTTGGATCCTCAAATAGCGCCAACAAAAGTTATGCGGTTATAAGGAAACTGCAAAAACCAATGGCAGCACCAAAATGAGGCGTACTAGGCAAGACGAGGAGTGAGGTAGTTTGCCATTGCTTTCCTCACTGGGTCAGAAAGTGCTATTGCAGCACGACTGACCCTATGAGCAACACCTTTCATAACACTCAGATGCACTAGTCGTGCTCTGAATGTCATTACTCAGCACCACCCATACCCCAGCAGCTTCCATATTGTCACAGCCATGCATGAGACTGGGACTTCGGTGAAAGCTACACTTTACTCTGGCCTGTGCCAAGAGATGGATACAAAAGTACTGTATCCTTCATGAAATGGCAGCAGGCAACCTTCTAATCGTATCTTTCTGAATGCAGTTCTCTGCTGAGTACATTAAGGGCATACGTAACAATTAACATTGTCAAAATCATCATATTTTATGTTTTGACATTTTTTGAATCTCTTAAGTCTGCCCTTTAAAAGTGTGTTTAACCATTTTAACCATTAGAAATTGCCATCAATTTAATTTTAAACATGCGCTAACAATAGGAAAATTGTCCGCAATGCCAGCGAAAACGAGATGAATTACAATGCCATAACTGATGCAAGCATTTAAAAGCAAAAGGAGAAAGAATTTCCTATGTCCTTTCCAAACACACACACATCATTCTCTTGCCTGTACGGAGGAAATGAAGCCCATTTGTAGAGATCTGTCCAGTCCCCAGCTGTTCGAGAAGGTGTCTTCATGGCAAAAGGCAAAACACCAATGAATCGGTGAACAAGTTATATGGTCTCACATTCCTAAAGGCACTTTTGTGGGCATAAAAACATTAAGGTTTGGTGTTTTGGATGCAGTGACCAATTTTGAAAATAGTAACATTGCCAAATATCATGTATTACAGGAGTTAGGACTAAACGTAGGAAGGAATTGTGTCAATGCCATGACGGAGTTGGACCGATAGAAACTACAAGTTGAAGAAATGGCTCAGCAAGTGCTAAGTGACAAGGCTAACGGAAATCTAGAAGACTTTGTATGAATCACATGAATATCCAGATTCTGCTTCGTATGGGACAGGGATGCACTGAGATATGAATACATGTGGAAAAAAAAAATTTTTAAGTGCCGTTTTCCCACTTTCTTATCTTTTTCATGTATGTTCCTTTTTCTACGTGACTATTATTCACAGAGTTATGTAATTTTCACCATGAAACTTTCTTATATTGATCCACATTTTAACGGATGCATTATGCAATACTCTTTGAGATTTGGCTGCTTATTTTAAGAAAACGTAATTACAATTTAGCACTTTAAAAAAATATTCTCTCACTCAGCTGAAGCCCAGTCAAATAACGGCTGTGCTGATGTATTAAGTTAGCTATGAAGAATATGTGGCAGAAATTTCATCATCATAACGTTATTTGATCCTGAGACAAAGGAACATGAACTTAACAAATTTAAAATTGGCGAGATAGACGGTTCCGTATCCCCTTCATTCAAGAAGAGTGGAAGAGTCTTCTTGCTCGTCTCCTCCTTTTTCTTGGACTTTCTCATTGCTAGAAGGGCTGTAGGGGATTCGAAAATGTGGCTAGTCGTAAGTTGTCCATCACTTCGAATGAAGTTTTGTACCTCGCAGGAACGTTTCTTGCTTGACAAAAATAGGATACTGCCGATGCGTTTTCAAGCATTTTATTCGTTCCAGTGTCCGTATTATAATTCTCTCCAAACACGTACGCCAGTTTGTCCAAACAATGGCACCGTACGAAGGACTACAGCAGTTTCTAATATTTTCCGCATTGTACAAGTAAGTGTTAAAGAAATCTTTCATTTTTCGTTTCCATCTGTGTGTCGAGGAGATCCCGCATTATGCAAAAGTAAGAACACTATAACGCCGTAGGCTTCGCTGAAACCGATGAAATATTCCGTAGTGGACAAGTTTACTCTTTATTCAAGTTCCTTTTTCAGCACGTTTTACTATATAAAGCAGGGCCTCTCAGGGTGCATGCACCGGTGCATTGAACGGCGCATGGTGCATAAGACGACTTCGCAAGGTTGACCAGAGTGCAGACTCCCACTCCTCGATTTCGAGCAATAGCGCTGTCTTTCTCTTTCCCTATGCCTGTCTCGCTCGCTCCGTCTGTCTCCCCCTTCCTCACTCGCTCTGCAATGCTCCACCACCCGAGCAGAGTTGAGCCGAGCTTAGACGAGATTAGCCGAGTCGCCCCGAGACAAAACGCTGGTCCGTACCGAGCCGAGTCGGACCGATGCACGGTGCACAGAACCTCTGCGCCTCGGTTTGCACGCGTGAAATTTTGGGCGTTTGAGAGGCTCTGCTATGTAGTATATATACATAAGTAGAAGAATCTCTAAACGTCTGTTATCCTCCTTCCGATTCCTCATTGGCTGGTGAAGATCGATAGGGATCTTCTAAAGTAATGGAATTACAGAAAGGGACATTCAACTCCGAACAACACTCAAACACAAACTTAGACAAGTTCATCAAGAACTCCCAACTCGACTGAAGGACGTCCATTCCGATGCGTTGAAGAAAGCACACTAAGAACACTCCGAAAAGACGAAAACCTGGTGGGCCTACGAGAAGACTAACAGTTGAGATCTAGCGATGAATAATAACATGCATACATCCACTGTTATGCCTTTCAGCGTTACGTCTGCAAGCCGCTGTGAATTTACTAACCGCCGCGGTAATCCTCTATTTGCTTTGTTTGTAACTAGTTCTGTGGTCTTGTTCAATTCTATACAATCGTTAGAAATTTAGTCTAACCATCGCCATCTTTGTCTCCTTCCACTTCTCTTACTCTCCATGACAGAGTCCATTATCCTCCTACGTAACCTATCCTCCTCCATTCGCCTAACATGACCCCACCATCGAAGCCGATTTATGAATACAGCTCCTTTTATCTAATTAATTCCTAACTTATCCTGTATCTCCTCATTCCGAGTACTCTCCTGCCATTGTTCCCACCTGTTTGTACCAGCAATCATTCTTGCTACTTTCATGTCTGTTTCTTCCAGCTTATTAATAAGACATCCTGAGTCCACCCAGCTTTCACTCCCGTAAAGCAAAGTTGGTCTGGAAACAGACCGATGTAGAGATAGTTTCTCCCGAGAGCTGACTCCCATCTTACAGAATACTGTTGATCGCAACTGCGTGCTCACTGCATTAGCTTTACTGCACCTTGATTCAATCCTGACAGAACACGCAATCTAAATACTTGAAATGATCTACCCATTCCAGCTATGTATCCCCAATCTCAAAAATCAGTTCTCTTGGATTTCTTACCTACCGACATCAGTTTAGTCTGATTTCATACCATACAGAAGGTCGTTCGACGTTTGAAGGGTTATAGTACCTTATGAAAATTCATGTCTCCACCAACGATCATGCTTAGTTGGAAAGCCAGCATTTCTAGCTATAGCCCGACGACGTAATTTCCATTGCAACAGACTTTTTCGCAGAGCTAGCATGTCTAACTTATCCCTGACAGGCTTCTTATTTCCTAAGACGGTTTTTAGGAGTCTAAATGCAAAGAAGTCCGAGGGTGAGCCATCGGGTGCCTTCACCGGAATGTCAGTAAAAGGAATTGCACGGATTCCAGTTTCCATCTTCATTCTCTCTAAGATGAGACGAGTCCAACGAGAGGTGTGGCTGGATGCTTCATCTTGATGTACCCATACCTGATCTTTCGCCTTCCCATACACTGCGGGATATCTCCGTTGTAAATGGGTGTTAAAACCTCATGGTGATAGTATGTAGAGTTTACCTTCACATTATTAGCGACACGGCGAGTGGTTAACTTGCCATTGTAGCAGTATCCAGCGATGATCATGAAACCCCTTTGGAAATCTTCCTGACATTCTTTATACAATGTTTGGTTTCTAAAGAAATTGTCTCTAGGGCGGTAGTAAGTCGAGCGGGGTTTGTTACGGTAACTAAGATACACATATGCTTCGTCCAATGTCATTTTTCCATCTATACCCTGCCAGATAGCCCTCGTACAGCTTTCTTGCGTTAGTGCGACGTTCCGAAATGCGACGAGGCAACACCATGTGATCCCGGTACTTATGCCGTTTTCCTAATTGCGGGTTCTTGCTGATTATGATGTTAACCGTTGAAACAGACATATCCAACTCACGCGCGATAGTTCTTTGGGGGTCAGGGTTACCGTCTGAGACAAGGGCCTTCACTTTCCTCACCACTACTGGTGGCTGGTCGTGGATTTGCCTTTTGTTTTTATTCAATACAGCACTGATCCCGTTTTTTATATCAAGAAATCACGCTTCTGTCACTTTCCTTGGATTACAGAATAACTATATTTAGCTCTGGAAAGGGCTGTTATGTAGCCCTCCCTGTAAGGGTCAATTCGCTTCGGCATCGTTGCTGCTAATGTCACGAAACTCTACACGCACGTTATCAGTACTGTTATAATTGGCGTATGGCAACAAGTTAGATACATATGTACAAGTATATAACATTTAGAAATATACACAGACAAGAAACATGATTTAGAGCAGAATGTCCAGTTGGGTGGTCCACTGTATGGCTTCCTCTGTTGGTTCCAAAAAGTCACTCGGGCTACCTGGGTAGGAACGTCGTGTACATTCACTTACAATATGGGGGATCATCTGCCGAGATCCGCCACAGTCGCACTCTGGTGACGAAATATATTTCCACCTATAAAGGGCATCCCTGCAGCGTCCACGATTTGTTCTCACCCGATTTAGAGTGGTCCAAATCTTACGTGGTAGGTAATGTCCACCAGAAAGATGTTCACCAGAAAAGATGTTGTGTAAGGAACTATCTGTGGCAACTTTCCAACGACTTCTCCGTTCTTCTAAAGGGTAAAAATTCCCATTAGCCAATGTGACAGCATCACGCAAAGGTAGATGACGTGAATTGAGCCTCGTTATTTTGAGAACAGGAATATCATCCAAAACAGGCAGTTGAGGGTTCATTTCTATCTTCTTGAACTCTCGAATGACAGCATTTGATCTTCTTAAATCAGGTGGCATTATACCTGACAGAATTGGGAGCCAATAAAGTGGCGTGGCCTGGATAGTACTTCCCTTGTTTTTCTTTCTTCTTGCTAGTTGTTTTACGTCGTACCGACACAGATAGGTCTTATGGCGACGATGGGACAGGAAAGAGCTAGGAGTGGGAAGGAAGCGGCCGTGGCTTTAATTAAGGTACAGCCCCAGCATTTGCCTGGTGTGAAAATGGGAAACCACGGAAAACCATTTTCAGGGCTGCCGACAGTGGGGTTCGAACCTACTGTCTCCCGAATACTGGATACTGGTCGCACTTAAGCGACTGCAGATATCGAGCTCGGTAATGAGTCTTGTATATGGGCTATTCAGCCAAACTGGTGCACAGTACTCAGCACACGAGAAAACCAGTCCCAAAGCAGAAGATCTTAAAGTCTTTGCTGATGAACCCCAACTTGAGCCACACAATTTCTGAAGGATATTATTTCGTGTTTTGAGCTTTTTGGGCAGATTCATAAGATGTTGTTTGTAAGGTAGTGTGCGATCAAGTGTAATTCCCAAATATTTTGGATACCAGCTGTGCCAAAGTTCACGATGACAAAAACGTACGTGAAGTTCAATGCCAGCTTGGCGATTATTCAGGTGAAAACATGACACTTCTGTTTTGTCAGGGTTCGGATTCAGTCGCCATTTCTTGAAATACGTTCAAGTGAAATCAAGTCTCTTTGTACCACTTCTTCTGTCACACTAAGGTCTCGATGTTGAGTGGCTAGTGTTATACCTCAGTATTGAGTACGATTCCCGGCCGGGTCGGAGATTTTAACCTTAATTGGTTAATTCCAATGGCACGGGGGTTGGGTGTATGTGTTGTCTTCATCATTTCATCCTCATCACGACGCGCAGGTCGCCTACTGGAGTCAAATAGAAAGGCCTGCACCTGGCGAGCCGAACCCGTCCTGGGATATCCCGGCAACTAAAAGCCATACGACATTTCATTACTGACGTGAATCATCACTCCCCGGTTTGACGTGTTCGCGTTGATAAAAGCGCCGACAGTGGCCTTCAAACTCGTCACCAGAGATCCCGAACGACCTTCTGTAATCATTGGAACTATTTTCAAGTTCCAAGACATTAGACTTCAGGCTTTCGGCACAATCTACCATTGAGACCAAATCGTCTGCACAGGCCAAAGTGCTTACTACATTTTCACATAACTGAATCCCTCCCTGCCACTTAATACATTTCAGCTGATGATCGACGTAATCTGTGAACAACAAAGGCGAAAGAGTACAGCCTTGTCTAACCGCTGTAAGTATCTTGAACCAAGAACTCATTCTACAACAATAATAATAATAGGATTTTAAAAATTATTATTATTATTATTATTATTATTATTATTATTATTATTATTATTATTATTATTATTATTATTACAGAAAGCTGTGGCCGCAGCAAGGGAGGCAGCAAAATCCAGAGGTCGGTATCATGCAACCAAGGCAACTCCTGGTAAACTGTACGCCCAGAAATGTGACCTCGCTAAGGAAGAAGACATCCTGGCTGTCTTCAACTGGATCAAGGAAACATTGGGTGGTGTTGACATTCTGATAAACAACGCTGCACTTGCAACGGACTCCGCTCTTTCAGGTAAGAAGATCCGTAAAACAAAGCAAGGTTGCTGAGGAAATCACAGTTGAAAGAATAAGAGGACAAGACTTGAACTAGATAGCCTTGTCATTATGCAGGCATTCGCTGCATTTTGAGTATTCGTTTTCCCAGTCCCACAGCGAATAGGTGTTCGGTTCCATGGCTAAATGGTTAGCGTGCTGGCCTTTGGTTCGTAGGGTCCCGGGTTTGATTCCCGGTCGGGCCGGAGGTTTTAACTTTTATTAGTTAATTCCCATGGCTCGAGGGCTGGGTTTTGTGACATCTTCAGCATTAAGCAGGGAACATACTGCTTCAGTTCCGCACGCTTCAAAATTTCTCCCCCCTCCTCCCACCATCCGTTCGGTCGAGCTTGTCTTCACAATAGGGTGGGGCACTATGACCCTGTTTCGGCACACTGTGCCGGTGTATAGTTATGTTCCTCTGTTCTGGAACACGGAGCGTCAGTTGTTCCGAAACATTCTCAAGCGAGACCGAGACAGTGACTCGCTGTCCCATCAGCAGCGCCGCTATGCACTGCCCTTCACCTACTAGCTGACTGTCGATACCGGCAGTGTGTCGCCATGTACTGGAGTGTTCCGTGTTCCGTCCTATCCTCTTTGTTCTGTGAGTTCCGTTGCACCGGCAACTGCCCTTCGGTACATGAGGATAACTTAATTTGTTCTGTTTTGTAAGAGCCTTGAAGCCTAGAAATATATACCGTACGTAAGACGGTAAACTTTGCATTATGTCGCAGCGGACTCCTGTTTAGGACCTTTTTACTAGAACAAAAACGGGCAGGGTGAAATGCAATCTATGTTCTTCTGTTCTGTCTGCAAAGGGATCTTCAACCGGCACAATGACGAGACATTTCCAAATTATACATCCCGCAATTTTTATTTTCTTGTTCTGTTTGTATAGTTTTATTTTTAATCTCCTATTCCGCTTGTAGATAATGTTTAGTTTTTAGCTTCGTGTTTTGCTTGTATGGCTTAATTTTTATTTTCGTGTTCTGCTTGTATAGGCCTAGTTTTATTTTAATCCCCTGTTCCGTTTGTATATAGTGTTCAATTTTTATCTTCGTGTTTTGCTTGTATATTGTGTACGTAAAGAATACTGACGAATGTTTCTTCAACTGTGCGAGTATATTTTAATTGGTGGAAATAACATTGTGGCAGTTGTAAACACATCTACTGCCAGTGTAATTGTGACAGGTGTATTTCAAAATGAATGAAAACATTCTTATCCTGGAAACAATATTTAGAGATGATTTTCTGGGTGCCTAGTTCCAATTGCTTTTTCACGTGCCGTGAAGTTTTATCCTGGCCCTAATTACTCACAATACAGGCCGATACATTCAAATGCTGAACATGTCCTTGGATTAGTTACTTTTAAACACCTGTACTGCCATTGTAACCGTGTTACGTGCATTTCATATTGACCGAAAACATCTTCACCTAAAAGCAGTCTTTGAACGTTATTCTTGGGTGAGAATTTCAGTGTTCCGACCGTTCCTTCACGTTCCGTGCAGCTTTACGCTGGTCGTAACTACATACAGCACGTCCGGTACAGCAACACGCGGAGCTTGTCATGTTGCCTCACGAAGTTCTCTCTACCGCGCAGTTAACAGTCCCGTGTGCCGTGTGCCGTGTACCGGCACAATGTACCGAAACACTCCACGTCAAGCTCCTAATATTCCGTAACAATTGACTGTTCCGGTCTGCCCAACCCTACTTCACAAGCGAAGTTGAAGGAAAACGGAATGTAGACAAACGAGTGAGCCTCCGGCGAAGTGTTTTATTTGAGTTCAATGAATGCGATGGTGTCCAGACATATCGTGCCACATGCATTCCTTACCACTTGAAGTTCGTTCCAACACACTCATCACCAATCCCGGACTGATGTACGTATTCAAATTCGGCGTTCCAACATACATCAAACTGCAGTTACAGACCGTCAGAACTCGTCCGCGGGCTGTGGCATGTAGGCCTATCAGTCAGTCACTACTGATCTGCATTTAGGACAGTCGCCCAGGTGGCAGATTCCATATCTGTTGCTTTCCTAGCCTTTTCTTAAATGATTGCAAAGAACGTGGAAATGTATTGAACATCTCTCTTGGTGTCCGACTCGTTGGCTGAATGGTCAGCGTACTGGCCTTCGGTTATGAGGGTGCTGGGTTCGATTCCCGGCCGGGTCGAGGATTTTAACCTTCATTGGTTGATTCCAGTGGCTCGGGGGCTGGGTGTTTGTGCTGTCCCCAACATCCCTGCAACTCACACACAACACTATCCTCCACCACAACAATGCACAGTTACCTACACATGGCAGATGCCGCCCACCCTCATCGGAGGGTCTGCCTTACAAGGGCTGCACCCGGCTAGAAATAGCCACACGAAATTATTATATCTCTCTTGGTAAGTTATTCCATTCCTTAACTCCCCTTCCCAATTTGTCCTCTTGAATTCCAGTTTGATCTTCATATTGTGATCTCTCCTACTTTTAAAGACACCACTCAAACTTATTCGTTTACTGATGTCATTCCATGCCATCTCTCCACTGACAACTTGGAACATACCACATAGTCGAGCAGCTCGTCTCCTTTCTCCCAAGTCTTCCCAGCCCAAACTTTGCAATATTTTTGTAACGCTACTCTTTTGTCGGAATTTACCAAGAACAAATCCAGCTGCATTTCCTTGGATTTTTTCCAGCTCTTGCATCAAGTAAACCTGGTGAGGGTCCCATACGCCTACCGGTAGTACGGACATGCGCAATGGAATACATGCGTGAGAGAGGGAACTCACTGGACAGACCGCGTGCATTTCCATTCCTTTTCTGTCCCTTGTTCTTCTCACATGTGATTTGTTTACATTGCCATAACATCTAAGCGGTAATAATTATTTCTAAATCTGTTACTGAATTCTGTTAATATACTTGTGAGTTGAGGAGAAGTAATAGTAAATGAGTAAAAAAATTAGTAATAATTTGTAAATAACTAATTAATAAATACGCAATAAAAATGTCAATTTTGGGGGATTTCGTTGAATCTTTATCCAGTGAAGATGAGTTGGATATGTA
Organism: Anabrus simplex; assembly: GCF_040414725.1. Taxonomy (NCBI): domain Eukaryota; kingdom Metazoa; phylum Arthropoda; class Insecta; order Orthoptera; family Tettigoniidae; genus Anabrus; species Anabrus simplex. The sequence goes on along the minus strand of NC_090279.1, from coordinate 182,139,245 downwards.
ATTAGCAGCGCCAAGGAAGCGAGAAAATTATTTACGTAATTTTTATTGTTGATAGTTGAATTTTCGAGGTTCTAATCGTGTCATTCTGATTTCACTGTTCAAACTCAGTAGTGATTATTCTAGTTGGTGTTTTTCCTAATGGTAGAAAATGACAGCTTCACGGCCACATAAAAGTTAAAGTGCACATTCTGGAAAGATAGAAATATTCAGGGGAGACGTTGGACGTTGCATGAAAGGGCCGAAGATGACTGCCGTGGTGACCCTCACTTTGGGGGTTACGTTTCCGGAGTATCCGAGGAATTTCATGGCATGTCCAAGAAGTAAGTTTGATTATTCTTCTTACTATTATTATTATTATCTTGTTTGTTCAATTTTTGTTTATTGCGTGTATTATTTTTCTTTTCTTTTTTCTGTACAGTATGTGGAGTTTGAAAGAGTGAACTTTGGCGTAGGCTGGACATTGTTATTTTTCTCATTTAACGGATAATAAAGTATCATATCATATCATATCATATCATAAAAGTTCATTCGTAATTACAAACTTGTAGGTAAACTTACTTACCATTTTTTCCACTGCTTGCCTCTCACCCTAGTGGGCCCCAGGCAGCGAACTGTGTTGTACGTGTTGTGGAGGGACATATTTTCTATTACGTGTTTCTCCATTGGTTGATTGGTCGGTAGGTCAGTTGGTTGGTTTTACGTTTATGAAGAGCATGTGTTGAGACGAACACAAACACCCAGTTCCCGCGTCCGTGGAATTAACCAGACCTGGCCAGGAATTGAACCCGGGACACTATGAACCGAAGGTTGTAACAATGACCTTTGAAAATAGTTCATTATAATGATAAGTAATAAAGAAAGTGCAAATGTATTTATTTTCATACTGAGCGAGTTGGGCGCGCAGCTGTGAACTTGCATTCGGGAGATAGTGGGTTCGAACTCCACTGTCGGCAGCCCTGAAGATGGTTTTCCGTGGTTTCCCCGGTTTTTTTACTATCTGCTTTACGTCGCACCGACACAGATAGGTCTTACGGCAACGATGGGATAAGAAAGGCCTAGGAATGGGAAGGAAACGACCGTGGCCTTGTTTAAGGTACAGTCCCAAAATTTGCTTGGTTTGAAAATGCGAAACCACAGAAAACATCTTCAGGGCTTCCGACAGTGGGGTTAGAACCGACGATCTAACAGCTACGCGACCAAACAGCATGGCCAACTCACTTCATTTAATTCAATTACATTCTGTATATATCAAAACTCAGAGTTTTATTAATCTCATATACAACATTTATTTAAACACTGTCTTTCTTGAACTATATCCACCCTGTTTTAATTCATCCTTCGCTCTTCTACAGAGGGACTGACTGATGAATGGCGACTGACGTTGAACGTAAATGTCTTGGGCCTTTCCATCTGTACCCGTGAAGCTGTGCTCAACATGAGAGAAAGAGGAGTAGATGATGGTCACATTATCCACATCAGCAGGTAAGTAAGAGCCACACCAACTGCCACTCGCCTGATTGCAACGCTGCAATCGAAAAAGACTTCGACATTTGGTTTCAGTGACCTCTAGTGGTAGTAGAGAATGATTTTCGATCATCACATACCGGGAAATAATAATAATAATAATAATAATAATAATAATAATAATAATAATAATAATAATAATAATCTGAAACACTGATCATTGGCGGCAGGGCACAAATGAAAAGCATTGAGAAACTAGAGAGGAAAATTCTCAGAAAAATCCTAGGACCAAAGTTCGAAAATGGAATTTGGATGAAAAAAGAAACCACGCGAAATTTTTCAATTCACAGAAAAAATCACAGATACCATCAGAAAGAGACGACTAAAATTCTACGGACACCTACACAGAATGGATAACAACAGGCTGACAAAGAAAATTCTAAATCTAGCTCTAACCCTTAAAATCCGCAACAATTGGTTAGCAGAAATTCATGAAGATCTGCACGAAATGGGTATTGAGGACGAAACCATTCAAGATAGAATTAAATTTAGAAGCTTAGTAAACAAACATAAATTTGCAGAGAAACCAACAAGAAAAAATACAGGCTGGACAGAAACACGCAGAAAGGAACACAGTGAAAAAATGAAGAGATATTGGGAAGAAAAGAAGAAGAAACATTGTGCAAAATAAGTTCAAACGCGCTCCACAGTTGGGCACAACGAATCAAAATAATAATAATAATAATAATAATAATAATAATAATAATAATAATAATAATAATAATAATAATAATAATAAACGATCGTAAATAAGCCAATGATGTGGGTATATTTGGCAGTTGGAGGAATTAAGACGAGAATTGTCTCAGTGTATTCACCATGTGAGGGTGCCGATGAGGATGAATTTGACAAGTTTTATGAAGCATTGAGTGACATCGTGGTCAGGGTCAACAGCAAGGATAGAATAGTGCTAATGAGCGATTTCAATCCGAGAGTTGGAAACAGAACTGAAGGATACGAAAGGGTGATTGGTAAATGGAAGATATGGAAGCTAATGGGAATGGGAAGCGTTTGCTGGACTTCTGTGCTAGTATGGGTTTAGCTGTTACGAATACATTCTTCAAGCATAAGGCTACACATGGAAGGCTAGGGGTACCAGATCCATAGTAAACTATATCTTAACCGACTTGATATTCAGGAAGTCTGTTAGGAATGTACGATTTTTCCGGGGATTTTTCGATGATACAGACCACTATCTGATCTGTAGTGAACTAAGTATCTCTAGTCCTAGGATAAAGAAATTACCGGGCAACTTGGTCGTGCGGTTGGGGTCGCGCAGCTGTTATATTGCATCCGGGAGATAGTCGGTTCGAACCCCACTGTCGGCAGCCCTGAAGATGGTTTTCCGAAGTTTCCTAATTTCACACCAGGCAAATGATAGGGCTGTACCTTAATTAAGGCCACGGCCGCTTCCTTCCCACTCCTAGGCCTTTCCTGTCCCATCGTCGCCATAAGACCTATCTGTGTCGGTGCGACGTAAAGCAAATAGCAAAGATAGAGAAAGTGAAATCTGTCTGCAAGCGAATAAGGGTAGAAAAGCTCCAGGACGAGGAAATTAGACAGAAGTACATGGACATGATCAGTGAAAAGTTTCGAACAGTCGACAGTAAGCAGGTTCAGGATATAGAAAGTGAATGGGTGGCATACAGGGAGGCTGTAGTGGAAACAGCAAGGGAATGCCTAGGAACAACTGTGTGTAAAGATGGGAAAAGGCGAACATCTTGGTGGAATGATGAAGTGAGAGCGGCTTGTAAACGTAAAAAGAAGGCTTATCAGAAATGGCTCCAGACAAGGGCTGATGCAGACAGGGAATTGTACGTAGATGAAAGAAACAGAGCGAAACAAATAGTTGTTGAATCCAAAAAGAAGGCATGGGAAGATTTTGGGAATAACCTGGAAAGGCTAGGTCAAGCAGCAGGGAAACCTTTCTGAACAGTAATAAAGAATCTTAGGAAGGGAGGGAAAAAGGAAATGAACAGTGTTTTGGGTAATTCAGGTGAACTCATGATAGATCCCAGGTTCATTAACTTTTCGAGCATGTTGATAAACAAAATTTCTTTAACTTCTGGGAATGAAACTTTTTATTAACATTTCGTGTTTTCGTTAACATTTCGGTTCGCACATGCGCAAAAACGCAATTAGAACGCAAATTCGTAGCGCGGAATACTCAAAATCGAATCGCAAGCAACTCGTATACACCCAAGACGGACACTTGATACACCATACAAATACATAAGTGAAATGTAGGAGTCACCAGTTGCTAAGGAATCTTAAAGTTATAGCTAGCCTAACATTAAAGGAGATGGCATTCCGATAATTTGTATCATTTCTTGCAATTTCAGGCCCAATTACTGTCAACAAGAACTGAAAGTCATGTGAGGACATTCTCAGAAAGTTTTGAAAGCCTGCTGCATTATGAATTAAAAGTTATTTTTTCTATTTGCTATTTGTTTTACGTCGCACCGACACAGATAGTTCTTATGACGACGATGGGACAGAAAGGCTTAGGAATGAAGAGAAATCGGCCGTGGCCTTAATTAAGGTACAGCCCCAGCATCTGCCTGGTGTGAAAATGGGAAACCACGGAACACCATCTTCAGGGCTGCTGACAGTGGGGTTTGAACCCACTATTTCCCAGATGCGAGCTCACAGCTGCGCGCCCCTAACCGCACGGCCAACTCCCCAGTAATTAAAACTTCTGACATAAGTGTCCTCTCCAAACTCAATTCTAAACGCTTTACCAATAATTTTTTTTGCCATACTTTGCGTCTGCGCTTTTATCTAATTGCACTCATTAAAATAATGAAAGCTGCAGCTGTATTTTCTTCTTCCTGACCCTATCCATTGTAACCTCACAAACAGATTTTGGTATGGACACAATGTTAAAGAAGTTTGTTAACAAAAGTTTATTTGGTGTGGACACAATGTTAACCCTCGACTGGCGTTGTGAAAACTTTGGTACGTAAATGGCGTTGTGGGGTCGAAAATGATACCATAGAATGGATGACCTCAAACACCCTTTATTTAAGTTTCAAGAATAAATACATGTCAATTGTATTTCCTTATACCTTTTACTTTACCTACAATGAGAAATTAATATCTTTACCTATTATAGATGGTGAGATAATGCACAGTTGTTTTACCGTCACTGATTTTAAAAGAAAATCGCACTCCCATGAATTATATTTAAATGAAAACAAATTTTAAATGTTCATTGCTCCAAAGCAAATTCAAAGATACATTTAAATATTAATAGTATACAAAACTCATAAAAACTTTTGAATTTCACAGTCATTTACGTCATTTTCACAACCACTTAAGGCTTGGAAGTTTGACAATAATGTTCTGACTTTGACGTCTCACTTGCCTGTTGGGTTCGGTAGCTGGCCACTTTTATCTGTTCCTACCAGAGAAAGATGACGGGCGGTTATGGACGTTTAGATTGTCCGTGAAAATCCTCTTCGTCTTCCTCACCTTCTTCTTGTTCCGAATCCGTGTAGTGCTTGGAATTGTAATCTGGATCATTTTCATCTGAGGGATCGCTGTCGTCATCTTCCTCTAAAACACTGCGATCCTAGGATCACACACTGACATGCCAGGGCGAAATGTGGAAGCCATAGCAAGGCTTACACGAAGAAAAACTACCAAACACGCACTTCGAATGAAATATGAACACTTTCAAAATGTTAATTCACGATAATCTTCGTAACACAAACGCCGTTGTGGGGTCGTAAACGGCACCACACAATATTTAAATCAAGTTCCTGTGAAAACCAATATTTACTAAATGCTACAAGTCCAGATAGCAGTTGACCTTGCACTAAGTAACAGCTACAGTGAACGGCGATCGTCAGAACGCAATACGGAAGGAGCGCCAGGGTTGTACAAAGTCACCGGTGTCTTTAAAGACCCCACAACGCCAGTCGAAGGTTAAAGAGGTTTGTTAACAAAAGTTTATTTGATGTGGACACAATGTTAAAGAGGTTTGTTAACAAAAGTGTACTAACATATTGAGAAATGTTTTCGTTAACATTGTTTATTAACTTTGTTTCGTTAACATTGTTTATTAACTTTGTTTCGTTAACATTGCTTATTAACTTTGGTGTGGACTATCCATAACATTGTTTATTAACTTTGTTTCGTTAACATTGTTTATTAACTTTGTTTCGTTAACATTGTTTATTAACTTTGTTTCGTTAACTTTGCTTATTAACTTTGGTGTGGACTATCCATAACATTGTTTATTAACTTTGTTTCGTTAACATTGCTTATTAACTTTGTTTCGTTAACATTGCTTATTAACTTTGGTGTGGACTATCCATAACATTGTTTATTAACTTTGTTTCGTTAACATTGTTTATTATAACTTTGTTCCGTTAACATTGTTTATTAACTTTGTTTCGTTAACATTGTTTATTAACTTTGTTCCGTTAACATTGTTTATTAACTTTGTTCCGTTAACATTGTTTATTAACTTTGGTGTGGACTATCCATAACATTGTTTATTAACTTTGTTTCGTTAACATTGCTTATTAACTTTGTTTCGTTAACATTGTTTATTAACTTTGTTCCGTTAACATTGTTTATTAACTTTGTTTCGTTAACATTGTTTATTAACTTTGTTCCGTTAACATTGTTTATTAACTTTGGTGTGGACTATCCATAACATTGTTTATTAACTTTGTTTCGTTAACATTGTTTATTAACTTTGTTCCGTTAACATTGTTTATTAACTTTGGTGTGGACTATCCATAACATTGCTTATTAACTTTGGTGTGGACTATCCATAACATTGTTTATTAACTTTGTTTCGTTAACATTGTTTATTAACTTTGGTGTGGACTATCCATAACATTGTTTATTAACTTTGTTTCGTTAACATTGTTTATTAACTTTGTTTCGTTAACATTGTTTATTAACTTTGTTTCGTTAACATTGTTTATTAACTTTGTTCCGTTAACATTGTTTATTAACTTTGGTGTGGACTATCCATAACATTGTTTATTAACTTTGTTTCGTTAACATTGTTTATTAACTTTGTTTCGTTAACATTGTTTATTAACTTTGTTTCGTTAACTTTGCTTATTAACTTTGGTGTGGACTATCCATAACATTGTTTATTAACTTTGTTCCGTTAACATTGTTTAATAACTTTGTTTCGTTAACATTGCTTATTAACTTTGTTTCGTTAACATTGCTTATTAACTTTGGTGTGGACTAACCATAACATTGTTTATTAACTTTGTTTCGTTAACATCGCTTATTAACTTTGTTTCGTTAACATTGCTTATTAACTTTGTTTCGTTAACATTGCTTATTAACTTTGTTTCGTTAACATCGCTTATTAACTTTGTTTCGTTAACATTGCTTATTAACATTGTTTCGTTAACATCGCTTATTAACTTTGTTTCGTTAACATTGCTTATTAACTTTGTTTCGTTAACATTGCTTATTAACTTTGTTTCGTTAACATCGCTTATTAACTTTGTTTCGTTAACATCGCTTATTAACTTTGTTTCGTTAACATTGCTTATTAACTTTGTTTTTTTAACATCACTTATTACCTTTGTTTCGTTAACATTGCTTAATAACTTTGGTGTGGACTAACCATAACATTGTTTATTAACAAAGTTAACGACACGCCTCAACAGGCTATTGCTGGGGCCGGTACCGGCATTTGTACAGTATATACTTTCGCGCATCAGTGTAGTGTTATTGCTTCCTCAGTGAACGTTACGGAAGACTGACAAACTTGTAACTTTGTTGCAGTACCGGTGGTCACAAAGTTTTTGCTTCCAATCTCGCCATGTATTGCTCGACTAAGCACGCTGTGATGGCTCTTACAGAAGGTCTCAGGAAGGATTTCGTAGAGCACAAGAGTAACATGAAAGTCACGGTGAGTCTCATTTATTTAATTAATTAAATGTATTTAATAGCTAGACTTGAATGAAGAATACGAGAAACCTTGTTCAACTTGCTGCCGCTCTTGCAAACTGCAACGATCAAAGTAAAGTTCTTTAGGATAATGTCCGCCATCAGGGTAGACATCAGTGTGAGCTTAATTGGTCTCCCACCTCCGCCCTTCACTCTTCCCACCCTCTGTGCCTCATCAATATCTACTTCACTAAAATTTATCTTCATTCTGTCCCGTATCAAGTTCACTATCTTATAAACTAATGCCACCTTATCTTCTTTCGCTGTTTCTTCAACTCCGTATATAAAAATGTTTCTCCTCATTCGTACCTGGATCCCATCGACCATTTCTCTCTTTAGTTTCGCCACCTCCCCCTCCAGCACCTGGACTTTTAATCGCATTTTCTCCGTCTCCGCCTCATTTCTCCCCACCTTCTCCTTCAACTCGTCCACCTCACTTTTAATGCACTGCCGCAAGTTCTTTAGCTCCTTGGAATGGTCACGTATCATCTCCTTCAGTTGGTCTATCTGACACGCCTCCTTCACTACTTCTTTTAGCTCCTCTATCTCTTCCCACCCAGGGCACCAATTGGGCCTGGCCCTGCGTTTAACTCCACTCCACCTATTATGAGCAGCGCTGATAGCACCGCCGCCACCAGCAGTCCTGCCAACACCCCTACTTCCTCACCCTTCATCCTCTTGCTCAAGTCCGTTTTCTTCTTCCTCCTGCATTGCCAACTCCCAATCCTCACTCGATAGAGCTCCAGCGCTGTCCCCATTCTTCAGCACACACTCAGCACATCCGTCCTCACTGCTTACTCGATTGAGTCTGCAAAGCAAAGTTGTATACATCTATTTCATAGATTATGTTCAGGCTTTTCTTTGTATCAGACATTATTTTCTGATTTATATTCTGAGGAGTAAAGGATAGTTTCCACGATTACACTAGGTTTTGCAACTAATTTTATGAAACAGATTTCATGAAAGAAATTGCATGGATGGTTGTACACATGAAGACACTAATGCATACTGTACTGTAGTTTCATATCTTCTGCATTTTGCTTCAGTATTATGGATACTCACGTCCTAGAGCCAGCTACAGTGGTGGCAGAGAAGTCGGCAGTGACTCGAAAAGCTGAGAAATAAAGGATTAATATGGAATGGGGAATATAAAAATAGAAGAAGGCATTTAGGATTTCTTGCAACTTTACTGAATAATATAACGAAAATATCTAAATCTATATTTTAATGTGACATTTTGTTAACGTTAATAAACCATGCGTAACAGATTTAAATAACTTGTTTTGGAAGTCACTTTCGTCAGGAGGGCATACTCAATCAATCAATCAATCAATCAATCACTACTGATCTGCATTTAGGGCAGTCGCCCAGGTGGCAGATTCCCTATCTGTTGTTTTCCTAGCCTTTTCTTAAATGATCGCAAAGAAATTGGAAAATTATTGAACATTTCCCTTGGTAAGTTATTCCAATCCCTAACTCCCCTTCCTATAAACGAATATTTGCCCCAATTTGTCCTCTTGAATTCCAACTTTATCTTCATATTGTGATCTTTCCTACTTTTAAAGACACCACTCAAACTTATTCCAGTATCCAGTATTCGGGAGATAGTAGGTTCGAACCCCACTGTCGGCAGCCCTGAAAATGGTTTTCCGTTGTTTCCCATTTTCACACCAGGCAAATGTTGGGGCTGTACCTTAATTAAGGCCACGGCCGCTTCCTTCCCACTCCTAGCCCTTTCCTGTCCCATCGTCGCCGTAAGACCTATCTGTGTCGGTGCGACGTAAAACAACTAGCAAACTTATTCTTCTACTGATGTCCTCCCACGCCATCTCTCCACTGACAGCTCGGAACATACCACTTAATCGAGCAGCTCGTCTCCTTTCTCTCAGTTCTTCCCAGCCCAGACTTTGCAACATTTTTGTAACGCTACTCTTTTGTCGGAAATCACCCAGAACAAATCGAGCTGATTTTCTTTGGATGTTTTCCAGTTCTTGAATCAAGTAATCCTGTTGAGGGTCCCATACACTGGAACTATACTCTAGTTGCGGTCTTACCAGAGACTTATATGCCCTCTTCTTTACATCCTTACTACAACCCCTAAATACACTCATAACCTTGTGCAGTGATCTGTACCCTTTATTAACAATTATATTTATGTGATTAGGGAATCAGCAATGTTGAACTAGAGGATTCTCGACTAATAAATTTATTCCGTGCCACTACTGGACTTCTCACTATTCTCTGTCTTTCTGGTTGTCAATTCACTCGTGGGGATATTACTAATAGGATGGATATAGTTCTCGAGTTCAACAACTGTCGGCCCATCCGTTTACTACCTTCCAGAATAGATTCACTCCTCTTTATTTTTAAATTCGTTCAAATCCTATAAAAACGTCTGGTCTGCGTACAAGTCGAGGCATTTCACTATTTCTTTCACTTCGTTTTGCAAACCAAGTAACGAATCAAAATATTTCATCATCATCATCTGTTTACCCTCCAGGTGCGGTTTTTCCCTCGGACTTAGCGAGGGATCCCACCTCTACCGCCTCAAGGGCAGTGTCCTGGAGCTTCAGACTCTTGGTCGGGGGATACAACTGGGGAGTATGACCAGTACCTCGCCCAGGCGGCCTCACCTGCTATGCTGAACAGGGGCCTTGTGGAGGGATGGGAAGATTGGAAGGGATAGGCAAGGAAGGGGGAAGGAAGCGGCCGTGGCCTTAAGTTAGGTACCATCCCGGCATTCGCCTGGAGGAGAAGAGGGAAACCACGGAAAACCACTTCCAGGATGGCTGAGGTGGGAATCGAACCCACCTCTACTCAGTTGACCTCCCGAGGCTGAGTGGACCCCGTTCCAGCCCTCGTACCACTTTTCAAATTTCGTGGCAGAGCCGGGAATCGAACCCGGGCCTCCGGGGGTGGCAGCTAATCACGCTAACCACTACACCACAGAGGCGGACATCAAAATATTTATAACCCCAAAATAATCAGTTTAGTTCCACGAAAAGTTGGAAGTAGCCGAAAGTTGTTAGTATCGTAATGAAAAAACTGGGGAAAAAAAATCAAAAGAAGTTGTAAATTTACCAAGCATCTCCCGCGACGAATCATTCCAAAACCTAATTCATCTTTCTATAAATGAATATTGCATCAAATATGTCTTCTTGAATTCCAACTTCATTTTATGATCTTCCTTTCTGAATCTGTGTACCCTCCCTCGGACTCAGCCAGACTTTGGGTCGGGTGATACGACTGGAGAGGACGACCAGTACCTCGCCCAGGCGGCCTCACCTTCTATGCTGAACAGGGAGCCTTGTGGGGGATTGGAACGGATAGACAAGAATAAGGGAAGGAAGCGGCCATGGCCTTAAGTAAGGTACCATCGCGGCATTTGTCTGGAGGAGAAGTGGGAAACCACGGAAAACCACTTCCAGGATGGCTGAGGTGGGAATCAAACCCCCCTCTACTCAGTTAATCTCCCGAGGCTGAGTGGACCCCGTTCCAGCCCTCGTACCACTTTTCAAATTTCGTGGCAGAGCCGGGAATCAAACCCGGGCCTCTGGGGGTGGCAGGTAATCACGCTAACCAGTACACCACAGAGGCGGACTATGATCTTTCGTACTTTTGAAAACTTCACTCAAGCTTATTGTCATCTCTCCATTACTAGCTCGAAACCTTCCGCTTACAAGTAGAGGTCGCCACGTGATGTTCTAGAAAAGTTTCAAATTTTGAAGATTTGCCCTTCATTAAAAAATATTTTAGCCCTGTTCGAGCGTTTTTGCCAATGGGCCTTATTTTGTTCAAAATTTAGTGTTTCAAATCTATCATCACACTTTTGTAGTCTTATTCCCGCACATATTTTCAAATTGACTCCGTGGCGTAGTCGCCAGCGCGTTGGCTTTGGAGTTTCAAGTTCGAGTCCGACCTTCCCCAGCACTTCTTTTCTTTTACTGACACATCCTACATTTTATTTTTTCAGTTATTCATTTTCTGTGGTGTCTTTTGTTTTAGAGCTGTTTCCAATATTTAAAACCATTATTCGTTTCTTGTCGCTTGAACGTATCCTAAATTCTATTCGTTAGTCAAGTTCAAGCGATTCATTGTCAGACGAACAGTGAAAATGTGACAAATATTCTAAATAATGTAAAAAGGTATTAATATTGTAAATAGAAAAGAAAACAAATAATGAAGTATTTTATGTAACCTAAAAAATGAATATTGTACCAAAAAATGAAATTTTAAAAATGGAAAAGAAAGAAAAAGGAATAAAATGTCAACGGCGGATTCGAACTCGGACACTTCAATTACCAGTGCACTAGCGGCTACGGCACGGAGGCAAGTCAGAAATATCTGCGGGAATGAGACCACAACAGTTTTAGGATAGATTTTAAACGTTAAATTTGGAACAAACTAAGGCCCATTGGCAAAATCGCTCGAACAGGGCTGAACTATTTCTTAATGAAGGACAAATCCTCAAAATTTTTGAACATTTTTCTAGAATATCGCATGGCGACCTCTCCTTGTTAGTGGAGCAGCTCGTCTCCTTACTTACAAGTCTTCTCAACCCAAAGTTTGCGACACTATAGTCAGGAGTCAAAACAGTGGTACTCGCATATGTCTGAAAATGGAAAATAAATTAACGTAGTATTACAGTGAAAAGCGTACAACGAGACTGTCCTGTTCTTGAATGTCGGATTTGAAGGGACGGTCACGCAACGTTGACGAATAATCCTTGTTGCCTGCCTATTTTGCAGTTTGTTAGCTCCTAACAGTCGCTCTCTAGTTATTAGGTTGCAAAGGTCTGCTAGATTGTTCATCGTGTCACATTGCTTTGGAAAATGAATAAAAGTGTGAGGTGTTGCACTACTTCGTGGTATTCCAGTGAAAAAGCTGAAGCTCCTCAGGGTGTTACTTAGGAACCACCGTTCCGAAGCCATTGTTATGTTTCAAATATATTGTTACGAATGAAACTCCATCTGCTTTGTTACTCAAATGTATTTCAGGATGACCTAACAAATGCATACACGCATATTTAAGCACACACAATTCTAAGCAGTTATGAATGGCCACACTTATTAATTGCAAGTCTATTCACAAGTCCCTCTTCCTTATGGCACAGTAGGCGGTCCAGCCCGTTGTTATACTTGCGGACGCTTAACCGTTACTTTCACTTTCTCCAAGTCCTGTCACATCACACAGCAGCTGTGTGTAGACCGCTGGATCTGATCACAGCGCCGCTGGCTACACGACACACGATGACTGTTCGTTGGTTCGATTCCAGAGCCAGTCCAGTAATTCACACAGTCACATGCAGTGATGAACTAAACATCTCAACAGTATTCAACAGCAGGACGATACTCACAACGGCGAGCTTTAACGCAGGTCCATTTACCCTCGCACTCACTATAGCGGGTTTCCTTGCTGACTCACGGAGATCCTCAGTCCACAGAAATGCACAAGCACACAGTATTCTCAGGTAGTGCACAGTCTTCCATTCCGTCGTCTCCTGCCCACCTACTCACTGGACTATCCGACACCACAACAGCTCCTAGTTCAGACCTCGGTGAGACACTAGCGACAGAAAACACTTCTGCCGCCCTCAGCCCAGCCACCAAACCCCAACACACCGAGTTTCACAGTGACTGACTGTCCGCGGCTAGCCTCCCTTTTTATAGCTCGCTTGATTTGAGTCAGAATTTTCGCGATGTCACTGGAGGCAGAACATTGCCGCCGGATCTCCAAGAAACTCGCAGGTAAGCCGGCCGACGAGAACAATACACAGGCCGGCTGGAAGATCCCAGGTCGTCTGAGTCACCAGCCCTTTCCTGGAAGTACCGAAAGGGGCTACCACGGGGCTGGAACGTAATAATATACATTTTCTCCTTCAATGTTTCAGTGCGTGAGTCCTGGTTTTGTGCGAACTGAATTCATCAATAATTTGCCTAAGTACAACACAGAGGAAGTTCGTAAATTGCCTGCACTGGAGTCAGAAGACGTCGCAGATGCTGTACTGTATGCTATTGCAACACCTCCTCATGTACAGGTAAGAGTATTCTTATTAGTCATACTCATAACATTCAGTCCGCGCTTCTCCTTCTATTGTCAGCAAACCAGCTGGCGACTAAATTTCGCTCCCGGTGGCACAGCAGTAAGTTACCCACTCCATCACCTTCCTTCCAATCCTTTACCCTCGAAGCTCGTGGCTTCGCGCAGGTTTGTGCCATCAGAGAATAATTGAATCTACCAAGAGGTTTCTTGGGTCCTTGAAGTTACTCATTAATTCATGTCTATCTTCATGTATACGTTCCTAAACACCGAGCAAACTGGTTACGCCCATGTCGGCGGCTCTGAAGATGGTTTCCTCTAGTACCATAGTGAAAGCCACGATCACTTACTTCCCAGTCCTATCTCGTAGTCGCAATAAGACATGTGCGACGTAAAACAAATAGCATTTCTCTAATCATCAATTTCCACTTACCTATCTTGGTCACATCTTGTTCTCGTCCCACCCCGACGGTATTAGGTTTACGAATCCTAGGGAGTCTTTCATTTTCCCGGCCTTCATGACCCTTGTCTTTCTTTGGCCGATACCTTCATTTTTCGAAGTGTCGAATCCCTTCCATTCTTTCACCTCCGATGAGTATTAATAGAGGATGGTTACCCAGTTATACTTCTTCTTAAAACAATAATCACCACCAGCACCATAACCATCAATGAGTTAAGATGATTGGATGAATTGTCTAAAACATAGTAGTGACAGTAAACTTTTGGTTTTCCGTGGTTTCCCATTTTCACACCAGGTAAATGCTGGGGCTGTACCTTAATTAAGGCCACGGCCGCTTCCTTCCAACTCCTAGGCCTTTCCTATCCCATCGTCGCCATAAGACCCATCTGTGTCGGTGCAACGTAAAGCCACAAGCAAAAAAAGAAAACTTTTGGTAAGATTGTTAGATTGACTGATGAACAGTTCGATCGTTGATAGATCGACACCGAGCTCGATAGCTGCAGTCGATTAAGTGCGGCCAGTATCCAGTAATCGGGAGATAGTGGGTTCGAACCCCACTGTCGGCAGCCCTGAAGATGGTATTCCGTGGTTTCCCATTTTCACACCAGGCAAATGCTGGGGCTGTACCTTAATTAATGCCACGGCCGCTTCCTTCCCATTCCTAGACCTTTCCTATCCCATCGTCGCCGTAAGACCTATCGGTGTCAGTGCGACGTAAAACAAATAGATAGATCGACAACGTTGTTCGTTCAATCAATCAATCAATCAATTAATCAATAATTTGCATTTAGGGCTGTCACCCAGGTAGCAAATTTCCTCTCAGTTTTTTACCTAGTCTTTCCTTAAATGATTTAAAAGAACTTGGAAATGAATCGAACACTTCTCTTGATAAATTATTCCCCAATTCCTCTTCCTTTAAAATGAATCGTTTGCCCCAATTTGTCTTCTTGAATTCCAACTTTACCTTCATATTACATTTCCCACCTTTAAAAGTTCCACCGCTTAGTCGAGCAGCTCGTCTCCCAAGTCTTCCCAGGCGAAAGTTGGCAACATGTCCGTAACTCAGCGACGTTCGCTGCGAACAAATCATAGCTTTATTTTTCACGGTATATTCCTAAAATTCCTTGAAATATTTATTCAAAATTTTAATTACTAATATATATATATTTCTCTTTCAGATTCATGAGATTATCATACAGCCTGTCGGCGAAATGAACTAACAGGTTTTGGAACGGCTGCTCTAGCATATGAATGCTTACATCTTCTCTTCACATACCAGCATTTCATTACTCTGATGTATTAAAGCATATACTGTGTTCTAATGGTAAGATAGCTTTAAAATAAAGATCACTTTATACTCAAACTCCTTTCCTTCCCACCTAACTCGGAAATGAGTTACACAGATGAGGCCTGTATCTTCAGACCAGCGAGTCTTCATCGCGTCCTCAAGAAAAATCACCAATATTTTTATCCTGACTACGAGTATTACCTAATGTATATATAGTAAAACCTGCCTTGTATTGAATCGCAGGTAACCGGAAAAAAATCTGCAAAATACAGTTTCCGTATAGTAAAGGCACACTAGCAAATGAATCCTCTAGATTCAAAACCCCCTAAAGACCATTTAAAAAAAATTGAGATAAGCATAGCAGTAGATTTCCAAGGATGAGTTCGATCGGTTGGTGAACCTCTGAGTTTCAAAACTCGCTAAGTTACATAGAACGAGCTACCTGAAAATGACTGTTAAATTCAAAATCCTCTATATCCACCACCAATTACTTTCAAAAGCCTCTATGTGTATCAACCAATGAGAAATTCCAGATATATTGTGGAATAAGAATGATGTCACTTGTTTAGCACGGCAGCCAACTCTTGCGATCTTCTCTTAACCACATATTTTGGTATACTAATGGACCTGAATGAAGACAAAACATAATGATTGTCAGAGGATAATTTGAACGCATTCATGGGGGTTTTGATTAATGTAAAAGGCTTTAATCACTGGAGAAAGGACAAATTGTGCGTTCTTTCTACCTCGGACAGGAGAATTCTAAAGCAGTATGTTGGCAATATGCATTAAGTTATTCTGATAGTAGGTGGCTTTCTAATGCATTAAGGAGAAAGCGATTTGTTGCCAGTTTCCTTGGCATCATTTATTGAAAAATGAGGGGCGAAACTCTTCTTGTTGCTAAAGCAACTCCAGGAAGAGGGCGAAAAAGGTTGCGGTATGTGGATACTTGGAAAAGGTCTAGGGAAAAGCGAGAAAGTTGAGTAATGTTTAGCGATTAAAGTATTATTGAAGTTCTTATAGTTACATTGTTGACTGTGATTCAGAAGTTTTTATTAATGATTACTAGGCCAAGAATACAAAACAGTTGTATAAAATGTGATTCAGTGATCTTATATTGTTTAACACCATTTTCGTGGTAAGAGTTGAAGTAAAAGTATGAAGGATGAGTTATCCACCTAATCAATATTTTATTTTACATAGTGTCAATAGATTATAGTAGAGTTGAAGTAAAGCGAGTTAGATTCAAAATGCTCCATATCCAGTAATATTCATGATTATGAGTTTCAAAATCCCCTATGTTCATACTTAACACTGATTTTACTGCATATGAATCTCTCATAATGTATTTTATATAGCTTATAATTGTTCATGGATCCTCGTTGCATGTTTAGATAACACAAATTGTTCAATACCATTTCAACAATTAACTGTCAAAGAAAAAAATGACTTCCTGAACAATTTATGGAAGTGGATATAGAGGACTTTGAATCTAGAGGATTCACATAGTGTACAATCGCGATCACAAGAATTCCGTGTGGAAAAGGAAACAGGTAACGTATGGGCAAAGATTTTGGCGAACCCTGAGGATGAAGCAGAAGTAACCAAGGCAACGTGACATGTGTTCATCTCCCAGGACGTGTGGCTTGCGACGTTGTGCACTCAGAGGTCACTCCCAACTCCATTCTTTTGGGAACTGATTAAGATGTTTCTATGGTTAAACAGTCTGGCTGGCTATAGTAGCTTTTCCTAATGAAGGAAAATAATGAATTAACTGTAATTTAACTGCGATGAAGTGTGCACGATGTAACCCCACTCCAATATATGGCATTTAATTGTTTGATCAGCGCTGACAATATCTTCAAAGGAACGGTTTTCCAAACGCCCTTGCGCCTCTAATAATCATAATTATTTAATACCAGGTTATTTTTACTTTGGGTTTTGAGGATAAAATTATTATTATTAGTAGTAGTAGTAGTAGTAGCAGTAGCATTTAACAGGGCCTATATTGACGAAAATAAGGAAATGAGGGTCATTCTTTCTTACAGAGGTTGAGCGCGATGCCATTTTATAATGAGGTCAAAGTCGAGACCGCTAATATTTCAGCCAGATTTCTCACACAAGAATTACAAAGAAACTGGAGAATTTGGCCCTCAATGAGTTGACATGCACATTACGTCTGTTGCCTTGTGGTTCCTCCCTTCATTCCCCTCACCCTTCATTGTCGACCCAGTGGGACGTGTGGCCAGGCGGGGAAGCAAGTAACTTCCCCTCCGTGTGTGTTTCGTTCAAGCTAGATATCCTCGTACTTCCTTTTCTCCACCTCCCCTCACTCTCCAGATATGTGCATGTGTTAACGTGTCTAATTGATGTGACCATTGAGAGAGAATGTGCGTGAGCAGGTACTGGGTGGTTCTGAGGGCTGTACTGATTTCTTGCCTGAAATGAATATTTCTGGCCACGAGATACAAAAGATTTCGAGTGTGCATTCTCTATTTATACGCACTACCGTAGACACTTGAGCACCGAGCTCGATAGCCGCAGTCGCTTAAGTGCGGCCAGTATCCAGCATTCGGGAGTGAGTTCGAACCCCACTATCGGCAGTCCTGAAGATGGTTTTCCGTGGTTTCCCATTTTCACACCAGGCAAATACTGGGTCTGTACCTTAATTAAGGCCACGGCCACTTCCTTCCCATCCCTAGCTATTTCCTGTCCCATCGTTGCTATAAGACCTATCTGTGTCGGTGCGACGTAAAGCAACGTGCAAAAAAAAATAAAAGACACTTGAGCATATGTAAAACATTCACAGAACGCATTAAACTGATCATGTCTTACTAGTACGGTACTGTACTTCACCTTCTACACAGGGGCGTAGCCAAGGGAAGATTACTGGGGGTTAGCCTGCCCCCCCCCCCCTCCCCACCCAAGCGCCTGACTGGAATTTTTACAAGCGAAAGTCGAGTCACTTGGTTGGTTCTTTTGAACATTCACAGAGACATCACTGTAGAATCAACAGATCCTTAATCTATGTTCTATGAAGCCTCGAAAGTTGTATTTTAGATTGTAATCTGAATATCAACAGATGACGTTCTCCAACGACATATTATAGATTCTTATAAATACAAATAGATGTGATATTTTCTTATTCTGTTTATGAGGAAATAGACGTATTTACACACGGTGTTATACACCGATAAAATGGTCGGGTAAAATTTACCCAGTGCGCGCTTGTACGTCACAAAACCGAGCGCGCTACCTGACAGTTCAAAATATCCTGCTTGTGGACAAAGTCAGCTGAATCGTTGCTTACGACAAGCATCGTCAACCCAAAGCGAAATGCCGTCGGAGCCAGTCTGCTCAGTGCTTTGAAGGGGTGGGATTAGTTAAATGAGGAAAGGAGAGGAAGTTTGTAAAGTCATGATATCAAAGCTAGAGCTGCTTGACTGACAGTGCGACAGTTAAATAAGTATAAACACACTGGTTTTTATACTGATAGTCCGACTCGTTGGCTGAATGGTCAGCGTACTGAAATTCGGTTCAGATGGTCCCGGTTTCGATTACCGGCCGTGTCGGGGACTTTAATCGCTTCTGATTAATTATTCTGGCTCGGGGACTGGGTGTTTGTGTCCGTCCCAACACTCTCCTCTTCATAAACACACTACACACTTCACTACCAACCACCACAGAAACACGCAATAGAGTTGGCGTCAGGAATGGCATCCGGCCGTAAAACAGGGCCAAATCGCCATGTGCTACGCTGTTCGCCTCCACGAACCCACAGGTGTGCGAAAAGCGGTAGGAAAATAAGAAGAAGAAGACACTGGTTTTTATACTGATATTCTGCAAAGGAGAATCACTAGATGCCACGTGTAGAAATCGGCGGAGTTCCTTCAACTTCGGAAATAGGTCGAAGGACTCATGTCTAGCTCATATCAGGCTCGTAGATTCCTGCTCACGTCTTATCAATGGTGACAATACACTGCAGAAATGCGTCTCCTTCGTTACGGTATCTGTCCAGGAGGATGGTAGCCCGTGCATACCGGTGCCATTTCTGTACGTCGGTGAGTTGATGTGGGACCCAACGGGTGACAATTTTCCTCATGTTAAGATATTTCGTCAGTATGTGCCACACCGTTTGATGACCGAGACCAACCTCTACAGATAATTCCCGGACAGTCCACCGACGGTCTGCGAAAACGAGACCACTCACGATGTTAATCTGGTCTTGAGAAATGGACCTGTGCAATCTCATTCCGACCCACACGAAACGCCTTGACCCATCGTGCAACCGTTCTCTACGATAATACATTCTCGCCACAGACTTCACGTAATGCTCGATAACATGATGATGCATTTCTGCCACGAACAACCTCGATTTTTATCCACGAACACTGATCGCCTTTTGAGAACATGCTTTAGAGCGGAGATATCGACACTCTTCACGTCAACGCAACACAGCAACAACACTCCCAACTGGATGCCCGTCAAATGCACACTACATCGACAACAGTGCCATATCCTATTTGCGCATGGCCGATCTCTGTGAGTGTCTGGACTACGTTGCCACACCTTAATTTACAGCTTTGTGGCTTATGGCTGTGAAACCTGGACTCTATCAAAAACAGTAGAGACAATACGCAACAATGTGCGAGATATCGAGGGACAGCGATTACAGCTCTCTCTAGCGGAGTGACCTGGAGTTACTGATTCTGTCATAAGAGCATGTGTATTTGTTTGTGAAGTTTTTGGCGTTATTTATGCGTTTGCAGTAATTTGACATAAGTAAAGAGTTGCGTGTGTCATCCCTTTATATCTCCTCTCAACATGAGAGGAAAGATATGTGCTGCGTTTGGCTGCAATAACTATGAAGGATTCACGGTCTATTTTCCGTTTACCTCGTGACAAGAAAATGTAAGTAAATATTGTGTTTGCATATATATTCTTCCAGTGACAAAGGTATTTTTATAGTACTTTCTAAACTTCTGACCAGAACGACCCCTATTTTAACTGGCTTAAAATATAATAAGCTTATTTTAATGTATAGTGCACCAGTTAACCTTCAATACCGATGTGTTGTTGTAGGTGTGATCTGTGGGTTTTGATTTAAATCAGGAAAGTACGTGTGTGGTGGGGGGGTCTGGTTTTGTTCCAAGTTACCCTCTTTGGAATGCCGTAATGCGTTGTCAAGCACTGAAGAAAATATGGGTGACTTAAGAAATGTGCATATTTTGTTGAAACAATAGATGATGCGAATTTGCTTTACCCTAACGTAATGGCAAGTATTTCTTATAGGGAAATTTTGAATGTTTTTGAGGCTAAATTTATAGATGTTCTTTCTGTTAGTAGGCTTCAGGTTAAGAGGAAAATTGTCCAGCTCTTAAATGTTAATTCATTGAATCATGTGTGTAAGGAATGTGCCGATATTTTTATTGACAAGTGTCTTAATGTGATGATGCAATGTTTTTTTAAATGAGAAAATAGACAAATCTAGTCGTGAAAGTTCAGGCAGGAATGCTAAAGCTAAAAATGTAATGCATGAATGAAAGATCAAGCCCTTTCACAGCAGTTCATTTCACATCTTGATTACCGGTACATGTTTAATGTCATCTTTAAATAACAATATGTTAAATAATTCTGCATTCATTTATTCAGAATTGCTTTAGCAACTTTGAAGCTAATATCTTAATAGCACTTTCTTTCTAGACGTAATTTATTTATCCATTTCCGTATGTGCATTTCCATTGATATTTGAATTTAGCGCGAATTTCCATGTCACGCCACTAGGAGCGCAACTTGCGAACTATCTCCCATTTTAACAAGCCTATATCCGGAAGTGTCGCGTATTGTCTCTACTGTATTTGACTCTAATAAAGGCGGATAAGGAAAGAACAGATGCATTCGAAATGTGGTGCTGGCGTCGAATGTTACAAATACCTTGGACTCACAGGTTAACACATGAAGAAGTTCTCAAGAGAGCTGAAGAAACTATCAGTCTAGGGAAAATGATCACGAAAGGAAGATGTTGTTGAATAGGTCATTTACTCCGGCATTCATCACGGTGCACCACACCGCTTGAAGGGAAACTGGAAGGAAAGACTATAGTAATCGCCACGTAAGGAAATACCCCAGAAAGTAAATATCGCCGCCCGATGCTCTTCTTTTCTCTTTTTTGTAATGGCTGATCACTGCTGCCAACCTGCCTGGTTACATATTAAAATCACCAGACATACCATAACAAACTAACCTCAATGTAAACACCGATAATGAATGTTTCCCTACCCTGGTAAATGATAAAAGATAAGATGAAATAAATCAAGATAATTATGAATATCTCGTCGATTTCCACGCTCAATGAGGAATTAAGGAAATAAACACACTTTCTCACTCAAATTATCTGTCTTTATTTTGATATACAGTAGGCGTACTATAACCATATTCTTGAAAAGAGGGGCATGTTAAACGATGCAGTTTATTTAATAAGTCTTTGCAGTGTGATTTTCGAAAGTTCCAGACATCCAATGACTTCCCTTTCTTTTGCGCGAACATATTCTTCTCTCTTCAATACCGGTAACCAGTAAGGAGAGAGATTATTGGGCATATTTTCAGCCTGCAGGCTGGTTATATCTTCAAGCTTATCAGGAAACATATAGGAATACTAATGTGCCAAGCTCCGTGAACGGAATTTAGGTCAGCTTTCAAGTTCACTGCGGATTTGAAAATAATAATGTTACAAGTTCTACTGCCAAAATTTCGTCCCGCAAGAGTTATTTCATGTACCGGTAGATCTAGACATGAGACTGGCGTATTTGAGCACTTTCATCATTTCACACAAACAATGTTATTAAATGCATTATCCGAACATGCCACAATTCTACTTACCTGGTATTAGGCAAATATATTTACAATCCCACAGAAAAAGAAAATATACTTTAAATATTCACGCAATTCACGCTAGAGCAGTGATTGAACGTTGCCAACGTGCCAGATTAACGGTAAATGTAAGACGTCGTATCGGCAAGTAGGATCCCTAAACTGTATGGTTACCGACACTGAAAAAGACCCAACAGCAAGAAAAGTAACTATAAATCAGTACCTTAATATTACAGGGGAGAAAGGATAAGGTTGCACCCTTAGGGTACGTCCTTACACGGAGAGGACTATAGACGAGGACGACCAAGAGCAGGGCTCCTCGATGGCATTAAAGGGCGACGTCTATATCAACTAATCAAGCAGCTGGCTCAGGATAGAAGGTCGTTGGACGAGGACAGTCATCTGCCAACCAATCATCAGATTGAGGAGAACGAGAGAGAGTGTGTGTGTTAAATACGAACAGATCCACATATTTGAGCAAACTGCTGTTAATAATAACGAAGAAATAGGCTCACAGATCTGAAGGTAAATTATTGCATTGCGACTTGCTAGTGCGTAAACAACCCCACCCCGTAGAGCTGCAGGGCATTTTTTCTGCTATTTGCTTTACGTCGCACCGACACAGATAGGTCATATGGCGACGATGGAATAGGAAAAGCCTAGGAATGGGAAGGAAGCGGGCGTGGCCTTAAATAAGGTACAGCCCTACCATTTGCCTGGTGTGAAAATGGAAAACCACAGAAAACCATCTTCAGGGCTGCCGACAGTGGGATTCGAACCCACTATCTCCGGCACGGCCAACTCGCCTGGTAGCTACAGAACTATGGCCGGACATACTTACATAAATGTGGTCATGACAGCAGCTGCCATATTGCTGGACGTATACCACAGCCTCCTCGCTAACATTGGCTGCAGTATCTGTTACTGAAGTAACACCTAGCCGTTACCTACGAGAACTAGCATGCTCTCAAATAGCCATAGAATATTACGATGCTCTCTCTGAATACAGCTAAGACTCTGCTCAACGCTAAAATAGTACCAATTATCACGTACGGCTTGGAACAGATCTGGGAATTCCTAACTAACAAAGATCTAGAGACAATAGGAAAAGTAAAAGCCTGCTTCCTGGAATAGAGCCCTCGGAATAGCAAAAAACGCACCCTCAAGGCTTGTGTATAAACTTGTAAGGGAAACTTTCTTCATTGAGGACTTGAGATTTCACTTAATGCTACCATCAACCAGTCAAAAGAGGAAACTACTGACCCTCCGACGAGACAAGCGGATGAAAATAGAAAATTTCCACTCAAAAAGACGCCATGAATGATAGAGGATGGACAAAAGAAAACCATGACATGCGTTCTGCACTGACAAGGCTGGCGATACATTGATTCCACCACAGAATATGCGAGAATACGAAATACCATGAACCGAACAAAGACTATTTATGTAGTTTGTGAGACCAGTTCTGTGCAACGACATAAAAGATATAGACTGCTAATCTGATGGCCATCTTTGAATCTACTTGAACCACTGGCAGCCATGACACTTGTAGGTAAAACATATGCTTATTTCCTCTGAATCTGCCATAGAAAGGATCTGGAGAAGTTGCTGTGTGATGAAGTTAGGCCTTTGAGAAGGTGTGCAAGGTTAAACTAACTAACTAAATGAATAAATAAATAAATGTAGGCTATGAATTCAGTAGAATGAAGTCAGGCGAGACTTGACCAAGAGAGGTCCGGTAGAAATATTAAAGTGGTAAAGCTGGTAGGATACCGCATGTGGAAGGAATGCTACACTCAACCAGGGGTCCGGTGGTCTCAACTTTAGAATCTAGGGTTACCCCATTTAATGGCCCCTTACGACAGGCAGAGGATGCCGTAGAGATATTCTACACCGCAACCAACGGACGTATGAGCTGCATGTTGCACAGCAGTTCTTAAAAAGTAGCCGTAAGTAGCAAAAAACATAAAACATAACAAACCATACCAAGAAGCAAAATTCAAAAATTATACCAGAATGACACTGAAGGTATGTCATGAAAAGGCAGTAGTATCTTCTTCTACGCGTGTGAATTCCTCAATGAACTGCTGTACGTATAACATGTCTTTCTGGAGTGAATGACTTTATTGTTAGTGCATGACGCCGAATTATCCATCCTTCTACATATGTAATTCTTGTTTTAACCAAGCAAATACTCACCATATTTACTACGCTTATTTTATTATAACATCAATTCAACATTAAACATGTTTGAAGATGTCGTGTTTATTTTTAAATAAATCTTTAATTTGCAATAACATATAATCTCATCAATTCATTGTCAAGACCAAGAAGTGGTAGCTGCCATGACAGTTATAGGCAAAAGTTAGTTCGCTGTGCTTCAACCAGGGGCGCTGTAATGAGTATGTTTAGCAGTCTATATCTTTCATGTCTTTGATTCTGTGACAAATATCACTTCTCCTGGTGCAAGAATCGCAAGAGAATAGCAGTTACCAACCACAATTCTCTATGTACATTTGTATGCTCTTATTAATTGATAATAAATAGTGTTATTTACTCCGATGACAAACAGGAAGTGTGAAAGAAGTATCCTTATATAGTTACACTTGATATTCCAAGACTAGATTCATAAAACAGGAGAAGGATGATAAAGCATATGTTTGTCTCAACAACTACAAACTCTACACAATGGCGGCGGTAGAAGTAAATAAAATAAATGACCACGAGAAAAAGAAAAAATGTCCATCTCCAGACTTTTCTGTAAAACACTCCTTACAAAACAGCTGGACTTTATGGTATAGTCACAACGATACGAAGTCTGACTGGGCAGAAAATCAGCGACAAATAGCGACCTTCAATACGGTTGAAGACTTTTGGAGCCTCTTTAATCACATTAAGAAATCGAATAAACTAGATCAGGGACAAGGCTATGCGCTGTTCAAGACAGGAATACGTCCGATGTGGGAAGATGAAGCCAATACCAAAGGTGGAAGATGGCTGATCAATCTAGAGAAAAGAAAAAGAGATAAGGACCTCAATAAGTACTGGCAAGAAGTTTTATTGCTGTTAATTGGTGAAGGTTTTGATGAGCATAGTGACGATGTGTCAGGAGCCGTAGTAAACCGTAGGGTGAAAGGAGGTAAGATTGGTGTATGGACTATGGATGCACATAAATGTCTGAGTGTTGTAGAGATTGGACGGAAATTGAAAGAAAGATTATTCATTGGTCGAGATGTTACTATGAATTACCAAGTTCATTTGGATACAATGATGAAGACAGGTGCTGTTGCTAATATCCAGTGATATCCAGTTTTACAGAAAGCTATATTTTGGAATGACGAAAATTTTTAACATAATCGTAGCATAATTTTCTCGTGTCATATTCAGTTACGATAATTTAACCTATATCAGAAATGCATCGTGGAAAGTAACCACTGCTTTTGTATAAGTGTATTTATAGTCGATTGTATCATTTAAGAATAGCATTATATTTGTAGGTCTTTTGAAGATGAAATGAAAGATTTATATTGTAAAAAGTTACTTGCTGACTAAATTTAAATGAGGAATTTACTTGTTAATATTAGAAAGTGTTGTAATTTTAATTCTTAATAAATTGATTTACTGTTTTAATGATAAGGAAACTAGTACCGGTATGTCAAGTTTTCATCGTCGTCGTATTCCGAACGCCTTTACAGTCGTTTGGTGGCTACATTGTCATGATGGTTGCGATTCTAGCCCTACAGACGATCAGATTTGATCAGGTAGTCAGGTGGATTTGGACAGATAAGGCACTAAATCAGGTAGTTGTGTTCTAACCTACAGACGACCTGATTTGTCGGCCCGACAGTCATCCTGAACAAATCAGGTGTTGTCAACAGAGGGCCTGACAGATCTCATCAGTTGGGTTTAGTTCTTGAACAGAACACACACACATCATACCTCCCGTGTTATCGAAACGCCGAAAGGATAGGATCGCGCTTGTGGCCTCGTTAACTAATGTCAGAAGAAGAAAGAAGAATTTGGGCAAAGAAATGGCTAGTGGAACGGGGAAAAAAATGTAGTCATGTGAAGTTATTAAAGTAACTGGATTCTGATTACTTCCGTAAAGATTTGAGAATGGACTACGAAAGTTTCAGTACATTGTTACACCTAGTGAGTCCGCTGATATCGACACAAAATAGCGTCATGTGAAAAGGAGTCACTCACTCATATTTTCTTCTTCACTGTCGCAATCGCTGCGTCGCTTTCTATAACTCTGTACCTGAGAGCCAAGCGAACGTGTCACATTTTATGAAACTTACAGCCATATAAACGTAAGTCCACTGTCATGTTATTCTTATGGCAATAACATGATAATTAACCATTTTAAGTGTAAATTATATTAGTGAATGTGTTCAGAGATGAAAATTACACAAAATATATCAATAACAATTATGAACATTCATTGTCTGAGATCTGTACATGTATTTAGTTTCTCTCTTCTTTAACATTAATAATAATAATGTTTGGGTCACGTAGTTGTCAGCTTGTACTCGAGAGATAGTGGGTTTGAACAGGCCGCAGATCTGTGCATTCTGTACCTCAGAGCTAAACCAACGTAAATCACATTTTAATCATTTTACACGAGAGAGGGAAAACGTCAGTTAAAGAGCATTTTAGCTGCATTGTGACTTAGGTAATAAATTTTCTTCATTGTTCCCGATGTAGGCTATTTTGTGTAATTTTGATCACTTAACACATTCATTAATATAATTTACACTTAAAATGGTTAATTTGTCTACTTGGGAAGCAGTCTCAACGCACAGTGAGACCACGATGCAGTAATCAAAGCTCGAATAGAAATCGCCAGATCAAGAATTTGGGCAAAATGCGCATCATTAAGTGTTATGTCTAGATACCCTGTTCTGTTGTACGGAGTAGAGGCGTGGATACTAAAGGCGGCCATACACGAGCGGGATTTCCTCAAGGTTCGGCCTGAACAGTCCAATCCGTGAGGAATTCCGCAACGTGTGTGGCAGCGTCTTTGAGGCCGCGCTGGGTGCGAGAGATCCAAAAATCCCGAACAAAATTCAATTCTTTTCCGCCTTGAGGCCAAGCAGGCCGGATTTTCCGAGTCTCTTGCTGCGTGTATGTGTTGACGGCAGTAGGCCTTGAGGATTTGTGAAGTGAAGTGATTGTCGGGAGTGTCCTATATCGTCATGTCTCGAGAAATTTTAACAGAATTTATACAAATATACCAGAATGAACCTTGTTTGTGGGAAGTGAGGTCAAAAAATTACCACGATGAAAAC
The DNA here is from genome assembly GCF_040414725.1 of Anabrus simplex. NCBI lineage: Eukaryota > Metazoa > Arthropoda > Insecta > Orthoptera > Tettigoniidae > Anabrus > Anabrus simplex. Next base: position 182,111,839 of record NC_090279.1, on the reverse strand, counting down.
TATTTGCAGTACCAAGTGAACAACCAACCACCACCAGTCAACCTGGAGTTGAACCTTGAGAAAATCTCCAAGGCCTTTTCCGTGAGGATTTCCTCGAGGAAATCCTCTCCGTGTGTGGGCGAGGTTTCGGTTGAGGAAATCCCCAAGGAAATAACGGAGGCTTTTTGATTGAGGATTTCCTGTACGTGTATGGCTAGCCTAACACACGCAACTGAGAGGAGAATTTGGATCTATAGAAGGCTGCTCAGAATACCTTGGACGGACCACCTGACCAACATCGTAGTACGTGTTTGTTTTACAGAAATGATGGCAACTTGATCGAAGTTATGAACTTGTACGACAATCTTTCGTCGTTAATTTTCCACAAATTCATTCACCATGCAGACAAGCTATCTACACTTTAACAGAAGGTTCATGAAGACAGGTTCTGTATTTGACTTACCACGCTGTGCCTAAAATCAGCAACTACGGTACAGAAAAATATCTGCAGGTGGTTGCACAGCTATTCTTTCATTCATTCAATCACCCAAGAAATCAACAAGAAAAACTTCAACAATTTACTTTACGTCGCAAAGGCGACAATGGGATAGGAAATGGCTAAGAGTCGGAAGGTAGTGGTCGTGGCCTTAATAAAGGTACAGTCCACTGTGCAAATGTAAAACCACGGAAAATCATCTTCAGGGTTGCCGACAGTAGGGTTCGAACCCACCATCTCCCGAATGCAAGCTGATAGCTACTTGAACAAACCGCATAGCCAATTGTTCGGTAAGAAGAGATTCTAAGGAACTGCATACAAGTTTCTAACAGAAGTGTAAGGGGAATGTTAAAAATGTTACATCCGAAGACTTTCTCCCCCTGTGGGTGGGGGTGATAGAATAACAACCACGGTATCCCCTGCCTGTCGTAAGAGGCGACTAAAAGGGATCCCAGGGGCCCTTAACTTAGGAGTGTGGGTTGGCTACCACGGGCCCCTTAGCTGAGTCCTGGCATTGCTTCCACTTACTTGTGCCAGGCTCCTCACTTTCATCCATCCTATCCGACCTTCCTTGGTCAACTCACGTTCTTTTCCGACCCCGATGGTATTAGGTACCGAGTCCTAGGGAGTCTTTTATTTTCACGCCCTTCGTGGCCCTTGTCTTTCTTTTGTCGATGTGATACCTTCATAGAGGATGGTTGCCCAGTTGTACTTCCTCTTAAAATAATTGCCACCACCACCGAATATCATTCTTCTCACACTCAGCAGGTTGTACTTCAGATATCGAACTTTAAGTGGTTTAGGAGACCTATTTTGGATTTAAATTCACTGTACAACTTTCCTCGTGGCTGTGGTGGTGATTATTGTTTTAAAAGGAAGTACAACTGGGCAACCATCCTATATTAACACTAATCAGAGAGAAAAAATCGAAGGGATCCGACACTTCGAAAAATGAAGATATCGGTCAAAGGAAGACAAGGGCCACGAAGGGCATGAAAATGAAAGACTCCCTAGCCCTCGCAAACCTAATAGCGTCGGGGTCGGAAAAGAACAAGAGTTGGCCAAGGGAGGTCGGATAGGATAGATGAAAGTGAGGAGCCTGGCACAAGTAAGTGGAAGCAATGCCAGGACTCAGCTAAGGGCCCCGTGGTCGCCAACCCACTCTCCAAAGTTCAGAGCCCCTGGGACCCCTTTTAGTCGCCTCTTACGACAGGCAGGGGATACCGTGGGTGTAATTCTACCGCCCCCACCCACAGGGGTAATTTCCTCGTGGGAAGATATTTGTAACCATTTGGAGAGTTTTCTCAGCGTCGGGCTACTCTGGCATTGTTTACATCGTGCGGCCGGTTACATCGAACAGACCATAAAAACTACTATTAAAATGTTTTCATTCCTCCCCTGAAGGGGGAGGCGGGCCTCTTAGACGATAACGTCGTCTCTCAGGCCGGGAGATTTGTGATGGTGAAGAGGTTCGCGGCCATGGCTTATACTAGGGCAGGGATGGCCAACCTATGCCACGCGTGTCACTGGGTGACACGTGAACACTTTTTCAGTGGCACGCCACATGAACATAATGTTTTTATATACGTCTTGTAGTACAGACAATACATATCTTATAGTGTTTCAAGTATAAGGAATAAATATCGAAAATCTAAATACTAGTTCCATTTGGACGTGCAATATAGCAATACTGCTACACTGATACGTCCGAAAGTCAAGTGAAATAGCGTCGTTTTCTGGTGGTTTTTGTATACGGACATCGCAAACATGTTTTTGGTGCCGAAAAGAACATTAACTTAACAAAGGTGGTGACCGTATATTTCAAGAACTGTGGACAAGGGAATTCGGACTTGCAGAAAAATGTGTTCCTGTGTTCGAAAACAATTGTATCCCCCACATTTAAATTAAAGCGCAGTTTTGGAGACTAATCATTCAAATGTTTGTTCCATATCAAACGAATGAAGAAGGGAGTTCGTTTCACAAAATATCGAACATTACACGAACTATTTTGTATCTTCTTTCCGGCCAAGAAATAATATCAGTGCAGATGTTTCCATATGTCTCACTGCATAGTACAGCATACATGGGAAACTGATTTCTAATGGTGAGCTCTTGAAAGAAACTTTCTTATTGACGTCCGACACATTATTTGAAAACTACCCTAACAGCTAATATTTAACAGAATTAAAGGAATGCCAGCCAGCTGAACTGCTGTCAAGGATATCGTTATAAAATGAGAGAAGAAGTTTCGGAGCAGTTGAAAGCTAATTTGGATAACTCCCACATGTATGCAGCATGTTTTGATGAAAGCATGAATGTGATCTTACAGGCAAGGATAGCTGTTTCTTCTGGTTTCCTTGAGGAAATGTGATGAGTTAGAAATTAGTTAAATTGTTGAGCATACGAACTACGACAACATGAGGGAGGGGGGGGGGGGGGAGGTGTTGTAGGTTGTAGATTTTCCTTAAAGCAAAATAACAAGTGACACGGTCAACAGTTGAGAATAATAAACCAGACTTAAAATGACACGCTAGTTGGAAAAGGTTCGCCATCCCTGTACTAGGGAATGTACCGGCATTCGCCTTGTATGTTGGGTATTCAGCCCGAAGGCTGGTTGGATCCTCAACAGGTTCACCATTAGCTGTCATAGATGGCCTATGTGTCAGTGAAGAGGCGTACTAGGGAAATGAGGAGTGAGGTAGTTTCCCGTTGCTTTCCTCAGTTGCTATTGCACCTCAGTCTGCCAAGCCCACTGAAATGCCTGCAACAGCCGACCCTATGAGCGACATTTTCACACCATTCATAGCAGGGACTGGCTGCATAAGGAATGGCATTACTAGCGTCACTCATACCTCAACCTCAGCCTCAGCCACTTTCATATTGTCAAAGCCAAGGAAGAGACTGAGACAGGTCAATGAAAGTAACAATTTTATTCTAGCCCATACCAAAAGACATAGCGCGCTGTACACACTACATCTTGCCAACAAAGGCATGCATTCGCCTTAGAGCAGGAAAATGGAAAACCACGGAAAACTATTCACAGCACAGCCGACGGTTGAGGCCAGCCGTGAAGTCCAGCCCTGTCCCGTCTCCCGCATGCTGAGGCGTAGAGCCACAGTAGAGCCGTGGCCACCCCTCTTCTGCTCGGTTGGCCGGTCAGAGTGCAGAGCTGTTGGACCACGCACCAGCCGTGGCCACTTATGGACCCACGATAGACTGTAATACTGCGTAACAAATCAACGGAACATGCAATTGCGAAGCGCACATTCATCGCAATTTTACGCACGGTTGTCCTGTCCTGTTTCCACGGCCGACTGGATCCCTCGCTGCGCTCATTTAGGAAAAAGCTAGGAAAGCAACAGATAGGGAATCTGCCACCTGGGCGACTGCCCTAAATGCAGATCAGTATTGATTGATTGATTGATTGATTGATTGATTGATTGATTG